>NC_092344.1:48479392-49176489 GCF_963676685.1 Mytilus edulis
TACGTATTATTCTGTATATATTGAAAGCAAACACCAATGTTAAGGTCTGAATTAATATAGTGTTTAAAAAATAATTCAAATAAGTAGTTTTCACAACTTATTTAGTAATAAATTTAAACTAATGAAATGTTATGCTGTATAATATTTTAGTTTCATAATACAGCTTTCCAGGAAAAACCCTATTATTTATGTTTTGAATCACTTGTATGTATTTTTTATGCTTGTATTAATCCACACCCCCATCTTTGTTACGGAGGTTGCTATCAAACCAGTATCTGAATGCTGATACATAGTAACACTTAACTCTTTAATGCTAGCTTTTCTAAACAATGTATTGACATTACAAACTTAAAAACTGTTTTCTATCAAGTTATATGTTTCTTTTAGTCAAATTGACTTGTTCGTGTCAAAATCTCCGTAACGATTCATGAACTTTCACTCAAAAATATGTTTTACCTAAACCGAATACTGTTCAACTTAATTTTATTAGCTCTTTACAGATAATGTCATCTTCCTTCACACCATAATGTATGTATTATACTCAACTATGAAGTTTTGGAGTCAAAATAGTTTCATTTCGAAAATTTCTATCCTCCGTAACGACATTTAAAACCTCCATAACGGACAATTCCAGTTCTTACCAACA
Organism: Mytilus edulis; assembly: GCF_963676685.1. Lineage (NCBI taxonomy): Eukaryota > Metazoa > Mollusca > Bivalvia > Mytilida > Mytilidae > Mytilus > Mytilus edulis. The sequence goes on from NC_092344.1 coordinate 48,480,039, forward strand.
GCAAACATATAAATGAATGTAAATATTGGAATTAAATGACAAACAAGACAACAGAATTAAACATTTTTCTTAGTAAATCGTTATCTGAAAAGAGTAAAGTCCTGTTAGAGAAAAAAAAACTTTTTTTCCTTAAATTTCTATCCTCCGTAACGTAAATCAATGATGTCGTCTATGATTGACATCACCTTTTGATTTTTATTAGTGATAATTGATGAACTGATTTGGTATCTATAACAATGTACAAGAATTTCAATTGGTATGATCGTGTTTACATGCATCTTTAGATTTTTTTTATTTGCATAACCTCCGTTACATTGATGAGTCCTAAATAATCTTGAAAATGTTTGCCATAAACCGCTGTTAAAGTTATGATTGTCGTCGTAATTACACAAGTTGTGTTGTAGACTATTTTAAATCTAAGAAAATGGCTGATATAACGTTTATTAAACGTTATAATGTTGCTCACATAATAGGGAAAAACAAGTTAACCTACCTTTCTCAAAACAATATTTTTTTTCTCAAAATCTGTATTTTGTTTGTCTGTTTTATTTATAATAAATGATATCTGCTACAAAAATGACTTTCGGCAGTGTCGGCAGCCGCTGATACTGATAAAAATAGTCTGACAACTTAACTATAAATAACTGCGTCACGGAGGTTATTTAAACGGAGGTTAGTTTTATTTACATTATACATGGAAATATGTAACAATATTGTTGAGTTGCTTTCTCAAAACTGATTATTGAGAACCTTTATGGGTGCTTTCAATGAAATAATCATCATGTTGATTTGTTCTTGGTTAGTGCGTTCCAAAATACGCGTTACGTAGGTTGGATTCTTATATGCGACAATCGAAAAAAAGAGAAAGAGAATATTTTTTTTTATTTTTCGTTTCATTGCAATAAAAGTTAAAGGCAGGATTTTAAAATTTGATGTATCAACTTTGCTTAAAGTCACTTTGGGCATGATTTCCAATCATATAAATATGTTTTGACTGTACCTAAAGATACGTTACGGTAGGTTATACGTTTATCGGCGACATTGGTTTAATGGGTAAATCAAAGTGTATATTATTACTTTTGATTCTAAAATATTTTTGTGGATAAAAATCAATATAGTTTCAAATAAAAAAAGCAAATCTAATCATGATTTAGATGAAATAAAGTATTTTAATTCACACCGATATTTGGAGTTTTTCTTGGCGACATTCGGAATTCGTGTGATTTCCGTATATTGAATAGAAAATCACACAAATATATTTACGATATACATCACAGAAGAATATAATTTTATTTTAGTATACATATTAATCACTTAGAACACGAAAAAGATTATCTGTGACATATGTCCAGCTTGCATTTTGTGGTTATTTGCCGGCGACACTGAAATTTTGTAATTGTACCCATTTTTTGAGAATGACTGAATATATTCTCATTTGTAAATGCGATTTATTTTTTGTTATTATACCTTACATATATTACAAACAATTCTATTGGTTAACACCTTATCACGTGACACAGAATAATTCAGTTAATTTTCATTTAAATGCAAGGAAGGACAAATAACCCTTAAAATTTACACCAGCGTTGAATAACCCTATTATTCACCGGCGAATAACCTTTTTAGTGTCTAGATTTGCACTCGAGTTATCTGCCATGAAAATGACGTCACAGACGTTAATAAACAAAATGGCAGCGTTCACGTTACACTAGTAGCCCATCGAGAGACGAGGAAATAAGTCATTGGACATGAATAGAGTGCTAGGAGGCGATGCCATCTCTTATAAACGGTCCTTTTCAGGGCCATCAACATTTTACAAAAAGATTCTACCTTTGTTGTACATTCGAGAAATTCTATAACACAAATGTAAATTTTAAACGTCAGCTTGTGTTTTTTATGAAAAGAATACAGTTAGTGTTCAAATGGCCCTTCCACTGTTAGTTCGGTATAATTATTCTTAATACTAGAACACACCCGTGATATCGCGGGTCCATGACTGAATTAAAGTATATAACTATGCGTATGCCTTATTTTAGTATTGGTATTGTCATCTGATAAAGTCGTCTGCTTTCAAAATCTTACTGTTTGAACCCGTCGACCTGGAACCTATCAATTATTGGTAATATTAATAATTTGGAAAACAAAAGGGCCTGGAATGGAGTATTTTTTACTCAACAGTATACAGCAAAATTATAAATCCACCGTTTGGAGGTGCGCCTGGTCCATGACTGAATTAAAGTATATAACTATGCGTATGTGTATGCCTTATTTTAGTATTGGTATTGTCATCTGATAAAGTCATGCCGATTATAAAATGCACAATTTTCATCATTTTCTTTCAAAATCTTATTGTGTGAACCCGTCGACCTGGAACCTATCAATTATTGGTAATATTAATAATTTGGAAAACAAAAGGGCCTGGAATGGAGTATTTTTTACTCAACCGTATACAGCAAAATTCTAAATACACCGTTTGGTGGTGCGCCTGTCAGTTGCGGAACGTACAGATAAGGTAATAGGTAACAGGTGAATATACTATTGGTATCGGTGTCGGACTCGATCCGGAACTTCTTAATTATTGGCAATATTAATTACGTGGAAAATAAATGGGCCTGGAGTGGTGTAATTTTTAATCAACACCATTGTACTATATTAATTATATATAAAAGTGAATTCTTTGATTCATCGTTTTTACGTGATGACGGCTGACAAATTGGACCTCGTAATTTTAGTATTATAGATTTATCTATTTGTGTATCAATTTTGCACCTGGATTGCTGTTGAAAACCCGTCCGTATCTCATACCTATATCAATTTATTAAAACAGTACATATTACATATTAGAGTGGGGCGCACATATTCGCCGGGGACACATTTTCGCCGTTTTATGATTTTGAGGTGTAAAAACTTCAAAGGATAGCTGAAATGGAAGAAATATGCCGGTAAATTAGATTTCTATAACAAATATGATTATCTTTTAAACTACGACAAAATTGCGGCACTTACCGCAAAGGACAGAAAAACGGACAACGATTTGCAGCCAATTTCCTGAATGAAAAACACGATTTCAAAGAAGTATTTCTTGGTAATTCTTTGACTGATTGCCCTAAATTTCAGTTCTGTACACCTTTGAAAAATGTCTGCTATTCATCTATTATGAAATTGATTTGAAAAATATTGTTTAGAGCTGCAGTTTTTTGGGTTTAAATAGATGTATAAAAACGGCGAATATGTGTCCCCCATTGACAAAACATCAGGCAATTTCAAACACCCTTTAATCAAACTTTATAGATGGTTATATTCAAACAAACACGTTTTCAAGCTTAAGAATATTTTGCATTTGAAGTTATCTTCATATAGAAATATCAGTATACTTCAAAAACATATAGACCTGAACATAAACTGTAGAAAACATAAAAAGATATGGCGAAAATGAGCACCCCACTCTATATGTTATTTCGTATTTTGATTAAAACAAAATCATGAATTTCTTGTCTCTTTATTGAGTATTCTACATTAGATATTTATAACGGATACAGTAAAAGTGACATTTCAGAATTCGCACATTACATACACCTCTTTATTTGATATAAACACTGCAGCACGATTAAAAGTGTCGTAGTTCTTGCACTTATTTAAAGCTAAATTTAAAAAAAAGATTATCAACTTAAAACGTATTCGACATGTTTATACGTGTAGGCCACTGGAATACCGAACTTTTCACATTACAAGATAGTCACGTATTAATCTTTGACAATGTTTACTTAGTGATAACGAACAAGGAAAAGGTATACGTGACATTTGTTTGTAATTTTAACTGCAGAAATGGCAACAGCAAGCCAATAAACAAGCATAAGAAAAGCGCAAGTTCCAGTTTCGTGCTATTTTTGCAAAGGACAAGAAATAAAATGGAAATGTGAAGTTTGTAATATTTGCATGTGTGACTCCTGTAAAGTTACCGTCCGTCAAGGACTTCGGTGTTCACAAGATCATGACGTCATTTCTATTCAGGATATCGGCAATTCACCAAAAAGTTCCCAGGAGGTAACGTCTGTAGTTATTTCATCAGTTTGCGATTCATACACAACTACTCTACCTGCAGTTCATACTTTACTTTGTGCGGATGACTATTTACTTTACTTCACCTATAACGGTTCAGTGTCTGACAAACATCTGTTGGTGAAGGGGAAACGTTTTCAATCATCAATAAAGATAGTACAGACGGTAAAGAGAAGAATATGTGACATTGCGATTAATAAAGATAGTGAAATACTTTTAATCGAATATCATGACAACAAGGTTCAAGTTTTATCACTTACGGGTGAAGTCAAGACTGTGTTAGAATCTTCTCCAATGACGTTATTGGGGATACACGTAAACAAGGACAATGAAGTTATAGTTGGATAACGAGAATCAGGACCACCGTTTCCAGTTCACGATTTTTCGGCGAGACAAGTTATAATTTTTGGTAGTGATTATCATCGCAGAGTTACATTAGAATTCGACAAAAAAGGGAATAAATTGTTCAGTTATGCAAAACGTATCTGCACCGATTCTAAAAATTACCTCTATGTTGTTGACTGTACTGACAATATACACACCGGTAGAATAGTAGCTGTAGATAAAAAAAATTGTCGCTTGCAGTTAACCTACGATGGACAAAAGAATTTTGGAACATTTCAACCAACGGGAATTACAATTACGCCAAGTGATAACATCGTAATTGCAGATCTATCTAACTATGCACTACATGTTATAAATTCGAAAGGAGATTTACTTGGACTACAATTCATTTTCAAAGACTTGGGTATCGTTAATCCATACAGTGTATGATATGACACTAAGGGATATTTATTGATTGGATCAGGGAAAGGCAAACATGAGATTTACGGTAAAATCTATGTCATTAAAACATGTAAAATGACGGACAGTCTTACGTAATTGTAGTGCAATTAAAACCCTGTTGCAAATGTTTCCTTGGAGACTTTATTAATATTTAATGTTTAATTGAGCATTTTGATTGTTTCGTTAAGTTCCCCCACTCATTGCATTTAATCTACAATGCCAAAGCAGGAAGAGTTGTATGTACATACAAGGATTTTGTATGCTGAGTAAGTACTATACAAATCTTTGGTACATACTTTTGTACTGCGTGAAATAATGATCAGATATTCCAATTAGATGAATTGGAAATACCATGTCTAAAAATAACACGATTTCGGAAGACCTCTAGACTTTTCGTGTAGATGGATACACAAATCATTCGTTTAAATTAGGCATAAAGGGATGTTTGTCAAAATTACCCCCGTGTTAGCATGATATATTTATATAAAATACAATTTGTGATATATATTTGTGTACAAACACAAGCACATATAAAATATGTCCGAAGCGTACATGTTCGGTTTGGATTTACATGTACTTATTAAAAGTATAACAAAAAACAATTATATTTTCTTTTCAATGAAATTTTTCAAACATCTCATATGTTATCTTAGCAGTTGTTGATGTTGGTAGGAAATTTAACAAAAACGCCGCTAGAATATGTTTTCTTAATTGATAGTATATACGGTATAAAGTATACACTTCTCGACAAAAAAAAAACTACAAATTACGTGAAACATAAATGCAAGGGTGAACATAATGGAAACACCACTGTTAAAAATCCTTTACGTCCAAATCGCCCCTTTATAGAATCAGGGGTTAAAATAGTTATCCCACGATGACGCGGTGTGTCAGTGTAAGATCACCCCGATGGCCGGAGGCCAGAGGGTGATCTAACACTGACACACCAAGTCCGAGTGGGATAACTATTTTGCATCCTAGCTGTTTTAGATTAGACGAAAAACCATTTACAATTCATAAAATCTAGTCTAGAACGCAACACAACCATTATAATATACTTTATACATTACTATATGGTTTATACCCTCTTTGCCCCCCGAACACGATGAGTAGATATCAAACAATGTCAACTCGCCCCACTGGCCAATTGGCCAAACCTATATCGTCACTTTATGAAAATAATCGCCCCACTCTTGTTTACCGACTCGCCCCACTTTTGAAAAAGTGTAAAATCAAACTGAACAATCACTGACAACTCACTTATTAACGAAAAGGGTTTAAACCCCACTGAATAAAGGTCTGCCAACTCGCCCCACTTATAAAAATGTCTTGTTTCCTTTAAGTATGTTAAGTTACTGATAGTTCATAACCAGTCGTCCTTGTGTAGTGGTTGTGTCGTGGCTTGATATGCTACAGGTCTTGAGTTCGAATCCCAGCATATACACTGGTTTTTTTCTACGTGAATTTTGATAGATAGTGTTTTCCGTATAATTGTATATTTATTTATAAGTTTTATAGTGGATTTGACATTTCCGCCAAAATGGTACAAAACAAAGGAAAGCATGCATAACAAAGAAACTAAAACTGGTGTGATCTGGTAGGGGGGATCCGGCTCAGATCACCCAAGTTAGACTGGTGCCACATGTGGAGAAGGATCTGCTTACCTTTCTGGATCGCCTGAGACCACCCCTGATTTAGTTGTGTGTGTACTGCTCTGTTTGTACTTTTCTGTGTTTTGTCTGTGGATCATTATCATTTTTAACCTTTCCGTTGTCAGTTGATTTTCGATTTATGTTTGAATGTCCCTTTTCAATAGACTGACCAACAAATCCTGCCAAAATCCGTGACCGATCTCAAATTGTGAAAAGCTTTAGGTCATTGTTAGTTGAAGGGTTATAGTATGATAGGCATGATTTCATATAAGCAGTATTGATAACTTGAACTTACGCTTTGTCAATAAGTATCCTTTGATAGGGCATTGTAAATTATAATTTTTCTTGGACGGCTTGTTTCCATAAGTCTAGCACTTAAAGTTAATGGTTTACAGGTACTTTGTTTTATCTTATTTCATGTATCTTTTGATTTGTTTAAAGCTATCGTGTTTGCTTAATTATGCAAAAGGGAAGAATCATTAGTAAAGTTTTAATGTCCCTCTGGTATCTTTCGCCACTCTTATAGAGCTTCGCTTATTACATACAGACCTTTCCGTTTTGTGAAACTGTTTCTTGATCTACAGGTAGCCATTTTTAGCGTGTGTAGTTTGCTGTTTTATTTAAAATCAAATAAAAATAAAAATGTCTGATTTCGTTTTATTGACACTTGCTCGATATCTCTTCATTGTGTCTCCCATTTGACTTGTTCTTCTGGTCTTTGTTCTCATACTGTATTGTCCAGCCAGAATATTGACTATGATATCTGGTATAAAAGTGTTTTGGTTTAAACATATTTATTTATAGTGGATTGGGAAACAAGTTTTGCAACTTATTTTAATCCCTTTCCTCTTTGCGGGGGTGGGTTCTGCCTTGTGACGGCGTTAGCCTGCTCTTTTTCGAAATCTACAAGGGTGTCTTTTGCGTGCAAGAGATATTGCTCTCTCTTAACACGGTCCAGCCATTTATCGTCCCCTTCCGACGGACTATCATCGTTTCCTCAAGACCATACTCGCAAATGGTGTCTAGGGTGAGCCGAAAATTCAGTCCCTGAAATTTTCATCCCGGAACGGGAATCGAACCAGGAACCTTTGTGCTTGTAGTCCGATGCACTAATAACCACTACACCACGGCTCTCAAAGTGTTTTACCATATCATGTGTATCATCATGACCGAATGTCGCATTTTCTCGCCCAAAACAAGATTTGTATATCCTTTGGTATACGCTTTTAATCTTCAGTACTTTGGTGCACGAATTCAAAACTAGCGTATAGAATTCTTAGACAGGTATAGACTGTGAATAGTTTACTTCAAATTGTTTGTTAAGAGTTAAAGCGTGTCATTTCTGCAATATTTATGTTAATGTATCATAAAAATTGTGAAAATAATTAAAATGATTTAAAAAAAATGGATTTTAGAAAAAAAAGGGGAATATTGTTATCGTGCAACATATATTGAGGCATTACAATATACTGAGCGTCTTAGGCATTGTACACGAATCTTTTCTTGTATTGTTTACTTAGAATAATTCATGGAGTAGTTCCCCATGATATAATTAGGTTACTAGTACCATGAAACCTCTAGCTCTCTTAAGTATCTTTTTTAGTACCTTGTATAATTCTAAGACATAACAAGTCTTATATTGTTGTTGTGTTTTATATATTTAAAAAAAAGGAGAAGACGTGACGTATAATTACCAATGAGACAGTTCTCTACAAGACACAGAATAAGAAGAGGGCATGTATAAAACTATAGGTCACCTTGCGGTCTTCAACCATGAGCAAAGCCCACATTGCATGTACTTGTTCTTGTATGCATTCTAATATATCGTTACTATAATATTGAAGTGCTATATCGAGAACAAAAGTTGAAAAACGTATACACTTGATTAAGATCGTACGTTCGAAAGAGGCAAAAAGTGTCCTAAACAAGAAAAAGGTAAAATTGAGACCTATTTCGTAAGGTAAGATATTTACCCCTCTTTTGTTCTCTGCACGATAGACGAATGCCAACAACCCAAAACTTATTGTGTATATCAAGTCCCAATGTAGGCATTTTTCAGTTTCAAACAGTGTTGACTGTCCACTCTACGACTGTCTGATATTATAATCCTGGTACTTTTGATAACTATTCAACAGGAGGAGTCAATCAATTGCGCTTTTATTCTATAAAATTGGAATAATGGTATTTTGCTTACCCTTTTCCACCTATTGTTGGAACGTGGGATAACTATTAATTATTCAGTCACATTCGGAAAGAGGACGGGATATATCCGTAATCATCTGTAAAACGGATATTCCACAACGGTCAACCAACTCGTGTTCGTCGTCCGTAAAAATAATACAAAGGAATGATTTCAACTTCACACTTGGAACTCTTGGTTTATCATTTTGCTTGTGAGCAGTAACCTTCTATCAAGGAAATCATGATAGGAAATTTAGTTTTACTTGTAGAGTTTTGTAGGCTCGTTTGGTTTTTTTTGGTCGTACATGTATTTAGTGTTTGCTCTTCAATTTTTTACTTGTTTAGCTTTCTTAATATTTTGATCTGAGCGTCAATGATTAGTCTTATATAGACGAAACACGTGTCGGGCGTATTAAATTATAAGCGGCCTGCTAGCTTTCAAGTTGATAATTATTTGGTATAGAGTTTTCCATTCCTCTTCTATTTATGCGATTTCAGTGTCCTCTTGGTGTTTTCTGCTTCTATTTATTTTATCAGTTTAAGGATCTTATTTCAAACTGTCACCAGGAAAACATTTGGACCAACAGGTTGTATGAAAAAATAAATCATTCCAAAAATGCTGATTAACACAAACCATGCGTTTACTGAGCTTTTCTTATTAATATTATAATGAAATGTTGTATGATAGCTAATGCGACAACTATCCTCCACAGTTAAAACTGTGTTAACTAGGGCCGATTTTAATGTGGTTTATCTTCGAAAGTCTATCCGAATCAGTTTGCTCAAACCGGTGCTAATGGGAGTCTCATAATTGCTGTGAGGTGAGAGTGTTGTTTCTTCGTGTTGACGGTTACATATGACTTTGAGATGAAGAACAACATTAAAAGAGCTTCCTTTGCTTTCTGTGTGTTTGTTTCTAGTTTTGTGTCATTGATGGATACTCCACACGTATCAATGTTTTGTTTCTCCATTTTGTATGTTGATCGAGCACAAATGAAAGACATATTAACAATATTCTAAGTAAATAAAATATTTAATGTTAAATAACAGTGTATCATGCAAATATGGTTTTTTTTAAACCAATAAGATGCACCAACCAAAACAAGTCACTTTCAAAATCGTAAAAAAAATATTTTAATATCACGGAATTTTTAACAAATAAAAATAGTAAGACGTTACGCGCGATGTTCGTACATGTAAGCGTAACACAACGTCGCGAATATTTCGTAACGTTCAAACAAAAATTCGACTGAAACGTTGTTTTTAAGCAAGTGCGACATTCTTGCAAGACTCCGCAAAATCGACGGCGCTTTTTAAATACTTATCGAAAATTGATGTATTTTAGTTTTTTGAAAAATTAAGAAAAATAACATTTAAAAAAGACATAAAATTCTACCATTATAAGAGCACTGATAAGCAAACAATTGACGTAAATTTGAGTTGAGTTCGTTTTTACGTCAAAAAAAGGCGGTGCGACAACCTTGTAAGCCTTTGAGAAATCGCTCATAAATTACCATATATCATTTTTCAGGATATTTGTCTTTAAATTCATAAAATTAGGCAAATTAACATTGATGTAGTAAATACAAATACTTAACTTTTTCAATTTTAGATAAATGTTTTTTGATTCTCAAATCTGGAATCCCAATTTTTTCCCCGTGGGACTGATTTGCCCTTGTAGTATGGAACGCTTTTATTTTTTATGACGTCATCATAACGTCATAAAAAATGCATAACAAACTGAAGGGACCATTCTGTTAAATAATGAAAAAACCCGTGTTTCAAGATATTAAATAGTTTAGACGAAAATCATACTTTCGTGGTTACAATTAATGAAATATGTTACGCGGGACAACCTAAAATTAGCCGGTTATTATAGATAAAGCTTGTCGCATGCAGCATAAAACATAGTTTCAACAATTATTTTTTTCTTTTTATTTTTAAAAAACCATTATTTTTAAATGCGTACAATCAGCAATTAATATGATATCACAAAATTATATATTTTGGACTTGCATCTTGCCAACTACACCGATTTTCCAATGAGGTACGAACATCGCGCTTAACGTCATGATCAAGCTTATTAAAAAAAAAATAATTATTGCTTTATATAATAACTAGATCGGAAAAATACAGATTCAGTCGGCACCAAACTCTTTTTCAACTACTAGTCCGAGAACCATTGTGACCAATCGTTAAAATATTTATACTATTTATCCAAACAAAGATTTGCAAAATCTTACTAGTCCAAATGAAATTTTACCAGTCTGGGGCATCGGACTTGTGGAAAACGGTGCAGACTGCAGATTTAACTTTCAAATAGAATGAAATTCAAAACAGTGTGGCTGTGGCCATTGATTGACACATTAAATTCATCCATTGACTGGGACAATTTACGTGAACGTTTGTCTGTAATGATCACTGTTCACGACGTACCTACGATAGACATTTAATATGTGGGGTCACCAAAGGTTTCTTAACGCCTTTAATTTTAAAATAATTCGAAAAAAATAATCAGGAATAACCTTTATGTTTTGATTTATATAATTGATATAAATCAAAACATCGTGTTATTTCTGATTAATTTTTTCGAATTACTTTATTGAGGTGTTTAGAACCTTTGGTGACCCCATAGTTTAAGTGTCTTTAAAAAGTACATAGTGAGCAGTGGTCGTTATATACAAACGTTCACGGAAATTGTCCCAGTCAATGGATGGATTTAATGTGTCAATCAATGACCACAGCCACACTGTTTTGAATTTCATTCTATAAGGTATTCCTAATTCACGGTAAAAGACGAAAATTAGAGAATAGTTCTATATTAAATAAGACTGAAACAATATTTCTTTTAATTATGACGTAAACGTTTCATATTTCGGAAGAAATACGTTTGCGCAAAAAAAATTAAAAAAAATTGGCGCAAATGATACCCCTGAAAAACAGTAATAGGCGCAAAATGATTTCAATATTACTTCTAGTGGTCAAATTAGATTTAACTATCAGCTTAAATCATCAAACAAAAATGAAACAGAAATCAGTATAATAAACTTTAAATGAATTTCTCTTTTTTTCGGTTAATTTTTTTTTTGGTACCATTGCTTGCAATGTTAGTCTGAGTAAATTGTTTGGTATCTTTTCCTCTTTTTTTTTTATTATTGATACGGAATAGGAAACAAATAAAAACCCAACCAATCGTGATTCTACGTAAATCAACCATTCTTGATTTACGACGTGAATCAACTATCCAATCAATCTTTTAAAATGACTGCCAAAACATGCCACATGGAATTCTTTCGGTGCGGAATCGTGTAACTTGACGTATTGTTATTGTTTGTAAATAAAATAATATTTACACTTTTAATTTACTTTGTGTCCACATACTCTGTAATGTAATATATTAAGAAACTTTATGACTAAAACGAGTCAAATGTAAACCACTAAGGCTCCTTTTGCTGATACTGTTATAATTGCATTATTTATCTGAAAAAATCATTTTCGCCTTCAAAAAATGACTTGACCAATATGTTGCTTTATTAATTTAATGGTTAATGCTCATTGAAAAGTATAAAAAAAAAACAACACGTAAGCATAAAAAATCTCGGATACAAAAACAACAACTAAATTGTGGATTCTTTACTTAATAACTAAAACAATTATTTGAAAAATTAATTACATGTACATGTACTAGCAGTTAATCAGATGACACGAAATGGCGGTTCTGTTTTAGTTAAGATGACCAACCAAGAATTACAACTACAAGAACTAAATGTTTTACACTAATATGAGTGAGCCACTTTAAAATATTAAGAAAAATATAATACTTAATACATTTTCTGACACATTAAAAGCATTTAATATGTTTACGGAATACACTGCGCATCCTCTCTTTAAGAGGGAAATTTAGTTACATTGTAAAAAATTGCCCAATAGAAAACAAAATAAATATTCTTTTAACTTAACATTAACAACATGATTCGTTTACTTCATGTGCGAAGATATATATTCAACTACTTCTTCGATCAGTGGTCGATGTGCCGGACAGGGATGCATGCACAGTTGTCCCTGTACCTTTAAAGGGCTTGTCGGGAACATCCTTAGCAGATATCCCAGACTGAAGATGTCTGTTGCTTTTGTCGTGGTCTGTCCGCAGCTTATTTAGGGGCCCATGTGCGGGTATTTATATGCATCTGCTTCGGGTAGATAAAAACTTCGTCCTTCTTTATGGCTGGCATGGCCCATATCAATGAATTTGATTGATAAATCATGGGTATTGACCATGATATTATCACTTTTAATGTCGTTAACAAGAACATCAGCGTCATGAATTACTTTTAAACTTTTTGAAATATTTATAGCAATATGAAGCCCACGGTGATGAAGCCATGCAGAGTGTGTTATAGAAGGGTTTGACAAAAGTTTATACAATTCCATTGAATTTTCAATTAGTTCCTCTACTAAACATAAAGGAAAGCTATAATTTTGTATTATTCCATAGAATTTGGGTGTCTCATTCGTCGGAGTTATTTAGAATTTGAAGTATTCCCGCTTCTTGAGAAATTTAACTAAAGTTTTTGTGCTGGTCATTAGTAAAAAGTTTAATGGCAACTTTCTTAACCCAACTATCATTTTTCAAATTGTCTTGCAGCAGCTCAGCTGTCGTCACATTGCCAAGCACCTTTATATTGCCATTGTCGGAATGTTCAAAACTGATATTATTGATGTTAATACTAGGAATATATTGCTGCGGTGATTGCATTTGTAGTTTGGTCTTGTTGAGTTGATAATCTGGAATTAGAATGTGTTTGGTTTTTGTTTCCGCTTGTGTCCAAAGAGATGGTAGTGAGAGCGACGATAGCTTAAATGCAGAATTTTGTAAAGATAACGATGCCAGCATTTCAGCAGAAATTGTTGGCGATGGTAGCATACAAACTGAAGTCTGGACTGATGGTGATGGCGGAATAATGACATAATTTTGTAAACCTGGTGATAACACATTTACGGCATCTGTATGTTACAACGGCGATGCCACAATCGCGACAGCTGTCTGTGACAAAGGCGATGCCACAAGTACGGCAGCTGTCTGTAATAGTGGCGATACCACAATCACGGCAGCTGTCTGTATCAATGGCGAAGAAAATGGCAACGATACCATTAATACCTCAAATTTCTGGTACGATAGTGAGTGATGCATCCTGGGAAAAGATGACGATATTAGTATCGTTGTGGAAGACTGCGAGGATGGCAGGATCACAGAAGAAGTTACTGATAGTGCTGGAGGAGAAGAAGAAAGAGGTGGTGTCTGTATCGTTATTAAAGAATGAAAACATATCCCTGGTTAAGATGTCGATGACAGTTTTGATGGAATCTCACAAAATGGCTGCAATGGTGACATGTTAGTGGTAGATACAGAAAGCTGAAAAACTGTAAAAGATAAAATCGTACGGAGGTTGGACGCCATTATTGGGTCTTCCACTGTGAAGGACGATGCTAAGTTGTTGTCGGTTTCAATAATACTTCCAAACTTTTCCAAACTCTCCAACGATTGGCTGGATATTTTCTTCTTCGTCAATGAGTCAGAGATCATTTTTCTTTGCATCATTCAAAGACATTTGACAAATTTCATGTATGTCGGGTTTTTCATTATATGGTGGTTTGACGGCTTCCCATGATATGCTAAGTTCAACAATATCTTGCTAATCGTCTCTGTTTTCATCTGAAAGAAGAAAAAGTAGCCGTGTGTTCGAAAAGTACAATAGTTCTGTAAGAAGATTTTATATGAGAGAGAGAAGCGAAAGGTAGCCTATATTATTTGTTTTTTTGTCTATTTATTTTTTAGCCATGGCGTTTTCAGTTTATTTTCTATTTATGAGTTTGACTGTCCCTTTGGTATCTTTCGCCCCCTCTTTTTTTTTTACCTATTAAACATTTTTAGAGTTAAGTAGTATTAAAAATGAAGAAATATGTGCATCATTATCGTCATCGATTGGTATCGAATCAATAAGTGATCATTAAAAAAATAAACGTAATATCGAGTATCGAATTGGTTATAAAGTAGTCGAAACGGTGCTTTACATTATAAAAAAAATAAATAAAAAAAATACCCGATTTTAAGACACTTGTTAGGATAAATGCTTAGGGCTGTATGCAACTTCACAACTGATCACCAACAAGAAGCTGATCGAGCGACCTTGGGAAAATCAATAATAATGAATAATGGGCCAATTTTCTAGTAGTGATTGACAGGTATGAACTACATGTACTCTGATCTGGATCTACTCTGTTTCTAGATGCGATTCTGATTGAAGTATAATGAAAATGGCACTTTTATCTGTCCGAGGTACAGTTTTTTGTCAATTCCGTTATGTTTCAACATAAAAATCCCCGATTTCCCATGGCTTTTCCGTATCCCGATGTTTTTCTATCCCGAATTCCCGATCTTTAAACAAGGCAATCCCGATTTCACATTGCTAAAATCGGGCAATCTCGACGTCCCGAAAATGGTATCCCCCCCTCAAGTATAGAATGTTGACAAATAAAAAGGCATACCGATATTAAAATGAGCATAGAGGATGCCATGATAGACTTTTTTTTTTATTCTAAATTAATAGGAGAATTTTGAAAGTTATACTTCGAAGCAGATCTGTAAAAGAGGGACGAAAGATACCAAAGGGACAGTCAAACTCATAAATCTAAAACAAACTGACAACGCCATGGCTAAAAATGAAAAAGACAAACAAACAACAGCACACACGACACAACATAGAAAACTAAAGAATAAACAACACGAACCCCACCAAAAAACTAGGGGTGATCTCAGGTGCTCCGGAAGGGTAAGCAGATCCTGCTCCACATGCGGCACCCGTCGTGTTGCTTATGTGATAACAAATCCTGTAAATGGTCTAATTCGGTAGGTCACATTCATGAAAGAGAAGGGGATTGTAGTCACGATGTAAGGCCCATATCCGATATCATTTGTGAAACGGTTATTCCATAACGGTCAACCAACTCGTGATGGCGTCCGTAAAATTTACGAAGGGATGATTTCAACATGCTCGAAGGGCACTGAGCCATTTTTTGATTTGATTACATAGGCACTTGTCTCAGAAAAAAAATTTCCTATATATACCTTAATATAATATTAAGGTATACATACAGGAAAAAAAATTCTGAGACAAGTGCCTGTGTTTGATTAACTAAAAAAGTTATAGAAAATCATCAATGTAACGATAATAATGAACAAATACATTAAAACTTACTTTTAAAATCATTATAATCAATTTCTTAGCGAGCAACACCAACAAAAATGTCCATTTTGATCTCCGGCGTCGTTTAAAATTCAATTAATGACGTTACACTTTCAATTATGACGTCACTCACGTGCAGTCCATGTTTAATTGAATTTGGAACATAATGTGTTTTATTCAAAGCCAAAAAAGAACGTCATATTCATAGGCGGGTCAAAAAAGCCGGGCATTTCCACAGGCACTTGTCTCAGAAAAAAATTTCCTATATATACCTTAATATAACATGCACAGTGTTATATTAAGGTATACAGGAAATTTTTTTTCTGAGACAAGTGCCTGTGGGCATTTCGTGGGGAAAATTTTCTTAATAATATGGGAATCACTGAAGCATGACTAAAGGTCATACAGGGTCCCCTCCTTTATAAAAAGTTCTGAATCCACCACTGATTTGGGGGGGGGGGGGGGGTAGGAGGGGCCCTGAAATCCCGGGCTTAAAAATATGAAAATCCCAGAAGGTTCCGAATTTAAATAAATTTTAATCCCGACAACCCGAAATTCGATAAAAGAATTCCCGGATCACGAAAGGCTCAATCCCGAAATCCCGATAAAGGTCCTATCCCCCCTCACTGATATGATAATCTTTTATATTTTCTACCAAGTTTGTGTCATGTTTTTTTTTAGAATTGTTCAGAGAGGGTTTTATTAGAAACCAAACAGGCTTGAGTAAAAAAGGGTCGCAAATTAATAACAAAAGATTTAAATAACGCGATATATATCTATATAAAAAGGATTTGGAATATAATTATCCTTAAAATGTTTAATAATTTTTATTAAATCTTGAAGTAATTGTCGTTGTACAATAGTACAACACAATGACAATCTTGTTTCAACATCGATGTATTTAAAAAAAAATATATCGACTTTAAAAGATCTCAGGAACCTCTCTTTTAATCACGGCTATATGACATTTTCTCTTTTTTCGGTTAAACAAGACGAATCAAAAGAAGAAAAATTAGAGAAACAAGACTGAAAGAAAGAAAGTTACACTTCAAATACAGAAATACCGGGTTTTTTTTATTTACTCACCACCGGGAAGTATTTTGTTCTAGATCTATAACGATGCTTGAGGGTGAAGCTGTTCAAACACATTTGTTGAATTATTGTAATTTGTTACAATTAGCCTGCGACGTTTGGGTCTGTGTGAAACATTAGCGCAACCAAATGCAAGCTTTGATTATTATGAACAAATTTAAGAACTCGTTCATTAATTGTTGTATAATTCAAAATTACCAGTAAATTGTGAGAACTACAGATTTCACCGGTCCTTTAACTTTCATCTGATACCTTAATAACTAAAATAAATGCTACATATTTGAAGACTTTCAACTATGCGTAGGAACTACAGGTACTTTGTTTTCAATATGTACTACTTTCCTGTATGCTATTTTTTTTACCGTACCCGATTAGGTGGTGTTATATCTTACGTCTTACATCCCGCACAAAACCACACAGCTCTAGATCTTTCGATTGTGCCGAATGATTGTAATCCTGTGATGACTTCTAATATATATTTCTATACCCAGTTACATGTAACTAACCGAGCCTAATGATTTCATTTATCTGTATTATAACTATGATAGCTTCTCGTATGGTCACGTGTGTTTATAATATCACAGGAATTAATACAGAACGGAGAGTTACAGTTCCAAATTTTCATATTGAGGTGTGTTTCTCACTTAATTCGTTCAATTTTATACTATTAAACGGGAAGGCCTCATTTTGTGTGTCGCTTCTATTCCTTCCACAATAAATAAATCATCATGCCTCTGTGTTCTATTATAGGTACCAAGCAAAGTCGCATTTGTAATCTATTCTTATGATTATTCAGTTTGGGTTATTTTGGGAGGTGTCAGACCACCAATTACTTCCTCCGAAGTATGACAAAAAATAGTGCATTTGATGTCATTGTTTACTTAAACTAACCAACAAACGAAACTTTTGGTGAAAGAGAAATATATTCAGACCATTTTGAGCCAAAACTTACGTGTCTATGAGTTTGCATTCAATAATTTTTAGTGGTACCTCTATTCGGGACACCTCTTCTTTCTTATATGATTTTAAATTTATGTGGAAAATTGGCATGTAAAAACCTGATACATTTACGATTCAGGATATACCTGGTTTCTTTGAAGTTAAACTTCATGTAAAATATTTAGAAAGCTGTGAAAATTGCAAAATTTGGTTGAACAGATAGGGATATTTTAAAATTGGTGGTCTGACTCCAAGGCGTCCCAACTCGCCGCGATGTAGCCTTTTTGTGCCAATGCGGCGTAAATCAACCAGCAACAATCAACCAAGGCGTCCGGACATTGTTTCCGTCATCAGACCAACTTTTAAGTCATACAAGATTTCTGGTGCCACACTTGCACATAGTTTACATAAGATTACTCGGGGACGGGACAATAATGTTTTAGTTGATAGAAACTCAGACTATATAATATAGCAGTGATCTAAACCTTAAAATAATTTCCATAAGAGTACTTGGGGACAGGACAATACTTTTCGCGTTGATAGAGACTCTATATAATATACTGCAGAGATCGCCGTGGAACCTGAAATTGATAGTTTATTATAGCATTTTTTTCATGCGTAGATTCAAACAATCTTCTATTTTATGTGTGTTTTTAGGGTAATTAAACTTCAAATTCAGATTTTTTAGTCTGCCCTTCCACGAAATATTTCATCATAATTTATCATTTTTTTTTACCTTAGTCCTAGATTCAAAGTGCGTCATCTCTTCCATTTTCATGATTGAAAAAAATAGATGGCGTAATGGGAAGAGAGATGACTTTGCCAAAACAGAATCCCGATTGGTCTATGTTATGATACATGTACACCGAATACTGTTATGATACATATATGTACATACACTTATATTTTTGACGGTAAAACGATATATATGTCTTGCACTCATTATAAATATTATGCAATTACCAGTTTGCATAACGAAAGCCATAATAAAATACCATTGTTTTTTAATATAGATTTAAAAATCATCAAATGTAAAATCAACCTGAAGTCAATTTCGTTGATTGTGGTTCATGCAATTGTCATGCGATCTTAGTAATCGTTTTTCCGACGTAGTCGGTATAGTTTCGGTTTGTGCCCTTTGAACTTAAGGACGCTTAACTATGGCAACAGAATAAGCATCCTCGAAAATCCATTCTGTGATTGGACAAAATGCTGTCATGGTGGGTGATTTGGTTGTGTTTGAAAAAACGTTTCGTTAATTATATCGTGATGGAAAGCAAGTGAAAAACTATAAATATTTGAACTAGATCTTACAAAGATTTTTATTTTTATTAAAATAATTGTTTCTCCAATAGCTCTTTGCATCTGTGACAGCTGTTTATTCGGGACAATTATATAATTTTTAATGTAAACTTTGTTGTACAAACGTATGACTTTTAGAACGCACCTACGTATGTGAAATTTCCGCGGGGTTTTGGTGAATGTAAACAGAAAGATACGAGGACCGAGAATACTGAACACAAACAGAGAAAACGTTATTCAAATGGTATCTTTGTGCTTCTGAAGGTTATCGAAATGATAGTTGATATCAATTGAGGAAGTATACGATATGTGCCATTGTACTACAATGGTTTGTCATTTGAGACATATGTACCATAAAAACATGTCCATTTAAACAATCAATATTACTTTCTATCAACATAGAGAAGAATGGTAAAATTATCTATTTAGATATATAAATTAAAAAAAAATATATGTTTTTCTTCTTTCTAGCTTGGCCTTATTATTCGTGAAATTTAATATCTTTCGTATCTTTGCTTTAATATCTAAGTCATGGTGTGTTATATTGGTTTTTATATTCAGTTCTTGAGACTTTTAAAAGAATAGAGCAGTCAGTGATAAATTAAAAGAATAGAGCAGTCAGTGATAAATTCGAGATTATGTACGGAAACAAAATTTGAGATACCACTTATCAATAAAATTTTCCTAAATAGCACTACAATTTGTAATAAAAACCCAACATTTTTCCAAGGTGGTTTTTTTTTTCTCGTTTAAATTATTTCGGTTCACTGACAAGTTGACTTATATAAAAGACACAGTTTTATAAAGGATTCATTTTTAGAATATTTGATTGCTGGCTTTAATTGTAAATTTAAATATGGATATCAAAATTTCTAATACAAAAAGTAAGTATAAGATGAGTGTGCATCAGATAGTTTTAGTCATCTTTGATATTAATGCATGCAGATGCATCTTCGTTACAAGTTAGTAACAAACTGTAATAAATCACCATTATATGATAATGATTACTTTGATGCAGGAGGGTCTGGTTGGTTGGGTTAGAATAAGGAATAATGGGTCAACGCGTACCATAAAGAATAAAACAAATATAAAGAATTGAGAATGATGGACAAAACAAATACGGAGAACAAACTAATGGTATAAAACATAATACATGGACATGAAGGACGCATTTATCTCATGCAGACCCTTTACATTTTATCCGCGAGCGACAGCCAGTGGTAAACTATTAGTATGAAGGGAAACCCCTTGGTAAAATCACGATTAATTCATACCCATGAATTATTTCCATTCTAATAGGACAAATACAACAATTCTGTATGTGCAATGCTATATGCTCATTTTAACATGGGTAAACATTATCTTTGTCAAAATATGTATACCGAGCGTTAGCAAACCGTACGGTGTTCATCAATGAGAAAAGACTATTAATTTGCGTTTTTTGATTGAGTTAAGCCTTCCAATTGATATGTTATAATGTGTTTTTTTATGTTGGGATGTTATACTATTGTTTCAGAAAAGGGAGAAGGTTTGGTACCACTAAAACGTTTTATCCCGCTGCAAATGTTTGCACCTGTCCTAAGCCAGGAATCTGATTTACAGTAGTTGTCGTCTGTTTGTGTGTTCATACGTATTTCTCGTTTCTCGTTTTTATATAGATTAGACCGTTGGTTTTCACGTTTGAATGGTTTTACACTAGTAATTTTAGGGGCCCTTTAAAGCTTGCTGTTCGGTGTGAGACAAGGCTCCGTGTTGAAGGCAGTACCTTGACCTATAATGGTTTACTTTTATAAATTGTTACTTGGATGGAGAGTTGTCTCATTGACACTCTTACCACATCTTCCCATATCTACATGTATATACCATATAGTCGGCTATAAAACCCCGCGACATGAAAAATATGAAGCAATTTAATGGAGAAACTTGACGGCCTAATTTATAACAAAACAATTTACGAGAAACGTAATGCTTTTGGAAAATTTGACAGACACAAATCAACTACAACCACTGAAATACACGATCCTGACTTGTGTCATGTCAGTCATTTCAAAATAAAGTACAAATTCGGAATCTGAACTTTTCGAAAAAAAAAGTTTAAACAAATGCAAATTAATTTAAAAAACCAATAGCATATTGATTTGTTAATATTTTTTCAAAATATGCAATCTTAACAACACCTGAGAAAATTTTAGTTTAAAATTGTGTGCCAGCTTGTGTCAGATTTTGTCCATCCTGTTACTTTTTTTAACTGATAGCAAACGTGTTAATAGAAAAGAAAATATCCAATGAAAAGTGTGGCTCACATTTGCATAGCAGTGTTCATTTGAAATCACATTTACATTTATCATTTATGTAGATTACCAAAAAAAAATCTGCAGATAGTCGGTACGTTCAGGAAAATCATCACATTTCTTATTTTTCAAACACTCTTAAAAAAATATTGTGGAGACAGTGGCATTGAAAATTTACTATTATGTCCCTTTTCAATTATACTAACTGGAAACTTAGTCAATAGATCAGTTATGTTGATTGTAAAAATTATTTTACACATTTTATGGGGTAACAGGAACGAACAAAGGCAGTAACAGGGAGGACAAAGTGGTAACAGTAGAGACAAAACATAATTTGGGTCACGAAAATCAATAACAAAAAACTGGATTTTTAATTTCATAGGGATACGAACGGGAGATATGAGTATCTAAACATTATACACGAACCATTTATACGTGTATCAACCCTGTCCGGGTCAAACAAACAAAACAAAACAAAAACAAATAAAAAAATTGGTATTGATGTTTTTTGTGTTTTTCGCTAAGTATGAAGTAAGATTTGGTTGCCGCAAGTCGTAAAAATCAGTACATAAGATGACATGCCTTTCTGTGAACTACCACTTTTAAGACCAAGTTCAGCATGTTGGTTCTTATTCATTTATCATATTCTCTTCCTGAATATGCCTTTTTATAAAAGTGTCCACTGGAGGCTACCCAATCACCAGAACAACCACCCATCGTACCGTCTTAGAGAAGGTTGAAGATGTAGGCGTAAAAAGCAAAACTTATTTCATATGTTATAAACAGGAGGACATGCTAAAGAACACAACAATACAAATGAACGGAAATCCAAAATATTTTTTTCTTATTGTCAATGATTCTGATATACATGTATCTAGTTTCTGACACATTTTAACACTGAAGGCTTGTCATTCTTGGATTTTTGGATCATCTCCATAAGTTCACGAAGAGGTTCTGATTTGATTTGGAATCGGAATGATAGCCAATATTCTGGAAGTTGTAGCAGCGTCTCTCAATTATTTTGGCAAAGAAAAGCACGGAGGCGTAAAAAAAAGGGGGGGAAGTTATGTCATTATAAAAATTACAAAAATGAATAATACACACAGATTTGCCGCTGGTGTGCGTATTTATATTTGAAATGGCAAATATATCAATGACCTGCAACTTTAATAAGGCAATAAATCAATTGGTAGAAATTCTTATATCAATTAATGGGTCGACCCATACGTACATAATGTGCACCTACTGTAGACTAAAATTGGTATTCTAATATTTGTATCTCCTAATATCATCTCATTTAAGTGTGATAGTGGTAGCTGTGAAATATGTATGTGACGGAGAAGGGTTTTTCACATTGTTATTTTATGAATAGGGCAGTGGAGTTCAAACCACAACAGGAGGTATAATATACCCACATTTATATGTTGTGCAACCCCCCTTTTTTGGAATAAAAGGCATTCTTTTGTTTTTAATAAGTGTTGCTGTCGTCTCGCAAGGTCTGTATCTCTATTTGCCTGTAACGAGAAAGTTTCATGTCTCTAAGAAACCAGTACAAAAGTTGGCAAAATATGATGATAGTTTTACAACCCAAGCAGAACAAAATAACACATCAAGGAACAAAATGAACCAAATTAGGTTCAGGTACATGTACTAAAGAAAACATTTAAGTACTAATCGCAAAGGGTAAAGCATTCAAAGAGTATTGAAAAGAAACAATGCGTATTCTATATGACACGCTTGAATAAAAGCTGTACAGTAATATCGGCAACTGAATTCTAAATAATAGTTGCACAATTAATAATTTTGTCCATCCTGTTACCAGTCAAGGTAGCACTTGACTTGTTCTAGAAATACTTCAATACAAATGTACATTTTATGAATTAATATCACATTAATATACCGTACGGTAATACAATTTATTTACGATAATGTAAGAGGCATTTTGAGTTATCTGACAAAGTATGTCTATCCTGTTACCATGTTTGTCCCTCCTGTTACCACTGTCTTTGTAACAGGAAGGACAGTAACAGGATGGAAAAATTAGTACATAACTTAAATTGGTTTTAAAATAGTCGCTCCCTGATAATTGATGTAGTGTTTTTATACTTCCGGCCCATGCCTAAGTTACGGCAACAGGCGTTTCATTAGTCTTATACAATTAAAAACTATCTATCAACTGGTAACATTAAAGACATTATAAAAAGGTACGCATACATCAATACTTACCGATCTTTTGATTCTGATGACCAAAATCTTTCCACACAAAAAATTATACCATGTCTTTACGTCCTGTATCCAAGCCTACGACGTCACCATAAAAAACCGCCGTTATTTGAGGGAGAAACTAGTTTTATTCCGTAAACAAATAAATAGTAACAGGAAGGACAAATATTGATGAACAGACATTCCAGTGACTGTGGAATAAAAGTTGTCATGATTTGAAACATGGAAAGTCATTTATTTTCAATTATGATGTTACTAAATGAAGAAAAACCATTCTGTTTACCTTTAAATGCAGTTTTATGTACAGATAATTTGAATGCAAATGTTGTTTATCAAAAATGAACGCATGGAAATTGGCGAATTTTCATACTTCAACGAATATAAAAAAAAATATGAAACTTTTTGCACACTAATATTTGCATGTACTATCTTGCACAATATGTAAACTCTTATCTTAAATTAAAAAAATATGTCAAACTTACAAATAAAACAGACAATAGACAATAACCGAAAAATGTACATTTTTTTGAAATGACTGATGTACAGAATGCCCTAAACTTGGCTAAGCCGAGGGTATATACTTGAATATTATGACCATAATGTTGTAACTCGAATAATTCAAGCCCTTTCCGTGTCCGATTTTCTCCCACGCGGTTAATGTAGCCTTCGTAGATCAGCGGAATATAACGACTGAATTATTCGGGTTAATAATGTTGTTGCTTTTAGATATAATGTCTTTTGACTTGTTTTACATATGTTTTTATTGTCTTTAAATTATTTAGTTTTACAGATTTATTTTGTAATACTGGTGACTTTTGATAGTTTTCAGGGTAAGTTTGGGTTTGTGATATTATTCTAAAAATAAGAAATGTTAGAAATAACTAAGATTGTTTTTAATAATGCTATCAATATGAGGTTTTTGCTAAAATTTAATATTCGATTTCAAATGATCTAATGTAAACTATGCATACATGTTGAACTTGTAAGATAATAAAGCTCTAACCTTATAAAAAACATATATAATACCCTGACACTATTCACAAGCTGTGTATCAAAATGTCTAAAATGTAAATGTTGCCTCTTTATAATATTATACAATGACTGTCTTTTGGTGAGGTAAATACTGTACATGTATGTAGCGTTTCAAAAGACAATTAAACCACACATTTACCGAAACAAAAGACAGTAATTGCTTTATTCCATATTTTGAGAGAAATGTATGTAATGGCAATTATTTACCGAAACAAAAGACAGTAATTGCTTTATTCCGTATTGTGAGAGAAATGTATGTAATGGCAATTATTTACCAAAACTAATTGTTACAGTACATTAAAAACGTTGTATACCAAAATTATGAACGCAAAAGCACGTGACGTTTTGCGTGGTGTATACTTATTTATTCAAAATCTCTTTCATATAGGAAAATCCTACTAAAATTTTATCAATATGGAATAAAATGGATTATTCTAAAAGTTTCAGCTAAAAATGGGTATATTCCATGTAACATAAAAAGCAAGATTTATACAAATACTAACAGTTATTTTTTTTTAATAAATTTAAACATAACTATTACAAATGTATGAAGCTATTCAGGTATGAGCACTCGGGAGCTTGCAATCTGACGATACTTCTTATATTTTGGTATTCCAAAGGGTCATGTTTTTTCCCCAGACTGTTTATGACGTATTCATAATAAATCCTTTAGAAACATGTACGTACAGATAACCCGACTAATCCAGTCGTTACATTAACCGAGAGGACACTGACCGATAGGGGGCACTGAATCATTCGAGTTAACGTACAGATAGATTTTTATGTTTGACTGATTGATTGGTGGTTAACGCTTTTTTCAACACTTCTGTGCTTTTTTTTGGCTCTCACTTTTTACGTAAATAAAACCATGATTTAGTTGTTAGTTTTAATTGGCTTTCAATTAGCTTTAAGAAACAGCGAGATCATTTAGTTTGTATCAGCGATTGGAGTTGTTTTATTTTTGGACGATGTATATTAGATGTAACCAGCACCAACTATTACAGTGGCGGATCCAGGGGGTCCGGGGGTTGGAACTCCCCTTTTTTTGGACGATCAATGCATTTGAATGGGGACATGTAGTTGGAACCCCTCTTTGTCCTGGGTTAGGACCCCCCTTTTTAAAATGGCTGATCCGCCCCTGTTTTACATAACATACATTGGGGACATATATTTTGCTCCCCATGCCGCTAAAGTCATGTATGCTTAAGACCTATGGCACGTTTACTCCACATCAAATGACAAATATGCATCATCATACAAAGGGACACAAGTCTCACGACCGAATAACAAAACACATACGACCATACATATACATAACACTTTCAAGATTTATTTTACTTATTCAGTATCACACACCTACCATGACGTCTATTTGGAACCGCGCACGTACAAAGAAGCTAAAGACTCATGTGATAGAATAAATGCCAGCTTATGTAAATTGACTGCTAGTGTCCAGGAAGAGCTGTCCGACATATTTTCAACTGATGATTACTACAAACCGTACATGTAAGTTGATATTTTTTTAATAATTTTGATACATATAAAATCTTTTTTATTAACTCATTTTCAAATTCACAAGGCTGTTGATTGATTGATGTTCGTATTACGAAAACCGAACAAAATGATCTACAATAATAGTAATTATAGTTTAAGTTACAAAGGACTTTGACATCTTTTCTGTGAATATTTTGTTAGGCAGCAACCATTTGATTTTCTGGGGGGGGGGGGTATGGTTTTTTTTCTGTACAAACTTTTTTTGTCGCGACAAGTCGAAACCAATTTTTTTCTATCAATTTTAGCATTACATATAATGGCAGCTGAGGGTGAAACAAACATTTTTTTTTCTCAGAATCAAAAACAAATGATTTTTTTCTCAAAAAACTGGAAACAAACTTTTTTATCCAAAAAAAAACATAGCCCCCCCCCCCCCCCCCCATCCCCCAGAAAATCAAATGGTTGCTGCCTTAGTATTTAGAAAGGAGTAGGTTCAGTAAGACCCCTTTTTGGCCCCAAAAAATAGCAGTTTTACAAAATTGTTAAAATGTAAACCTTTAGTTATTTATTGGACAGTAGAATGCTTCTGCTACATAAATATGGGCTGTTTTTGACAATACAATGCACATATATCCGGTACTAGCACCATTAAGTCATGCTAAATTACTGAAATCCTCATAATTCTAGCATTTTAGTTAAAATTTAGACGGTTTTCGTGTAAAACGAAAGTGGCCGCATTCGTGTTCATCCTTAATATTGAAATGTAAGTTGTATTTTATGATAATACATAACATACATAAAGGTTGAGGATGAACACGGATGCGGCCACTTTCATTTTTACCAAAAACTATCTGAAAAGTGACGTTTTTCGGCATATTAGGTAGATTTTTCATATTTGAGCTTGAATCGGATCGTTTTTAATGACCAAATCTGTTAAAATCTTTCACATAAACTAATTAATTCATATAAAATAGACACTTTAGTGTTTAAAAAGTGGTCAAAATCTTTCGTCAGATGAACCTGAAATTTGAGGCCAAAATCGGTCCTTACCGGACCTACTCCTTTAACAGCTCTTTTTAAGAAGTTCATTAAAAAAATGTTTCTGTGTGTTTGTATTTGTATGTTTATGTTTTTGTGCGTTTATGTTTATTTGTGATGAAGCCGGTGTAGACGAAATGAACCCATAACAAACAGCACAGATATAATAGAAAGAAACGCTAAGTAGTTACCATACATGATACGTGCTGCAACAAACAAAACGTCTAAAAGCCACACTGAGGCATTCAAAAGGAGCAACAACTCCCACTTCACTACAAGATTATGTCATCATATACTGATATGTTAATTATTCAAACCTCAGCACTGTGCAAATTAATTCATGTAGAAACTTTGTCAAAAAAATTAATTAATTAAAAATCAGTTTAGGTAGGATGAACCATAAATAAATATTTTAAATACATGTACTATGTCCTTTTTATTGAAATACTGCTTTTTGGTCTTCAGTTTGTGGCCCAACTGCCATTATCATGCCACAATAAATATTTAAATTTGTTTTGCGTTATCAATAAGAAATAATTCTCAATAAAGTATAAAGGATAAAAAAATCCTCGAAGAAAAACAGGTACTGATGCTGAAAAATCGTTTATGTTCGATATGTTTTAGGGAAATTGCTTTTTGGACAAATCATAATGGAAGTACAGCTTTACTGACTGAAGGACAAGAATACTATTCAGAATTTCCCACCAGTGACGACGGGGAAGGTGGATTTTGTATATATGCAATCTATAACAAAAACACAACCGATTTTCGATGGGTTCCTTCAGAGTGCAATACTGAAAGTATTAAGATTGGGGATTGCTGTTATTTTGGAATAATGTTTCAAGGTAAGTTATAGCAACGAAGTCTTTTCGTGCTGTATATTGTTTTCGAAGGTGTTTTTTTTTTATCTTTTTTAAGCGGTTGGTGGGTTAGTTTTGTCATTGATTTTTTTGTGTAGTTCTATATCTTCCTTTTTAATGATGTATCTTTTGGTTTTTCTCTTGTCCTTTTGTTTTGGAGTTCTTACATTTCACAAGATAATATCATAAACACAACATAATTAACAAAAGAGGCCGAAGTTCCGGTATATCTTATCTGGTACAAAAGATCTCCAAACAATTGATTAATGGTTTGTGAACAGTGGTATTCTACTGTTGCCTTTATATATGGACTCTCATTTTCTTTATCAAATATTTTATACTGGAGTATTCTGATTTCAACATTATTCCCCATTTGATATTCTTCGTTTTTTGTCGAGCCTGCAACTTTTGGTTGCAGAAAGCTCGACATAGGGATAGTGATCCGGCGGCGGCGGCGGTGTTAGCTCACTTCTTAAAAGCTTTATATTTTAGAAGGTAGAAGACCTGGATGCTTCATACTTTGTATATAGAAGCCTCATGTTACGAACTTTCCGTCAGTCACATGTCCAATGTCCTTGACCTCATTTTCATGGTTCAGTGACTACTTGAAAAAAAGTTCAGATTTTTTGTAATGTTAAATTCTCTCTTATTATAAGTAATTGGATAACTATATTTGGTATGTGCGTACCTTGCAAGGTCCTCATGCCTGTCAGACTGTTTTTACTTGACCTCGACCTCATTTCATGGATCAGTGAACAAGGTTAAGTTTTCGTGGTCAAGTCCATATCTCAGATACTATAAGCAATAGGTCTAGTATATTCGGTGTATGGAAGGACTGTAAGGTGTATATGTCCAACTGGCAGGTGTCATCTTACCTTGACCTCATTTTCATGGTTCAGTGGTTATAGTTAAGTTTTTGTGTTTTGGTCTGTTTTTCTTATACTATATGCAATAGGTCTACTATAATTGGTGTATGGAATGATTGTAAGGTTTACATGTCTAGCTGACAGGTGTCATCTGACCTTGACCTCATTTTCAGGGTTCAGTGGTCAAAGTTAAGTTTTTTAGTTTTAGTCTATTTTTCTAATACTTTATGCATTAGGTCAACTATATTTGGTGTATGGAAATATTTTATAATCTATATGTTGGTTACGCAGGTTTTATTTGACCTTGAACTCATTTTCACGGTTCATTGCTAAGTTTTAAGTGTTTGTGTTTTGGTCTGTTTTTCATTAATTATAAGCAATAGCCTAAGTCAACTATATTTGTTGTATTGAAAAATTGTTAGCTGTACATGTCTGCCTGGCATGGTTCATCTGACCTTGACCTCATGTTCATGGTTCATTGATCAATGTTTCATTTTCTTGATTAATGTTGAGTTTATGTGACAGTTGTAATAAAGCTTTATATTTAAGTCTATCAAGATAGTATCAAGGATTAGTAAAGAAGGCGAGACATTTCAGTGTGTGCACTCTTGAGTTAACAAGGGATAAGGCTCACATTCCATGTCAAGGTAGCAATAACATTTTAAGATCACACCTGTAAAACACTGATGCTTTTTGTTTATCTCCATTCTGTCTTATTTATGCTTTATTCAGGAAAAAGATCAAGGTCAGAGATTTTGTTAATATATAAAATCAAAAATCAAAATTGCTCATGCTGTACAACAATTTCAACAATCAAAATAATTTAATGAAAGAATCGTCTGAAAACATCTGCTCGTGGCTTATTATCTTTCGCGGCAATCCAAACAAACAACAACATATAATAACAGTATTCACTCGGTAAATAGTTTGTGTATGACATAATATTAAATATAACGACTTCTACAGCCAAGAAGGCTGTAATTAAGCTTTACAAAGTTTGCTCACCTGTTCAAAGAACCCATTCTTCGATAATTACAATGAAAATGTGATTGTGTTAACTGCATATAACTTTTCCCTACATTTCACCATGGATTAAAATATATCTAAATTTTATAAAAAATAAAATCCTTGTCACTTAAAATATGGGTTTGTCCTTTTTTTATTCCATTTAGAAGGTAATTTCAAAAAAGGGAAAAACCACACAATGAGCATCTGATGACAAATCATTGTTGGGGCTATTCAACACATAATGCATAATACATGTACTACAAGGAAACAAAATCTACATTTAAGGATGTCTGCGTGTCATGTTTTGGAATTTTAGTCAGATTTTCTTTGAAACCAGGTGAGTAACTATTTATTGCAATAAAAACATATGGTAAACCAGTTCACAGAGATTTGGAATATCTACACATCTTTAAAGCGTACGAAACTTGTAGTGTAATACACATTGAGGCTATCATCTGAAAGTAAGAGTAACAAACTGTCGACACAATGAAAACGTTTTTATTCTTTGTCTGTGTGCTCTGTTTACTGACACTTTAAGTTATACAATAAATTCAGAGGCAGAACCATTGCTTACTTGTTCAAAATATCATTTTGAAGAAAAAAATTTGGAAAAACTTATTCGGTTGGAACATAAAATGGAAATTTTTAGTGAAAAGATGAAAATATGGGAGGATTTAGTTTTGACAAAGTTAACAAAATTTGAAAAGAAAATGGACTCGAATGATGAAACAAATGAAAATTTTCAAATACAAACCAATAACAAAGTTGATATCTTTGAGGAACAGATTAGTAATATGTCCTAATCTTTGACGTCCAACGCGCAAAAACTTAATGAAGCTGAACGTACAAGAAAAAGTGAATTTATATCAATGCAGTCAACACTTCTGTTGGACCAAGAAAAGTTCAACCATTCTTTTAATAATATTGTTGAAAACTTCCAAACAGTTTCCAATGAGACCTTGCGAGACTTGATGGTACAACAAAGAGAAGGTAATATTATTATTTTTACCATTTTGCAATTTTTTTTATTTTATTTCTATATTAATAGTTCATTTATCAATATTTTTCTCATTCAGCAAAACATGAAATTAATATCTGACGTATGTGCATTTTTGTTCTTTCCAAAAATAATCAAAAAGCTTTCAAATCAGTTGCGACCGATTTAACATTTTTTCATGAAAAAATAACATTGTTGTTAAACCTTTTTAGTTTTGTTTACCGCCAATTATATATGCAATATTGGGGTCAATATTGATTTTTTTCTGGAGTATTTTTATGGAGCCTTTAGGGAAGCAACTTTTACAGTTTAACCTCGTTCATTATGAAAAACTATACAGTCTTCATGGTTCGTTATAATACTTCTTTTGTGCTCTTTATTATGATCATGATGTGATACAGTTCTAAAAAGAAAAACTTACGGATTGGTTTATGACTAAACAATACCAAGATGAAGGGAAAACAGAAACTGATTAGATAACAATATTTAGATTTAAGGCCTGCAGATGAAGACATAAAAAATGTGACAGGGTTAATTATGTTTGTGACTTCTCAACCCACTAACCAGGACTGGCAAGTTAACATCGTATCATAAGAATAAAATGTTAAATATGGTTAGTTATAGCTTCATTCATTAGATAAACACTAAGCACAAATCGACTTACATAAATAAAAAAGAGTTGTAGAAACTGAGGGGTGGATTGAACCTACTTTAATAGCATTCATTAAGAAGTCTGTATACACGAACTATGGCATCTGTACATAGACACATAGTACGATGCTGATCACCGAATCAATTTTGCACATGCACATCGTTTCAATTATACAATATACACATTTATGTAGGCGCTTCCCAAACATTGACCGCATACCAAGAATTATATATATGTTTACAGACAAGTGCTAAATAATTATCAATTTTGTGAGAATAATACTCATACTCCGTCCTCTAAACTGAATGGCTGCAGTTTAAACCGACCAAGGATAAACAATTATCGATTTTATTCTTGAAACACGCTGAATTACTTCAACATTGTTTGACTAACTCAAATCATCGAAATATTAATGTTTTATAGAAAATTAAATGTTTTGAATTATACATGCCTCGAACGCTCAGATCTCATGGATAAGGTCTATTTAAAAAATGTATATGAAATTTGACTAAAAACAGAACACCGTATTTAACTTGTGTCCGGAGTACGAATATAATATAGTCTCATAGTTTCGAAGTTCTTTAATCTTCCGTAAAACGGGAATTCGTGTCATTACTAATTCATTTTATTCTTTACATGATACATGTATCCTGGGAAAAAAGAATTGCTTTTCGATATTTGTCTTAAACCCATTCCAGTTTTTATGTTAAATAAAAATAATGAAACCTTAAAAAAAGTCAAACATCTTTTAATATTTCAGTTTTGTCTTAAACCCATTCCAGTTTTTATGTTAAATAAAAATAATGAAATCTTAAAAAAAGTCAAACATCTTTTAATATTTCAGTATCAATCGATACAAATATTTATTTATCAAATTTTCTATAATATAATACTAGAGAACATTTGCACTCTACAAATATGTTGACATGTAAATAGCTATTGTATATATCACATCGGTGATATAACATATGACGACTTTAACAGTCAGGTATAATGCAAACGAAAATAAGTTTGCTCCCCTGTACCAAGGACCCCTGGAAATTTTTATCAGTTATCAGAATGACAATATACTTGTTTCGACTTCGTAATAGTTATAACTCTATTTAGACTTTTTTTTATATAATTAAACATGTGAAATATATCTAACTTAAAAAAAAGTCTTTTTGCCTTTTACATGTTTTAATTAATGTATGCATGTGGCATCTTAATCACCATGTATAAAAAGTAAAACATTGGATCTTCTCCAACATGGTGCATGTGCTCACAACGAACATCAAGCTTTGTAAAAGCTGAAAAATTACTAGTGTAAAAGGATTCAAGCAGGAAAACCAAATATCGAATATACATGTATTTAAAAAAAAACAGAGACGAGAAACATTTATGAACCACACCTAAAACAGACAACTACTGATTAATGGGTTCCTGACTAAGCAGATGTATTCATCCAATGAGAAACAAAACAATGCAATTCACTATGCAAACCTGGTGAGTAATATTTTGCAGTTAGAAAACGAGTGTTTACGCATTTTACAGATACCTAGAATACCTCTCATGTCTGAATGTATATATATTTACAAAATATATTGCTTGGTACACAACTAACTAATTAGTCAAAATGAAAACTGGTTTGGTTCTTTGCCTTTGTGCTCTGTTTACTGATACTTTAAGTTTTACAATTAGTTCCGAAACAGGATCAATGCTTACTTGTTCAAAATTTCATTTTGAAGAAAAGGTTTTGGAAAAACTTATTCGGTTGGAACATAAGATGGAAATGTTTAGTGAAAAGATGAAAATATGGGAAGATTCGATTTCAAAACAGTTTTCAAAATTTGAAGAGAAAATGGATTCGAATGACGAAACTAGAGAAAAAATGAAAATACAGACCAAAAACAAATTTGACATTTTTGAGGAACAGATGAATAATATGTCACAATATTTGGCCTCTAACGCGCAAAAACTTAGTGAATTCAAATCAATACAGACAACTCTCCTGCAGGACCAGGAAAAGTTTAACAATTCTTTTATCGATATTGTTGAAAATTTCCAAATAGTTTCCAATGAGAAATTACGAGAATCGATTGTCCACCAGGGAAAAGGTAATATATAAAAAAAATTCACGATTTGCAAGTCATTATTTATTTAGAAATTATAAGTTCATTTTTCAATATTTTTCTCGCTAAGCACAAGTTTTTTTGAATATCTGATGTATGCGCATTTTTGTTCTATCCTGAGATAATAAAAAAGCCTTGAAATCGGTTGAAAAATTTAATATTTTGGATGAGAAAACACTGTTGTGTTTGCAGTCAAATCAATATGCGAAATTTGAGGTCAATATTGATATTATCTTGAGTTTTTTACAAAGCCATTAGAAAAAAAGCTTCTACAACTTATTACTACTTATTAATAAAG
Organism: Mytilus edulis; assembly: GCF_963676685.1. Taxonomy (NCBI): domain Eukaryota; kingdom Metazoa; phylum Mollusca; class Bivalvia; order Mytilida; family Mytilidae; genus Mytilus; species Mytilus edulis. The sequence continues at coordinate 48,514,164 of NC_092344.1, forward strand.
AAATACTATCCGGTCTTCAAGATTCATTCTATTACTTGTTCTATATATTCAAAAAACAATCCTAGTTCAAACATGTGTATATCGTTTCTTTTGTTAACTAGTATACATTTCTTTTGATATCGACATGAAGATATGTGTTGCTTATTCTTTAGTTAACGAAGCTCTCTAGGCCTCGCTTTTACCCTTGTCATATAATTATCTAGCAAGGACGCATAGCAAACCCACTAGTTACCTAGTCTTTTACATCAAATAAATACTATACAATAAATCATATTTTTTTTTATTTTATTTGAAAACCAAGGAGTTGAAGATAAAATTTAGATTTATATAACAAATATAACATATGATGTCCGATGATGTTTTTGATATGGATAGTACTGTGAAAAATGCAATGTTTTTTAACTTAAAAGTTATAGAATTAACATTAAAACAAATAGAATAATCCCTTATTGATTTGTTACAGTTATAACGTTATATATAATCATTTGCCATAATTAAACATTTTTTCCTGCTTAAGTTGATCTAATAATATGTTAAATTGACATCATCGCTTGTTTTTAATTCTGTGAAATTATACCACAGTTTGTGTGATTTATGGATCTTAAGAACTTAAAACATGTTCTGTTTGGGACTATATAACTATACCGACATGACATTTAAAGGTATTTGAGTCACACAGCAAACATATTGTGATAAAAAAAACATAAGAGCATCTATAACCCAGATTTTGCAATCATAGCGATAACATGTACATTTGTATAAACATCCTGACCCTTAATTATTGGGGTTATACCATTCCAAAGTGTAAAACTTGTTCATAAAAGGTAACAGTTAGTCATTGTTTGATTTTCTTTTTCTTGTCAAAACAGATTTTAGCAAGGCGGTGACGAAGAATGACGTCATTGCATTCTCAGCATATCGAACCGAATCTCAATATATGATAAACCGTACGATTGTGCAATTTCACAAAGTATGGACAAATGTCGGAAATGGATACAAGCCTTTTACTGGAGTATTTGAAGCACCAAGATCCGGTCTTTATCATTTCTCATCTGTATTGATGTCAGGAGATACTGCTGTCAATCTTCGTTTATTTGTCAACAGTTCTGTCAAATCAACAATATACATTCCCGGCAAGTATGGTACTAATTCGTTTGACGTTTTTCTACGTTTGAAAAAAGGAGATGATGTTTTAATTCGAAGTGCTGGGAGATGTATAATAAATAGCAGTGGCAGCAATTATATTACTTTTTCTGGATACATCATTAATTGACATTTAAATTTTCTTATAGTTGAAAAATTAAAGTGTTTGCAATTAAACAATTTGGTTTATTTAAATTTATATAATCAGAAATGCATTTCGTAGAACGACATTGTACGGGACACAATATAACATTACATGGAAGCATGAATACCTGTATTTTCCCAAAAAAGTATGCACATTGGATAAACTTTCTAGTTGATAATAAACTCATCATAGATAGATACCGGGACTAAATTTTATATAAACGCCAGACGCGCGTTTCGTCTACAAAAGACTCATCAATGACTCTCGAATACAAAAAAGTAAAAAAAGAAAGAAAACTAGAATTGCCATTGCAAGCAATAGCGGATGTTACCCTGGTCCACCCATTGCCACTAAACAGCAGCCATGGTAACGGCAGCCATTTTGGAAATTCCAAAGTTGAATGCCGCATCTAGATTTACAAGTTAACATTTCTGTAACGTTTCATACATTTTTGAAGAATTTTCAAAATTTTGCTATTTTTGAACAGTTTCCATGGCAACATTTGAAAATTCCAAAGTCATACTGCTGCTTTATATTATGCTCCCCATAAAATTATACCATCATATAACATTTAATGAACTTAACCCTAATGTTCTGGAATGTTCCATGAAATTTTTCATATTTTTGCTGTTTCCATGGCAATGGCTGCCATGTTTTTAATTCCAAAGTCAGGTGCACAACTAGACATGGTGATCAACATTATGTTATAATAGTTCCATCAACATTGGTCCATTCAGTTCCGAGAACTAAGCTGGACAAAAAGTGTGGAATAAGAATAATAAAAAAGAATCGAACAATAACAATATGTCACCCGACCTCCGTCAGGGTGACATAAAAAAAGCCAAATAAAGTACGAAGTTGAAGAGCATTGAGATCCAAAATTCTGAAATGTATTTCCAATTACAGCTAAGGTAATCTATGCCTGAGGTAGAAAAGCCTCAGTATTTAAAAAAAATCAAAATTTTGTAAACAGTTAATTTATAAATATAACAATATCAATGATAATTCATGTCAGCACAAAAAAATAATGATTACTGGGCAAGAGGTGCATACAATCTTAGTCAATATCTAATGAAGTGGCATCTTTAATTTCGGAATTTTGAAAGTAAATATTGACCTGTTCGGAAACAATATGGTAGTTATATTACAAAAATAATTTCAAAAATTACATTTACCTCTCTATAAATATAAACTATATTGATGTAATTGTCATACCTGTGAGAAGTTTAGCTATCTATAAAACCAGGTTCAATGCAACTGTACCAAGTAAGGAATATGACAGTTGTTATCCATTCGTTTGATAGGTTAGTGATTTTGATTTTACCATTTGATTAGGGACTTTCCGTTTTGAAATTTTCTCGGAGTTCAGTATTTTTGTGATTTTACTCTTTACATCTACCGATTTTATGAATCGATTAAATGAAGGAAAAGATACACACACTTATGTTAAGTTTTCATAACGGCGGTCATGTGATCGAGTACTCACCGTGAGTGATTGAGATTATTGGCTGTGACATCTCCATCCGGGTAGAACCAAAAACTTGATAAAGATTCAATAGTTATTAGTAATTAATGTACGAGTTGTTTGTTCAAATTCGTGTCTTAGAATTTAGTATTTCAAAAAAATCATTCTTTTAAATGTTTTAATTAACCAAGAATAGTGGTCAAAGACAACGAAGTGGTTAATATAAATCACTGAATATGTTTTTCAACAGTAAGTTTGTAGGGGTGTTGCAGTGCCAAACTATATTTGATATCTCAATACATTTGTTCAACCACTATTACTCATTCTTAAAAGCTCGATTGAATCAGTAAAAAAGTCAAATATCTATATTTATTAACAAAAAACATTTCATCAATTAAAATATTCATCGAACAGTAAAGTTTTAATGTTCACAAAATAAATGCAAAACAAACAAAAATTGATTAGCTAACTTAACTACAAGATTTAAACCTTTTACCCAATTTAAGTATTCATAAACTTTATGAAATTTTAAATTTTTGTTTAAACAAAAACTTATAATGAATACATTTTTTCCCCTTTAAGTACCGGCTTAATTTTGTCGACTTAATCTATCGATATCATGTTCCGAATAAATGTTTCAATTAAATTAAAATATAGATACACAAAGTCATACTAAGTATTATGTTTAGTTTTCAAGGCAGTCTCTTTTTTAAATGGTGCGACGTCAAAGTAAAACATATCACGAAAAGATGTATCATTCGACTAATTTTATTCAATATCTTAAAAACGTCGAGACTATGGACGGTCAATGTCACCACTCTTTTCAAAAAGGATATTCTACCTGATTGTGTTGAGATTGTTTGCTTACAGCAAAATTTAAAACATTGCATTAGTGAATAGTGTACTTTCCTTGCAGCTCTTTTGAAATTTGTATGCCTTAATAATTTCACAATATGACTTTTTCACTATGCACAGGTCTTTACAAGATTCACGTATTCAGAAAAAAATCTAAAATTCAATAGTATGATAGCGATGACAGCTCACTTTATTTACACCACTGGGTCGATGCCACTGCTAGTGGACGTTTCGTACTCGATAGTATCACAAACCCAGTAGTCAGTTTTTCGGTGTTGACATGAATATCAATTATATGGTATTTTTTTCTAAATTTCCTGCGAACAAAACTTGGCACAACATTTTGAATGTTTTGGGTCCTCAATGTTATTTAACTTTGTATTTGTTTGGCTTTATAACAATTTTGATTTGAGCGTCACTGGTAAGTCTTATGTAGACAAAACGCGCGTCTGACGTATATAATTATTATCCTGGTACCTTTGGTACTATCAATGTAATTCGGGATCCTCAAATGATATTTCAACGTCTTATATCATCTGAGCTGCTATACAATTATACAATTATATAGAAATTTCAAAAACTTTGAACCAACAGTTTGATCAGAAAAAAATACACTGGTTATATAGCACTTTGACAAACACTAATTTTGAACATTGAAAAGCTTTATATTCCCTTAACAACGCAACGAAATTAAAACGTTTAGCTGATTTTACAGAGTTATCTCACTAGTGTTAGGTACCCCCTTAATTGATTGGTTTGTTGGTGTTTAACAACACTCTCATATTTATTGACTATATAATTGTGGTCAGTTGAGTTGTAATTGGCGAAGGGAGATAAAACCTCCTACCTTCGAGGGAGAACAGAGAACCCTCGTCCATTTTGTTTAGACCCAAACGGCTACGCACCTGATACATACAGTGTTTTAACTTACAACCTCAGTGTTGACGATCTATTGATACAGGTACATTAGTTGAGCCACTTACACGTTCATGAAGATCAAAGGGGCCATCGAGGCCCCAGTATTCCATTAAAAGGTCTTATCTTTTTCAAGATCACAAGATACAGCCTTTACTTTTCCAAATTCGTTTCAATGATGAATTTTTCTCACCAAAAAGCTTTTATATGTAAATGATAATGCAGATTTACTGTGTTTAACTGAAGTTTTCTTATTATCTTGATCTTATCCACTATGTGTTTAGCCGACTTCTCCTTGTGTTGTATGTCTTTCATGTATCAGTTACTTGTGGAAAGGAAATGTGATTGATATACACCAAACAAAGTTCAATATATATATACAAACGCAATTATAAAATCAACAGCGTTTGCACTGCTGCTAGTTACTAAATACTGGAGAATTTAACCCAACGCATTATAAACTAGATATATTGGGAAGGGAGGGGGGGGGGGCAAAAATACAAAATTACCGACCTCCCACAGGCATTTGTCTCAGAAAAAAAATGTCCTATATACCTTATTATAACACAAGGTACTTAACTTGCATTTTGGGTGGTGACGAAGTTACGTTATATGCCGCTTTATAGGCTGTTAATCCCTCTAAAGCTTGTTATATCGTAAATCTAAATTGATTTATCTATACAATGGTGTATAACATGCCTACATTTATTGTCGGAATCATCCGTAGCAATCCTACACAAGTATGTCAATCGTTATAATTTTGCAAACCGCTGAAGAATTGACAATAAACGCGTCATGCTCCTTGTATATCTCGGTTTCCGATTGGTCAATTCTATGGGAAAGTCTACATGATTCTCGGAGTTAACTGATCTTGTTTCATTTCATACGTTAAGTCAAGAGAGAGTCTGAAAGACATTGACGTCATGGGAAAATTTGTAACTTATTAGACATACCACAAACAACACTTGTTAGATTTTTTTCACGGTATATCATACAATTTTACTAACTGTATGATAAGTTCTATTCATACGAAAACTAACAGTTTTTTTTAAAAACGATTTTTATAATAAATCATTTACTGCAGCCGTTTATTGCCAATTCTTCAGCGGTTTGCAAAATTATTACGATTGACATACTTTGGTAGGATTGCTACGGATGATTCCGACAACAAATGTAGGCATGTTATACACCATTGTATAGATAAATCAATTTAGATTTACGATATAACAAGCTTTAGTGGGGTTGACAGCCTATAAAGTGGCATACACTGCTAATTTTGCATAGGTACTTTTTCTGTACAAAAAATCTGTAGTACTGGAAAACTACTTTTAAAATATTAGTACTTTTTTAGTACTTTAAATTTATTGTAATATTTAGGTACCTGTTTTTTTCCAGTACTTGATTTGTACTTCAAATTTTAAGTACTCAATTTGTACTTTAATTGTGTAGTACTAAATGTGTACCTCAAATATTAGGTACTCATTTTGTACCTTTATTTTGAAGTGCTTGATATGTACTTAAATTTTAAGTACAAATCAAGTACTGTAAAAACAGGTACCTAAATATTACAATAAATTTAAAGTACTAAAAAAGTACTATATTTTAAAAGTAATTTTCCAGTACCACAGATTTTTTGTACAGAAAAAGTACCTATGCAAAAGTAGCAGTGTATAACGGAACTTCGTCACCACCTAACATTTTTCTAAAATGCAAGTTAAGTACCTTGTGTTATAATAAGGTATATATTAATTTTTTTTCTGAGACAAGTGACTGTGCGACCTTCGAGGAAAATTATAAACGGAAATTTCCTCAGCAAATGGCTAAATCAAAAGCTCAAACACATTAAACGAATGGATAACAACTGTCATATTCCTTACTTGGTTGATGAATAATTATTAATCAAAGTTTGATTGAAGAAAAACCTCTAACTTGTATGGCAGTTGTATACAATTCCATTATATTGACAACGAATGAAGCAAACAGACATAATAGGTAAACATGTCAAAAATAGAGGTATGGCAGTCAACATTATGTTTTAATTCAACCACATTTTAAAAATAAGACATGAACTTACTGTCTTGACCTTCAAGTGAGTACATACTATTGAGATTGGGAATATCACAAAGAGATAACAACCGAATCAAAGGGCGTTTTATTTTTGGTTTATGAAATACAAACCTTGGATTATTTAAGTTTTTATATTAGGGGAAAGGGAAATAACTCAGTTTTATATCAGCCTATTCAAAATAGGAGTGGCGAAAAATGTATGTATTGTGATTTGGGGAACTTGATGTACATATGAGATATTAAATCAAGTCACACAATTTAAAAAGACTCAGTACATGTACGACTTCTAATTGACATTTTATACAGTAAAGATACCTCTCTATTGTTAAAGAGTGCATGCTTACCTCTAGTTAAATGTAAAGTTAAATGGTTATTTATGTTGTTGGTTTCCTGTCTCTTAGACCTATAACCATATATTCTTTTGATTCTATTAAAGTTATATTTAGGTTGTGCTAAAATAAAATGAGTGAACGGGCACGAAATTGCCACTGAGACAACACTTTACCACAGACCGATTGACGGAGAACTAGAGGCCACCGTACTGCCTTTAAATAAACAAAACCCATATCACAAAGCTAACACTGAAAAAAGTTAAAAAGGTGATAAACAATTTAAACGAGAAATATAACGGCCTGATGAATGTACAGATAAACAAAGAACAAGACAATTAATACACAGCAGCAAAACACAACCTCTGAACTACCGGATTCTAGCTGTGTTGGGACAAAAAACAAACCGAATGTGACGTTTCAAGATTGTTAAGCTCCAAAAACCCTTGACCTTCAAAAAGTTATGCCCCTGTCATGCGTGCAGAAATCGGCAGACAACGTTCATGTTATATCCACATAATTTGCAAGAAAATAAATGATTTGTCATTTTATTAGAACAACTCTTGCTTTACTTATTTGTAAAGGATTTGTAAATGTTAATAGTGGGATTTTTTCCTTTAAAACCTGCTATTTTCTCCCACATCCTTTATATTCCCAAACCCTACTACTTAATAAGACTGTTAGTTTACCAATAAAAGGATTAAGTATAATATAAAAATTAAATCAATAGTAACTCGAATTGCGAAGACGTCACTGTGATTTCAGCAATATCTCACATACCAATGGGGGCGTATGACATTTGCGCCGATTTTGAAAATTTTCATTCTTTCATTTGCGCCGATTTCATGTTTTCATTTGCGCCGATTTTATATGTTTTCCTAATTGGATTTACAGGTAAGTTACAGGTAAGTTCATACTTTTACATTGGCCGAGCACAGAGTATAACGTTAAAGACAAATCAAGTGACATTGCAATTGGTAAATGGCTATCCCAATGTTTCGGGTTACCATTCCTTTGGCTTTCCCTAAATGAAATCGATGACTGCTTCACGTTTGACATTGTCTAACGCTCTGCTCCTTCTGATGACAAATTTCATACATTCGTAGACAACGTACAAGTACACATTCCATAACGGTCAACCAATTCGTGATGGCGTCCGTAAAATTAACGAAGGGATAATTTCAACTTCACAATGTGGAACTCTTGGTTTAATAGCTCCCTTGTGAGAAAATGCGAACTCAAGAAATGCCCCACCAGTAAGTATGCCAGACAAAGAAAAGATGACTTTTTTTTATCGACAATTACGCCAAATATAGAAGAGACGAAATCAGAAGAAAGGAATATAGGTGTTGCCTACTATACATACTCGGCAAAACAGATTTATGATTTGAATGATTTCCGTTTTTATGGATTTGAATGCTGTACATATATTTTTAATTCGTCATTTTAGTATAATGAAACTGCTTTTATCTTAGGTTTTCACTTCTTGATTTTAAGCAGGAGACAACAGTTATATACGTTATGATTGACAATTCATAACATATGTACAACTGGCTAACAGAAGAGGTCTTTAATGATAAATGAAAATAACATTACTGGGATGGAGAGGTGTCTCATTTGCCCTCATACCACATCTTCTAATATCATTTCACCTGTTATTTACCTGTAAAAAAATCGGCGCAAATGAAAAAACAAATCGGCGCAAATGAAAGAAAAAATCGGCGCAAATGAAATGCAGATCGGCGCAAATGCAAAACGCCGACCAATGGTTCAACAGAAAAAAATACTCAATTCATTTGATTTTAACATTAATAAAACATCTTTAATTCATTTAACATATTTATTACAACAATAACGTATTTAACAATTGGTAATAATAACAAAAAACAAAGAAAGAAGTAAATGTATTTTTCTAGTTGTCAAAGTTTAAATCTCGTTTTTGATTTTTTTTTCTAGTATAGCACATGTGTCTGGTACATAACCATTAGTCGTCTGCTGACGATTTAGCGGATTTATTTTTCTGAAACGAATCCGTTCTCTTCTTTAGATTGTATCGGTCCAGCTGTATCGAATCGGAGATCATTGTAGCTTGTAGGAAATCGGTCGATAATCGGGTTACCATGGAGAACAGCTTTTTCAACTACTCTGAAATACCTCTGGAAAATCTTTGGTCTGTATCCTATTCCCGTCATAATGTATAGAACCTAAAATATACAAATACTTCTAAAATCATCTGTTTACCAAAAGTGTTTTGTGTTTTTGTTTGTATTAATTGTGTCTGGTTACTCAGTTTGAGTTTGAGATTAAAAATAAATATTTTTTTTCCTGGATTGTTTTTTTTCATGGGGACATTTAAACTATAGAGTCATTTGAATATCGCCAATTATCTTTGTGTTCAATTTTATTTATTTTAAAAATTTGCGTCAAACTGATTTCAGCTTTTGTCCGTGGAACAGTCACTGTATATGAACATATTTGTTTCTGGTTTAGTCCATTCTGGATTTGTTTTTATTCTTGTATGTGATTTTCTTCCTGGTTCTCGGGTTGTCTACCGTGAAACGTCTTTTGTTGTCCTTGTTACGTAGTTGTTTTCTTCGCTGGGATCTTTTTTGTTTCTTTTTTACCTTATTGCATATATGAATGGTTTCATATATTGTGGACAGGTCTGACTTCTGGTCTTTTATTACAGATGCAAGAGTCATCGTCTATGGCTATTCATCAACCATCATTTTCCTAATTAATTTCAATTTTTCAAATTTTCAGAAAATTGTAAGGTAAATAACCAGGCAGAAGCTAGCGATTAATAGCTAGCGAACAATAAGCCAGCGAACAATAAGGCGATATATCGAGAAACCAAAAAACAGAATAAGACAACAACGGCCGTTAAATAAAAAAATATTTAAAAAGGCAGAAAATCAGTTAAAATATAGCAATTTAAACTCAATTTTGAAATGGTTTTTATCCAATCTATTGATTTAACAAGTCGCATAACTTTTTAGACTAATATTCAGTACCACAAAAACTATGCATCTATCAACGGATTATTTGTAGGTGTAGGGCCACCTATGCACCCTCTTCAATTTAGAACGTTTGTAAAAGTAGTCCTACCCTGTAAAATATAGCACCTTTTATGTCATTGTTTAATCTAGAGCTCAAAATTTGAAAAAAATGTCAAAAAATTAGGGGGGGTCGGCCTATTCCAGGGCTTCTAGAGAAAAATAATGAGGGGTGTCACGGAGAACGACTATATAGGTCTTGTAGAAGAGAAACAGGCGCTTCTTTTGCGCTAGGTATCGAAGGGCGCTATGTTCAAAAATCTGAAACTAGAGCTCAAAATTTGAAAAAAATGTCAAAAAATTAGGGGGGTCGGCCTATTCTAGGACTTCTAGAGAAAAATAATGAGGGGTGTCACGGGGGATGACTATATAGGTCTTGTAGAGGAGAAACAGGCGCTTCTTTTGCGCTAGGTATCGAAGGGCGCTATGTTCAAAAATCTGAAACTAGAGCTCAAAATTTGAAAAAAATGTCAAAAAATTAGGGGGTCGGCCTATTCTAGGACTTCTAGAGAAAAATAATGAGGGGTGTCACGGGGTATGACTATATAGGTCTTGTAGAGGAGAAACAGGCGCTTCTTTTGCACTAGGTATCGAAGGGCGCTATGTTCAAAAATCTTAAACTAGAGCTTAAAATTTGAAAAAAAATGTCAAAAAATTAGGGGGTCGGCCTATTCTAGGACTTCTAGAGAAAAATAATGAGGGGTGTCACGGGGAATGACTATATAGGTCTTGTAGAAGAGAAACAGGCGCTTCTTTTGCCCTAGGTATCGAAGGGCGCTATGTTCAAAAATCTTAAACTAGAGCTCAAAATTTGAAAAAAACGTCAAAAAATTAGGGGGGTCGGCCTATTCTAGGACTTCTAGAGAAAAATAATGAGGGGTGTCACGGGGTATGACTATATAGGTCTTGTAGAAGAGAAACAGGCGCTTCTTTTGCACTAGGTATCGAAGGGCGCTATGTTCAAAAATCTTAAACTAGAGCTCAAAATTCGAAAAAAATGTCCAAATAATTAGGAGGGTCGGCCTATTCTAGGACTTCTAGAGAAAAATAATGAGGGGTGTCACGGGGAATGACTATATATGTCTTGTAGAGGAGAAACAGGCGCTTCTTTTGCGCTAGGTATCGAAGGGCGCTATGTTCAAAAATCTGAAACTAGAGCTCAAAATTTGAAAAAAATGTCAAAAAAATTAGGAGGGTCGGCCTATTCTAGGACTTCTAGAGAAAAATAATGAGGGGTGTCACGGGGAATGACTATATATGTCTTGTAGAGGAGAAACAGGCGCTTCTTTTGCGCTAGGTATCGAAGGGCGCTATGTTCAAAAATCTGAAACTAGAGCTCAAAATTTGAAAAAAATGTCAAAAAATTAGGGGGTCGGCCTATTCTAGGACTTCTAGAGAAAAATAATGAGGGGTGTCACGGGGAATGACTATATAGGTCTTGTAGAAGAGAAACAGGCGCTTCTTTTGCCCTAGGTATCGAAGGGCGCTATGTTCAAAAATCTTAAACTAGAGCTCAAAATTTGAAAAAAATGTCAAAAAATTACGGGGGTCGGCCTATTCCAGGGCTTCTAGAGAAAAATAATGAGGGGTGTCACGGAGAACGACTATATAGGTCTTGTTGAAGAGAAACAGGCGCTTCTTTTGCGCTAGGTTTCGAAGGGCGCTATGTTCAAAAATCTGAAACTAGAGCTCAAAATTTGAAAAAAATGTCAAAAAATTAGGGGGGTCGGCCTATTCCAGGGCTTCTAGAGAAAAATAATGAGGGGTGTCACGGAGAACGACTATATAGGTCTTGTAGAAGGGAAACAGGCGCTTCTTTTGCGCTAGGTATCGAAGGGCGCTATGTTCAAAAATCTGAAACTAGAGCTCAAAATTTGAAAAAAATGTCAAAAAATTAGGGGGGTCGGCCTATTCTAGGACTTCTAGAGAAAAATAATGAGGGGTGTCACGGGGAATGACTATATAGGTCTTGTAGAGGGGAAACAGGCGCTTCTTTTGCGCTAGGTATCGAAGGGTGCTATGTTCAAAAATCTCAAACTAGAGCTCAAAATTTGAAAAAAATGTTAAAAAAATTAGGGGGGTCGGCCTATTCTAGGACTTCTAGAGAAAAATAGTGAGGGGTGTCACGGGGAATGACTATATAGGTCTTGTAGAGGAGAAACAGGCGCTTCTTTTACGCTAGGTATCGAAGGGCGCTATGTTCAAAAATCTGAAACTAGAGCTCAAAATTTGAAAAAAATGTCAAAAAATTAGGGGGGTCGGCCTATTCGAGGACTTATAGAGAAAAATAATGAGGGGTGTCACGGGGTATGACTATAAAGGTCTTGTAGAGGAGAAACAGGCGCTTCTTTTGCACAAGGTATCGAAGGGCGCTATGTTCAAAAATCTGAAACTAGAGCTCAAAATTCGAAAAAAATGTCAAAAAAATGGGGGTAGGGTCGGCCTATTCCAGAAGTTCTAGAGAAAAATAATGAGGGGTGTCACGGGGTATGACTATATAGGTCTTGTAGAAGAGAAACAGGGGCTTCTTTTGCGGTAGGTATCGAAGGGCGCTATGTTCAAAAATCTGAAACTAGAGCTCAAAATTTGAAAAAAATGTCAAAAAATTACGGGGGTCGGCCTATTCCAGGGCTTCTGGAGAAAAATAATGAGGGGTGTCACGGAGAACGACTGTATAGGTCTTGTTGAAGAGAAACAGGCGCTTCTTTTGCGCTAGGTATCGAAGGGCGCTATGTTTAAAAATCTGAAACTAGAGCTCAAAATTTGAAAACAATGTCAAAAAATTAGAGGGGTCGGCCTATTCTAGGACTTCTAGAGAAAAATAATGAGGGGTGTCACGGGGAATGACTATATAGGTCTTGTAGAGGAGAAACAGGCGCTTTTTTTGCGCTAGGTATCAAAGGGCGCTATGTTCAAAAATCTGAAACTAGAGCTCAAAATATAAAAAAAAAATGTCAAAAAATTAGGGGGGTCGGCCTATTCTAGGAATTCTAGAGAAAAATAATGAGGGGTGTCACGGGGTATGACTATATAGGTCTTGTAGAAGAGAAACAGGCGCTTCTTTTGCACTAGGTATCGAAGGGCGCTATGTTCAAAAATCTGAAACTAGAGCTCAAAATTCGAAAAAAATGTCCAAAAAATGGGGGTAGGGTCGGCCTATTCCAGGAGTTCTAGAGAAAAATAATGAGGAGTGTCACGGGGTATGACTATATAGGTCTTGTAGAAGAGAAACAGGCGCTTCTTTTGCGCTAGGTATCGAAGGGCGCTATGTTCAAAAATCTGAAACTAGAGCTCAAAATTTGAAAAAAATGTCAAAAAATTAGGGGGGTCGGCCTATTCCAGGGCTTCTAGAGAAAAATAATGAGGGGTGTCACGGGGAATGACTATATAGGTCTTGTAGAGGAGAAACAGGCGCTTCTTTTGTGCTAGGTATCGAAGGGCGCTATGTGAAAAATCTGAAACTAGAGCTCAAAATTTGAAAAATATGTCAAAAAATTAGGGGGGTCGGCCTATTCCAGGGCTTCTAGAGAAAAATAATGAGGGGTGTCACGGGGAATGACTATATAGGTCATGTAGAGGAGAAACAGGCGCTTCTTTTGCACTAGGTATCGAAGGGCGTTATGTTCAAAAATCTGAAACTAGAGCTCAAAATTTGAAAAAAATGACAAAAAATAAGGGGGTCGGCCTATTCTAGGACTTCTAGAGAAAAATAATGAGGGGTGTCACGGGGTATGACTATATAGGTCTTGTAGAGCAGAAACAGGCGCTTCTTTTGCACTAGGTATCGAAGGGCGCTTTGTTAAGAAATCTTAAACTAGAGCTCAAAATTTAAAAAAAGGCAAAAAATTAGGGGGGTCATCCAGTAGCGGCATAACACAAAAAAACTCATCATAAATACCAGACGCGCGTTTCATCTACAAAGACTCATTAGTGACGCTCGAATCAAAATAATGATTGAAAGGCCAAAATAAAGGACGAAGTTGAAGAACATTGAGAACATAACATTCCTAGTAGTTTTGCAAAATACAGGTAAGGCAGTCTATTCCTGGTGTAGAAAAACCTTAGTTTTTTCAAAAATTCAAAACGGTGTTAATTTATAAGATTATATCAATGATAAGCCAAGTCAACACAAGTGCTGACTACTTGGCTGGTGATACCCTCGGGGAAATAAATCTCTACCAGCAATGGCGTCGACTCAGTGGTTGCATTTTAAGTTTTAACTCATCATAGATACCAGTATTTAAATTTTATATTTACGCCAGACGCGCATTTCGTCTACAATATATCAGTGAATGTCATGAGAAGGGAAAACAGGCGCATCATTTGCGTAAGACTTTAAAGGGTGTTATAGAAAAAGGAAGATGTGGTGTGAGTGCCAATGAGACAACTCTCCATCCAAATAACAATTTAAAAAGTAAACCATTATAGGTTAAAGTACGGCCTTCAACACGGAGCCTTGGCTCACACCGAACAACAAACTATAAATAGCCCCAACATTACTAATGTAAAACCATTCAAACGGGAAAACCAACGGTCTAATCTATATAAGCAAAACGAGAAACGAGAAACACGTATATATTACATAAACAAACGACAACTACTGTACATCAGATTCCTGACTTAGGACAGGTGCAAACATTTGCAGCGGGATTAAACGTTTTAATGGATCCAAACCTTCTCCCTTTTTCTGAAACAATAGCATAACATCACAACATAGAAAAACACACGATAAAATATCAATTGGTAGACTTAACTCAATCAAAAAACGTATGATTACACAATGAACGAATATATTTGATCTGCAATATCTGAATACAAATGCATAGTTAATTAAATATTAGAGACAAAAATTCATGAACAAAAAGCTAACAAACAAATTTAAACAAAGCCATGGCAGGAATTCACTGAGAAATATTTAACCCTTCGAAAATATTGATCAATATTCACTTTAGAAAAAAACCGGTTTTAAAAAAAATAATTATAATCTTGAAGTTTATACAAATGTAGTAAGAATAATGCTATATTCAATTTTGTCGAAAGGAACTAAAAACTTTTAATGAAAAACTCAACTGTCAGACAAGAACGCGAAAACCAAAAAAAAACATATCATAGTCAGCAAAGACTAATTTGCAATTTCTTGTCATATAAAGTCATAATTTCCCCATCCGAATAACATGATAAAAGAGTTTGTAAAATGTGTTATGTAAATACTGATAAAAAAATGCTGATTACTGGCTGATTTTCTTTTTCAAGGGTATGTCGAAAAGAAAACGACGAAGATAAAAAGAACTTTAGTGCGAATGGCAGCTGGTATATAACCAAATTGGAATTGAAATTAAAAAACACTCTTTATTTTTTTATGATATAATTTGTTAAAATAGAACTAGTTAAACACTATTTAAATATCACCTGAGTTTGATCAATAATTATCGACTCGATAAGTTCTTATCTGCACATGCAGCTCCTGTACCCGTACACAGCAAAACATGTTTCATCCTCATTGTTTTCAACACTTTAAATAACCAAGTTTATAAAGTTATGTGATTGACACCTTGAAATAGGTCCTCCACAACTCATAACCGCAGCAAGATGGCAGATTATCAGCATGAGAGAGGCAGGAATGTCGCTGTGACAATTGCACGTATTGTCGTTCATCACTTTTCCATTATAAGTCGTTTAGAGAATAAAAATCAGGCAATACACGATATAAAAGACTATCCGAGATCAAAAGGACCCCCTATGCCACCTGCGAGGGAAAATCAAGCATGATAAAGCTTAGTCAGAAAGAAACCCATTGCATACAATCCAATCCTGAAAAGAGAGAGGTGGGCATACAGGAGCCTTTTAACAATAATTGTTCGAGATTGAATCATCTCTACTGGTTATTGTGCGATAAGACCATTTCAGGGACGTTTGCTTACGAACAGACACACAGTTATCCGTATCAAATGTAGTGCAGAGCTCGCCAAAATTGGAAATTAGCATCGTGGAGGAAGATCCAATGTTCAAATGGAATTCGGTTCATCTTCCTTGGCCAGATCGTAGCCCGGATTTGAACCATATCGAGCATATTTAGGACACTATTGGGCGGAAAGTGCACAAAAGGACACACCAGTTCAAACACATCATGAAATAAACAATGCCCTTCATCAGAAATGCTACCTTAACAACATATTAGCCGATTCATGGCAGGAATCAAAAGACGTTGAGATGCGGTAATTCGTTTGATTGGAGGCTGCGCACAAAGTACTAATTCTTTGGCGTATAACGACCAACCATGATGCGAACAGTCATCTGAAGATTAATTTTGAAATACCTGACATTGTAAAGTTCGACTACAGTAAAAGTTGAAAAATGCATTTTTTGTACAAAAAACACTACATTTTGTTATTAAAATTGTGGTTGCCAATGTTATCATAAACTATGTTTCAATAATATCCTACACATATTTTATTATATTTCATCCAAAAAAAGAGGCTGATTTTTAAAGTTTTAAAAAATCAAGGTGCTGCAATACTTTTTTTCCATGTGTATATATAATACAGCCGTGCGTAAGATGGGTCCATTAGGGTTGTTAACTAAGCGTCTTTTTGAAATAAGTCACTCGCCTATTGCAAATAAGCAGTCGATGCTCAACATAAGAATACAACGACTCGCAACTATGTGAGTTAAAGAACATAGGTTGTTAACTATGCACTATATAACCGACTTCATCTAGTCAGCCGTTTAACAAACCTCATCTTCACAAAAGTACAAATCGGTCTAGGTGTCTCTATAGAAAAGTTTGTTAAACGGATAAAATATTTCGACGTAAATTCGAGAAACGATGCTTGATCGTTGTTCGTTTGAGTGAAACTTTATTCTTCGCATCATTTATGTTTTACTTGCCAATATGACTAAGTGCCGCCCAAGACCAAGAAGTTGTGATGATCCAGGTTGCTTTTCATTCCATATTCAAGTCAAGCATTTTCATAAAACTATGGACGGAAAAGATTACCGAATTCAACAACAAAGAGATCAAAGTACTATGTATAATACACTGCGTTGATGTCTACTCTATCGATCCCGTAAGATTTGAGGAAACTCGAGTTTTTCTCGATCACTGAGATCATACCATGATGGGGAAGATGAACTAATACATTAAAGCCAAATATATTCGCACTTGCGTGATTGGTACTTTAGATGATCTCTTAACCAACAAAAACACCACCAAACAGAGACCGACTTAGGACATGTGGCCGCAACTTATAAGAAATATGAAAGATAATAAGGTGAAGTGTAACTTGTATGCAGACATACTAATTATACAGCAGGGTCAGTTCCGCGTGATTACCAATTCCAGAATTTCAACAATGAGGAAAAACAGGGTTCCCGAACTTCTGAATACCGCGTATCGCATCTATAATCGTATAATTGGGGTGATGTAAATGATCTCTTGGAGGAATGGAAAGGTATTCTCAGTCATTTATTTCTTGGTTCAAACAATAAGACATGGAGTCACAACCTCTATTTTCAAACACAAAGGTTCGTGGTTCCATCTCCGTTTCTGAGAGACAATTTCAGGGACCAAATTTTCGGCTCTTCATTCACACCATTTGCGAGTATTATCTTCTGGAACAACGATAGTCTGTCGGAAGGATACGCGACTGATCACGTGTTAAAAGAGAGCCATACCACTTGCACGTAAAAGACAACTTGTTAGCTTCAAAAAAAGAGCAGCACTCGCACAATAAAAGTAGAAAGGGGTATGATTACTAGTAATTTAACTCATAATAACTTGTTTCCGAAATAACTATGATTAAACTAACATCTCTAGAAGGTCTATATTCTTGATGATTCTCCAAGACTGTAAAGGTTATGAGAATGTAAAGGTTACTACTAGTAACCAATGGTTCAGCGGTTTTCTCTGATAAATCAGAGTAACTACTATGAATATATGCTGCATTCTATTAAACAAGAGATGTCGACGTGCATCAATTTAATTTGCGTGCCGGTGCTATTGAGAGGAGTGACTTGCGGGTACACATTGTCTAGCCAAAATATGACCAAACCTCAAACTAATTGCAACAGAATGTTCTTCTAGTTTTTCTAGCTGCTTTATGTCTACTGTTGAACATAAAAAAAAATCGAAAATGGTTGGATAAAGGGAAATTGTTAATTTTGGGTGAAAACCTGGATTTTTGAAAAATCGCTCAAAACTGGTAATTTGCCGTGACTCAAAAGCAAAAATAGCAACTTGCATAATTTTTAATCAAGTCGATAGATCTTAAAACAGTAATGAATTTTTAAAACTATGATGAACTTCAAAGTACAAGAAGTTGAAAATTTTGGGTGAAAACCTTGGATTTTGATGAAAAATCGCCGAAAACTGGAGATTTGCCGTGACTAAAACATTAAAACAGCAATGTACACAATTTTTAAGCAAGTCAATAGATTTTGTAACAGTTATCTTTTTTTTTTAAAGTTTGATGAACTGCAAAGTTCTGGAAATCGAAAATTTTGGGTGAAAGACTTGGATTTTGATGAAAGAAATCGCTGAAAACTGGAAATTTGTTGTGACTAATAAACGAAAATAGCAACGTACATAATTTTTGATCAAGTCAATAGATCTTATAACAGTAATGAATTTTTTTAAACTATGAAAAATTTTAAAGTATAGGAAGTAAAAATTTTGGGTGAAAATGTTAGTATTTTAGCGAAAAATCATTAAAAACTGGGGACTTTATGATTTCGTAATAAATATCAAATTGCTAGTATATCATGAGTCTTCAAATTAGTTTTATATATGTTTAAAAGTGTTTAGATGGATCAAATAATGATCAATTCGTTATTTCAATAGATCTTATAACAACTATAAAAGCCGATTGACAGATATGATACTTTTTTTTGAAACCAAAATATTTACTCTATATGATAACAAAAAAATGCAATGTTTGACCAAAACCCCTTAATTGTGCTAATAATGTTTTTTGCGTATTCTACATAAATCTTTTGAAGTTGATTGTCACTTAATCGTCCATGTCAACTGTTTTGCTCGAATTTGTACAACCAGTTCCTTTACATTCGCCACAAGCTACTGAACATTTAAGTCCGTTTTTTTCTACAAGTAAATCATTTAGATTTGAAAGGAGTTCTATCTGTGAAAATTTTGTGCCTATGATTCCTTTGGTGCGCCGCTGGTGAATGGCACCTTTATTATCTGGACCCGAAGCATATCCATCTGACAAATACAACTATAGTATTACTGTATTTCCGTTCAACGCTGTCAACGTTCCTTTGACAAGTTTCACCGAAAGAAAGTCCGCTTTGCCAGTGTATACGATGGAGAAGAGAGCCGCCATCAATGACATACTGAGTTTCGTCGTTTTCGTTAATTTCAATTGAGGGAACGTAGGTGGTTTGTTGTAAGGCAAAATTGCTGTCCCTATCCAATATACCCTCATTTTCCAGTGGCAGTCGAAATTTCCCCGACTATCATCCCTTATGGCCTCTATTATGACAAGACCTACCTCATTTATTGTGAACTAGTTCTTAGCCTGAATATGCATGAAATACTTTCCACTGGACGTTAAGCAACCAACAATCAATCAATCAATCTTGACGTAAGAGCTTTATTTATCAGAAAATGTGCCCTATTGCTCGTGCAATAGCCTTTCCGCTAGTCATATGAGTTACTGCATTTGGTGCATACACTGTTTCAAGTAGCTCAATAATTCCTGATCCTTCCATCAAGTGACCAATGGCGCCTACAAAACTCATTTCTAAATGAAAGCCTTCAAGTCTTAAGATAACTGACTTTAAAGGACTGTTCGATGGTTCATTTTTAATAATGGTCATTGTCTTCAATAGAGGGGTTGATCAAATGTCAAAATAGGTACACCCTGTTGAGCCTTTGCTTGCTTGCCTATGAAGGTAAGTGTTGAATTTATACATGTGAGATCACTAGGATTCATGTTTATCATTGGCAAAAAAACAACAGATGATTTTCCCGGGTAGTCACCGACCATCACTTTGTGCATAGTTGCTGACCAACTGGGTCGGTTGCATGTCAAAGGCAATCATACTTTTGACAGAAGGTCTTACTTCCACGTTGTATCTATCATATTTGGCTCATAATTCATGGTTGCGAACTCTGCCTGTAACGATTGTTTAGATTGCATCTTATGACATTCTATGTTAAATTTTGCAAGGTCAGAGACTTCCTTTTGTGTGCGAGACAGCCTAGGGACAGCTTTGTCAAGTCTGAATCCCGGAGTGACAGCTGCAATCATATCCATACCATGAAATGTTCCATGACCACCATCTAAAGTTCGCAGATTATGGTATACATTATCAGCTATGTACTGGACGAAAGTGCCATTCCCAAACTGTGTGTCGGTTCTGTCATGAGCAGCAGCAGCAGCAGCAGCATTAAGTTCAAAACGTTGAACACATGTGTAGAACGAAGCAAAACCAAGAGTGTTCAAAGTGTCCAATTAAAATCATGATCCAAAGTGATGTTGCATTTGTACACTGAGGGTAATTTGAAGCGGTGCAATAAGTGTTCTAGGTCGGGAAGCCTGAATAATAGCCTGGCCAACAGATGCAACTTTAACAGTAGAGTCGTTTTGACTAAATAATGCACGTAGTAATTTTTGTAACGAATCTGGGACAAAGGCAATGTTTTGCTCTGAGTTTATATCAACAAAAGACGGATACACAGCTTTTGAATCGATTGTACCATTTCTGATTTGGGTGGCCCTATTAACAGTGTCACATCCTTTTTCTCTTAGTTGTGTTATTTCTTCACCATTTTTTAGAGACACCCGACAAAAAACACAAGCAGCCATCATTACCTAAAAAATGATAAAACTGTTAAGTTGAGATTCAATTATTTTGATTTTGCTTGCATATTATTTTTATCATATTAGATTTGTTTTGAATACAATATCAAAAAAGATATATGTTGATTTATAAACAATTAATTATTCCGATGTAGTGTCTATTCTCAGTTGAAATGTATAATGTTTTTTTTTATGGAAATTGTCTCATTCTGTCCTCCCTATTTTTTTTAATTTTATCCCAGCCTCCATACAAACATGAAAAATTAAAAAGTAGCTCCCTAACACAACTTGTCTGCATCGATTTTGTATTTAATTATCGGTACAACTTCATTTTTCCATGAATACATTTAGTTAGATTGTAGCCTTTTTGGTACTAACGGCGTTCCATACTTTTTTCCGTCAGCAGTAAGATTAAAATTTTCTTTTTACGGGGTTATTTAATTTGTATAATGTATATACTGAAGTTCAAATATAAAAAAAAAACAGAGCTGTTTTATATGTAATTTCTGGTTATTAAAGAGACCTCGACGTCGAGGCAAACCGAAATGAACTCATTTTTGTCGTCTACTACATTTTGACGTTTACCGTGTATCTACACCTTTCAATAAACATCCAAAATATGGTAGCTTTAACTCTGAAGAATGTTAAATACGTATAAAACTTTAATATATAAGTTTTATATTAACTTACCAGAATGAATAGGATGGAACCTAGATGCGTCGTCTGCAGCTATTGACCATTACGAGTTGTCTCCCATATCGTCATTCTCAATCTACGGGCGCCATATCTTTCCAGGATATTTGAGGTAAAATCTAGATTTTTTTGGGGGCAAAATTCACGACTCCCCCTATTTCGATTTTTCTCGATTTTTGATATGTTTCTTATACGTTATGTTTCTATCGAATTCCGCAAAAAACATTTCTGTTGCAATTAGTTTGAGGTATAACCATAGAATGACTGGACTATAGAGGCAGTAACATGGCTATCTTAAAAAAACGATAGTATTGACGGGTAAGTTATAACTAGATGATTGTGAGGATTGAATAAAAAAAATATAATTTGACGGATTTCTTAATCTTAACGAACATTTACGGATTTGTTTGCTAAATCTCTTCCACCACCTTTTTATAAGAGGAATCTTCTGCAATTTTATCATGATGACCTATATAAATGTCATTTTTTGTGAGTATGAATCTAAAATTTCGCAATTTTTATATCGAAACTATCCAGTTATGTATCCAAAATTCTTCTAAAGTCTTGTAAGTGCTCGTTCATTTCCGGAACAAATGGCTTTTAGCTTTGTATTACTTTTCCTTTCTTAAAATAGAAATAAAGGACTTCTTAACTATGTGAGAGATGTATTAATCATAGAAAGATGTCAAAGTGACGTGACATTACATTGAGTGCGGCACATAGTAAACGCCATGTGTGTGGTATTTACGAGAGGTATGAGTATGATGCAACGTATTACCCTCAATTTTTAAGGTTTCAATATCTACTCTAGTTTGTCTCAACACATCTCACTCCGTGAATCTATTCAATTTCTCTTTCTTGTTCTTCTTGTTTTCCTTACCAAACATTCATCACCTGGATCTCAGCTGCCGTTTTATTTTCGTGAAGTTAACAAATCAATTGTTCTGCATGTTTGAATTTGTGGTCATACTTGTCCAGCTTGTTCATTATTTTATTTTCACGTTTTTTTATTGCTGCATCATATTTTATTTGCATCCATTTTATATCCGTTTCATACGTGCTTTTGAATGAACCAACATTTCATTACAGAATCCGAAATGGCCCTCAGAGGTTTCAGGATGGTGATATTGTGGTAATTCATGTTCCAGTATCTGAAGAAACTATTCTTGATCGTCCTTTTTATCAATGATCCTTTCTGTTGTTACTTTCCCTGAAAAGTATTATTCAAGTTGGATGACCGTTTCCGATGGATTTGGGCTCTTTTTGTTGAGTCGTCCAAGTTCGTCCCAAAGATGTCCCATTGGCGATAATCTGAAGACAATACTGGCCACGGCAACACTCGAATGCGATTATTCTCCAAAATTCATTAAAATGTGTTTACAACGGGCGTTTTCTGTTTAAAATGTAGTTAAACGATGCCTTCGGAGAAACGGGAGAACTAGTGGAGCCAGAATTTCGTTCCTATACCCTTTTGCGTTTAGGTTTCCTTCACTAATTGTCAGATCGGGGCGTTCCTGGTAGGTTATCCCTCCCATACCATTAATTCGCCACCCTAAAGCCAATTTGTTTCCTGTACGCACGCATCAAAAAGCATGCCTTGTACCTGCGGCAGACCATGTCTCTGCCATCGATAAATGTCAAGTTGAATTTCGATTCAGCGGTAAAAAAGATTAATCTCCATGTTGGTCTATGTCATCGAATCCGTACCCTCTCCATTCAACTCGCGACATCCTTCGATTCTGCGTAAGGATAGATCACTTCAACGAACGACGAGCTCTTAGGCTGCCCAGATGAAGTCGGTTACAAACTGTTTGCGCATATAGCCTATTTTTGTTTCTTCCATGAGTTTCTCCAAATCGATTACGGAGATAAATAATGCGGATTTGCCAATCTTCACATAACTTCGTTTCACGTGAGTTGCAACCTCGGGGACGTTAAAATGTTGTACCAGTATCTCTAAGACGAGTCTTTAGCGCCTTTCAAAGTCATTCTAGAGACATTGAATAGTGCTCGATACATTTAATGATCAAAAGGACAACTCAGTTCCATCTCTATAAAGGTAAATGGTTGAAAAAATGCGTATTTGTTTGAAATCGGAAAATGGCGTAAAGTTATCTTCGAATTTAAAAGAAAATACTAAATGATCATGAATAGATTATTCAGGTCATTAGTTTTAATCGTGAAAATATTACAAACTAATATATTAAATATATTGTACTTAAAAAGCAAAGTAATGTTTCTTTTTTTATATATATACATGGAAAAAAGTATTGCAAAATATTGATTTTTTAAAACTTGAATAATCAGCCTTTATTTTGGATGGAATATGATAAAATATTTGTAAAATAATATTGAAACATAGTTTATGAAAACATTGGCATTTTAACGAACAAAAAATGTTTGAAAAAAAAAATATTTATCTAACCAGAATTCTAAAAACAAAATGAGGTGTTTTTTTGTACAAAAAACTGCATTTTACAACTTTTACTGTAGTCGAACTTTACAATGTCAGACATTTCAAAATTAATCTTAAGATGATTGTTCACATCATGGTTAATCGTTATACGCCAAAGAAATAGCACTTTGTGCGCAGTCTCCATTTAAACGGTCAACCGTCACTTAACGTCTTATGATTTCTGCCATAAATCGACTAATTTGTTGCTTAGGTAGCAGCAACCATTTCTGATGAAGGGCATTGTTTATTTCATCACGTGTTTAGACTGGGGTGTCCTTTTGTGCAAATTACGCCCAATAGTGTCCCATACATCCTTGATATGGTTCAAATCCGGGCTATGATTGGACCAAGGAAGATAAACAGAATTCCATTTGAACAATGGATCTTCCTCCACGATGCTTATTTCCAATTTTGGCGAGCTCTGCACTACATTGGATACGGATAACTGTGTGTCTGTTCGTAAGCAAACGTCCCTGAAATGGTCTTATCGCACAATAACCAGAAGGGATGATTCAATCTCGAACAATTATTGTTAAAAGGCTCCTGTATGCCCACCCCTCTCTTTTCAGGATTGTATTGTATGCAATGGGTTTCTTTCTGACTAAGCTTCATCATGCTTGAATTTCCCTAGCAGGTGGCATAGGGGGTCTTTTTGGTCTCGGATAGTCTTTTATATCGTGTATTGCCTGATTTTTATTCTCTAAACGACTAATAGTGGAAAAGTGATGACCGACAGTACGTACAGTTGTCACAGCGACATTCCTGCCTCTCTCATGCTGATAATCTACCATCTTGCTGCGGTTAAGAGTTGTGGAGGACCTATTTCAAGGTGTCAATCACATAACTTTATAAACTTGGTTATTTAAAGTGTTGAAAACAATGAGGATAAAAACACATGTTTTGCTGTGTACGGGTACAGTAGCTGCATGTGCAGATAAGAACTTATCGAGTCGATAATTATTGATCAAACTCAGGTGATATTTAAATAGTGTTTAACTAGTTCTATTTTAACAAATTATATCATAAAAAAATAAAGAGTGTTTTTTTAATTTCAATTCCAATTTGGTTATATACCAGTTGGCAATCGCACTAAAGTTTTTTTATCTTCGTCGTTTTCTTTTCGACATACCCTTGAAAAAGAAAATCAGCCAGTAATCAGCATTTTTTTATCAGTATTTACATAACACATTTTACAAAATACTTTTTTCCATGTGTATACATGTACATCTACTTTTATCAGACAACACCCGCACGTGGACGAGGGTACTTATACCGTCTTTAAGGTTGTGGCGCTTGTATTTTCATTGATAAAGTTAACTGGTCTGTATGTAGTCTTACTATCATACTTTTTTAACAATGCAGTATTCTTTGCTGATTTTGGTTATCTGGTACAAAACCTCTGATTTAAAAAAAACTTTTGAAAGAATAAAAAGTAGACTGTCTATTAAGTATGTAAGTGTATATAGAACTTTAGGTTATATACCAGCTGGTATTCGCACTAAAGTTCTTTCATCTTCGTCGTTTTCTTTTCGACATACCCTTGAAAAGAAAATCAGCCAGTAATCAGCATTCTTTTTATCAGTATTTACATAACACATTTTACAAACTCTTTTATCATGTTATTCGGATGGGGAAATTATGACTTTATATGACAAGATTTTGAAAATTAGTTTTTACTGACTCTGATATGTTGGGTTTTTTTTTTTGGTTTTCGCGTTCTTGTCTGACAGTTGAGTTTTTTTTTTTTTTTTTGGTTCCTTTCGACAAAATTGAACATAGCACCTTTTGAAGTCTTACGCAAACGATGCGCCTGTTTTCCCTTCACAGGACATTCACTGATATATTGTAGACGAAACGCGCGTCTGGCGTAAATATAAAATTAAAATACTGGTATCTATGATGAGTTAAAACTTAAAATGCAACCTCTGAGTCGATGCCACTGCTGGTAAAGATTTATTTCCCCGAGGGTATCACCATCCCAGTAGTTGGCACTTGTGTGTTGACTTGGCTTATCATTAATATAATCTTATAAATTAACACCGCTTTGAATTTTTGAAAAAAACTAAGGTTTTTCTACACCAGGAATAAACTGTCTTACCTGTATTTGGCAAAACTGCTAGGAATGTTTGGTTCTCAATGATCTTCAACTTCGTCCTTTATTTTGCCTTTTAACCATTATTTTGATTCGAGCGTCACTAATGAGTCTTTTGTAGACGAAACGCGCGTCTGGTATTTATGATGAGTTTTTTTTGTTATGCCGCTGCTGGGTGACCCCCCTAATTTTTTGGACATTTTGTTCAAATTTTGAGGTCTAGTTTCAGATTTATGAACATAGTGCCCTTCGATACCTAGCGGAAAAGAAGCGCATGTTTCTCCTCTACAAGACCTTTGTGGTCATACCCCGTGACACTCCTCATTATTTTTCTCTAGAAGCCCTGGAATAGGCCGACCCCCCTAATTTTTTGACATTTTCTTCAAATTTTGAGCTCTAGTTTCAGATTTTTGAACATAGCGCCCATCGATACCTAGCGCAAAAGATGCGCCTGTTTCTCCTCTACAAGACCTATATAGTCATTCCCCGTGACACTCCTCATTATTTTTCTCTAGAAGCCCTGGAATAGGCCGACCGCCCTAATTTTTGGACATTTTTTTCAAATTTTGAGCTCTAGTTTCAGATTTTTGAACATAGCGCCCTTCGATACCTAGCACAAAAGAAGCGCCTGTTTCTCCTCTACAAGACCTATATAGTCATACCCCGTGACACCCCTCATTATTTTTCTCTAGAAGTCCTAGAAAAGGCCGACCCCCCTAATTTTTTGACATTTTTTTCAAATTTTGAGCTCTAGTTTAAGATTTTTGAACATAGCGCCCTTCGATACCTAGCGCAAAAGAAGCGCCTGTTTCTCTTCTACAAGACCTATATAGTCATACCCCGTGACACCCCTCATTATTTTTCTCTAGAACTTCTGGAATAGGCCGACCCTACCCCCATTTTTTGGACATTTTTTTCAAATTTTGAGCTCTAGTTTAAGATTTTTGAACATAGCGCCCTTCGATACCTAGCGCAAAAGATGCGCCTGTTTCTCCTCTACAAGACCTATATAGTCATTCCCCGTGACACCCCTCATTATTTTTCTCTAGAAGCCCTGGAATAGGCCGACCCCCCTAATTTTTTGACATATTTTTCAAATTTTGAGCTCTAGTTTCAGATTTTTGAACATAGCGCCCTTCGATACCTAGCGCAAAAGAAGCGCCTGTTTCTCTTCTACAAGACCTATATAGTCATACCCCGTGACACCCCTCATTATTTTTCTCTAGAACTCAGGGAATAGGCCGACCCTACCCCCATTTTTTGGACATTTTTTTCGAATTTTGAGCTCTAGTTTCAGATTTTTGAACATAGCGCCCTTCGATACCTAGTACAAAAGAAGCGCCTGTTTCTCCTCTACAAGACCTATATAGTCATACCCGTGACACCCCTCATTATTTTTCTCTAGAAGTCCTAGAATAGGCCGACCCCCCTAATTTTTTGACATTTTTTTCAAATTTTGAGCTCTAGTTTAAGATTTTTGAACATAGCGCCCTTCGATACCTAGTGCAAAAGAAGCGCCTGTTTCTCCTCTACAAGACCTATATAGTCATTCTGCGTGATACCCCTCATTATTTTTCTCTAGAAGTCCTAGAATAGGCTGACCCCCTTAATTTTTTGACATTTTTTTCAAATTTTGAGCTCTAGTTTCAGATTTTTGAACATAGCGCCCTTCGATACCAAGCGCAAAAGAAGCGCCTGTTTCTCCTCTACAAGACCTATATAGTCATTCCCCGTGGCACCTCTCATTATTTTTCTCTAGAAGTCCTAGAATAGGCCGACCCCCCTAATTTTTTGACATTTTTTTCAAATTTTGAGCTCTAGTTTAAGATTTTTGAACATAGCGCCCTTCGATACCTAGCGCAAAAGAAGCGCCTGTTTCTCTTCTACAAAACCTATATAGTCGTTCTCCGTGACACTCCTCATTATTTTTCTCTAGAAGCCCTGGAATAGGCCGACCCCTCTAATTTTTTGACATTTTTTTCAAAATTTGAGCTCTAGTTTCAGATTTTTGAACATGGCGCCCTTCGATACCTAGCGCAAAAGAAGCGCCTGTGTCTCTTCTACAAGACCTATATAGTCATATCCCGTGACACCCCTCATTATTTTTCTCTAGAAGTCCTAGAATAGGCCGACCCCCCCTAATTTTTTGACATTTTTTTCAAATTTTGAGCTCTAGTTTCAGATTTTTGAACCCTTCGATACCTAGTGCAAAAGAAGCGCCTGTTTCTCCTCTACAAGACCTATATAGTCATACCCCGTGACAACCCTCATTATTTTTCTCTAGAAGTCCTAGAATAGGCCGACCCCCCTAATTTTTTGACATTTTTTTCAAACTTTGAGCTCTAGTTTCAGATTTTTGAACATAGCGGCCTTCGATACCTAGCGCAAAAGAAGCGCCTGTTTCTCTTCTACAAGACCTATATAGTCATACCCCGTGACACCCCTCATTATTTTTCTCTAGAAGTCCTAGAATAGGCCGACCCCCCTAATTTTTTGACATTTTTTTCAAATTTTGAGCTCTAGTTTCAGATTTTTGAACATAGCGCCCTTCGATACCTAGCGCAAAAGAAGTGCCTGTTTCTCGTCTATAAGGCCTATATAGTCGTTCTCCGTGACACCCCTCATTATTTTTCTCTAGAAGCCCTGGAATAGGCCGACCCCCCTAATTTTTTGACATTTTTTTCAAATTTTGAGCTCTAGTTTAAAATTTTTGAACATAGCGCCCTTCGATACCTAGCGCAAAAGAAGCGCCTGTTTCTCTTCTACAAGACCTATATAGTCATACCCCGTGACACCCCTCATTATTTTTCTCTAGAACTTCTGGAATAGGCCGACCCTACCCCCATTTTTTGGACATTTTTTTTGAATTTTGAGCTCTAGTTTCAGATTTTTGAACATAGCGCCCTTCGATACCTAGTGCAAAAGAAGCGCCTGTTTCTCCTCTACAAGACCTATATAGTCATACCCCGTGACACCCCTCATTATTTTTCTCTAGAAGTCCTAGAATAGGCCGACCCCCCTAATTTTTTGACATTTTTTTCAAATTTTGAGCTCTAGTTTAAGATTTTTGAACATAGCGCCCTTCGATACCTAGCGCAAAAGAAGCGCCTGTTTCTCTTCTACAAGACCTATATAGTCATACCCCGTGACACCCCTCATTATTTTTCTCTAGAACTTCTGGAATAGGCCGACCCTACCCCCATTTTTTGGACATTTTTTTTGAATTTTGAGCTCTAGTTTCAGATTTTTGAACATAGCGCCCTTCGATACCTAGTGCAAAAGAAGCGCCTGTTTCTCCTCTACAAGACCTATATAGTCATACCCCGTGACACCCCTGATTATTTTTCTCTAGAAGTCCTAGAATAGGCCGACCCCCCTAATTTTTTGACATTTTTTTCAAATTTTGATCTCTAGTTTCAGATTTTTGAACAAAGCTCCTTTCGACACCTAGCGCAAAAGAAGCGCCTGTTTCTCTTCTACAAGACCTATATAGTCGTTCTGCGTGACACCCCTCATTATTTTTCTCTAGAAGTCCTAGAATAGGCCGACCCCCCTAATTTTTTGACATTTTTTTCAAATTTTGAGCTCTAGTTTAAGATTTTTGAACATAGCGCCCTTCGATACCTAGCGCAAAAGAAGCGCCTGTTTCTCCTCTACAAGACCTATATAGTCATTCCCCGTGACACCCCTCATTATTTTTCTATAGAAGCCCTGGAATAGGCCGACCCCCCTAAATTTTGACATATTTTTCAAATTTTGAGCTCTAGTTTCAGATTTTTTAACATAGCACCCTTCGATACCTAGCGCAAAATAAGCGCCTGTTTCTCCTCTACAAGACATTTATAGTCATTCTGCGTGATACCCCTCATTATTTTTCTCTAGAAGTCCTAGAATAGGCCGACCCCCTTAATTTTTTGACATTTTTTTCAAATTTTGAGCTCTAGTTTCAGATTTTTGAACATAGCGCCCTTCGATACCTAGCGCAAAAGAAGTGCCTGTTTCTCGTCTATAAGGCCTATATAGTCGTTCTCCGTGACACCCCTCATTATTTTTCTCTAGAAGCCCTGGAATAGGCCGACCCCCCTAATTTTTTGACATTTTTTTCAAATTTTGAGCTCTAGTTTAAGATTTTTGAACATAGCGCCCTTCGATACCTAGCGCAAAAGAAGCGCCTGTTTCTCTTCTACAAGACCTATATAGTCATACCCCGTGACACCCCTCATTATTTTTGTCTAGAACTTCTGGAATAGGCCGACCCTACCCCCATTTTTTGGACATTTTTTTTTAATTTTGAGCTCTAGTTTCAGATTTTTGAACATAGCGCCCTTCGATACCTAGTGCAAAAGAATCGCCTGTTTCTCCTCTACAAGACCTATATAGTCATACCCCGTGACACCCCTCATTATTTTTCTTTAGAAGTCCTAGAATAGGCCGACCCCCCTAATTTTTTGACATTTTTTTCAAATTTTGAGCTCTAGTTTAAGATTTTTGAACATAGCGCCCTTCGATACCTAGCGCAAAAGAAGCGCCTGTTTCTCTTCTACAAGACCTATATAGTCATACCCCGTGACACCCCTCATTATTTTTCTCTAGAACTTCTGGAATAGGCCGACCCTACCCCCATTTTTTTGACATTTTTTTTGAATTTTGAGCTCTAGTTTCAGATTTTTGAACATAGCGCCCTTCGATACCTAGCGCAAAAGAAGCGCCTGTTTCTCCTCTACAAAACCTATATAGTCGTTCTGCGTGACACCCCTCATTATTTTTCTCTAGAAGTCCTAGAAAAGGCCGACCCCCCTAATTTTTTGACATTTTTTTCAAATTTTGAGCTCTAGTTTAAGATTTTTGAACATAGCGCCCTTCGATACCTAGCGCAAAAGAAGCGCCTGTTTCTCCTCTACAAGACCTATATAGTCATTCCCCGTGACACCCCTCATTATTTTTCTATAGAAGCCCTGGAATAGGCCGACCCCCCTAATTTTTTGACATATTTTTCAAATTTTGAGCTCTAGTTTCAGATTTTTTAACATAGCACCCTTCGATACCTAGCGCAAAAGAAGCGCCTGTTTCTCCTCTACAAGACCTATATAGTCATTCTGCGTGATACCCCTCATTATTTTTCTCTAGAAGTCCTAGAATAGGCCGACCCCCTTAATTTTTTGACATTTTTTTCAAATTTTGAGCTCTAGTTTCAGATTTTTGAACATAGCGCCCTTCGATACCTAGCGCAAAAGAAGCGCCTGTTTCTCCTCTACAAGACCTATATAGTCATTCCCCGTGACACCCCTCATTATTTTTCTCTAGAAGTCCTAGAATAGGCCGACCCCCTTAATTTTTTGACATTTTTTTCAAATTTTGAGCTCTAGTTTAAGATTTTTGAACATAGCGCCCTTCGATACCTAGCGCAAAAGAAGCGCCTGTTTCTCCTCTACAAGACCTATATAGTCATTCCCCGTGACACCCCTCATTATTTTTCTATAGAAGCCCTGGAATAGGCCGACCCCCCTAATTTTTTGACATATTTTTCAAATTTTGAGCTCTAGTTTCAGATTTTTTAACATAGCACCCTTCGATACCTAGCGCAAAAGAAGCGCCTGTTTCTCCTCTACAAGACCTATATAGTCATTCTGCGTGATACCCCTCATTATTTTTCTCTAGAAGTCCTAGAATAGGCCGACCCCCTTAATTTTTTGACATTTTTTTCAAATTTTGAGCTCTAGTTTCAGATTTTTGAACATAGCGCCCTTCGATACCTAGCGCAAAAGAAGCGCCTGTTTCTCCTCTACAAGACCTATATAGTCATTCCCCGTGACACCCCTCATTATTTTTCTCTAGAAGTCCTAGAATAGGCCGACCCCCTTAATTTTTTGACATTTTTTTCAAATTTTGAGCTCTAGTTTCAGATTTTTGAACATAGCGCCCTTCGATACCTAGCGCAAAAGAAGCGCCTGTTTCTCTTCTACAAGACCTATATAGTCGTTCTCTGTGACACTCCTCATTATTTTTCTCTAGAAGCCCTGGAATAGGCCGACCCCTCTAATTTTTTGACATTTTTTTCAAATTTTGAGCTCTAGTTTCAGATTTTTGAACATGGCGCCCTTCGATACCTAGCGCAAAAGAAGCGCCTGTTTCTCTTCTACAAGACCTATATAGTCATACCCCGTGACACCCCTCATTATTTTTCTCTAGAAGTCCTAGAATAGGCCGACCCCCCCCTAATTTTTTGACATTTGTTTCAAATTTTGAGCTCTAGTTTCAGATTTTTGAACATAGCGCCCTTCGATACCTAGCGCAAAAGAAGCGCCTGTTTCTCTTCTACAAGACCTATATAGTCATACCCCGTGACACCCCTCATTATTTTTCTCTAGAACTTCTGGAATAGGCCGATCCTACCCCCATTATTTGGACATTTTTTTTGAATTTTGAGCTCTAGTTTCAGATTTTTTAACATAGCGCCCTTCGATACCTAGTGCAAAAGAAGCGCCTGTTTCTCCTCTACAAGACCTATATAGTCATTCCCCGTGACACCCCTCATTATTTTTCTCTAGAAGTCCTAGAATAAGCCGACCCCCCTAATTTTTTGACATTTTTTTCAAATTTTGAGCTCTAGTTTAAGATTTTTGAACATAGCGCCCTTCGATACCTAGCGCAAAAGAAGCGCCTGTTTCTCTTCTACAAGACCTATATAGTCATACCCCGTGACACCCCTCATTATTTTTCTCTAGAACTTCTGGAATAGGCCGACCCTACCCCCATTTTTTGGACATTTTTTTTGAATTTTGAGCTCTAGTTTCAGATTTTTGAACATAGCGCCCTTCGATACCTAGTGCAAAAGAAGCGCCTGTTTCTCCTCTACAAGACCTATATAGTCATACCCCGTGACACCCCTGATTATTTTTCTCTAGAAGTCCTAGAATAGGCCGACCCCCCTAATTTTTTGACATTTTTTTCAAATTTTGAGCTCTAGTTTCAGATTTTTGAACACAGCTCCCTTCGATACCTAGCGTAAATGAAGCGCCTGTTTCTCCTCTACAAGACCTATATAGTCATACCCCGTGACACCCCTCATTATTTTTCTCTAGAAGCCCTGGAATAGGCCGACCCTCCTAATTTTTTGACATTTTTTTCAAATTTTGAGCTCTAGATTAAACGATGACATAAAAGGTGCTATATTTTACAGGGTAGGACTACTTTTACATACGTTCTAAATTGAAGAGGGTGTATAGGTGGCCCTACACCTACAAATAATCCGTTGATAGATGCATAGTTATTGTGGTACTGAATATTAGCCTAAAAAGTTATGCGACTTGTTAAATCAATAGATTGGATAAAAACCATTTCAAAATTGAGTTTAAATTGCTATATTTTAACTGATTTTCTGCCATTTTAAATATTTTTTTTATTTAACGGCCGTTGTTGTCTTATTCATTTTTTGGTTTCTCGATATATCGCCTTATTGTTCACTGGCTTATTGTTCGCTAGCTATTGTTCGCTAGCTTCTGCCTGGTACGATATTTATTACTTGTAAATTAAAATTATACATTGTTTCCTTCTTTTTTTATCGAGCTGGAAACTTTTTACCTATAGAGATATTTTACACTCGCGAATGAATATATTAATTGATTTGTTGGTTGCTTAACGTCCAGTGACAAATATTTCATGCATGTTCTGGACGATGAATGATCATACGAATCAGTTAACTTATGATATCATAGCAATAATAATTAAGAAAAGAAAAAAACAAAAGAGGTCATTACAACGTCTCCTTGAATAGAGAAGACCCATTGGTGGCATTCGGTTGTTGTCTGTTCTTTGGCCGGGTTGTTGTCTCTTTGACACACATTTCCTTCTTTATTTTATAAAAATATTTTTTGTTAAAGATTATACGCAGTTGTAGCCATAACTGATAAAGTTCTCCTGTGAACGTTTGGTCAGTTGTACGCTTTAACTAGTTTTAAGCGTTCTCCAGAAAACGTCTGGACAATTGTAACATATAACTAATGCTTACAGTTCTCCTCTATATCTTATTATAACAGTTTTCCCCACAATGTTTGGACAGTTATACCCGAGAATTTTGGACATTTGTAGCATAGAACTAATGCTTTCAGGTCTCCTGCGATCGATTGTATAGTTATACTCCTCTATAACTAATTATAACAGTTGTCCCCACAACGTTTGGACAGTTTTACACGAGAACTTTGGACATTTGTTACATATAACTAATGCCTTACAGTTCTCCTGCGAACGTGTGTATAGTTGTATTCCTCTATATCTTATTATAACAGTTTTCCCCACAATGTTTGGACAGTTGTACCCGAGAACTTTGGACATTTTTAGCATATACCTAATGCTTACAGGTCTCCTGCGATCGATTGTATAGTTATACTCCTCTGTAACTAATTATAACAGATGTCCCCACAACGTTTGGACAGTTTTACACGAGAACTTTGGACATTTGTTACATAGAACTATTGCTTACAGTTCTCCTGCGATCGGTTGTATAGTTATACTCCTCTATAACTAATTATAACAGTTTTCCCCACAATGTTTGGACAGTTGTACCCAAGAACAACTTTGGACATAATCATTTGTTACGTAGAACTAATGCTTACAGTTCTCCTGCGATCGATTGTATAGTTATACTCCTCTATAACTAATTATAACAGTTGTCCCAACAACGTTTGGACAGTTTTACACGAGAACTTTGGACATTTGTTACATAGAACTATTGCTTACAGTTCTCCTGCGATCGATTGTATAGTTATACTCCTCTATAACTAATTACAACAGTTGTTCCCACAACGTTTGGACAGTTGTACCCGAGAACAACTTTGGACATAATCATTTGTTACATAGAACTAATGCTTACAGTTCACCTGCGAATGTTTGTATACATGTAGATGTACTCCTCTATAACTACATGTAATTATAACAGTTGTCCCAACAACGTTTGGACAGTTTACCCGATAACTTTGGACATTTGTAACATATAACTTATTTATTTTTCTCCAAGAACAAATGGTTCACTTGACGAGTTCAAGTTACAATCCGAGTACTGTGTTATCAGGAAAAAGTCAAACAAAAATCTGAATCAAAATTATTAAGATCGGCATGCACGTAGCTACGTTTGCGTCAAAACGCCCGCGCGTACACTTGAATTTGACCAAAAAGGATATTTTCATGTAAATAAATTAAAAGAATTTAATAACAGTACATCAACCTTCTTAGTCTTTCTTCAATGACTTGTAATTGCGAACAAAAGAGACGAAACATTTTATCATATGATATATTTGTTCATTTTCTGTCAAAGTCTAAATATACCGTGAATTCTATACTCACTTTCCTTTTCTTTTTTAAAAGCAATTCGGTATGTGCTAAGATTTGTGGTTTTCATTTTTTGTCGAGCCATTGACATTTATGTCGCGAAAGCGAGACATTTCGATCCTAAATTTCGTCGGCGGTGCCAATATCATAACCATGTAGGCTCAGTAATAACAATAACGGTACCAATTTTCCTGCACCAGATGCGCATTTCGACAATACATGTCTCTTCAGTGAAGCTCATGGCCAAAATATTTGAAATCCAAAGCTTATATAAAAGATGAAGAGCTATAATCCAAAAGGTCTTAAAAGTAAAGCCAAATCCATGAAAAGAATCAGAGCTTTGCATAAGGGAGATACATTCCTTAATTTATAATAATTTCTAAAATTTTGTAACAGCAAATTTTAATAACACAAAAAAAATCCGTATTTTTCAGTATGCTGTTAAAGTTTTGATATCAATAACTTTAATTGTGAAACCTTCGTAAAATTTTACGGTAGCTGCTGAACAAAAACTATTGATGGTCAAAAAGAGTATCCCGAGTATAGTGACAAAATTATATATGATGAGTTTTCTCGTATTTTATGGATAAAAGGAATTTCTTTTTGCATTTACAGTCTGAGTTTAAAATTTGTTACATGTCAATTACTTTATTAAACATTCGTCGAATTTAATGAAACTTTTTTGAAGTTTTTTCATAGGTAATTTCAGAAGCAAACTTTTTTCATTCATTTTTCAGTGTTATACTGATAGTCGGACTTATTTTTACGCAATTAGTTAAGATCAGACGATCTGGAAGTTTTGTCACGTTTGTTTTGAGCGACATTCATGTGTCCTTTGTAGACGATACGATCGTCTGGCGCAAGAAAAAAATTTCAAAACTGGTATATATGATGAGTTAATTTACGTAATAATTGTATAAACCTTCATAGTTTGTCTTGAAACTTGTGCAGAAATTAATAATCCAGACCAAGACAAAATATCTAATGAAAATATTTGATTTGTTTAAATCCTGTAATGGACTGATAAATGGATAGTATGTTTGGATGTTTTACACTGTTTTTAGTTCCCTGGTTATTCCCAATAGGGTTCTACGTATGTTGAGCGGTTGTGGCCAGTGGTAGCAAACCTGTACCAAACACTGAAAATAGCACTGTCTTTTACCTAATATTGAGTTTTAATGTTTAATAAATATAGGAAGATGTGGTATGCGTGCCAATGAGACAACTCTCCTTCAAAAACATTTTTTTTTTTTTTTAAAGTAAACCATTATATTAGGGCAACCAAGACTGTCATGAAGGAGACACTACTTTAAATCAGGGCTGACCGTTCAAAGATTTTTGTTTAGCTAGACATTGCTTTTGATATCAAATCTCCATATTGGCCAACGTATTAAAAGTGCTTCCTGTATATACTATGCTCATTTTTGTATTTAGGGAGCTACCATTTGATTTTTAGGTGGGGGGGGGGGGGGGGCTGGCTAGGATAAAATTTTTAAAAAATAGGCAGGACAGGAGTTTTGAGTTAAAAAAAAAAGGCAGGATGAGACACTTGCAAAAAAAAAGTCAGGACGACAATTTAGGTAAAAAAAAGTCAGGATAAACTGGGTGATTACTTTTTGTTGTTCGATTGATACACCTCTATTTGTCTTTTTATTATATCATTTTATTCTGGTATCACCTAAGTTGGACAAAGGTATACAGAAAAACACATTAGTTTACATTACATTGCATATATGTACATTTGTTGAGGAAGCAACTTTTTATATTTTTGACTTTACAGAATTTTTCATTTGAGTGTACCTGTTTAAGAGTAATCAAGAAACACAGGTTGTACACACAACAATTATATATTTTTATGACAGTTTTGGCACATATTGTCTAGATCAAGGTCGTTTCAGAAAGATAACGGGAATAGTTTTATTGTTGGGAACTGTAAATAGAGATGTCTGTGGTTATAAGAAGATGTGGTATGAGTGACAACGAAACAATTCTTCATCCAAGTCACAATGTGTAAACGTTAACCATTATAGATCAAAATACGGCCTTCAACACGGAGTCATGGCTCACACCGAACAGCAAGCTATATGGGGCCCAAAATACTAGTTTAAAACCATTCAAACAGAAAAACCATCGGTGTAATCTATATAAAAACGAGAAACGAGAAACAGTTATGACCACATCAACAAAAGACAAGTACTTTTCATTATATTCCTGACTTAGGACAGGTGCAAAATTTGTCCGTCTTTTTTTTTGGGGGGGGGGGGGGGGGAGGTAAACAAAATGAGAAATGAAAATTAGTCAGTCGAACAATAACAGACAACACTACTAACAATAAAACATTAACATGACCGCAGGTTGCAAACATTTTTTCGTATTCGTTTCGATATTAAGAGTACGAGACTAAAGTAAGGCAAGGTAGATTTATATGCATGTTAATATATGACACAATTACTCCATAGTCAAAGTGATCTAACTAAATTGACCATTTAAAAGCCTTGTGATCAATCAATGAAAATCATGCTCTGTACGTAGAAAGTGTTGATTTAAAAACGCAGGCCAAGGAATATCATATCAACAGTTGAGAAAAAAATACTCTATACTTATATATCGGCTCCACAAGATGTTGCTACACAGATTAAGAATATTACCGAAAACTACAAAATTTACATAATCTTTTTTGTCTTTAAGAAAAGTTCTCAATTGTGTAAAAGTTAGATATGTCAAATATTTGAACGCATTTTCGACATGCATGTATACTTTTTATAAAATTACAAATATGATCATTAAATTTTATTTATCACAAAATGGGTTTGAAAATAGGTTTACATGCAATATAAAGAAATTATTATATTAAACAGGTGAAGCCTATTACATGAGGTGGGTATATAGTATGTTTGGTTTACCATTAATTGAATACAGTGGGAAACCTTACAGCGTAGATGAATGTATGGATAAATGCTTCAGCTTAATGAGAAATGGATACGCATGTTTAGGTTTTGAGTACAGTTTAGGCAATTCTACCTGTCGATTCCTCGAGGCAAATTTCCAAAACGATGCTACGAAATATTATATGACGCCATATTGGGACCATTATATGCTCGGAAGCACAACACGTAAGATAACTAGCAATTTACATATCCAATTAGTGTTTTAGCTTCTTAATATTTAATTGAAAATTCAATAAACTCAACATAGATATGAAGCTCCGTATAGAAAGTTCTAAAACAAACATTGAAATTAAAGATAGCCAATTAGGATATACCCTGATAATATCTGTTATTTGTATACCTTTTTCTTTGACCAGTCACAGAATAAAATGAGTATAAATCATAGTAATGTTGTCTGTTTCACTGAAAACATTACAACCTCGATATGTCTGTCTTGACTTATAGATATTGTCATATCTTAAATCTGCGGCAATATGCATGATCTTAATAATCGTACTAAACTTTCTCTACAATTTACATTTTCTATAACAAACTGTTGTCTGCACTTAGCATTAGATGGTTCTGTCGAAGTTAACTATTTGTTTCTTTTATTTTACATTTTCTATAACAAACTGTTGTCTGCATTTAGCATTAGATGGTTCTGTTAAATGTATTTGTGTATGTTTATATTATTTGTCACAAACTTATTGTTCAGAGTTTATATGACAATAAATATTTGAATTGAATTGAATCTAATCACTGAAGAGACATGTGTTGTCGAAATGCGCATCTGGTGCAAGAAAATTGGTACCGTTAATTTTATTACTACCACTTGGTCGATGCCTCTGCTGGTGGACTATTAGTCCCCGAGGGTATCACCAGCCCAGTAGCCAGTACTTCGGTACTGGCATGAAAATCCGGATTTTTTTGTTATTAAAATTTACTGTTACAAAATGATTGAAATTATCATAAGTTAAGGAATATATCTCCCTCATGCAAAGCTCTGATTCCTTCCACGGATTTGGCTTTACTTTTTGGATATTTTGAATTATAGCTCTTCCATCTTTTATATAATCTTTTATATAAGCTTTGGATTTCAAATATTTTGGTCACGAGCATCACTGAAGAGACATGTATTGTCGAAATGTGCATCAGGTGCAAGAAAATTGATACCGTTATTTTTATTCTGTCGAAAAAAGTAAAAACACAAAAATACTGAACTCCGAGGAAAATTCAAAAAGGAAAATCAAAAATCAAAAGGCAAAATCAAAAGTCCAAACACATCAAACGAATGGATAACAACTGTCATATTCCTGACTTGGTACAGGCATTTTCTAATGTAGAAAATGGTGGATTGAACCTTGTTTTATAGCTAGCTAAACCTCTCACTTGTATGACAGTCGCATCAAATTCCATTACATTGTCAACGATGCATGAACAAAACAAACATACTCAAAGAGTAAAAATGTCAAAAATAGGGGTACAACAGTCAATATTGTGTTATCATCTTAATATCACTACATAAACAACAAATGTAACAAAGTAGCACAAAAAGGCATACATCAAATTTAACATTCTCATTTTGCTTTTCTTATACGGCTGAATTTATCTATGTAAAGTCTACCCATAAATGAAAGAAGGTTTTCATTACTGGTGTAAAATTGCGCGTTTGAAATTCGCACAGGTAGACATAAAAATAATTTTGTCGTATGACGGCATACATAAATGCAGATTCACGTAAAGTAGATATAACAAAAAACAGACTTACAGTAAAAATAATAAATAAAATAATGGTGTGGTTCAAAGTATGACGGGACACATAAGTACAGTTTCACGTCAAATACGGCTGAATTTATCTATGTAAAGTCTACCCATAAATGATAGAAGGTTTTCATTACTGGTGTAAAATTGCGCGTTTGAAATTCGCACAGGTAGACATAAAAATAATTTTGTCGTATGACGGCATACATAAATGCAGACTCACGTAAAGTAGATATAACAAAAACCAGATTTAACAGTAAAAGTAATAATAATAAATAAAATAATGGTGTGGTTCAAAGTATGACGGGATACATAAGTACAGTTTCACGTCAAATGTATATCATAAAAAACAGACTAAACAGAAAAAGTAGTCTTATTGAATAAAATAGTTTAGTCATTCATAGTATGTCAAGATCCTTAAGTAAAAGTAATATCAATAAATGAAATAATTTTGCTGTTCAAAGTATGTTGTTTTACGTAACCACAGAGTCACTTCAAATGAATATCTAAAAAAGACATATAAAAGAATACTATAATACGTAATTAAGATGATAACAAACGTCAGTACGCAAAATCTATACTTCAAGACCATCTTGTATTATTTGTGAAGTTGATACGGAATATTTATCAACAAGTTCTGGGTATCTTCCGATGAACTTTTTTAGAAAAAGGACGAGACGTTCTTTGACATACCCCTGGTTCATCAATTTTCTGATCAGACACTGGTGACGTTTTACAAAGTCTGAATAGGAGCTGCAAGCTCTTGAATACCTAATAAGTTGGGAAATGTATATTCCATATGCAGGTGAAGTTGGTATATTACTACTAAGGTGGGGGAAATTGATAATTTCAAAATTAAAATCGTCTCGTTTGTCATAGATTCTGGTACTGAGATGACTGTGTATGTCAAATTCGAGGTATAAGTCTAAAAATGAGGCAGAGGAAGCCGTGTCTGTGGTCTCTTTAATTTCTAGTTCTGGTGGGTATATTAATGGAATCCAATCAGAAAAGTTCGGATTGTTAATGGAAAGAACATCATCAATATATCTGAAAGTGAAATTAAATAACCTAGCTTCTTTGATCTTCTTGTTTTTGACAAGTGTCTGAAGGAACTCCGATTCATATGAAAATAAGAAGAGGTCGGCAAGGAGAGGCGCACAGTTCGTTCCCATAGGAATGCCGACAATTTGTTGAAAAAGTCTACCTCCAAATTCATGTAAAGTCAATACTATTTGTTTCTTTTATTTTGGGTTCTGGCTACCGAAGTGACGGTGTTTTTATTCATAAAAAGAGATGAAAAATACCAAAGAGATATTCAAATACATTAGCCAAACAACGATCACAACAACAGTATACAAAAGATAGCATAGAAAAATCGAGGACTGAGCAAAGTCCATATACCACCCACCTTTTGTCCTGATCATTGAGCATATCAAAGATCTCCCAGCGTTTTCACAAAGAACACAAAATACATGGATGTTTGGACCTTTTCAAACGACTTTAAAAAACGTTAAAATCGATGCATTTATATTAATAAAGGCAACAGTAGTATACCGCTGTTCAAACTCATAAATCCATGGACAAAAAACAAAATCGGGGTAACAAACTAAAACTGAGGGAAACGAATAAATATAAGAGAAGAACAACGACACAACACTACAATGTAACTAACACACACAGAAACGGACCAAGCATCAGACAAAATCCCACGAGAATAACAAATATAACATCAAAACCAAATACATGAATTTGGGATAGACAAGTACCGTGACACGTCTTATCGCAATGTCAATTTACACTCAAAAATAAGAGAAAACAAACGACGCAACGTTAAATTGTAACACACACAGAAACGAACTATAATATAACAATGGCCATATTCCTGACTTGGTACAGGACATTTTTAAAGGAAAAAAAATGGTGGGTTGAACCTGGTTTTGTGGCATGCCAAACCTCGCACTTTAATGGCAATGTTAAATATAACATAGAAATGACAACATAATATTACAGGACTACAATACAAATAAATAGGAAACGTATTAGACAATTATGACCTCTTTAAAGTCGAAAACCTGTTGTTTAGTGGTTGTTGTTTGATTGTTAGTTTTAAGTCAGCCATTTTGAGGCCCTTTTAAGATTGCTGTTCGGTGGACTGGGCCCAGTATTGTAGACAGTAATTTGATAGTTGCTAACTTGTTTTATACATTGTGACTTGGATGGGGAGTTGTCTCATTGGCACTACATGTAATACCTCATCTTATTTATACATAATTATCATTACTGAAGATGTTCATGTACCTTAACACTCCTTTTAATGGCTCTCTTTCAGCAATTATAGGAGTTCCTGTTGTGTTATATGAAGATGAAGTTATCACAACATCAGTTGGCAGTAGTGAGGGTTTCAGTGATGAACGTGTACTAACCTTATGTAAATTTATAAACTCTAGACATCACTATGCAAGTTTACAGTCGCATGTTTTCATTGGTCGTGGTCCCGTTTACTTTCTTTTACACCTTTTTATTCGTGAAACAATTTTTTTAAAAAGAGAACAAAGTCTTAAAAAAAGAAAAAAACTCATTTCTGATGTCGTATTGTATCGGATTATTTTTTTAATCAACTCTTTCGTAAATTTTCTTTTTATGTTTTCTTATATTTGATAATACTCCAATGTTTTTACATGTTGGACCAGTATTACAATGCTTACAACTGAGTAAAGTTCTGATGATCGAAAACCTGATTTAATACTGAAGCGCCCAAACAGTTAGAATACTAAATTGAACACAAATTTGAAGAGCAGTAAAGGCACATGAATTAAAAACATAGTGCCATGACTGGCAAAATCAATCTATCTATGAATGTGGGTATATACCGTTCATTGTTAACG
This sequence comes from Mytilus edulis, assembly GCF_963676685.1. Classification (NCBI taxonomy): domain Eukaryota; kingdom Metazoa; phylum Mollusca; class Bivalvia; order Mytilida; family Mytilidae; genus Mytilus; species Mytilus edulis. The sequence continues at coordinate 48,557,099 of NC_092344.1, forward strand.
TTTCCTAATATCATTATGTAAAATGAAACGAAATTTTAGAAAATTAATGTATATTTATGTTGAATAGATTAACTAAAATATATATACACACTGCAGGAAGAAAAAAACCCAGAAGAAAAACAAAATCAGTTCCATTTTTTAAATTTAAAAAATAGAAGTTTTCTAGCAAAATCTCCGATGCATTCTAATATTTTTCAGCAATGCCAAGAAGTTCTTTTTTGCAAGTTGATGACTTGCGCACAACAGCAGGTGAAAGTGGTAAAATTTTGAACTTTACAGGTACCAACTCATGTAAGATTTTAAACCATAAGTGTGCAGCCTCTCGTGAGGTTATACATTCTAAATCGACACAGATTTACTCATCAGTTTTTTAATCTACTTTGGTGTTTTTGTAATTGAAACAGCAACAATCTAGAAACCTCAATATAAAAACAATAGTATTAAAAGCTTAAACACCAAGTATATACAAAATTGGCAAACTATTACTTATATTTCAATTCAATTCAACCTCGAAGTCGTCGGCAGCTGTGGAGCAACTATTTAATTTCAAGAGGTGCATCCATTTGAATCATTTTTTTTTTCTTCAGGAAAACACTATAACCCCTCTCCTTTTTTTGAAGTTAAATATTCGCTCCCTTATTTGAATAAGCGAATGCCCTATTCTATACATTCGTACTTTATTATGGCAACTTTTATTTGTAAATTGACTCTTTTCTGTTTGTTTTTTAAATGAACATATGGTTTAGCCTGTTTAAAATCGCATTTATTAACAATTCAAATGGATTTATTCATGTAATTACCTTTTTTAGCCAAACAAAGACACGGACCGGAAAATAATCCGTCAATTGAAGGTCGGTATATTACACATATTTAGATGCATGTTTGGAAACGACTTTGAACTACTTATCCCAGCATTTTGTTGCATCTTATTTAGCAGACTCTGTTTCAGTACTCACCGTTAAGAAACTCATATCTTGCTCATTCTTTAATATTCGATGTAGTTTTATTTTTTTGTACACAAATGAATATTGTTTGTCTTTCGTTAGTTTTTCTTGTCATATGCTATTGGCAGTCCTTCTCCTGTGTGTATATTTATAATCTTTAACAATGCTATTTGTTGACTTTGTTTAGAATTAGTAGAACTTAAGTAGTTATAATGCAGCATCAGACATATGAACATTTTTATCTTCCCTTTTCACAGGAATTACATTTTTGGGTATAGTTTTAGCAATAGGAGCAGTCACTAGTTTTGGTGGTATTTTCCTGATTATACATAGAATTTTGAAAACACCACATTCACATGATGTAAGTTACATTGTTAATTTTCTAGTGTCAAACATCTTCAGGAATTTCAGCCAAAACGATGCATTTTTAAGATATAAGGTACAGTACTATATAGTGAGGCATGCAAACTTTATCGTGAAGAAACAATAGACTCCTATGAGAAAGCATACAGAATGACATAAGATAATCGAGATTTTACCACGTAAATATTTGCCACTTTTTTGAAAGCATAACTTTTTAAATTCAATCTGAACTCAACTTTCTATATCATCTAATTATCGGAAGATATGGACAATAAAATAGCGTTAAAAATTAGGGATAAAAATGTATACACATAACCTCCCCTGTAAGAATTTCACAAGTTTTTAAAGCAATTATCTCAATAAATACTGAACATAAAATATCATGAATTTGCATTATTGTATATTTCTAATAACACAATTTATATATATATATAATTAGCATTTATACTGCACTCGTTCTATTTGAGCAGTCAAAATGCGTTGACCGTATATTTCTATGTCATATACAGTCACTGATACGGGGCGCCGAATGGGACTCATGTGGTTTTGTACAAAATTCAATTCTGTCATAACAAAATCATTTTTGTCTTACAAAACTATGTGCTACAGACTTGTTTTGTGAGAACTTCAATTTTGTGATGACAAAATTCATTTGTGTAGACAAAATTAATTTTTGTCATGACAAAATTCATTTTTGTAGACAAAATTCATATTTGTCATGACAAAAGTCAATTTTGTCTAAAAGGTATGCAAATATAAACATATTTGCATACAAAATTGACTTTTGTTACCTCATATGGAAATTAAATCACAAAAGTCAATTGTGTGAGGTAAGATTCAATTTTGTGAGACAAAATTAACTTTTGTGAGACAAAATTGACTTTTGTGAGACAAAATTGATTTTTGTGAGACAAAATTCAATTTTGTCAATTTTGTTGAGACAAAAGTCAATTTTGTTAATTTTGTTGAGACAAAAGTCAATTCTGTCAATTTTGTTGAGACAAAAGTCAATTTTGTTAATTTTGTTGAGACAAAAGTCAATTTTGTTAATTTTGTTGAGACAAAAGTCCATTTTGTTAATTTTGTTGAGACAAAAGTCAATTTTGTCAATTTTGTTGAGACAAAAGTCAATTTTGTGACGACAAAATTCATTTTTGTGACGACAAAATTCAATTTTGTAGCAACAAAATTGACTTTTATGAGACAAAATTGACTTTCGTGAGACAAAATTGACTTTCGTGAGACAAAATTGACTTTCGTGAGACAAAATTGACTTTCGTGAGACAAAAATCAATTTTGTTGAGACAAAATTGAATTTTGTCAATTTTGTTGAGACAAAAGTCAATTTTGTCAATTTTGTTGAGACAAAAATCAATTTTGTCTCACAAAAGTCAATTTTGTCAATTTTGTTGAGACAAAAGTCAATTTTGACAATTTTGTTGAGACAAAATTCAATTTTGTCAATTTTGTTGAGACAAAAGTCAATTTTGTCAATTTTGTTGAGACAAAAGTCAATTTTGTCAATTTTGTGTAACAAAAGTCGATTTTGTATGCAAATTAGTTCACAGAAAACAAACTAAACTAATTTGAATACAAAATTGACTTTTGTCGCCCAATTTTCAAATTAGGTAACAAAATTCAAGTCTGTGTAACAAAAATGAATTTTGTCATGACAAAAGTGACTTTTGTCCGCTGATAGATAATTTTGTATGACAAAATTTTAAATTTGTAGTATGATACAAATTTTGTTAAACTGAACTTATTTTTGTTGAACAAAAGTCACTTTTGTCCGTACAAAATTGAATTTTGAGTACAAAACCACAAGAGTCCCATTCGGCGCCCCGTACTGACATGATATCACTTTTCCTCATGAATATTTAGAAAGAAATTGCCGAAATCATAATTAATTATTCATACGACCTATTCAACCTGTTCTTGTATTTCAATGTAAACAACGATGCGTTGAACGACTCAAACTTATTTCTTTTGCAATTGTTATAAAACAAACATGTTTCACTTGTTGATATTTTTGTCTGCAAACTGTAAATCATTATGTTTTATGCTTATTGTTGATATTTTGGCCCATTCTGAAACAAATTCGTTCACCATCGACGTACATTTCATCGTGTTGTATATTTCTCCCGCCTGCATGATATGAGGACTTTTTATAAAAGGGGGAACATTCCCAATATTTAAACCAAATGATAGCATTAACACATTAAACAACAATTAAAAATGTTTTTATTAAATTGCAGTATAAAGACAATAATAGTGCATTGACTTGACATATCAACGATATAAGGATTCGGCACGAAAAAGGGAAAAAGCTCGGCAGAGCCTCGCATTTTCCCGTTTCTAAACCTCATCCTTATATCGTTGATATGTCAAGTCAATGCACTATTATTGTCTATATAATTTCTCGTACAATTATTATTGCGAAATACATTTTGATCAGTATCATTACCAGTATTGTTGTTGACCATATCAACTCGAACATAATAAGAGTGAAATGTCTTTTGTTTTCGTTCATTGGATATCCCATGGGGGAATACATTATTCTAATACAATTTTCTTCTTTTTTGCACATGAAAAGTGTTCTACTAAAGAAGATGCCATGTTCTACATGGAAGACTGCTTGTGTGTTGATGTAGTGAATCCTGAGGAATGGACCGACATGGACTATTCAAAAGCTCATAATGTACCACCAGAAAGCTTTATTGGAATAATAACTATTTTAGTAAATGAAAATACAAAACTTGATAAATTGAGATGATAAAGTTACACAAAGGAATGTTTGAAACAACAAAAAATATTATTGAATTCTTGTGATGATCGCATCTCTAGACAATAATAAAATTAAAAAAGAATTCAATACAAACGTATTAAAAACTGAGACAAGTTATTACACTATGTCTTTTATAGGTCTTCTCATAAGATGCTTCGAATCGAAAATAGACATTAAGAATTCCTAGTATCATTTGTTTGTTCATGTTAATGTGTGCAAATTTAAAAGAGTTAATGTATATTGTATTTATTTAATTTTGGTTCTTTAAGTTAAATCCTTATCAATCAATAATAGAAGCAAAAAAAAAAATATCATCTAACGTATATGTTAAAACAGAAGAGATTGATGTGACTATGTTTAATGTACAAGTTCTTGAATACGATGTTATTACAAAAGTCATCTTAAAACATGGGGATTCCTAACAGGGAAAGTGGTGATTTTACAAATTGATGACCGATAACAGAGTAGTCAATTTAACCCTTGGTTATCGATTGAAACTCAAACCGGGAGTACACGAGAACTTGAGAGTTCACGAAGCGCTGATACGGTCATACATGAAATGAACGTGTCAACAAGAACTACATAATAGTATTCGAATACTTTTGAATGATATACGAATTCATCGAATTATTGATAAATTATGTTTACAATATCAAAATCAATGTGCATATTAAATAAGATATATAAAAAAGAAGATGTGGTTTGATTGCTAATGAGACAACTCTCCACAAGAGACCAAAATGACACAGAAATTAACAACTATAGGTCACCGAACGGCCTTCAACAATGAGCAAATCCCATACCGCACAATCAGGTCACAAAAAGGCCCCGAAAGGACAATGTAAAACAATTCAAACGAGAAAACTAACGGCCTTATATAAATGAAAAAATGAACGAAATACAAATATGAAACACATAAACAAACGACAACCACTGAATTACAGGCTCCTGACTTGGGACCGCCACATACATACATAATGTGGAGGGGTTAAACATGTTAGCGGGATCCCAACCTTCCCATAACCTGGGATAGTGGTATAACAGTACAACATAAGAACGAACTATAAAAAATCAGTTGAAAAAGGTTTAACTCATCAGATGGACAAACATACAAGTGGACGTGGCCGGGTACTTGTACATCCCAACAACATCAAAGACACTAGGAACAGATCTGAGAGTACTCGCAGTTAGCTAACAGCTTTTTCAAAGCCACTAACAACTAATTAAAAAATCATGCACCTTAGAATAAATCATTAATCCGTACACATCCAACATCCAATGGATTTAGTATAAATACTTCATAAACATTCAGAGAAAAACATGACCTTGTGCTATGCCATATACAGGTATCGACAGAAAGTATTGCTTATTCATATAATGTTGGAACGAAATGTTCGTATAATCAGGAGCACCACACAATTCTTCACTTATCAAAAGGTAAGACTACCTGAGTTAATGGGTCAAATATATTACCGGACTATTAACGAAATCTTTATATCTCACTATGTGACTTTAAAGGCTATCCGTATATTAGAACTGTGACTCACAAATGTATTATTTGATTTCCCTGACGTTTAATTTGAGTCTGAAGGGGAATTCTGGTAATTAGTAAGCAACTCTATTTTACTGGTTACCTGTTTAACATATCAAGTCGACTTCGTTTTGATCTCATCAACTTTTAACGAAAGAAAACCTCTAGATGGTAATATTATTGAGTTTTTCTTCCAAAAAATTGTCCACGACAAATATGAAGCACTTTCTAATCCGAACGAAGTCATAGCTGGCCAAAAGACAAAACAAAAAAAAAAGAAAATACAACCAAGAACCAAGATATGAAAATGAACAACGAATTGTCGAAATCGAATCATCACTTAATGTATCAAAAAGTTCTAAAATCAGTATGAAAAGTACTTTATTAAGAAGAAACAAAATATTAGCGTAAACAGCAACGATAACGTAGGAAAAAAAGTTGAGAACATTAAAGATGGCTACAACGAAAAATCACCCGTAACTAAGTAGTCACCCGTAACTAAGTAAACTGAAACAATGAAAGTACAATGGAAAAGCTAAATGCAACATTGAGTCCTCACAGAGTTGCCGTATGGAAGCCAGTTACACATCTTATAAGAAATAACAATACAAGTACACAATGAAACGGACCCATTTACGACATTGTAACTTCACTTAATTTATTACCAAGATTACCACTAAGTTCATGATTGTTTTTAAAGTATGCATTTCATGCAGAAGCATAAACTGGGTAAATTGTTAAACTGTTTTTTGCTCTTTGGTCGGGTTGTTGTCTTTTTGACACATTCCCATTTCCATTCTCAATTTTAAATACTTTAAATGTATATTTTTTTTAAGATATAGTGAACAGATTGAATATGATCGTCTGAAAATGAAACCATTAAACCATAGTATAAATTTTATTTCTGATAACAAATGCAGTCTGACTATTGCCTACCCTCACTATGCACTTGCAAACGCAAACCGAGCTTATTGGAAAAACACGTGTGAATAAAACAATTTAAGGAAACATGCACCAAGCCAATATTAACATAATACTAGTAAGTAACGACAGTAGAAGCAACTGTTAGATGTATACGTTAATTAAGTATCATGTTATTAGAAACCCGACGGACACTATCATGTATGCTTAAAAGATGAGTCAAAGTCAATTCGCATAAGGCATACTTTGTTAATAGTGAACAAAAGGGTACAAACATGATACACAGAGAAACAAGTGATCAGTATGATGGAGTTTCTTATTGAAAACATATTTTTTAATTTGGAGGTGGACTTTTTCAAAAAATTATCGGCATTTCCATGGGAATAAGCAGTGCGCCTCTCCTTGCCAAACTCTTCTTACTTTCACATGAATCGGAGTTTCTTCAGACACTTGTAAGATCAAAGAAGCCAGATTATTTTATTTCACTTCTAGATATATTGATGATGTTCTTTCCATTAACGATCCGAACTTTTCTGATTGGATTCCATTAATGTATTCTCCAGAACTAGAAATTAAAGAAACACCAGACATTCCTCCGCTTCATTTTTATACTTATACATCGAATTTGACATACACAGTCATCTCAGTAACAAAATCTATGACAAACGAGACGAAAATTATCAATTTCCCCCACATTAGTAGCAATATACCAACCTCCTGCATATGGGATATACATTTCCAAACTTATTCGGTATTTCAAGAGCGTGTAGCTCCTACTCAGAGTTTGTGAGAAGCCACCAGTGTCTGAGCAGAAAGTTGATGAACCAGGGGTATGTGAATTATCGTCTCTCTCGTCCTTTTTCTTAAAAAAGTTCATCTGAAAGTACCAAGACCTTGTTGATAAATTTTCCGTATCAACTTCACAAATGATACAAAATGGTCTTGGCGTATAAATTCTGTGTACTGACATTGTTTGTCATCTTAGTAACGTGTTATATTCTTTTGTTTGTCTTTATTATTAATACTTTTACTGTTTGGTCTGTTTTTGTGATGTCAATTTGACGTGGCTCGGTACTTTTGCATCCCGTTAATATGTTGTATGTATTATCTTTCATTTTTGCTGGTGTGATTTGTTATAGTGACTTTTTGTGTTTCTTTGTAAAATATGACATGGCTCTGTATTTTAATCATCCAACCATTTTGTTATTGTTCTATTCTAATTTTTGCATACTTTAAACGAAAAATCATTGTATATTTCTACCTGTGTGACGTTTACATTCTGACATTAAATCGAGATTCTACACCAGAGTTGTTGTAAACCTAGCCATTAGATCACAGGACTTTAAATATTTCAATTTTTTTATGGATTGATTTAACCTACATAGATAAAATACATCCAATGTGTTATAATCCTAATTACTATAAAAACAAACAAATATTTTACAAACAAGCACACAAAGACATATAGACAAAGCACAATAGCAACAATGAAGTATGAGAATACAAAATTGTACCATAGCACGTTAACACAATGTATAAGTATAGAGCTACGTCATGTGTAACAAAGAAAAACAAAAAAGCATACAGGCAAAGCACAATAGCAAATATCAAAGACAAGAATTTTAAAATTATATTCAAAACAAAAACACAATAAAGGAAAGTCAAACCATATCAAATGGATATATAAAAGAAACTAAACAGTAAAATTAATATTAATAGACAAATAAAATAGTCACTATTCAAATTGTAACATTGTGTTTTTTTGAAATTTGGATATCATAAATGTATCAATTTTTTTCATTTTGTTATTTTGTGTAACTGTAAGAATAATGACAACAGTTGTAGTAAAACATATACAGTTTTTATTTCAAATAGATATCTGAGCTAGTATACATATTGGTTAAGGGGCCAGGTGAAAGACTCCTCCGGGTGTAGGAGTTTCTCTCTACACTGAAGTCCCATTGGTGGCCTTCGGCTGTTGTCTGCTCTATGGTCGGGGTTGTTTTCGCTTTGACACATTTCCCATTTCCATTCTCAATTTTATCTGAGACATGCCGCTTTGTTTGACGAATAACACTTTCAATGATTATAACTGTCGTAAAATGTAAAAGTACACGGTTTTTCAATTTTTGTCGTTTCAAGTCATATCAACTAGACTCACATCATATATTTCCAAAACTTATAAGACTGTATGAATATGATACAACATTCATCCTGAATGATGCTTCTCTTTACAATCTGCACGGAAAAACTCAGAAAACATAAATCAAACATACACACCGTTAAAACGCATATCTGCTTTTTTTAATAGATAAATTGTTATAAACATTCAATTTTGTAAGCTCTCGATTTGTCAAGTTTTTGAATTTTCATTTACTAACATAGTAATAATTCCAATAAAGCTTTCTGGTGGCACATTATGAGCTTTCACATATTCCATGCCGGTCCATTCATCAGGATTTGCTACATCAACACACAAGCAATTTTCCATGTAGATCGTTACATCTTCTTTGAAAGAACGCTTTTTCAGGTGCAAAAATGAAGAAAAAAGTTCGATGAGAATAATGTCAAAATATTCCTTTGAACTTTTCACCAGAGCAGTAAGCATTAACTAAAATCATCTCAAATATGTTGCATATATATTTTATTCTTTTTGAATTTTTGCAAAACTGTTATTTATGTCTAAAAAAAACCTTGTATTCATTAAAAATAATTGACTTATATCCTAAAAACAATGTTTTGTTAACAGTGCAAAATAATGTTTTATGGCATAAACAATGTGTTAACATTACACCAGAACCGATATCCATTTACCATTTTACATTTATTTAGTTACACGTGTTCAATGCTAAACATTTATGAAAGCATTCTTTTTTTATCACCAAGGCTATTCTATTGTCCAATATCTACCGATTTAAAGATAATATTGAAAATTTGGGTTCATATTTAATTCTAGCAGTTGACACTAAAAAAAAGTGGCAAATATTTCCGTTGTAAAATTTTAAATGCCTCGGTATGTAATTCTTATACATTGATAGCTCCTACAATACATTGCGTACATGCCTGACTATACAGACTAAGAAATTTCATTGTACAATTATTTTGTTATTAATTTATGCCGATAAAAAATGTACATTGTAACTTACATCATGTGTTTGTGGTGTTTTCAAAATTCTTTGTATAATCAGAAAAATACCACTAAAAGCGGAGACTGCTCCTATTGCTAAAACTATAGTCCCAAATGTCATTCCTGTGAAAAAGAGAGATTGAGATATAATTAGTAGTGTTGTCAACGGTTAACCGGTTAACCGGTTAACCGTTCGAACGATCGAATACCGAATACCAAAAAAGCTAACCGGTTAACCGGACTTTTTTCAATTTAAATAGATTTCATATAAATTTGTATTGAAATCATTAAATAGTTGTGTTTGTCTTTACAAAATGTTGTCGCGGTAATTAAATTGACGGATCAATTGTCCAGTATACAGATTAATATTGTTAATCCAAAAATATAAAATTAATCAAAACTTGTCTCTCAGCTCGGGGGCAAGATCTTAAAGAAACATAATTAGTTTCATGTTTTTTTTTTACAGTAATTTTTAATCAGTAATACGCTTAAATTTTACGATTTGCTTCATTATTTCACTTTTGATCTTATATTATGTAGACCTGCATCTGAATGTGCGTCGTGCAAGTCTTTGTCATAACTAAATGCTAAAAACTGTAAACCAACGTGAATGTAATCAATGTATACTTGATGGTATGAATATCAGGATGAATTAATTTTAATTGAAACACCTCAAATTATTTTTGGAGACAACAAGACAAAACGGAAGAATCATCGGTTTCAGACATATTCAATTCTACGAGATCAAGACGTTTTTTTTTAATTATTTTTCAATTTGATTATTAAAAGTCAAACTTCGGACAGAAATCTTCACAGACAAGTCTTATAAAACCAAAGGCCAAACTTCCATTCATCGTATTATATAAACGTACATGTATGACTTGGATGGAATGTAGTCACATTGACACTCATACCACATCTTCTTACATCGATGTGTAGGGTACTTTTGATAAGGCCTTCAAACATTAACTTAAACTACCGGTTAACCGGTTAATCGGTCGAACGATTATACGAGTAACCGGTTAGGCAAAAGTGTACGATTTGACAACACTAATAATAAGAAGTCCTTTTATAAACTCATGTTCGAATATTTGATGCTGCATAATAGCCGCTTTAGTTCATTTTTAAACAAAATCTACGAAAGCCGTTGTGATAGATATTACACATAAAGGCAGCAAATTGACTGCGAAAACCATATTGCAAAAAAAAAAAAAAAAAAAAAGACGAGCAACAGTTTTCACTTCTGTTAAAAAACTACACCTAATGCTAAAGAATGAGCTACAATGCATGGGTTTCATAACGGTAAGCCGCAGTATCTTCTACTTAATATACATTCTACGTGTTAATCGCTCATGACAGCTTAAACAAAAGGCGACTCTATGAAATAAGTTCAATCTTACGAAAAATGGTCAATGTGTATTATGAATATTCACGAAACACAACCTGGTTATACAAACTATATGAACACATTGTGTATTTGTATTTAGTTGCATAGGTAAGTTTGCACATAAGCATATTTACATTGCCGTGTAATTATATTGTTATATGGACGAGCCATAACTTAATGTCCATCTAGAACATAATTTTACAAACTTCTCGTCTGCAGATGCTAATGATCCAAGATTTGATGTTAGGAGGGGAGAATTAGAAGGACCATATTTTGTCAATATAGTAGCTATAATTTTTACAATGCATTACATGTACATTATTTTTAGGGCAAGATTGGCCCGTCGGTTCTCGTCTGAGTCCGCGCCTGGTAAGATATAAATATATTAACAAATGTATTCATTTCAAAATGTGTAAAATACCAACCTTTAAATGATGGGTTATATTCCGTTTCGTTGTTTTGTTCGGCTAAACAAATGTAAAAACATAAATATATCAATGTTCACTATTTATAATTATGATCGCGATTTTTAGTGTTTACATTAATTTATCATATGTTTAGTAGTAAATACAGTAGTTTTGCATATTTGATAAATAGCCTGCTGTTTAATCAATATCGCGCAACTTTGATGCGCAACCTTTATCGCATACCCTTTATCATACCCCTACTCTTTATCACACCCCTACCCTTTAACACACCCCTACTTTTTTTTTTTCATAAAGTCAGTTTTGGTTTTTTTTTGCTTAAGAAAAATTTTCCTCAAAATAGGTCAACTTTTTGAATGACGTCATTGTTTGGTATGTGACGTCACGAACGTCACGTTTTCATATTGTATGTTTTCATTTTTTAGGCACACTAAATGCAACTTTAAAAAATATAAAACACACAAATTAATACAATAATAAACAAACTATTTTTAAAACAACAGCACGCAAATTGTAAGGTAACCCAGGTGCTTCGGATAAGTAATTGAGCAGTCCTTTTAAGGCCTTTGAAACAAGACAAAACTGAAGGTAACCCAGTGCTATGGATCAGAAAACAGTTCATATAATATAATAATCTTCTGTTGAAATATATGATAAAGCGTATAATACGTGGCAAAATCCGTATCACATACCGTATCACCCTTGACCAATATCATCCCTCGGGCCTAAAGGCCCTTGGGCTGATATTGATGTCTTGGGATGATACGACATATGATACGGATTTTGCCATGTATTATTCTCTATGTTAAAGATTTTAAAAGATATGTTCCTTCAAATAACAAGCAGAGTAGGATCAATTTACTAATTAAAGTTGACATAAAAATGTGTAGAATATGACCTTGAACTAAATCGAATTACTATACAGTTGTCGACGACTTCGAAAAATCTTACTTAAGGTGGTACTTTCATGGTTCAAAATTTCACTTTTTTCTCTTAATGTTGTGAGAAAATCATCTACATGCAAAATAGAGCTTCCTGAAATTGCTGGAAAAAAAAATTGTATTCATTACAGGTTTATTTGAGATTCTAAAAAATTATTGTTATGATTCATTTTTTCATTCTTTTCATTGTCCTTCACAGTGTGTTTCTGTTTATCTTGGTTCTTTTAAAATCACAAAAATACTGAACTCCGAGGAAAATTCATAACGGAAGGTCCCTAATCAAATGGCAAAATCAAAAGCTCAAATGAATGGATAACAACTGTCATATTCCTGAATTTGTCCAGGCATTCTCTTATGTAGAAAATGGTGAATTAAACCTGGTTTAAAGTTAGCTAAATTTCTCATTTGTATGACATTAGAAGTCGTAAATTAACTTCTTATAAATAATAAAAATTGATTTACTGGATGCACTGCCTGGTTTGTCTTACCCACATATCCACATGTATAGATGCCTTTGTCAGATATGGAATAACTTATTCTGTATTTGTGGTTTCAAAACTTTTCAACTTTGTATTCGATTAGGAATTCTAACTATGAAAGATAGATCATCACTGCATACTTTCTCAGATAAAATAAAAGGAATAAAAGTAAAAGATAAAGAAAATTAAATAAATAAAACAAAGGAGAAATGAAACTATCAAAATCATAGAGAAAAAAAAACAAAAATACGACCTAATTATCCTTGTTTTTTATCAGTCATGTTTGAAGGTGTATGTCTAAAATGTTTACACGATGCTGTACTTTCATGACTGTGACTCCCACTACTTCCACCTGATGTTGTGAGACCTTCATCTCCATATACAATAGAACCTCCTATAATTGCTGAAAGATATAGTTTAATTCAGTTATTTTTTTTATACAAAAACATCGTAAGTGATTGTCTTTAGTCATATTATAATGTATTTTGTCGTTTTAGTGAATCTGGTATTACAGAAGCTAGACTTGAGTTTGGAAGTATAGTTACCTTGCTTGCTATAGCTAGCTGTCCCTTCTTTTGATTGTTTCTCTGCTTAAATATTGACTCCACCAAAAGGATAGTTGGGACCTTGACTATTTATTATTTCATGGTTCAGCTAGCAAGTAAGCAAAGCAAAGATACTACCTCTACCTACACACTCAAGTATATGTGCTGTAGTGGCAAGTCTTTAATAGTTTTATAGAGCAAGCAAAAAGGATTGGTATATGGTGCTGTATAGACTCAAAACATGTCAATATTTCTAGTGGCATCAAACGTGTTGATCATTAAAAGTAAAAATAAGACAATAAGTAGTCAGTGACGACAAATATAAACTTGATCATGATGTAATCAATGCCTAATCTTGCTTAATTATATACATTTCGATAATTCGTGTTGCGCATAATTTTGTTTTCTATGTTGTTTTTGTTGCATACTGTACTTAGTCTTTTGGTTGGTTTTTTTCAGGAAATTGTCATTTTTTTTTACTATGAGTTTGAATTTCTCTTAATTTGTTTTATATATCGTCCTCAGTCTATATTTTCAAATTTACCACATTATCTTCAATGGTCATGAACCTCAATAAAAACAAACAAATGATATTGATTTTAGTGATAACTACACGTATATATATATATATTATCTGGAATTGTTCCGATTTTAAATAATTTTTCACAATTGCTAAAACATATGGCAATCTTAACAACATCCAGATAAAATGCATGTTATGATAAAAAAACAAATTGAAGAAGCTTTTATCTAATTATTAAGATCATGCAGATTGTCGTAGATTTAAGTTCATACAACTTATATAAGTGAAGACAAGTCCCTTTTCCGACAGGAATGTCAAAACAGTAATGTGTCGATGATAAATACTTTTTCCATTATTATTGAATATTATTGTCATTTTTTGACGACCTCTGATCTGTGGTTTTAGTCTAGGGATATACGTAATAAAAATGTAAACCATGGCGCCATTTAAGTGTATATCTTAATTGATCGTCTCTACTTCTCAATGTTTTTGTAAAACTTTCAAACGCGTAGCTTTTGATTTCTTTGTATTATGTTATTTTTTTCAATTGAACCAATTAATGTTATTTTCATAGCCTGGAGTACAACATTATATTTCTGATATCTAAGATTAGTTTTATCAACTTACGTTTTGTGTTTGTGAGCATATAATGGTCCCAGTATGGCGAATAATATTTAGTACAATTGTTTTGAAAGTTACTTTCGATGAATCGACAAGTAGAATTGTCTAAATTGTACTCAAAAGCTGAACAGGCGTATCCAGTTTTCATTAACCTGTAGCATTCATCGATGCATTCATCAACGCTGTAAGATTTCCAACTGTATTCGATTAATGGTAAATCACATATCATATTCACCCACCTGAGAAAAACGGCTTCACCTGTGAAATAGAGAAGTCTCGTTTTGTTAGAAATAACATTTCATTATAACATTCACATTCGAGGCTTTCTTACAAGCGTGTGGCGAAGTAGCTTTCAAGTATTCTCATATTTACCCTTGAAACAAATATTCCTCTTTTAAAACTTAAAAACAGGTTTTTGAAAGAAGATCTAAATAATTAATCAAACCTTGTTTCTTGATTATAGAAATGGCTAGCGCAGATAGAAACGTATTGTTTAAGGATGTACTTAGGTGAGGTTTTGGAATTTGTGTCAAATGTTCGGACTCCTTGGTGTTTTTCCATACAATACAATGTAAAATATTTTGCCCCATAACACCCATTTATTTTTTCATATAAGACTTAATAGCTCATGAAAGATCATTTAACCAAAATTTTACAATATTCTTGATTTTCTTTCTTTTGTTTTGAGACCCAAATAATAGTAATGCAAATATAAGGTAAAAGTCCGAGTCAGCCTTTTCCCGCCTTATTTTGAATCTCAAATATCTCGAAAAGGAGGTCCATGACCTATCAATATTTTTAGCTTATCTTTATTCTTAATTGATGCTCTTCCAGCTTATAGTATCAATTTTAATTTCTTAATTTCTTAATTATTACCCTACCTCACCTAAGTACCACCTTAAGGAAGAGACAAACTTGACATAAACATGCTCGATAGTTGTTTTCTTGGCAATATTAGATATTACGACATCTCCTACTTTGATAAGTACTTGATACGATATTATCAGGCTTGTATTTCCTATCATGATTTCCCTGATAATGGGTTGCTGTGCACAAGGAAGCTATTAGAGTTTCAAATCATGGTGAAGTTGAGATCAGCCCTTTGTAAATCTTACGGACGCCATTTGGTGGACCGTTATGAAATAACCGTTTCACAGGTGATATTGGATATGTTCCTTGTGTCGTAATTACAATGTCATAACCACCTTATCGTAGTACGTCACATCCGGTTGCATAAGAAAAAGGGTTGAACAAATATTTTTTTGAATTTGACAGTTGCTAGAAATTATTCCTACATAGCATTGCAGTACAAATGTCATAAACATATATCTTGGGTGTTTCAAAGCACCATTTGTCTTTTATTTTGTGCTTCTACAGAATATTTAGGAAATTTGTAGTTACATGGTTACTTAAGCTTGAACACAGGGAAGGAAAGTGTGAATGGTTAACTTCCAGTGATGGTTATTATCTTATTCTATATAAAATGAAATGAAATTTGTGTGTGGTACGTACATTTGTATACTGGACACGACACAACTTTACTCATGACAAGTATTTTCTTATTTCAAACAAAGATAAATTCTGCACACATTTTTGAAAAGTGCAAATTTAACTTAGAATAATACATGTAAAGGGGGGATGATGGTATTACTCTAATATAGATTTAAAAAAATAACTATCGAATACCAAGCATAGTTAAGTTGGAGTGATCCCTTTAAAATATTTACGGACCAATATGGAATGACTATGTCACATATGACCATGGATTTATTCAATTTGTCTGATCTTAATCAATCCCGAACTTTTCATATCGTACCGTACAGGACAAATTGGATATTTGCTTCCATTTAAGAACACGGTGATGTCACTAGAATCATAGGTTACGAACTTTTATCCCTTCAAGCATTTGCCATCTCTTCCAGCACAGCCCTTTCGTATAGGGTTCGTGTTGTTCGATATTATGTTCTTTTTGAAGAGTTTTTGCGGACTGCGGTAATTTTGGTTATGTTTGTTATTGTTCGGCTTTGGTTTTTTGATTTTTACCTTGGACTATTTAAAAAAAAAACAACATATAACTCTATTTACAGTATCTAACATTTTTTTTTCCGTAACATTCTAAATCAATTTGGGCCAGACAAAATGTGAATTGATGCAACAGAGACTTAACCACAAATATATAATTGTAGTGTGCATAATATGTTTCTTGATTATGGTTTAACAGTCACACTGGGGAGCATATATAGTTCAGGAAAGTAAAAAATATAAAAAGTTGAAAAACAAAAATGATTTTAAAAAACCCAATCATTATAAGTTTTTATCGTACTAACCTGTAAGTGTAGTCCTGACAGGAGAAACTGTATTGGTTTGTCTCATGCAAATAAAACTAAATTTTGCCGAGTTACATGAGCCAGTGAAGAATTCTATTTTAGGTAATTGAACCGGATCATATTTTATGACAGCGTAAACACACGCAGTCTCCTTGCCTTGTACATATGGGAATGTTGACCTTTCAATCTCTACTTGCACAACCTGTTGTGTCCAGAATTTTGAAACACTGAAATATTTTCTTATGTTGATATATATAATAATGAGTTGAATATATAACTTTATTCTATAGCATTTACTATTTAATATAGAAATTAAACTAAGATGTAAAAATAATTATGTTTTGGCAAATTGTGGGACATTCCGAAAATGTGTGATCTGAAATATCTTCAGATCGTAAACGTTCATATGAAGATAATTTTTGTTGAACAATTTAACAAAACGTTCATGATTAAAATATACAATAGTTAATAAAAAGAAACTTTCCATCAGTACCGTCAACTGCACTGTTCTGATATTGATTTTCTCGGTTTTTATTAGGTTAAATTACTATTGTTTTCGTTCAGAAGATTGTCCACTGCTTCGTAACTACAACAAAAGTGTTTTGCTTGACAAGAAAATTACGAACATTTATAAAATTCTTAAAACATACATTTTGGGAACGATTGTCACTAGCTGTCCGAATTGTAATTATACATATAATGCAATTATAAAACAAATTAACAATGTAAAATTTAATAATAATCAATAATAACTAAACATGAATTATATTTAACCTAAACTATCTTTATATAATGTATTTTATTTTCGCAGTTAAAAGCCATATCGCAACCATAGGCTTGTTATTGTTTTTTTTTGTTATATGTTTTTTCCCTTTTAAATGGAGATTTAAGTGGCCTACTAGTATTTCAAAATCTATATAAGCCCCGTAGTAGGTCTTCAATTCTGTGATGATCAGCATGTAAAGAATCTTGAAAACATATGCTGTATTAAATTATAATAAATATAAGACAGATAACATAATTATTATTAAGGCTGTGATCAGTTGTTTGTTCAAAACAATGGTATGTGTAACTTACATATTTGTTCTTTATTCTTAGTCAATGACACCCATGTTTGAAAGATCTCTAATGAATGCTTAAAGGATGGTTAAAGAAATCTTAGGAAACCTCAATTGTACTTTAAAAGCAAAATATTTTATGGATGCCATAAATATAATAAAAACTATAAAATTTGTTGCCGTGAGGAGTCCTTACAAACAAATATGATATGCAATTGCTAAGAATCTGAACCAAAATCCTCTCACACAAATATTTAATCTGATAAACTCCAGAACTACGTAATATATAAATCAACAATAATGTTTAATTTCCACTAAAAACTTTCACTAATAATGAAGTCGTACAATGTACTGGACCAGTGAATCTTACAGTACTGCTATTTTACATCTATACTGTAAAATTGTTCATCCTGACTGTTAAAATAATGCAAAAATTTAATATGAACCTTTGAATGTGGTTATATATCTGTTTCTTTAGATCCGGAGTTCCACAAGGTTTTACCCATGGACCTTTTTTATTCTTTGTGTATTTAGATTTTTAACTAAATAGTTCATGAAAATTTTGTCAAAAACACAATTTATATATATTGAATAAATGTTTCAGAATGATATATACCGGTAGACAAAACCCAATATGTATAAGTTACATTCATTATCAACCTGACAAGGAATATATGCATCAATAATTAAAAAATAAAAAATCCAATCTACGCTTTCTTAATAATATTTTAACTGTGTGTTGTACTATTATGGGATAAATTATATAAAAATTACAGAAAACTTCAGCAGCTCTAACTCAAAATATAGATAATTGTATGTTAAGGGGGTCTTGGAATCTTTGAACAGCTTCGTAAATCCTGATTTTTAACCTTTTTCACCTGGACCACATCACTACTTTACTTTTTAAAAAATTGACCCTCATTTTTTACAGTGTAATTCCCCCCCTCCTACTTGCTTTTTGAGGCAAAAAACATGAAGAAATAAATTAGGAATTGGTATACAAAAATTGTCAAGTAGCACACCACTGTCAACAGTAGGGACTAGTAAACAACGAAAATCAAAGGACGATAACTATGTTCGCGGTCCAGTGCATTTCATAAAACACTCGTACAGTAAACAACTTGTATCAGTCACTACCATACTTTAAGGATTGATATGACCGTCATTACAAATCTGACGAAAAATTAGAAAAGTCAGTTTCATAAAGCACTATTGTAACATAATAGAATAGCCATAAATATACTAAATAATATAGACCATCATTACTAATATAAATCAGGAAAATGACAGTTGTTATCTTATAGTTCGTTTGTCTGTGTATTGCATTTGAGTGTTTCTGTTGTGTCGTTGTTCTCCTCTTATATTTGACGTGTTTCCCTCGGCTTTGATTTGTAACCCGGATTTGTTTTTTCGCAATCGATTTATGAATTTCGAACAGGGTATACTACTGTTGCCTTTATTTATATCACGTTTGATTTAGTTTTTCCAAACATTCATTTGTGTACGACTTAAATGTAAATTTTTGTCCGTTTTCTATTTTGAATAAACATGCATGTGCCTGTGTCCTCCTATTTTTGATTTGTGTTTGTTAATTTTTTTTTTTTTTTTAAATTGGCTTGATGCAGATCGACATTTCGGGGTTTCACCTTAAGTGTTTACACGACGATATGATTATCGTATTCGTGTTTTTCGCGTTTTCGTCTTTCCGCTTTGTTTGCTTTTAAAATAGAATATGACATATGTTTCTCTAAGTCAAATTTATGAATACAACGTGTTTTACGATATACGATATATATTCTAAAATTTGCAAAAATACACAATTGTTGTCATTTATCCTCAGGTAGTTTCAGAAAAGTTCCTAAAAAAAATATAGAATTTAACCCAGTTAGTTTTTCTTTTGTAGGATATACATGTATAGTGGGGAATTTATAATCCTTTAAAATTGATATACAGTTATTTTATAAACAAAATCCTTTCAATCGCCTTGTAATCCTTACCTAGTATCTGACCAAGGAACAGTATAAAGAGAACGTTTTATAGCATCTGAAAATTTTGTAGCATCAAGTAGATCTCCACCATCCTTTTCACATATGTTGCTAGCTGTTTCACGTGTAACTTCATCAAGATACAATGTTGCCGTCCATGTGTCTTCTCAGTAAAAAAAAACACATTGTGTATAGTTTTGATATTACAAATGGTGTAATTTTTTTTTAAGTTGAAGTTTTTCTGTAATTGTTGAGCATTTCACAGCAGTATAATACTTTTACTTTAATTATTCATCCCTTATTTTGATCAACTTTGTATTAACATTCTATCAGAGATCAAATTCGTTAAATGTATGTTTATTTGTGTTGCTACGCCTTTTGATTGAGTTAAGCCATTTCCAATTGATATTTTATAGTGTGTCTTTCTATGTTGTGATGTTTCAGATAAGGTTGAAGGGTTGGTACAATTGAAACGTTTAAATCAGCTGCAATTGTGTGCACTTGTAAGGAATCTGATGTTCAATAGTTGTCGTTTGTTGAGATGGTTCATGGGTGTTTCTCGTTTAAATGGTTTAACACTAGTTTATTTTAGGCCCATTATAGCTTGCTATTCGGTGTGAGCCAAGGCTCCGTGTTGAAGACTGTATCTTGATCTATAATGGTTTACTTTTATAAATTGTGACTCATTCTGCGATATATGATAATAAAACTACAAAAAAAAACATGAAAAAAGCAAACATAAAAACAAGAGAAAAACAAAACATATAGAAAGAAAAAGCCATGAAAAGGAAAATACAACACTACAAAATAGTTCACGACAAAAACAAATACCCCTGAAAAAATGTCCCGAAAAACAAACACCCTGAAAAAAAAAGCCATTAAAGGGAAACTTCGCAAAAAAATCAAAAATTGATATTATGTCCATTCTGTATAAAAATGCTCAAATTTATAGATATTAAAGTTTTATTCCGCTAAATAAGAGATCACCATCGATTTTAAATTTTGAGTATCAGTTCTCTACTCTCCGCCATCTTGTCACCTTCTCCGATGAAAAATCCCGATATGTCAATAAACCACAAAGGAACAAAACTACAGTAAACGATGTAGTCGTAATTGCGTGTCGATATCTTGTCAATCGTACGGTTGTTTTATCTGACTGACTAACTTGATACGGAAAATGGTCTTATATTTTTAAATAACCATATAGTCTGTTATTTTTAAACTGATAATATTGTAATTAGTTAAAAAGTCAAAGTTCAAATCATAAAATGATAAATAAGTGTTCCGTGGAAATTGTTTTTGAAAATCTAATTCGTTCATAATTCTTTCAAGTAATAAACTTTATTTAAATAAATTCGGATCTTCCCTTATCTGATCACCAGCATGGCTAAAGGTATTACTCCCAAAGGTATTGGAAGGGGTGTAAGGTGACACGTCCAGGTATTCAATCGATTTCCTGTCCGGCGGGATTGCAAGTTCATGCATCGTTTCACTTCTGTAGGTATTGATCAGTGTACACGACCGTTACTTATAACTTTCCATTTTGAACTATCAGGTGCATGTATAATATACATTTTTGTCTTGCGTGTCCGAAAGTGATATAATATACTAGTCATTACTGAACTCATACGCTTGTTTATAAATAACATTTCTGGTGTAAAGAATATTATTTATAAAAAAAAAATAATACAAAAAAAAATAATTGAAGAAATACAAATCTATTTACATATTTTTCCAAGGGTTAATTTGGGAAAATGTAATATATACTCGTTGTCAATAGTTTAGGACAGATTGGAACATACCAGAATTACTGATCTAAAAAAATGTGCGCACTTGTCGACGATTCGTGTATACATACGCCTGGTAGAAAGTTACGGAACTATAGTCAGTAGCGCAATTTAAAATATGTATACATGTATACATTGAACATAAGAAAGAAACATACATTTTGTGTAAATTGTGGTAAAAGTTTTGTAAATAGACTAGTCCATGTATGCCAACAGTATGTAATCAACGAATTCGATAGACTATTGTATACCAAAAGAAGAAGAAAAAAAAAAGAAACAATTTGATTTAAATACAGGTCAATTTATAACTTGCTTTGGTTCATCGAAGTTAAGAACATAGTAAACTCACAGATTTATATATCAATTAAATTGTTCTCGAATAAAGGACGAAATTCGTCATCATCACAATTGTTCCAACATTCATGTAAAATATATGCAACTGGACGTACACTAATAATCCCCAAGGAATGTGAATATTTTCTAGGAAAACTGTTGAGTATCAATTTCGGGATTTATTTTCTTTCTTGATATTCAATGACAGCAATTTAAAGAATAAACTGCTTGTCGGATATTTGTCCCCTTTAGGGGTATTCTTGCAAGTTGAACAGACTTATAATAACATTCAAAAATAGGGAAAGATAACATTAAATTCGTTGTCTTTTAATTTTAAACATCGTTGATCAAATAGTTATTTAAGTATATATATACGTTGGGAGACGACGATTATTATAGTTGTCTCAGATTTTAATAAGGACGTTCCCCATTATGAATGAATTTGGTTGACGTTTATCACACTTGAAAAGAATATCTATTCGTAATTTTTCGATTCCATTACAAAAATATTTTTTTCTTTATTCGTACATATTATATTCCGCTTCGGTAGAGTTATCTTCAGATAGTTTCATATATTAATTAATACATGGCTTTCAAAAGTCTAAATGTAAGTGTTCTCGTACATTTTTTCGCCTAATAAAGACAAATAAAAATGATTTAGTAAAGCTATTTCTAATTTCTAAGTCCCCCTTTTTTATGAGACATAAATCAAGGACAAGACTTGTATATCATTTCATTCTGACATATGAATTAAGTTTCCCGTCTTTAACCGAAAATTGTGTATTTCTTAGTAAATTAACTTATTTGAATTCAAATAAATAATAGCACCAAATATAATTAAATAATTCCACGGCGACCAATTTTTATTTGTCACCAACTTGAATATGTATTTTTAATGTGTGTATTAAATGCTACCACTGATCCGAATAGACAGTCACACCTGGCAAGGTGTGCCCTAGAGGCGTGGTTAAATACCGAAGTGCAAATAACAATTTACCTTTCAACAAGCCATCTACGAGTATTGCCACAGAACCGTGAATACACACATCGTATAAACCTAGCCATAGCAGAGATAGTAAAAGGTCAATAATCTCAGAGTCAATAATAGTACACCAACATATTGTCTTTACAGATTATTGTACTTTAATTTGTTCACCTTATCAGTCCGAAAATGCATTTATTAAAAATAAATTTATAACTTTTTGTGTTGTCTACAAAAATAATTCGAATATATACGTTTAACATAGATAATTTATCTCACGAATGAGTACAATTGAACGTCTGTGCGTTTTATCTTCTTATTATCGGATGGTTATTAGATAAAGCATAAGTCATCGGCGCGCTTACGATTACGTTAAAATATGATTAAAAACCAAGACTTTTAATGATTGTATTTTAAATCCCGGCATGCAAAAATCAGGAGAAAACGTCACGACCTACAGGAAGTAGTTGATATTTTTTCATTAATTATTGAATTTCTCCTTTATTACTGCACATATAGCGATAAAACTTTGTGAATATATATATTATGTCATAATGAACATATTTAAACCATAAGTAAAAAATCGTGAATTTTCCCTTTAACACTTCAAGAAGACTTCATTTCCGTAACTTACCAATAAACGTTACTCCAAAATAACAACAGTGCCCAATTTTAATATTTTCACTATTGCACTCTATAGGAACCCATCGAAAAATGGTTGTGTTTTTATTATAAATTGCATATATACAAAGTTCATCTTTACTGTCGCCACTGGTTGGAAAATCTGAATAGTATTCTTGTCCTTCAATTAGTAAAGCTTTACTACCATTATGATTTGTCCAAAAGGTAATTTCCCTGGAACAAATTGTACACGCACAATTATTAAGCATCAATATTATGTTTCCTTATTTATTCTGTTCTTTTTACTGTATTGTCTATTAATAACGCGAAACAAGTTTAAACTCAGAAAGAAAAAAACCAATGCTGTTTGCAAGATTTTAAAATATATATGTAATTGCGCATCCTGATATCAATGGAAAACTACGTAATAGACGAACGCCATTTGTTTTCGTTGGCACAAAATGATAGTTTGACTAAATTATCAAGGTTAAAAGTTTAATTTTGAAACACTATATGCTTTTCTTTTGCCCAACTCAGAACAAAGTACATTTTTTTGTACAAGAGTATAAACTACCTATACAAATTTCCTTTCACGTAATGTGATTTAAATTGAATTTCATTTTTTTGCCATATCTTTTAACTGGAGTTATGTTCAAATCATAATTGATCATTTTACAAGTTTAACATTTTGAAAAAGGTATGGATAGGAGTACTTTGCAGTATTATACATTACGTCAACATGGAGCAATTATTGTTGACCACGTCTTTAATATCTATACTTTAATTTTATTTCGTTTCCTATATGTGACATGTTCCTCCCTATCTTATATCTCATTATAGTTCCCTATCTTTTATCTCATTATAGCTAATTGAGTTGAAGCCGGATCAACAACTACTAATCAGAATCGATATTTGATCAGTAATAACTTCAAGATGGAGTGAATATCGAATGGAACCTAAGCGTCGGACCGTAATGTGGTGCGAAGCAGTGATGAGACATGTTTGTCACTTGTTAGTTGTCAGTGGTTTATCAACACTACTCTGGCTTAAGGTAGCACAATACAAAGATTTTTCATCCCCAATCAGACACCTTTAAACCTCAGGTCAAGCTGTGTTGTACAAGAATCTATAAAATATTTTGGGATGCTATGAAGAACAAAGACGCTAAATTCATTCAAGTGTGGACATCACAATATAGCAACTAATTACATAATAATTAATTATGTAATAATTATGTCATAATGAAATTATCACAATTTGAAAGATTAATCTTTCTTCTTTCTTTTGGTACCTCATTTATAAAATATAAAGAAGGATGAAATGAATTACATCAGTTTAAAATTGTCTGATTTGGAGTGAAAAATAATATTTCTTATTTAATAAAAATAATTGTATTTACTTTCTTTGCGTAATAAGAAGTAATTCGGTTCTAGTAGACCTTTATATAATTATTTTGGCGCCTTTTTCTAATTATCGAGAAAACACCAAAGCTAGTTCTACAGTTATATTTAGATATTATATATTACAAAGTTTTTGTACGGAAGATTATTTTTGTTTTTCTTGTTCTAATTCATATTATTTATATTTGTAGATTGCGTGATTCCAGAATTGTGTCGATAATTTGGACTTTGAAATAATTTAATACAATTTGGACTAATATATTGAATATGAATTAAATGTTTTGTTGAAAAAAGTTTATTAAAACTGCTTTGGTGCATCTCTCAATTCACATAAGTCTTTAGTTGTCTTTGAAGTAATCAGAAAAGTTTTATGTTCGGATGAGCAAGCAAAGGAGAACATAAATCTTTGTATTGTGCTACCTTAATACACATAAACACACTTTTATATGACATTTCTTGACAAAAAGTGCAGTAACATCCTATTAAAAAAGAAAAGGAACGTTAAGGCATATATCAAAGTCTTATGTAACTAGAACTATCACTTTCATCATAAATGTCTTCCGTTTATTTGCATACCAATATCCATTTGATCTTGAGGTTGTGTAAATATCAATCAATCAACGATCATATGATTCTGAAAATGATATTTCAAAAATGTATATCAATATAAATAAAACAAATTATAACTAACTTACGTGTACGGTTGGTGGAAATCATTAATTAAAAAGCTGTTGGACAGAAATTCCTGTACACCAGTGGTCAGTTTACATAAACTGGCATTATTTCTATCACATGAGTCTTTAGCTTCTTTGTACGTGTATTCTTCCATATAGACTCCATGGTTAGTATGTGTAACTGAAAGTGCAGAATCTGGATGTCAGTGGTTACATATTTTCTAGATCTTCTTTGGTAGCAATACACAGTTAGAAGTTTGCTTTTGCATATTATCTATGGTGATTTTTTTAAAACATGTAAGTGTTTGTACAATAAAATTGATATTTAGATAGCTGAAGAATAAAATAGCCTTCCGAGTTGGTTTATATGTACACCAATATCGTTTTTTAAACGTTTTTATGCTATTATTTGTTTCACAGTCTATATTTTCAATAAATAAATGTAAATAACAAACCGTAAACAGAGAAAAAAGAGAATCAGCAAAATAAATGTAAAGTGCATGTGTAAATTATTCTATCAATGCATTCGAAGAATATACAATTTGTCAAGTCAATCCCGTGGTTCAATTGACGATAATCACACAGGGATTAACTAATATATAATAGTTGTAAAATATAGGGCAATTGTTAAATACTATATACTAGTGCAATAAAGAATTTGTTAATGTTAAAAAAGCCCTAAAATTAAAGTAGTGTTTTTCAACAAAGATTTTACCCTCTAACGTTTGAGTTCTATTTTAATGGAACCTTTTTTTCAGACCTCGTGATAGATAATTGTCTATGGTTTCAGAAAGGGTATCACTCTAGTAGACCTCTGGATAGATAATTGTCTATGATTTCAGAAAAGGTATCACTCTAGTGGATTTAAATTCTCCCTTGTACCACATTTTAGGTGACTTATGTAACATTTTCACCCTTCCCCTCTTTTTACAATAGTATGTATAAATATTGCAAAAAGAGGGGAAGGGTGAAAATGTTACATAAGTCACCAAAATGTGGTACAAGGGAGAATTTCAATGCAGATTGTTGACATAGTTACACCACACAAGGTTATCTTTCACCATTTTGATTATTGGCAATAAAATCTTCAAAATTTGATGTTTCAATATATACACACATGGATAACACAGACATTAAGCCTTATTTGTTAGAAAGCAAGTAAATGATGGTAGCTAAACAATAAATGTCATTTAAGGTTTGTTCTTAACTGTGTATCAAGGTGAATTGCTACATATATAATAAACGAAGTCTAGGATCGTGTTTGGAGAGGAGTTGAAAGCTATAGAGAAATTTGGACCGTCTTACAAAGAATGACAAACGAGCAAAACTCATACAGTAGCGTATAGTTAGTTATAAAAGATCCCCACATGAAAACATATTAAACATTTCACATAAGGAAACCAGCGGACTGGTTTATTCTTAAAATGAAAAATACAGACAAAACAGCAATCAACGACAAGGGACAGACACAGCACATACACCTAATCCCATCCTTAGAAAACAAGATCACGGGTGAAATATCAAAGCGTAAGAAAAAGGATAAAAATCATTTGGAAAGCTTCATATGCATCAGAACAATACGACGCACTAGAAAAAATACCAAAATGACAAACGATACCAGGTGCAAATAAAAAAAATACACGCAGTTTCTCAAAGATAGTTGAAATCCCATTACAACTAACAAATTCATCATCTTTTTCGGACTTAAAAAGTGACCGCCACAGAATAGCAAAAATGTGCTGAAAAATGAGGGGCAAAAGATCCCAGAGGGACTTTCATACTCATAGATCGAAAACAAACTGACAACGCCATGACTAAAAATAAAAAGACAAACAGACAAATTATAGTACACAAGACATGACATAGAAAACTACAGACTAAGCAACATGAACCCCACCAACAACTGGGGGTGTTCTCAGGTGCTCCGGAAAAGTAAGCAGATCTTGCTCAACATGTGGCACCCGTCGTGTTACTCATATTATTACAAACCCGGTAAATAGTCTTATTGTAAAATTGGTGTTAAACACCATTTAATCAAGCTTGAAAATCAATCAATATACATCTAAAGGATTTATTATGAATAGGTCATAAACAAACTGAAAAAATCAAGATACTTTACAATTATACCAAAATATAGGCACAAATGTATCGCCAGGTTGCAAGCTCCCAAGTAATCATAACTAGGTTCCATCTATTAAAACAAAATAAACGCAACTTGTAAGTATAATTCCTGCTTTGTATATAACTTGGAATCCATCATTAATTATCAGAAGCTATTAGGACATTCTTAACATTCCAATATATTATAATGAGACAACATTTACTTTTCTATAACGTTAAAGATTCATTAACTAAAAAGTTCATTATTTATGCATACATTAGATCATTTGAAATTGAACATGTTGAATATAGATATTAATACTTTCAAGGGTTCTTGATAAAATAATATCATAAATCCAAACTTACCCTGAAAACTATCGAAAATCAGCAGTATAACAAAATACATCTGTAAAACTAAATAAAAGACATTGAAAACATATGTAATACAAGTCTTAAAGCAACAAACTTATGGTCATAATGTTCAGGTATACACCATTGTCCAAGTTTATGTGATGATTAACGCATTCAACCATATTTAATCCCGTCATATTCTATCTGTGTCTGTCACAAGTCAGAATCGTGTATTTCAGTAATAATTGTCGGTCAAATTTTCCAAAAACATTAGTTTTTCGTAAACTGTTTTGTTTTAAACAAATGTTGAAATAGGCCGCTAGTTTACTCAATATGAATGTTCTCATTATTGAAAGCCGTACTGTTGCATATAATTACTTATTTTTACTCATTTTGAACTTTGATGGATAGATGTTTTATTTGCAATCTAACAGATCTCCTTAATCTAAACTGCAAACGACAATTTTGGTCCTTAATTGTCATTACAGTGAATAATTACATTGGTACATTTCAATTTAAGTTTTTAATTTTTCCCGTTATTAAGTTGATTAATCTTTATCACTGAACTTTCGCTTGTAACTAAATTAAGTTAAAATTCGTTTTACATGTCAAGTTGCAATTCGGTCATGTTACAATGAAGAAAAAGAGGACGGGATTGGAATTACGACAACTGGAAAATATCGTCGTAAAGCTGTTACACCGCTATTTTCCATAATGGTCAATCAAATCATGATGGTTTTTTTTTGCTTGTTTGTTGTCTTCAATAGCTTCTTATCCTACTTGTTTGATGGTCAGCTTTTGGATGTCTTTCGAAAACGAGTTACTCTGTAGAATCAAAAACTCTTTCAACAGACGACCTCATTTTCTCTATGGTGCACAAGGTCCCGCAGTGTCTCAAATATGCCTTGAAATTTAAGATCATTTATATCAAAAAAGGAAAATTGTGTTTTTGCTTTTACCAGAAGCCATTTTCGTTATTATAATATGATTAAAAAAAGAATCTGCCTCTATCCAATCTTATTATATTTACATTTTCAAAGGTATAAATATGCATAAAATATTTACCACTGACCGTTAAATACTAGTAATCAATCAGGATTTAAAGAGATAATAATTTGCACGTACCTGAATGCTGTCTATCGGGACCATGAGGGTTAATATTCCGACTGATTGTGTTTTGTATCCTATAAACTTTGCAATTTTTCAACATTTCGCATCGACTCAACTCTTTTAATATTATTCCTTTTCAAGACTGAAATTGAACATTTTAAGCGTTTGTAATATTATTTATGTGCGGATAATGTTAGATGCATTCCACGGAATGGATAAAAAAAAATAAGACACATATATACAAGATCTTCTGTCAATAATTTATAATACTGATCCTGACTTATGATATCCATGGCTTCGTCGCGCAGGACATCCCCAAACTTCTGTCAGTAAGTCTAGATTATATAGATGTATCAAATATAATAAAAGAAATCGAATCATTGAAATGTTATATATCAGTATTGGCTGAATGCCAACAGTCATCTGTGGAATTGATATATGGTAATACTGTACTAGACAACAACAATAGCTTGACAGATTTTAAGAAAATAGTTGAAAGATCCTGAAAATGAAAAACTGCCTGCCATGATCATGATGATTGATGAAACTAACGTGAATTAGTATGCTGTTGTATTGAAAAGGGATTCGCAACAATGAACTACTCTGGTTGATTCAGATTTAACTGTTGAAAAGGGCAAAACAAGGAACCATTTGGTTTTGCCATCTACAAAATGTAGCTCAAACAACACCAAAAATGTTTCCCAATACTCGTGATGATGCTTCAAATGACTATAAAACTGTTATCATTGAAACACAGTCTTGGCATCTTCGCTTGCCAAGGGTTACGATCTCCACTCCCTTCCTTTCCAGCCTTGGCGGATTGAGATAAAATTTCGAAGACACAAGGTAGTGATTTTCATTGGTTGCAGTCGTAATTGGCTGCATCCAATCAAAAAGCACCAACGACATGATCACGTGTTAATCTAGATAATGCTTCACCAAGTATGTAGATTCTAGACTCTATCGTGTTGTCACCTCCACACTGAAGAGAGTTCAAGTGCTACCAAGAATCAAGAATAATTTATTCGTAATGGCCATGACTTTAATCATCCGAAAGATGGCGCAACATTGTTATCACACATGTTGGCTTAATCTGCCAAGGTTGGAGAGAAGGGGAGGGGATCGTAACCCTTGGCTAGCGAAGATGCAGTCTTAGAGGAGTTTGCGCAAAATCTTCTCTATTTATATTTGCCTATGTTGGTTGTTACTTGAATAAAACTCCCATGAATAATTTTAGCTATTCTGATGATATGTGTATAAAAAGCCCATCAGTTGCTATGTTTAGATTACTTTTATCGATTTATGAATAATTTGCTATTTAAAATGATATTTTATTTAATGTTACAAAATCAATGTGAAAGCTTATTTTTCATACTTTACACGCATTTTATTTAGAGAGGTAGGCTTACATTTAGACCATAAAGATACACTATAGCAAAAGAAGACTGAAAAAAGTTAAATCTTCACACCCGTAGAAAACCACTTTAATTTTCGCTTCAGCAAGTCAACTTACCTGCATATACTGTATATACTTTGATATTATCTCTTTACGTCACAATCATTATTTAAATCCTTACAAACCATATGTCCAAAATATTTAAATTCATTAATAAATTATATTGAATTACCACACAAAATTTGGGTACATTGTACAAAATCATACAC
Source organism: Mytilus edulis (assembly GCF_963676685.1). Classification (NCBI taxonomy): domain Eukaryota; kingdom Metazoa; phylum Mollusca; class Bivalvia; order Mytilida; family Mytilidae; genus Mytilus; species Mytilus edulis. The sequence continues at coordinate 48,588,084 of NC_092344.1, forward strand.
ACATATATATTTCGTGACATTAAATAAAATACAAGTATCATTTTCAGTAGCAAATTCTTCACAACCAGATAAAAGTAATCTAAATCGAGCAACTGATGGGCTTATTATACACATAATATCAGCATAACTATTATTATTTATAGGAGTTTTATTCAAGGAACAAGCAACATAAGCAGAAATAAATAGAGAAGATTTTCGCGAACTCCTCTAAGAACTGTGTTTTAATAATATCAGTTATTCAGTCATTCTGAGCATCATATCATCGCGAGTATTTGGAACGTTTATGCTGTTGTTTGAGCTAGAAGACAAAACCGACAATTTACAGGTTTTCCCCCCTTACAACAGTTGAATCTGAATCAACTAGATTAGTTTATTGTTGCGATTCTCTTTTTAATGCAGCACCATACGGATTCACTTTAGTATTATCAATGGCTGCTTATTTTCAGGATCTTTCAAACTAATTTTTTTTAGCGCAGTCAAGGTATTGTCAAAATCAAGCACAGTGTTACCATTTTCACATAAATCCCCTTCATAACTTCCCCCTCTCGGTTGGACAGCGTTCTTTACATCCACAGTATTACGATCTTCTGAAGTTTTAAACTGCTGTATTCATTTCATAGACGACTCTTGGCACGTAGTCAATACTGAAATATTATGTTTCAACAATACAATTTCTGTCATTATGTTTAATATATCTGTATGATAAAAACTTAAAGACGGCAGTATAGAGATGTCACTCGTGACGAAGCCAGGTAAACTATCAGGATCGGTATCATAAATTATTTACAGAATATCTGTGAATAACTTGTCACACATTTTTTCGTCCCTTTCCGTGGAATGCATCTAATATTATCAACATATAAATAATATAACAAACGCATAGAATATTCAATTTCAGAGTCTCGCATAGATTTACTAGTACTAAGACAAGCAAAATCTTTAATAAGCAAATGATTGGGTGTATCGTGATCTCGGACAAACCTAATAGTCTATGAAATATTTTATTGTTTGTTAATGATACAAATTCTTAGATACAGTTAATGAAAAGGATAGTAAACGTCGAGTATAATCTTTCGAAAACAATATTCTTTGGTGGCCCTTCTTTCAAAAATTTCCTCAAAACAGCTTCAATCTTTGTCTGGCTGATATGAAGATTGACCTTTAAGATTGGAATAAAATTAAATGTTGTAAACATGCAAAATTTATAGGATACAAAACACAATCAGTCGGAATATTACCCTTCATAGTCCCGATAGGCAACATTCAGGTACGTGCATGTTATTATGTCTTTCAATCTCGATTGATTACTAGTATTAAACGTTAAAGGGTAAATATTTTATGCATATCACACCTTTGAATATATGAATATATTGGATAGAGGCAGATTGTTTTCTTATCATAATATAATACTAGAAATGGCTTCTGGTAAAAGCAAAAACATAATTATCCTTTTTGATATAAATGATCTGGACGGATTAATAAGATTGCAAGACATAAATGAGACACTGTGGAACGTTATGCACCATAAAAAGATGGAGTTGTCTGTTGAAAGAGTTTCTGAATCTGCAGAGTAACTCTTTTTCGAAAGGCATCAAAAAGCTTGCCATCTAACAAGTAGGAAAAGACGCTTTTGAAGACAGCAAACAAACAAAAAGCCATCATGATTTGATTGACCGTTATGGAAAATATTGGTGTTACAGATGTACGTCGATATTTTCGAATAGTCATTCCTACAACCCCGTCCTTTATTTCGTCATTGTAACATTACTAAATTGTAACTTGTCATGTGCATTTGTTTATAAATGCATTTTAACTTACAGTCCAGTGGTCCATAATTAAATTACCAGCTAAAGTTCAGTGATGCAGATTTGTCAACGGAAAAAGTCAATAAACAAAATCGTATCAATATAATAATTAACTGTGATGACAATTAACGTTCAAATTTGTCGTTTGTAGTTTCAAATGAGGAGATGTGGTATGATTGCAAATAAAACGTATATCCACCAAAGTTCAAATTTAGTGGATGTATGTAATTATAGGCAACCGTACGGCTTTCAACATTGAGAAAACCCATACCATACCGTCTGCTATAAAAAGCCGTGACATGAAAAATATGAAACAGTTCACTTGAGAAAACTAACGACCTAATTCATAACAAAACATTTTACAAAATAAAGTATGTTTTGAATCATTTGACAGACATGAACTAACAACAACAACTGAAATACACGATCCTGACTTGTGACAGATATAGACAGAATGTGGCTGGGTTACACATGTTTTAATGCGCCTAAGCTAGGTCAATGGTGTTTACTTGAACATTATGACCAAAAGTTTGTTGCTTTTATACTTGTTTTACATATGTTTTCATTGTCTTTATTTAGTTTTACAGATTTATTTTGTAATACTGCTGATTTTCGATAGTTTTCAGGGTAAGTTTGGATTTGAGATATTATTCTATCAAGAAATCTTAAAAGTATGATTGCTTTGTGATAATTCTATCTACATGAGGTTTTTGCTTATATTTTATATTCAATTTCAAATGATCTCATGTATGCATAAATGTTGAACTTGTTAGTTAATAAAGCTTTAACGTTATAGAAAAGACAAATAAAGTCTCAAGCTGTATTAAAATGTCGTCTCCTTATGATGTAATTTAATATTAAGAATGTTCTAGTAGTTTCAGATAAGCAATGGTAGATAAGAAGCAGGAATTATACTTAAATGCAGTCAATTTGTTTTAATACATTAAGACTAGTTATGAACACTTGGAAGCTTGCAACCTGGCGATGCTTATATTTTGGTATTGTTAAGGGTCATGATTTTCTCAGAATATTTATGACCTATTCATAATAAATGCTTTAGATATATATTGCTTGATCTTTAATTTTGATTAAATGGTGTTTAACGCCAACTCAGCACATTTGTGCTATTTCGTAGCGGTCACTTTTTAAGTCGGAAAAACATGATGTATTTGTTAGTTTGAATGGGCTGTCAACTGGCTTTGGGAAAATGCGAGTACTTTTAGATTGGTACTTAATATCGTTTGTCCTTTTTGGTTTTTTTTTTATTGGTGCATCGAGTTGTTTTGATGCATATGGAGCTTTCCAACTGATTTTGATGGCACACCAATGTTATTGTTTTCTAAGGATTGGTTTAAGTACATGTGCTGTCTCTGTCTCATTTAGTAGCTGTCGTTGATTGCTGTTTTGTTTGTATTTTGTTTGAGAATAAACCAGTCCGCTGGTTATTATTTGAATTGTTTGATATGTTTTCATGTGGTGAATGGGGGTGGGCTTTTATTACTAACTATACAATACGGTATGGATTTTGCTCGTTGTCATTCTTTGTAAGACTGTCTGAGTTTTCTCCTTAGCTTACAAATACTCTCCAAAGACGATCCGAAATTTATTTTATTTTATAGGTACAATGCAGTACACCTTGATACACGGTTAAGGAAAAAATGACACTCAAAATATTATGTTTAACTTCACTCATTCCCTTGTTTTTTAACAAATAAGGCTAAATGTGTGTGTTATACATGTGCATATATATTGAAACATCATCTTCAAAGATTTTATTGACAATACTCAAAACGGTGAAAGATAATCATTGTTTGGTGTAACATGACAACAATCTGCATTTATTTATACAAAATATTGCAAAAAAGGGTGAATGAAAATGTCACAAAAGTTGGCAAAATTTGGTCCAAAGGAGAATTTTAATCTATTAGAGTGGTACTTTTTCTGAAACCATAGATATGATCTATCAAGAGGTCCAAAACATTCATATTCATTTCAGCTTTAAAATAGAACTGCAAAGTTTGAGGGTCAAATCTTTGTTGAAAAACTCTACTATATCTGGACAGATGAGCGGTACGGGTGTGAACATATGGACTGTCAAACACACAAAAAACGGCATATAAAAAATTTAAAAAAAAATTCTTGTAGTTCCTACTTGGAAGGCTTTTTATTCTTCAGCTATCTAAAAATCAATTTAATTGTAAAAACACTTTCATATTTTTAAAAAAAAATCACCTTAGTCAAAATGCGAAATTAAATTTCTAACTGTATATTGCTACAACAGACTATCTATAAAATATGTAACCATTCACCCCCAGATTCTGCACTTTCAGTTACAAACACTCACCATGAGGTCTATTTGGAACAACACACGTACAAAGAAACTAAAGAATCACGTGATAGGGTTAAGACAGTCTGTGTAAACTAACTGCTCGTGTTCTACCAACCGTACAAGTAAGTTAACAATATTTCATTTACTTATATTGATATAAAATTATATTCAAAATCATGATATTACGCAACCTGAGAACAAATGATTATCGGAATGCAAGTTAACGGTTGAACTTCCGGATAAAAGTGATCCTTCTAGTTACAAAAGACTTTGACATATGCTTAACGTTCTTTTTCTTTTTTAATGGGATGTTACCGCACTTTTTGTTAAAAAATGTAGTATAAAAAGTAAAATCACAAAAAAATGAACTCAGAGGAAAATCAATTCGGAAAGTCCATAATCACATGGCCAAATCAAATAACAAAACACATCAAAAACGAATGGACAAGTCCATAATCACATGGCAAAATCAAATAACAAAACACATAAAAAACGAATGGACAAGAAATGTCATATATTCCTGACTTGCATTGGTACAGGCATTTTCAAATGTAGAACATGGTGGATTAAACCTGGTTTTATAGCGCTAACCCTCTCACTATGATGACAGTCTCATCAAATTTCGTTATATTTACAATGATGCGTTAACTAAACAGACACAATAAATAAAATAGTCAAAATATGGGTACAACAGTCATCATCGTGTAACAATTTTAAAAGGAACAATTTAACAGAACACAAAAACGTCTATCTACAAACACATTCATTGATTCGCGTGTCTGACGTCAGAAAATTTTATACGTCACATATATTTGTCATTCAATGTACATACAAACAATTTTAAAATTTCACATAGGCAATGTTAGCGTACAGGGTTAAAAAATCAAAAGTATGTAAGAATAAATTTCAGAAATAGACCAAGATTAAAATAGTCCAAAAGTTATATAGAATTTATAAGAATCCACAAATAGTTATTCCACTACGCAATTGAATGATTTTGACGTTTGTGGTTCAACGTATTTTGTAATTCATAATAGAAATATATCATAATGACATAAAATAGAACAATATCATACTGACGGGATCTTTTAAAGTACAGAGTCACGTTATAAGAACCAATGTGTAGAACAATAAAACGAAGGAAAAAATGAATCACTATATTTATTTAGAATTTCAAAGTAAATAATATTTTTTAGATAATAAAACCTCTAATGAATACCAATATGTTTTCAACAATGTCAGAAAGTTCTATTTTGCATGAAGATGACGTTCTCGCAACAACAGGTGAAAGTAGTGAATTTTTTAACCATAAAAGTACCACCTCAAGTAAGTTTTTAAATAAACCATAAAAGTACAGCCTCTCGTAAGGGAGAAGTTTTGCCTTCCAGATTGATACTGTTTTAATTGTCAGTTTTTTTAATCTTCAATTGGTGATTTTACCATTAAAACAGCTACCATGAGAGCTCAATATAAAACAATAAGATTAAAAGATTAAAACAACAATATGATATATTTGTCTAAACACAAATGTTTAAGTCCACTGTATATACAACATTAGCAAAGACATTGCTTACTTTTGCTGTTGCAATTGAAATTTCGAAGTCGCACAGTAGTTTGATGGAGTTCAAGACCATATTCTATACATTTTCATGTCAACTTTTATTAGAAAATTGACCATTCTCTACTTGCTATTTGAATGAACATTTCTGTTATACTCTTTAACATGAATGTAAACACTAATAGGCGAGCGCCGATTTGAGAAAAAGCCTCTCGTTAAGGTTTTTAATGCACCTATCTAACACACAGCTAATTGTGGTATCAATTGAAAGAAAAACTTTTAGAGCATACGATTTGGGTGGTCGTCAAAGTTTCCTATGGTCACGTTTCTTGCAAATCTCACGAGAACACAGACATGTTGAAATACTTTGGATTAAACGGTGACATTAAATATTGATCAGATAACATCGGCAATGAGAGCACGTGCATGTCTTGTCTAGGTTGATGACCAATGTCACGACGAAGCAAAACCAGCTGCAATGAAAAGAAATGAAAACATGTTCAAGATCTAATTGTTTATATAACAGAAAATATGACAAATCTTTTTGACGTTGATAATCACCCCCGTCAGCTTATTAACATTTCAAACGGTCTCCATGCAAGTCACGACATTGAAGATTCACTGTCAAAATCAGTTGGAACTGCAAGAACTAAAATGAAGATATTTGTTGAGTCATCTCTATCAACAGACAAGGCAGGTAGCTTTTACCATTTCATCCACAAAACAGGACTGAAGACCTTTGAAGATATGAACCCCAAAGTACAACTAAAATGCAAATCTGGGCAAGTTGTAAAAGCTCATTTGAATCCAGAGCTTGTGTTAAGACGTGCACTATCTATTACTGAATGTAGAGATGACGTATCTGTGAAAAGTGTATTGTCCTATCCAATTTGTCCCATTCCCACTGCATCATTTCATGACAATGGAGCTATGAGGAAGACAAATAAGTCTGATCTTGCCCATGAATTGGAAAATTTAGTAGCAGCAGTCCCTTAAATTCCTCCATTCGACCACAGTGCTATCGCACAAAAAAGAGATAGCATGAGCTTAGTTCAGTCGTTTGATGTTAAAAGGATGTCCACATTTGGAGACTTGGCCAAATCTTACATTATGCAGGTACAATCATACTTCCAATTCACAGACAAGGTTGTTGATGTCTTCGATTGCTATGACACTGAACATTCCATAAAATCAGCAGAGCGACATAGACGTTCGGCAACAACAACTACGCAAAAAAATCATATCGCTGAAGGCCGAACTGTTCCAGAGTGGAAAAAAAATCTACCAAGCAACAAATTTAAAACCATTAAGCTCTGATTACTTTCCTTTGTGATTATCTGAGCAGAAATTTGTCTGATATTTTCCAGGATGAAAAAAAATGTTAAGTTCTTGCCGGTGCATTTTCCAATCCAGAAATAGTGCGACAAGTCTCTAATGGGCATATAATTGATCTACAAAACCTTTTATGTTCGCCCGAAGAAGCAGACACAAGAATCTTGCTTCATGTTATACACTCTGATAAAATATTTCAGCAGTTGAATATAAGGGGACTAATCATAGTCAAGATGTTCTTGTGCTCTGTGTCGATTGAACAAATGTGGTTTTTAACGGGGTCAACCAATTCTCTTGGGGACTGTAGAAGGTACATACCAATCCATGAGTTGAGTAAATCTCTTACACTTTTACTAGCTAACATTCTCCCTGCAGTTCATGCTTTAACTGGTTGTGATACCACTTCCGCTATATTTGGTTTTGGCAAAAAGACTGTATTAAAGTTGATAAGAAAATCTATGAGTAAGTTTACAAATCTCCAAAACTTTGACACGATTGATTTTTCCACATCATTGTCAGCAGACAGGGAGCATATTTCAAGCTTTTATGACCCAAAAGACAAATTCGCTTCGTCACATGTTGACTTAACCAAGTTACGTGTTAAACTTGCAGTATGTAAGTTTGTTGCGATTGCCACCAAACGAAATTGCATTCAAAGAACATGTTTTGCGGTCATGTCTTCAAACGAAAAGTTGGATGTCCTCACATCTCGATCACCCAAATCATTTGTCGCCTTATGAATACAGATAGAAAAAGAGTTTACATCGCCCGGATCGAGTCTACTTTTTAGGCATGATGACGTCCGATTTCCTGCAAGATTTAATATGTTCTTGCAAGGGGAAATATATAATTTATGTAGCAAGTCATGTATTTGCCGAGAGCAGCAGATGTCTTGCAGTCAGCTTTGTCCATGATAGGGTAGTGATACCTGCCAAAATATATATTCTAAAGAGGACTTCGACTCCGAAGATTATTTGAATGACGATAAAGAAGATAAAAACGAAACCATTGACCAATAGCGAAAGAGCATTTGAGCAAAGGGGCAACATAAAGTTTAGCTTACATCACTGTTATTCAATGTAAATATGTATATTATTATTAATTTTGTGTTTTTGTAATAGCTCTACCAGCTGAAACTTAGTTGTGTACTTAAATTCCAAATGCGATGATAGTGGTAGTTAAAAATAAATTAAAACAATATATATAAAAAATAAAATAAAAAAAAATTATAAAAAAAAACAACCTTGCTAGTGATCTTCAAAACTTGACGTGATTGGCAAGCTTAAGACAATTAAATCATAATGTATTTATAACTGTCGAACTAACAGGAGACCAAAATAACATAGATTTTTAACTGTGTTGTAAACATGGAAAATAGGCGTTTTAAAGCAGTTTACGATGTGTTTAAATATAGTTTATCAATATTTTGTCGGTATTAAAAAAACATGCTAGGCGAGACATCAGAACTTAACAAACTAGTTATATATATTATTAATACAAAACCAATAGAATTTGTGTGTTTTCGATGCAAAATTAAACATTACAGAGCGTTTTGTGTCAATACCCGTAAAAAATTAAATTATGATTTTCACAAAAATACGAGATTTTTTTCATTTTAAACACTTTTTTTTTTTAATTTTATTTCAGACACAAAAATTAGATAAACTATAGTTTATTAAATGATATATTTAATATTATATTGCAGATGAATTCACTTTTAAACTGCATTTTTCGAACAATATCGTCAAATTATGACTAATACTTTCCCCCCCCCTTTTTTTGCCGTTTTTAGAAAAATGTGACCATTCCAAATTTGACGACCAGGCAATTCTGAATGTACGATAAAAGACCTTTCAAATGATATATTATGATATGTTATGATATTGTAATTATTGTATTTATTTATGTTGGCCTAATTTGTGTTGTATGGCCTGATAGTTGTTTACAGAATAATCTTAGAACTGTGCAGTTTAGAAATCACTGGAACAATTACAGAATGATTGGAACTTTCCAGAATGATCCTAATAAAAGATGCGTTATATAAACTTCTACATTTTACTAGAAACTTTCATTGTAACTCTCTAGGATGTTCCACTATAGATTGTTCTAGAATTTTCCTTGACAATTATATATATGCAGATACTAAAGTTAAACGCTCACTCTTGGACACTCTTGGATTTGGACTTAGACATCGATAGACATTAATATTCATAGCCTTTGGATTGACACTTTTATTCTACAAACAACATCATACTGGATTGTGACCGTAATATTTAGATTGGATTCCGAAAGATATCCGGATACAGATAAAGATAAAAGATTGGACTCATATTTTGACAGTTAAGTTGACAGTAATATTTGTGTAATACTTCTTGTAAATTTTTGTATAATAAATATTGTTAAATTTTACTTTTGATTTGTGTCTTTTGTTGGCTACAATTTAAAGGCGATTTCTGGCCGTAACAATATCATATAGCCGTGTGTTAGATAGGTGCATTAAAAACCTCTGAATCCTTGTTTTGGCACTCGCCTATAAAGATCGCAATCATATAATAAATGCACATGGATATATTTATGTTTTTACGTTTGTTTAGCCAAACAAAGCAATGAAACGGAATATAACCCATCATTTGAAGGTTGGTATATTACACATATTTAGATGACTAGTTATTATAATAAATGATTTTGAATTTATTATCCTAGCATTTTGCCTTGATTCCTACCAGAAAAAAGCGATATTAACTTTAAAAAAAAACCTGATAGATAACATTGCAAACTTTATCAAACAATTCAAAAATGTACAGCAGATACAACCAAGTAAAATTCAGAGTATGTCAAACTTTGTTGAAAAATTCGCCGAATATTTGTATTGCTGCAACCGAATAATTATTTTCCTTTAATTTGCATAGTAGCTAGTATACTGGAATATAATTTATTTATCTTTATTGATATTAATTAACAGTTTTAATTATTCTAGTTAGTCAATTTATGCAGTATAATAATAAATGATCTTATAAATCCTTTTCATGTTTAACAAATCGTACATATACAATATTAGGTCAATGTCAGAAAAATATATTTGTTTTTTGTATGAGGCTGATGTACATTAAATTCGAATTGAATTACGTGTGAACTCAGCATGAGAAACTGTTTTGTGCCGAATACAAAAAACTTATACATGTATTTTCATGAAATTGACCTAATATTGTTTTTATACTGCAACTTAGATTAGTACATTGATAGCTATTTAAATCGTAATACAAATTTCAAACTTATTTTCATCCCTAAGGCTTAATGAACCACTGATTGTGGAAACGTGTTCAATGAAGAAATTGACATTGCACAAAATATAGGTATTACTATATTTAGGAAATAAACACAACTAGTTGCAGTATAAATCATTGTTTTAACTCATTCCGAGCTGACTTTGTTATTGCCCGCGTCACACTGTCCCGATTTTTATATACGATGGACATCCGAATGCGAAAATTGTAAGTTCGTACGAAGTTGGTCCCGATCTCGTTAAAATACCAAAAAGTGACCGAAGCAAGTACGATGAATAACGAAGTCTATACGATGGTGCCGAAATTATATACGATAGCAAAAGATGGACATACGAAGGTTAACCGAAGACGGGTATTTAAGCTTCATATCTCAGCCGAAGCCTACACGATGGATCACGAAGGCTACACGATGGATTACGAAGGCTACACGATGGATTACGATGATGGCGCGATGGCCATACGATGTCTAAAAGATACGAACAGAATTTCGACAACATATCGTTTCTGTACAAGTCTGCCATGCATGGCGGGAAATCGATCTTTTTGTCTAATTCTTATAAAACTTAGTTTATTATCCCCTCGCCTACTACATGTAAGTTGCGTGTAGATACAATTGTTATGGACACTCTAGAACCAAAATACTCAAAACTTGGTATGGTGTTACTCGTTAAGAATATCTTAAGTGCTATTGACTTTAAAGTTCAAAGGTCAAGGTCACAGTGGCAGTTGTATTACAAGGCAATATCGCCCTTGTGGACTCTCTAAAACCAATATGCTTCAAAAGATTTTAACCACATTTGGTATATTGTTCCTCCTTGTAATGATCTGACATTTTTTACGTTCAAGACCAAAGGTCAAGGTCATGCAGATGGACTTGTTTTTTCTCCTTGAAATAGCATAATACACAGGAAATTGGTTGCTCATTTTTAACCTGCTGGTTCTAAAGTCCAGTTACTGAATGTTATGGTTGATTTCTAAAAAATTAGTTTATGTATCAAATATGCATATTCAATTTACAATTTTCTGCATGTGTCATATACAAATATAGTGTCCATATTTGTCCCCAATATGGTACATACGAGGGGATGCCACGCTCGGCATTGCCTTGTTTGAACTGTAAAATGTGTGCACTAGTCTGAATAATCACCCATAATTATGCCCATGTTTACTGATCTATCTTAAAGGTAAGGTAATGGGTTCGTTGGTCCCTTTTAAGAAGAAAAAAAAGAGCTCTTTCCAGGAGAATATTATAATAATATAGACAAAAGGAAGGATGTGGGGAAAGCAACAAATGCGGAAAAATATGACATATAGAAAACAAAATGGTTATGGAGTAAACATTCGTGTGACAACAACTCAGACGATACATAAAAAATCAGAAAAAGTTGGTTTCCCTATATACGTGTACCTGCAGTGTTGGTGTACGAGGCGCGTTTATGATTTTCATTATGTCACTTGATATGAAAAATTGACAAAAAATAATATTTTACTTGTAAAAGTAAATCCTGAGCCTATAATAGCTGCTCTTCTTGTTCCATTTGAATTAATAGAAACAACGCTGTCGCCTTTCTTGTTCTCATAGAATCATATGATATGAGCTCCATATTTTGTGAACGTCTTTCTTAACTGTCGTATTAGACTGACCAGTGCATATCGCGCATGGCACTTTAAATGTATTTTAGCGCAAAAAAAATTAACTTTTACATTTAGCTGGATTTATTGCCGTCGTAGTTCCATCTTGTCGCCTTCGTACTCTTATTCGATGGCAACACGACGGGATTACGAGGTCTTCACGAAGCCGTGTTGCCATCGTACGACCTTCGGGTATCTTCGTGATTCATTCGTATAGACATCGCAATGTCAAAACTGCCCGATGGAAACGATGGAAACACGAATGCAATACGATGTGCAAAGATGCATTCCCGGTGACATTATGATGGCGAGGATGGTGATACGAACTCAATACGAACCCTCAACATCGGACGCACCTTCGGTGATTTTTTAACATGTTAAAAAATTTAGAACCCTTCCCGAAGTTGTCCCCGAAGGCTAGAAAAAGTGGCCGATGGTTAAAGAAGGTTAAAGATGGCACTACGAATAGCCCGATCTGGATACGATCAGTCCCGATTTTGAAAATTTCCATTATCGTGTTGCCATCGGCGTAAAAATCGGGACAGTGTGACACGGGCATATTACTTTTACGTGCAGAAGACGATTTGTACCTGCATACCAAAAATAACAAAATATAACATGATTGGCATCCATTTTTTATTTAACAATATTATATACAATTTTTTTTTTTTTAATCGAATAAAAAGTTACTGAGGTCGTTTAACGGGGGCGTAGCGCGGACCAGCCAGTTTTGTGTATTAATGCGATTGCGCTCAAGGTAGATATGGACCAATCGTCATATTAGAATAAAATATGAAATGAAATGAGTAATATCGGATGTGTAGTTATGTTTACTTATTGATTATGCCATTAAAACTTTATTTTGCACTGTTAACGAAATATTTGGTAATAGTATATAATTCCAGTATTTTTAACATGCAACATTTTGAGATGATTTTAGTTAATGCTGACCGCTCTGGGGAAAAGTTTTAAATGCGTATTCTACATCTTATTCTGTAAAAACATTATTTCAATCGATTTTTTTTTTTTACACATAAAAAAGCCATCCTTCAAAAAAGATGTAATGATCTACATGGAAAATTGCTTGTGCGTTGATGTAGCAAATCCTGAAGAATGGACCAGCATGGAATATTCGAAAGCTCATAATGTACCACCAGAAAGCTTTATTGGAATTATTACTATGTTATTACATGAAAATGCAAAAAAAAAACTTGATAAATCGAAATAGTAAGGTTACACAAAGGAATAATTATAATAACAGAATATTTATTTAAAAAACAAATTGTAAATCTACTTTCTTTACCGGTGTGTATGTTTGATTTGCGTTTTATGAGTTTTCCCACACAGATCGCAAAGAGAAGAATCATTTAGAAAAAAATGTTGTATCATATTCTTACTGTCCTGTCAGTTTTGTAAATATAATGTGAGGCGGGTTGATATTAATTGAGACGACGAAAAGTGAAAAAAAACTGTCAGTTAAATTCGTCGGTAAAAGCGGCATAACTAAGATCTATATTGCTAAAAACTGTATGCGTTTTATTAATTTACTACTATGTTTGTCCTCTTTAAAGATTTGTAATTTGTTACAGATACCCAATATAACAAAATGAAATTTTTTATATATTTATGATACACGAAATGTAAAGAAACATCATGATACATTTTGAATAGTGACTGTTGTCATGTATTTTTGATGCAAATTGCTATTTGTTCACATTTATTTGTTTTGCTATTCCGTTTTTAACCTTTTAGAATTGAATGAAATTTAATTATCTCTAATTTATTGGAAAATTTGATTTAACTATTGCTATTAAAAGTTTCTAATGGACAAATTCTAATATTTTAAAACAGAAACACACCATAGAATACAAGTACATTAAATTCCAATCTTGTGTTGTCTAAAGGAGTAGGTCCGGTAAGGGCCGATTTTGGCCTCAAATTTCAGGTTCATCTTACGAACGTTTTTGGACACTTTTTAAACACTTAAGTGTCTATTTCAATTGATTCGATTAGTTTATGTGAAAGATTTTAACTGATTTAGTCATTAAAAACGCTCTGATTCAAGCTTAAATATGAAAAATCTATCAAATATGCCAAAAAAAAACGTTACTTTTTAGATGGTTTTTGTCAAAAATGAATGTGGCCGCATCCGTGTTCATCCTCAACCTTTATATATGTTTTGTATTATCATCAAATACAACTTACATTTCAATATTATGAATGAACACGAATGCGGCCACTTTCATTTTAGACGGAAACCGTCTAAAAATTGACCAAAATGCTAAAATTTTGAAGATTTCACAAATTTAGCATGACTTAATGATGCTAGAACGCGATTTGTGCATTTTATCGTCAAAAACAGCTTATATTTATGTAGCAGAAGCATTTTACTTTCCAAAATATAGCTTAAAGATTACATTTTCACAATTTTCTAAAACTGCTATATTTTTGGGCCAAAAAGGGGTTTTAGTGAACATACTCCTTTTCCGATCTGAGAGTTCCAGATAATGGTAAATATAGAAATGAATATTGCACGCAAAGAAAAAAATGAGATGTGATATGATTGATAATGAGACAACTTTTCATCCAGAAACAAAGGACAAAAAAGTAAACAATTCCAGGTCACCGTATGTATCGGTATATACTGCTTCCAATAACGAGCAAAGTTCTTATAGTAAGCTATTATAGGTCCCGGGGTGATTGAATGTGGAACAATTTAAAGACAAATAATCCTACACCTTGATCTCGAAATTTCATACAACAAAAATTTTAAATATAACAAGAAGGCAATATACAAAGTTTCATGTAGATGCAAAAGACCATGTATGATCTGTAGCAATGACAAGGTCGGCTCTGCAAAAACTTGTAAGTTCAAAGGGGCATAACTAAAAAAGTTCAATGGATAACAACGTCCTACACTCATGCACATATTATAATCTTACACTGTACAAAGTTTCATGTAGAAGTTATAAACCATTGGTCCGTATTTATAACATCAACTTCATTGATTCGCTGTATTTCTGTCACTAGCATATACAAACGCCAGTCGACGATACGTGAGATATAAGTTCAGCTTATATTAGTGGACAACTTTTGTTTTAATCAGACCAAAATATAAAAAATAACATGATAATAGTTGATTTATTGGTATTCATACAAAATAACTATATTTTGGCACAAAATATTATAAATTACGAAGTAATGATCCTTAATTATGCATTTGTTGTATTGTGATGGCCCAATTTCCTCACAACTTATAATTATAGTTTTAGCACAGTCAAGAAACTTTGACTGCAACCCCTGCTCTAGAATAGTTTAGTATCTATGGATTCAATATAAAACATGACACCTTTTGGTTACAGAACATTTTAGATCGTAGGTTGCGACCATCGTTTGCTTAACCTTTCAGATATGAAAAATGCATATAATAATCGTATTTTGACAATATCCCCAAAGTCAGCTGACCTTGGATCGAACACCCCCTTTTTTAATCAGAAAATATATATTTTTTAATATAAAATCGTCCACAAAATTGGTTTAAATACCGTTTTCTGGAATTACGCACCATTTCAAAAAGCCTGAATCCGCCGCTGAAAATGTTATGATATTTCACGATAACGTTGAAACGATTGACTAGCATTTTCCAAACTGAAATTCAAAATGTTATCATATGAGATAAAGGTGGTGCAAACTTAGCTCATCATTTTGTTTAGCGCAAAGCTTTTTAAGGCTTTAGATAAGACGGTGGTAGAGTATTTAATTATTTCAACCACCTCCATTTTTAATTTGTTAAATCCTGTCGTCACTTTTTATTAAGTGATTCACTAAAAACATTGTATTATTTTCCCCTTTGACTAAGAAAATAAGAGAAATTAAAATTTTCTTTTGATATGCGAAAAATAAAATAAAAATAAAAAAAACAGTGGGTTTCACGAATTATTCTGGTCTAATATTAAATAGTTCGACTATTTAAGAATTCAGAATTAAATATCTTATTTAATATCTTTGATACACTCTCAACTTGTCTAGATTTGAGACGATATTTGCTTGTTAGGCACATGTCAATTTCGAAAAAAACGTATGTTAACCTCTGAGACAATTTGTGTTGAGGCTTTTGTGTCGTTGAATTGCCGTCTTATTGACATATGCCCAAGATCTTTCTTTTTTATTCTCAAAATCTGTTAAGTTAAAAAATAATGGGTGTGCTGCTTTTTAATCTTTAAGTGCTTCATGCCTGTTTGGGGAAAAAAGTCGAATGATACAAAGGGACGATCGGAAATGCCAGCTGAGGAAGGAAAGTTAACGGCATTGCCAAAATAGGAATTATTGTTAACTTATATGTGAGATTGAACTAAGACCGACTGCTGACTTTTCCTGAGGCCCCCTTGTTCCCCCGTCCGTCTAAGTTCAATCTTCATATTTTCTCTGTAGTGATTTGCTAGAAGATAATTGTTTAATTTGTCTTTCTCTTAATAAGGAAAGGGAAAGGAAGCGCTGCTCTATCGAGTCTCCCCTTCCCCTCCAAAACGTTATGAACTAATCATCTTCTACGGAGGGCGGACATCTTTTGCTTTGGGACTTTATTTATTTTTCTTTCATTTTAAAATTTAATTTTGGTGCTTTTAGTTAAATCCTTATTGATCATTAATAGAATCATTGAATAATTATTATTATCAGAGTTTTAAAAAAATAATGGTTTAACGTATATGTTAAAACCGAAGAGAATGGTTTGATTCTGTTTAGGCAGTTATACATTGTTTTGTGCAAGTTCTTTTTAAATAAAAGACGTTATTCCAAAAGTCAACTTAAAAACAAGGGGGTTCCTATATAACAAGGAAAGTGTGGATTTTTCAAATTTATGACGGATAACAGAATGGTCAATATAAGACCGTTGATTTTCGATTTTGAACCAAAACCATGAGGACATGAGAACTTGAGAGTTAAGGAAGCACTTATAGGATCATGAATCAAAAGTACGTGTCACCGAGATCTATATTGTAAGTAGTAGAATACTTTCAAATGATGTAAGAATTTATCGAATTATTGATAAATTATGTTAACAATATCAAAAATCAATATTCTAAATCTTCATAGTAAATAAGATCAGTTTAATATGTTAAAGATAAAGCAGGTGTACCTAATACTTGATTAAAAACCAAACGCTTGTACCAAACTTGACTAGGTTGCAAAATGTCCCCTCGATGCGTTCAAGAGCCTGAAAATATTGCCAATGGATATTATGTTGGAACCAAAGGTTCATATAGTCAGGGAGACCAGCTTCATTACGTCTGTTCACAGCATTATGTCATGATTGGAAATCCGAGTGTCACGTGCAGCTCCGGAAGCTGGACTGGAGGACATCCTACCTGCCGTCTGTCATTCCTGTCAAATGGTATGTGCAGTGAAAATATTCAAAACCAAATGATTCGTTTGCATTTCAAAATTGTAAAATCTTGATACTCAATTCTTTATCCAAATTAATGAAATCAAGCTGTTACTGTATATCGAAAAAAAAATCAGTACACGTAGGCTGCTATATTTAAATGTATTTGCATCTTTTCTATGTCCCAATCAACATAGACATTGAATTGTAATACATGTATTTACAAAATAAATATTAAAACTGTAAATTTCGGTGTATCTACCTATAAATATCCTTCCCACTCATATAGCATTACTTCTGGTGTTTGTACTACTCGACTACTTAGATTGAATTATGCCTTACTCGTTTGCATTTTTTAATCCGTACAGTTGTATCTCAATCTGCTAAGGCTTTGCTTCATCAGTACATTGTCTCCCAAATGTACTCGTTTTATTTCCAAAGTTTACAAAGTTATAGTTAACAGAAGTTTCTGCTTGTTTAAGATGTGAAAGGAACTATCTCGTTAAAATGTATAGAAAATTTGGTCTTGAATTCATTTTCATTTTTGTTATTTTTTTCGAAGTTTTGTAATGGATATCTGCTCGGATCTAGATGGACAGTCACAATTATACAAATGTTTACTGTGTGTATAAGTGTTTTGTCATTTAGCACAAGTGAGACGACTCGAGAGCTTGTAAAAACCATTCAGTCGTTTCTGTCGATCTGTAAAACTAAAGAAACGAATTTTCGGATTTTTTCAGTAAAACTCCTAGCTCAAACTAAAAGAGATGTACAAGTAGTTCTTGTATTTGGAAACTCATCCTACTGGCATAACTTTCTTCGCGTTTATTAGCAAATCCATTTTGTATGCACTTTTGAATGGAAAATTCCTCAAACCGTACAATATTATGGAATTCTGTAACGTCACAAAGGTTATTTTTATTCACTTCAGGCTAACCTCCATGTTGAGTATTATTAAATATGGAGTAGGGGTATTTTAAAGAGACATGATCCATCGTATATAGTAACATTAACTTTTAAGAACACCATATCCATACAAAACTAAACAAGTACTGTCATAAAATAACCGACAATGTCACTGCAAAAAAGAAGGAAGGAAAGTTCCTTTTATAAATTTCATGCGTCCGAAGCGCTTTTCTGAATTCACAATCCTCATCCAGGAAAACTCAAAGCCGAATTTTTGAACACAAGGCAGAAAAATCGAAACAGTTGAAGAGTTGTATAACCAAAAAGGACATAAAATATAATAGCCACGTCCATGATCTTAGGTCAATTATATTTACCACACAATCATTTTGTTATTCACGGGTCCATGTAGATGAATAAATGTTACATTACTTGGCAGAAAATAATGTACAATGTATAGATGAAACAACTAGTCTGGGTTGTCTGCACAACAATTTGAATAAAAACAAGAATGTGTCCATAGTACACGGATGCCCCATCCGCACTATAATTTTCTATGTTCAGTGGACCGTGAAATTGGAGTAACTCTAATTTGGCATTAAGATTAGAAAGATCATATCATAGGGAACAAGCGTATGGGCTTTGCTCATTGTTGAAGGCCGTACGGTGACCTAAAGTTGTGAATTTCTGTGTTATTTGGTCTTTTGTGGAGAGTTGTCTCATTGGCAATCATACCACATCTTCTTTTTTATAAATTTCAAGTTGATTGGACTTCAACTTCATCAAAAACTACCTCGACCAAAAACTTTAACCAAAAACTTTCACCTGAAGCGGTACAGACGGACGGACGAACGAACGAAGGAACGGTACAACGAACGGACGGACGTACGGACGCACAGACCAGAAAACATAATGCCCATAAATGGGGCATAAAAATTGCCTAAAAGAGAGAAAAATAAGTGGTACATTTATCAGAAGTTAATTGAGGAATATGCACACAATGAGTGAGAAAAAAAAATTATTCACTATTATGCCCGCACTTGACTTGTGCTGGTTGCTATTTAGTAAAACAAATATGTACTTAAGATGAATACGTTTAACAAAATTTTATTTCACAATTCATGTTTTACTTGTAGCCTACTTCTATTTAATTGGAGCCATTGTTATGCTAATTTTCATAGTTGTTTTGGGCGTGTTCTGTGTGTTCTGTTGTAAATACCGTTATCGCCGGTAAGTTTACAGTAGACTTTTTAAAAATAAGAAAATAAAGCAGAGACTTTAATCTGAAATATTATTACTGTAATTTAACAAAAATGTTTGTACTATATATAAACACTGGACACTTTTAATTTGCAAAACACTCATTTGCAAATCCGCCGCCGCCTCAAACAAGAGCTACAATATCATGTATATAACCAAAATGTGCAGAATTACATGGGATTCAATAATTTCATTGGTTTTCTACAGTTACTTTCATATTTATTTTGCAATTTGAATTATAAAAACATGGGATTTTCAATATCCCATGGGACAGGGCAAAATCCCATGGGATTTACCATTATCCCATGGGATTTTGGTTAAATCCCATGGGATTTTTTTTTGTCCCATGGGATTATTGTAGTCCCATGGGACAAAAAAAATCCCATGGGATTTTTATTATCCCATGGGATTTTTAATATCCCATGGGACAAATTAAAATCCTATGGGATTCTAATTGTAAATATATAGATATAAATAAACAGTAATGTGTATGTTACAATGTATTCTATTTGGTAGTAAATTATTATAAGATGATGGTATAGTCCACTTTTTGGACATTCAGCACAGAACTTTGACATTATTGTGGTTTCAACATTTTTTTGAATTTAAAAGAACTTCAAATCATTGACTGAGTGATGAAAATAATAACTGATCCAACTTTTTTCTTTGAATTTATTCTGGTCTTGTTTCTATGTTTTCTCCATTTATTTTAGGTGGTGAATTTCAATCCTTCTGAAAAAGAACCAATAAAATCTAAAGTAATGGATTATACAAAATTGTTTTCATACATGTAGCAATAATATGATTTTCAATAAAAATAGCTATGCGGTATGGATTTTACTGATTGTTAAAGGTTGTCCAGTGTCATCAGTTGCTAACGGCCTACATCCTTTGGTCTCTGATGGAGGGTTGTCAAATTAGCAATATACCACATCTTCCTATTCTAATACCATATAACAATCAATTAATTTATTCTTCTTTATAAAATTTGGGTATTTTCCCAAGTTATATACATAATATATATATATATACTGTAAATTCGGAATTAATGCAAGTTTTTTTTTATTGCGAAAAATGCAACGGAGTTGTAAACGCAATAATTTAAACTCGAATTACATTTATTATGAAATATTTTATATGGATTAAACAGGATTTTTCAAAATCGTAAAATTTAAAATCGCATTTAAGTCTAAAATGACAGAATCGCAATAATAAATGCACGCAATAATTTATGAATTTTACAGTATAAAGATCAATGTTAAAAGTTAAAACTTTAGACAACTATAATAACATTCCATTATTCACAAGAATTTGCAATATATTATACAAAATGCAGACAACAGAAACAATATTTCTTTAAGCTTTTGAAGTTCAGACAGATTTCAATTTGTGTTTTATTTCAATGAAAAAATACCTTGAACATATTGGAAATTATAACATTGATACAAACAAAATATGTATGTTTTATCCTTTTTTTGTGTTGTTGGCTTGCTGTCTCATTTTAATATACATTTAAACATACATCAATAATCTTCTTCTTTATTAAAAGTAAAAATGGGATATTTTTTATTTTGATATCCCAAAACATTATAGTTCTATCACATAACTTATTACCAAGTTCAAAAACACCAATGTGTTTGATATTAATTTTAAGACATGCATAAATGTTCCAGACCATATCAGTATTCGGATCTTACTTTTATGGTCCAGAACTTACAGTCCCACCATATGTGTACAGTCAGACCATTTAAGTATACTTGTACTGTCTGGTACCAGCTCAACCAAACCTGTGTTTTTATTTTAACTGCAATTAAACTTTTTGTATTAATCTATTAAAGATTTCAGTTATGTCGATCTGTACTGTACATTTGTTTGTAATAAACTTGACCAACTTCTTAAAATTGGGCAGACTGTATGCGTACAGTCCAAATACTTGTTTGTTCTGGAACATAAACATGATTAACAAGCATTTGGCAGGATGTCATGCTAAAATCCCATTAATATTAGTACTAAATTTTGAGTATATACATGTAAATCCACAAGTTACTTACTGAAATTCATGGTGAACACTCACCAAAAACTTACAATTTAGAGGAAAGACTGGAAAGATGAATGCACTAACACTATCAAAACAGAGCATAAAACTTACCGAAAAACAAGATGTTTTACATTTATCCAGGAGCAGGATAATTGAAAAGTTGTTTTTTTCTTTCTCTGCTGTCCATCATATAACCTTTGAATTCATTCATGCAAAATATGAAAATCTTCAAAGGTAAGACCTAGAACCTCAACTTATCCACATTTTGAATTTTGAACTGCATACTTGTCCTTTTCATCTTGCTGACAACCTAAACATAAAAAAATGATAAAAACATAATTCTAGATTGAATTTGTGTTTTTATTTTTGTTGGTACATGTACAAACAATTTTCCCAACTTTAAAACGAAAACATCATCACCAAAGAGGAGGTCATACTAAACTCCGAAATATTTAAACAAACCGAAATTATTACTTGATTAAGATCTTGTCGTAAATTAATGGCATAGATACTCTTATTTTTGAAAACTTGATGTCTATTGCATACTTATATTCCTTTGTCAATGTTTGTACGAGAGTATGCATATTAAGATGGACTCCATGGACTTTAATGTAAGCATGATTAATTTTACAGTCACTGACAGTTTTTCAGCTCTATGTGTACATTTTGATAGAATCTTGCAATACTGTATATTCTGATATTCAGAACTTATTGTGAGGTTTTTATTAATACAACTGAAAGCTGTATCTTGTTTTCATTTCTGATACATATTTATTAGCTGAAGACCAGTGCCGAATTTTTCTCACTGCATTGAAGACCCATAGGTGACCTTCGGCTGTTGTCTGCTCTTTGATTGGGTTGTTGTCTCTTTGTCAAATTCCCAGTTTCCACTTCCCATTTTATATCATGTATGCTGATTTTTCTTAAATTACAATATTCAATCATGCAATTTTGTCTATTATTGAAAATACGATAAGCAAAAATAAATGCAAAAAAATTTAACATTGTTATATATATGTAAAAGACTTTTTTTTAAATTCAAAACAGTTGCCTACACTGTTAATTTCCTTGTTTGATTTCATATTTTTAAAGCCTTTATAGCTAGCTAGATGGTATGCCGGGGCGGATCCAGCCATTTTAAAAAGGGGGGTTCCCAACCCAAGACAAAGGGGATGATCCTATATTCATTTGATTTGTTTTATTGTCTCATACAAGAATATATATGGTTTGACGGTGGGGATCAGGGATCCTGAAATTTTTTCACCTAACCACTGGATGACAGGGGATCTCAACCATTTAAAAGTTTCTCAAACATGTGGGGGTGGGGGTGAACCCCATGGACTCTCCCTATATTTCCTTTGATTTGTTTTATTGTTCTATACAAGAATATATAAATATGGTTTAGGGGTGGGGATCTTGACCGTTTACAAGTTTTCAAACTAGAGGGGGTGGGACTTCACTTTTATTTTATTTCATTATTAATTTTATTGTCCCCGACAAGAATATATATGGTTTAGGGGTGGGGATCTGGATCGTTCACAAGATAATAGCACATTCTCAAATTGAACAGAGTGGGGTAACCCCCAAAGACCTCCTTTTAATTTCATTTGATTTGTTTTATCGTCCCATTCAAGAAAATATATGGTTTAGGGATGGGGATCTGGACCGTTTACAAGATAATAGCATATTCTCAAATTGAAAGGGGTGGGGATTACCTCCCATGGACTCACCCTCCCTTCTTTCTTCCCCCCGAAATACCTTTAAATAAGCCCCAATGCACAGATAGTTCACAGTATTTTCCCTTGATTTACACTAAAGAATATATACACTATACAGGTGTAATTTTTTTTTTAAAAGATAATACAACTGAAGACCACCATGACCACAGTGGTGGATCCAGAATTTTTCATAAGTGGGGCCCACCGACTGCCTAAGAGGGGCCTGCTCCTGCCATGACTCAGTGATTCCATATATAATCAACCAATTCTTTTCCCAAACAGGGGGCCCTGAACTCCTGATTCCCCCTTTTTTTCCCCTCATTTCAATCACCCCGATATAAATTTAGTTTTATCACTTACAATAGGAATGGTTTGAATTCCCCAATAATTCTTATATACCATTAATATCAACATATTTCATTTTTGATAATTGAAAGGCAAAAGTTTTCTATGGGTAGAAATGGATAGTGGGAAGCTTTCAGATTCACACCATGCCGGTGGCTGTGTTCAAAGTGCTGGGTTTTTATGACCCTCGTTGTTTGCGGACTAACTATTTAGGCCAGTGGTGGATAATAGTGTGCGTGCATTAATCTTCTATACCTTCTTAATCAATATATTCAAATACTGACGGCAAGTGTTGTAATGATGTATCAATGTCTTTTTGAAATCACCGTGCTATTTACATGTGGGATCGAGAATGCAGGGGAAGGAAACTTGTCAATTATGTTTATTTCTAAGCCAAAATAAAATGAGCCGCCGTAAAATTAACCTTGGGTAATAACAGTGCATGTAAGGCTCGTCTCGGAGGGGTGTCTTTTTTTCTGTCTTCTTTTTATGCCCCACCTACGATAGTAGAGGGGCATTATGTTTTCTGGTCTGTGCCTCCGTTCGTTCGTCCGTTCGTTCGTCCTGTTTCAGGTTAAAGTTTTTGGTCGAGGTAGTTTTTGATGAAGTTGAAGTCCAATCAACCTGAAACTTAGTATATATGTTCCTTATGGTATGATCTTTCTAATTTTAATGTCAAATTAGAGTTCTTACCCCCAATTTCACGGTCCACTGAACATAGAAAATGATAGTGCGAGTGGGGCATCCGTGTACTGGGGACACATTCTTGTTTTAGTTATATTTTTAATAACTTACACTTTTTTCCATTATTCTCTTTCTTTCACTATTCTTTATTCCTTTTTTTTCTTTGTCCTTTGTTCTCCATTCTGTTAATTCACATCCATACCCTCTTGTGTGTATGTGGACTTACTGTAGTTTATTTTTTAGTTCTGGCAGAGATATTAGATACAATATATATGTCTCTGGTTCTGGTATTATGCGATAAGTCAATTTCTTTTTCATGCAGTGTCATGAAATATAATGGTTTTATGCATATCAGCCAAGATTGTGCGCAACATTTTAATAAACAATTCAACACTATATACACGTTATGTGAATTTTATTAAAATCGATGAAGAACATGAATTTGGCAGCTAGTGCCCCTTAAACAGGTAAAGTTCAATTAACAAATTCTGATCTACTGGCATTCAACACCAAATTACTTACTTGCTGTATATTGATAAATGTGATTGAGAAATGTGATTGCATATTGTCAATACCTCAACATCGAGAATACGTCATGTGAGGTGTTGGTCGCTACGTTTGATACGGGGTCAAAGGTTGCGGCTTCGAGACAGAGAAAAACATCCAGGTAAAAAGTGTAGAATTTTTTTTTTGAAAATTTGAGTTGTAAATTTTCCTAAAAAGTACTTATTTCCGTTCATCTATTATGGGTATAAACTGAACAAGAAAAGTATTAGTAAACAGACAGAAAGTCCGACGTTGATTAATTATTTTAAAATTAATTGTTTAAATATATGAGAGAATGTTTTAGGCGAATTTTCTTTAATTACAGATAAATGTATTTTAGGTTCAGGAAATGATTTATTCTTCGGGTACGTCTAAACAACCGCTCAGGACCTCCTGAGTGCACTCAGGACATACAAAGTGCACTCAGGACATACAAAGTGCACTCAGGACATACAAAGTGCACTCAGGACCCATTACCGTAATCTGCACACATGATGGATGTTTATATTCGTTATGTATACGTTTCTTATTTTAGAGTTAAATTTTGGTAGAAGTTGAAATCGCAGGGGCGGATCCAGCCATTTTAAAAAGGGGGGTCCTAACCCAGGGCAAAAAAAAGGGGGGGTCAACTACATGTCCCCATTCAAATGCATTGATCGGCCAAAAAAAGGGGGGTTCCAACCCCCCTCCCCCCTCTGGATCCGCGCCTGAATCGAACTTAGATAGATCTATGTTAATTCTTATAAAATAATGAGGGCACGTGTCACTGATTACACAACTACTGAGCCATGAATTATCCAATCAACAAAATTGATTGGATTATCTTTATTGTTTTTTAGGAATTGTATTGTTTAGTTCAGTTTTACCTTTAACAAGAATTTGCATATAGAAAAAATAAAACATATATCTCATTCGATGTGCTTTTTCAGTTTATTTTTCATGATGACGGGTAAATTAATTTGTTGTGTTTTGCAGTTCACGAATAAAGAAAATTATTTTATAGTTGCGTTTTTTTTTCTGTAACAAGTTCGATTTTTGTTTTTCAGTGTGATTCTTTTCTCTATCTCTCTCTCTAAATCAAGTTTTTAAACAAACACAATGTTGACTGAATATCAAATTTTATTACATTTGTATATCTTTATTCTCAACAAACCATTATACAAGAGAAGACAATTATGTACAATATTCAGTTTAACCTTAACGGAAATCTGTGCACGAAGACTTAGTCGTGGTTTGAACGGATTTCGTGTCAATAAACTGTCTTCGAAATAGTCTTTCTTTGTTAATGTTTGTGTCATTTTGGTCTTTTGTGGATAGTTGTCTCATTAGCAATCATACCACATCTTCTTTTTTTAAATTTCTCGCTACTACAATCTAACTTACATATTTTTTAGAAATAATTATACCCAAAATATCATAATTTTCAAAAAACGGAGACGAAAACGGAGACAAGTTCATTTTCAGAATTTATTTTCGCATTGAAATTCGTTTCAGGCTTGTGAAACTGGACAAAACGACTTTAATTAGAGAAAAAAAACTTAATAAAAACGGATTTCTTAAAATATTCGTATAACTCAAAAATAAAATTCCTGGACAAGTTCGATAAAAATGAGAAATAACATCTAACTACATGTATATGAGTTTGATTGGTTGAAAAGTACGGCTTTTACCGTTTAGAACGGATTCCATATACAAAACTTTAATTAATATAAATTCTTTTAAAGTATGAACATTTATAATTATTTCCCTTTTCAAACTCGTGCAAAGAATTAATTACTGGTCCAGGACATGATAATAAAATTAAGAATAAAACTTAAAAATTTATGGAACGAAATTTTAATAAAAGACGAAAATCTTAAAACATCGTGATATTCATTCTAGACGTCACAATATTACTTCCCGCATGGTCACACTGTACTAACAACACAATGTATAAAACAACAATAAAGATAATCCAATTAATTTTGTTGATTGGATAATTCATGGCTCAGTAGTTGTGTAATCAGTGACACGTGCCCTTATTATTTTCTAAGAATTACAAATTCTACCAAATTTAACTCTAAAATAAGAAGCGTATAAAGAATATATGCATCCATCCTGTGTGCGATGACTATAAAGGGTCCTGAGTGCACTTCGTATGTCATGAGTGCAATCAGGAGGTCCTTCAAGCGGTGTTTAGACGTACCGTTATTCTTCTGGAAGCTTCAATTTTTTCTTATCAATAACTTTTACACAAGGAGACATTTTTTTTTGACAGCATGAACCCCAGTTAATGAGCAAACACAAATTAAGAACGAAAATCGTTTACAATTAAATTTTATAGAAGGAAAAAAAGGGGGGGGGGGGTAATAAACAAATTTTATTTACGCTCACATACTTTTAAACAGATTTGCATATGTAAGCTCTCTATAGTTAATGTTAAATTATTTCAGGAGTTTTGAAAAAAAGAATATTATATACAGTTTAATTTCGACTAAAATAGTGATTCTTTTTATAGATTTGGTACCTCAGTTTCGACTCAACATTTCATTTTGAATTGTTAGATGGCAAACTCTTTAGGCGAATATTGTATCTGTTCTTTATTTAATTATGGTGATATTGGCGATAATATTCATTATAACAAGGCCTTGTACAAATCCTTGATTATAGAATGTTTGGTAATATAAAAAGACGAAAGTAGACAAACCCTAATTATGCAGGGTTTCACAAGTTGATCTCCAAGCGGCCCACATTTAACATATAATAAGATCTATATTTTTCAACGTTTTCAAAATGAAATAACTTAAATTGAAAATTTCCCAACTGTGAAAATTTGTTATTTCTAAACGTCTTTAATTATTATTTCGGGAAAAAAAATTATTTAGCATATTCATATATTTTCATAATTTTTTCCGAGGAAATTTTTTTTTTTTGCAAAGTTTACTTCTATATGTTTTTAACCATCACCAGCGACTTATTCTCTGCCATCACCAATTAGTCCTAATTATTAAAGATCAATTGCCCAAATTCAAATGATGATTGGTATATCGTATTGAATATGACCATCGGTCATCCGTGACGTATTCCAAATAACGACGCATGCCGATATATAGATCATAGTTTATTAATTAGCGTCTCGCAATTTAAATTTCATCAAGGGGACTTAATTAAACCAGTTACTATACAAATCTTGAAAAAACGATGTACATGTTCTTTTTAATATTTTTAAAACAAATTACGAAAACGTTTAGTGTAAAAATCACCGAATATAAATGTTTCTTTCTTGCAGGTTTTGGCATTTGTAAATAACATTAACGTTTTGGAATTCTAATGCAAAAGACAGTCGATTCAAACTGAAATAACTTCTTTAAAGATGGTTTGATTTTTTCAGAGACACATGTATTATATATGTCTCAATACATGTATTATATGTCTCTGATTTTATCAAAACAAAAATTACAAAATTATAAAATATGTTAGTTATCGAATGTATACCCTGAACTCTTACTATTATATATACATGTCCTAAGTTACTTAATGTCCTGTGTGCAACCAGGAGATCCTGAACGGTTTTTAAACGTACCATTATTTTATATGCATATATTCAAAGCTGTTCTTAATTATATGCATACAAGGTATCAGTGGCGGATCCAGGGGGAGGGTTTCGGGGGTTGGAACCACCCCTTTTTTTGAACGATCAATGTATTTGAATGGGGACATATGGTTGGAACCACCCCCTCCCCCTTTTGTCCTGGGTTGAGACCCCCTTCTTTTCAAATGGCTGGCTCCGCCGCAGAGGTATATTTATATATATATGTGTGTACCAGCCCCCCTCCTAAATCTTGGGAAACAAATGGTAGATTATATAGGGAATCACGGAAGCATGACTGGACGTGACCCCTCTAAGGCAGTCAATGAGTCCCCACTTATGAAAATTTCTGGATCAACCATTGCTTAGTTCTAGTTATCTTAGGTCCTAGCGTGAAATAATGCCAATAGGTCTTTTAAAACACATCTTTATTCATACATGTATATATACGTTTTCTCACGGATTTGTTCATGCAATATTGGAATTATGTTTACTCAATGCGCAATTACTGAAGTTTATATTTGCTACTTTTCTTCTTAATTTCATATAATTTTTTTTTTTTTTTTTTTCTTCGAAAAATTAGTGGTGTTGAAATAGGGAATGGACACAGATACCTTATCACATTTAACCAAAGAAATGTTGTATAATGTCATCAATCTGTATTACACGTAGACAGGATGTTCTCTAGAAAACTATACGTTATACACACCTGAGAATACACGCACTGTCGTAATGGACAATTACTGTATGTTATAGTTACCTGTAATCAGCTTTGCAACACCATGTCATGACAGTTCTAAAAGATTTTCTTCAAATCAAATTGGAATATTCATTTTTTCTGTAAAATTTAAAACTTTAAAAAGTAGACTTTGACAAAATTATGAAATAGAAACAATTGAACAATTTAAAATCGTATTTTAACAAAGATTTAGATATAATTTTACAACGATCCTTAAAAAATAACCAAACAAACGTTGAATCAAACGATATGAACCTACGCAGTTTTATATTAAAATACTGACACACACCAGTTTGCCATCTCAGTATGCAAGGCAAGGGTGCTTGGTGAGGTGCTGGAACTTGATGTACATGTATCATTAAGTTAATACAGTTCTGTTAGTATTGACTGGCTTTTTACAGATACTTTCTATTCTTACTGTTATCAGTTAGTATAGACGGTTCCTGGCTTAGAATGATTCTCTGCTCACCAAATGGTGCGTAATTAGCATTTGAATCAAATTTCTTGTAGAAGTAAAAAAACACAAATTAATGTATTTGACAACTTTATTCAGGAGCACAGTCTATATTATCCGGCGTAAATAACTTCGAGATTTATGTGGAAGTTTACTCTGCTGCTCGATCTATGCTAATGGATGTTCCAGTATATTTCATATTTATATTTATTCGTGAGGCCTCGTCATCGTTTATATTCACTAAAAGCACAGTCGCCTAAATATTTTATATGGCGAAAAAATTGCGAAAATTGGGGGAAATAATATATTTTTAGTAGCATTATTATTTTAGAATCTTAAGAGGTTGCTTGCAAATTTAACTCTAAAATGAGAAGTGTATGACGATCTATAACGAATATATATGTTCCAGACCATATGAGTATTCGGACCGTACGCGTACGGTCCGGACCGTATACGTATACTTGTACGGTCCGACCATACGCGTACGGTCGGACCGTATGCGTATACGCGTACGGTCCAGCTAACCATGCATGTTTTGGGATCATATGGGTTAAATTTAAACAAACATTTATCAAAATCTTTATTTTTAGTTATACAAATTGTTATTATTACAATTAGATGGATAAAGTGAATAAGTCAACTATTTCACGGTTTAATTGTTTATCTGAATCTTATTTTGTTACTCTGTTCCAAGGTGGCACTTGCTCAGTACCACAAGGAACGTCATATTTTTTTTTAACATTGACATGTTTTGTTCATGCATGTTCCTTGACATATGCATTTTTTTTTTTTAAGTTCCTAATTATTCTAAAAAAATTGTCCTCCCACATTATGTTTACTTCCGATAACCTCAATTTCAATGAGCATACTAGGCTGCAATTAATGAATTACTGACATGTTAAATACAGGAGATTGACAGATTACATAAGCAGGATTAGTTTAAATAGTTTAAATATTAAGATTTTATTTCATTTACTATTGAACTTTTTATATTAATTTTAGATACAACTTATGTTGATCTGTTATATACATTTGTATCTAATAAACTTGACCAACTTCTTAATATAAGTCAGACTGTACGCGTACGGTCCGACCGTATGCGTATTTTGAAAAAGTACTCATACGGTCCAGACCGTACGCGTACGGTCCAAATACCCATACGGTCTGGAACATATACATCCATCATGTGTGCAGATACGACGGCGACTATATAGGGTCTGCCATGAGTGCACTTTGTATGCCCTGCATGTGTGCACCCAGGAGGTCCTCCTGAGCGGTGTTTAGACGTACCGGGAAAATCTTATCTGATTCAGGATCAATTCATCGGTTACACTCCCCTGTCACCAGTGATTCTTTTTTGCTGACATTCTGAAAAAGTATTGTGTAGTCCCTGTGTAAGTGTTGACTCTCAACTTGCACATGTGATTTTTTAACACTCCCTGGACTTCTGCAAAAACAGAAAGTCACAGGACATTCCGACAAAAAGTCACAGGACAAAAAGTCAAACACATGTCAAACTCAGGCATAAAGTAACAAAGTTAAAAGGACAAAAAGTCACAAACAATTTGTTGACAATTGATTGAATATAAATGAAAAAAGATTTTGAAATATGTTCATAATATAAAAAAGAAGATGTGGTATGATTGCCAATGAGACAACTGTCCACAAGAGACCAAAATGACACAGACATTAACAACTAGAGGTCTTTACGGCCTTCAACCATAAGCCAATATAAAGAAGGTATGGTATGATTGCCAATGAGACAACTGTCCACAAGAGACCAAAATGACACAGACATTAACAACCATAGGTCACCAAACAGCCTTCAACAATGAGCAAAGCCCGAGGTAAAGCCCATACCGCATAGTCAGCTGTAAAAGGC
Organism: Mytilus edulis; assembly: GCF_963676685.1. NCBI lineage: Eukaryota > Metazoa > Mollusca > Bivalvia > Mytilida > Mytilidae > Mytilus > Mytilus edulis. The sequence goes on from NC_092344.1 coordinate 48,619,547, forward strand.
AATCATACTATATCTTTTTTTTTATATTTACATGTTAAAAAATGCGTGCAAATGTAATCAAAAGCTGCACACAAACGTAATGATTTTTGTGCGCAAATGTAATGGTAATGTGCGCAAACCTAATGCACTGATTTATTTGTTTTTAATAAATTTTAATTTAAAGTTGCTACATCATGTTCATGTATAAAACTTCAAGAAAAATACAAAAAGAGTGTTTTCTTGTTCAAAGAAAAATAATCTCAAAACTAAATTGTGACTTTTTGTCCTGTGACAGTGTGTGACTTTTTGACTGTGACTTTCTGTCCTGCATTCAGATTGAATAGGTGAGTTCGGTTGACCCCGCCTCCCTCTATCTGAGACTACTATCTCAGTGATGAGCTTTATGTTTCATGTACAAATGTATTGTGCTTGTCATATATATGTATGTCCGATAAAAGCTCTACAGACCTTTAATATGTTGTATTGTTATATGTATAACCGACAATAAATAAATAGCCCCATACACATGATACAAGTAAGAATTAGGTTACTTCTTTTTGTTTTGACACCTTGCATGGGTTTTTATAGCCCCGTATTAAAATTATGCCCCCACTTTAAAAAAGGGGGGGTATACTGTTTTACCCCTGTCTGTCCATCCATCCTTGCGTCAGTCAGTCCGTCCGATGAATATTTTTCGTCCCATTTTCCTTAGGAACTACAATAGAAGGATTTCTGAAATTTGGTTTCAGGGTTATAAGTCAGCTATACCGTGTGATGCATTTTCAGCTTCATCACTCGACAACTTCCTGTTTTCCCAACACTTGTATGATTTTACACATGATAGCCAAGTTGAAAGTAGAAAACTAACAACCTAATTTATGTACAAAAAAATTGAAAAACAGATATGTTACACATAAACAAACGACAATCACTGAATTATCGGATCCTGACTTGGAACAGGCACAACCATAACAAATTGGCAGGGTATAAGGAACTTTGAAAATATTTAGTTTTTGTGGTTTGGTCAATTTTCCGGATACTCACAGTAAGCAATAAGGCCCCTTTATTTAAGTGAATGAAATAATTGTAAGATGCACTTAGCTGTCTGTCATATTTTATATGAACTTGACCTCATTTTCATGCATGGTTCATTGGTCAATGAAACACTGCATTGTTTTGTCAGTTTATCATATGTTTAAAGTTACAGGTAGATTATATTTGGTAGATATGAAACAATTGTAAGGTGTGCATGTCTGAATGGCAGATTCATATATAAACCATGACCGCATTTTATTGTTCTTTGGTCAATGATAAGTTTTCTTGGTTTTGTCATTTTATCAGGCCACATTTAAAAGAATGTCTGTTTCCCCTCCCCGGGTCTACCCTTTGTAAACAGACCAGGAAGGCAGGTTTTTTTTAGCTCACCTGACCTGAAAGGTCAAGTGAGCTTTTCTCATCACTTGGCGTTCGTCGTCTGTCGTCCTGCGTCCGTCGTCTGTAAACTTTTACAAAAATCTTCTCCTCTGAAACCACTTGGCCAAATTCTACCAAACTTGGCCACAATCATCCTTGGGGTATATAGTTTAAAAAATGTGTGGCGTGACCTGTCAAACCAACCAAGATGGCCGCCATGGCTAAAAATAGAACATAGGGGTAAAATGCAGTTTTTGGCTTATAACTCAAAAACCAAAGCATTTAGAGCAAATCTGACATGGGGGTAAAATTGTTGATCAGGTCTAGATCTATCTGCCCTGAAATTTTCAGACGAATCGGACAACCTGTTGATCGGTTGCTGCCTGTGAAATGGTTATTTTAAGGAAATTTTGCAGTTTTTGGTTATTATCTTGAATACTATTATAGATAGAGATAAACTGTAGAAGCAATAATGTTCAGCAAAGTAAGACCTACAAATAAGTCAACATGATCAAAATTGTTAGAGGACCCCTTAAGGAGTTATTGCCCTTTATAGTCAATATTGAACAACTTTTCGTCATTTTTGTAACTTGTATAAAAATCATTTCTAAAACTACTTGGCCAAATTTAACCAAACTTGGCCACAATCATAATACTAGGGTATCTATTTTAAAAAAAAGTGTCTAATGACCCCGCCTACTAACGAAGATGGCCGACATCAGTAAACACATTAACAGGTGAGCGACACAGGCTCTTGAGAGCCTCTAGTTTTTTTTAACTGGATGTGATTGTCATAGCATGGTCACATGAATGGTTTGACTTGTCCAGTCCAGGCCACTTATCAGTTGTTTGTGCTCAATTTGAGTGTATTTATTTAGATTATCAATCCTTCTGCTTTCAAGCACTTTCCAAAAATGGAAACAAATTATTTTCAGGAAAAAGATAATTTCGATTTTTTTGTGGAAAATAATTTTTTGACCCAGGCGCTTATTTTTGACCCGTGTGGGGGAGGGGAAACAAACATATTTTTAATTTTGGCCTTAGATTTTTTAAGCATAGGTCTACTTGTTGTATGGAATGACTACAAGGTATCATATAAAAAAAGATGTCTGCCTGCCAAGGTTAATTTTACTGTGACCTCATATTCATAGAATAATGATAATATTCATGATATTGAACAGCAAGAATGATGAGTAAGTTGATGTTATATACAAATAAGACAAAATTTTCAGTTGCCTACTAATTATGTAATACATGTAGTAGTTATTTTTGTCATTAAATGATGTTTACCCTTTTATGTGTAGGGCAAGAACATGAAAGATAAAGGGGAAACTATAAACAGAAGAAATTATCAACAAAATAAGATTTACAGAGGTCAACAAAGCCTAAATGGTAAGTCCACTGTTATAATAAATTTTGTCCTTGAATAATAATTAAATATTTATTAAAATAAGATGTGGTATGATGAAAGAGAAAACTATCCATCAGAGTTCAATTTAGTGGATGTAAGCATTGTAATTACTTATTAGAGGCCATTGATGACCTGTAAGTAATGAGAAAACCCATACCCTATACATGTTATAGTAATCTATAAAAGTCAACACTAACCAAATTTGAAACAGAGCATCAATTCAAACGTCAAATATACCAGACTAATTTATAAAAACAAAAAATTATGAAAAATAAAAATGACGGGTATGAACCAACATCAACCACTGAACTATGTACAAGCTCCTGATATTAGACAGGTATAATATGGCTGGGTTGATATAAAAATAAGAAACACTTAGCAGTCTGATTTCCAATGAGACATTTCTCCAATAGAGATCAAATGACATTTAAGGAGGCTCTAGGGTATAACAATTTCAGAAAAATGTTTTAATATTTTTTTTTCATAACTCAATTTATTTATATCTTTATCATATGGTACACCAAATCATTCAAAACAATCAATTCGGTTTGGCCCCAGATGACTTTTAAAATGCATATATCATTGAAAAAGCTCCAAATTATCTCCCTTTGGTGCAAAAAAGCCATTTTTTGGCATTAAAAATGTAATATCTTATTTAACTCATCGGTGGCCTATATTTTTTATTATAATTTTAAATAAGCTGTACTTTAACTAAACTATTATAAAATTTAAGTGATTTCTGTAATTTAGTACTTGAATATCTAAATGAAAGTTTATCATATTAATCATAAACATGATAAAATAGCCATTTTATTGATCTCTTCACTGATAATTTTTGAGTTTGTGTATTTGTAGGTCATTCACAGATCAATACTGAACGGAAAACTTAAAGCTGATATTTTTCTCCATAGTGCGACTATTTTATTAATTTGAAATGGAACATGTTTTTTCCTACATTTATTTGAAAGAGGAAATTTCAACATGATGACTATAAACAAAAAGGAGTCATATCATCACGATCATTGATGCACTAGAACTTGATCATATAAATACAACAATGTAATTATCAATTGAAAGATGGAACGAATGAACAAGATATTAGAATGTTGTTGTCCAAATAAACTTGCTTTGTCTTCTCATTTGAATCTCTCCATTCAATAAAGATGTACAGAGGAAGATCTTTGAAGAACAGATTGAAAAAATGTTTTGTCTAAGAATTGCAGGAATATTCTAGTGAATGAAATTATTTATTGACTTCACTCTTATATAGTGGACTGAATAATTGTACATAGCAAGCTGTGAATAAAGAAAGCAAAAACTTTAACAAAAAGTGTTTATATTATAAATTTGCAATTATAAGCATACTATTATGTACACCACAAAGTTATATATAATTCAAATTGTTTGCCTATACAAGTATTGCAATGAACCTATAACAAAGAAAATTTTACCTCATGAAAAGAGTGAACTATTCAGTCAGAATATGAAATATTTTTTCAGTTCTATTTTTCATTATAAAATAAACAAGACAAAGATTTCAAAACAATATTTTTTCATTTATTTAGAAATTTCATCATTTTGTTTCAGTGAAAGGACTTTATTCTTTGACTGTAAAATATTATTATTATACATTCCAAAATAAGAATAATATTTATTGTCATATAAACAAATAAAAAACATGTTTGTGACAAAATTTAAAAAAAATTATATATATGTATATATAAAAAATATAAAAAAAACTCGTATACATTTAAAACATTTTACTACCAAACAGCATTCATTGTAACATACACATAACTTTATATTTAAATATATATATTTATAATTTTAATCCCATAGGATTTTATTTTGTCCCATGGGATATTAAAAATCCCATGGGATAATTATAGTCCCATGGGATTTTTTTTGTCCCATGGGACAACAAATATCCCATGGGACTACAATAATCCCATGGGACCAAAAAAAATCCCATGGGATTTAACCAAAATCCCATGGGATAATGGTAAATCCCATGGGATTTTGCCCTGTCCCATGGGATATTGAAAATCCCATGTTTTTATAATTCAAATTGCAAAATAAATATGAAAGTAACAGTATAAAACCAATGAAATTATTGAATCCCATGTAATTCCGCACATTTTGGTTATATACATGATATTGTAGCTCTTGTTTGAGGCGGCGGCGGATTTGCAAATGAGTGTTTTGCAAATTAAAAGTGTCCAGTGTTTATAGTATTAATATTTCAAAATGTATTCATCATGAATATATTAGTGACTATGACTTTTTGTACCTAACATTTTATTTTTTCACCTGCAGATGAGTTCAGTTATAGATGTGCATGCACCCCTTTCATTTTAATATCATAGGGAAACATTCAACGAACAATTATATTTTTTAATATTTCTCGTTGATTGGAATAAAAGTTCATTTTTCGAAATGAAATATAATCTCATAAGTATACTTAACTAAAAAGCATGAACAAACGACATTTCACCCTGATTTCGTGCTTACGTGCTAAACGTGTTTCTGTTATGTTTAATTGTAGGATAAATACCATCAATACCCCGATGTTTCAATTATTCTAAGGTTTGACACACTGATGATACTAGGACAATCGCGATGTCACTTATAGATCAGACGATCAGATAAATAAGCTATGTTGTTGGTATACTGCATTATGGTATAATACATTGACCATTTAAGAAATCTTGATATCTCACTAAGTGACGTTATAGGTTATCTATCATGTATTAGAAGTGTGACTCAAGAATGAATTATCCGATTATCTCTGACTTTTAAGTTAAGTCTTAATTCCACTTTTAAGTTAAATGTACTTTAAATTAATTTATTGCAAACCATAATTGTTTATTATTGGTTCTCTTATCAGCGCAAAAAGTAATCTATGCTTATGATATTGATTTTTTTCTTCTTCAGGAAAAGAGTTCACGACGACGACGAAGCACGTGACAATATGAATAAAGACACAGCTTGTCAAAGAAAAAACCAGAAAAACAATAGGACTAAGGAACAACGATCGAAAATCAATAATGAATTGTCGCAATCGAATAAATCCGCACTGAATTTTTCGAAATCAAAAAGTTTAAAAATCAGTATGAAAAGTACTTTTATCAAGAAGAAGCAAAATGTTAGCGTCAACAGCAGCGATAAGACAGAAGAAAATGTCGAAAACATCAAAGAGAATTCTAACGAAAACTCAAGCGAAATTAAGGAAAATGTACATGAAAACAATGAAAGTACAACGGAAAAGCAAAGTGCAACATTAGGTCCTCACAAAGTTGCAGTAGAACTGGGCATATGGAAACCGTTTACACATCCTATAAGAAATATTAATACTAGTACAAAATGAAACAAACCGACATTGTAACCTCATTTAATATTACCCAAGTACCTCTAGTTTTATAATTGCTTTTACAATATGAGTTTCTTGCATAAAAATAAAATGAATGCACATTATCTTAACAACCCAGGAAATAAAGTGACGTATGTCGTTTAATTAAATTTTAGTACAATTTTCACGCTTGATTTAAAACATTTCATCCTATCTGTATTACTCGGTAACACTTAATAAAACATTTTACTTTACAGATTTCATGCGTCCCATGAGCTTTTCTGGAATTAACTTTATCAAGAACGCTCAAACCTAAACATTTGCAAGCCAGGGATGGGAAAAAAGGACCTAAATTAGAGTCAAATTCATCTAACTTTAAGGTCATTTTTTTTCCTAAGGGAGATGGAAGCTTATTTTCTTAATAATTTCTTAATAAAACCGCCCCAAAAATGAAATGCATATATAGACGGACATAGATGTCGTTTGGTTATTTGTGTCGTTGGGTTTCTGTCATTTTGACGTTTACCCTCATATCCTTCTATTCATAAAACAACTTCTTGAACATAGAACCTACATGTACTAGTAGATGATTCGTGGAAGCTATACAAACAACATAACATCAATCAAGTGATTGTTTAAAAAAGGGATACGTGTTGATACTGAATATATAATTAATGATACGCTTGTAATTAATGACATCGGTGTTACATAGGAACAATGCGTATCAGGGAAACTAGCTGACTTATGACGTATGCTAAATTCCGCTCTTATATTGTTGGGTTGTTGACCACAATGTTTGCCAAGATTTTATATCACTTCTTAAATATCTCAAGAATAACTGAGTCTATTGTACATAAAGTTACATTTTTAATTCCATTTCAAAACAGTTAAATCTTTATAATCTATCGATATTTACATTATCAACTGTATATCGACGTATACATATACAAAATGCATTGTCCCGATATTCATTAAATATTTGCCACTGGACATTAAACAAACAACGATAAATTATGTTACTACAAGTTTAATATGTTTAAACGTAAGAAAAATACATCCGTTCACATTTTTTATATTTCTTAAGATACCTATGGAGACGTTTTTGTCTTATTCTATAACAAAATTCCATCTATTGTTCTATATATCGTACCTAGGCTAGAGAAGCAAGACTTCATTCATTATAAGAAAAAGATATGGTAATATGATTGACATGTTCACTACGAGCTAATAATCAAAAGTAATTTTATGCATTGTATAAATTGGAAGAGGTAACTCCATATTTATTTTAATGATTTCCTTTCAAAGGTTTATTCTAGCTTATGCCACCAAAATGTGACAGAAAATGTGTTTTTATTGCACGAATGTTAGGAATAAAGATGAATAAAGATAGTAAGCATATCAGGAGCCTGTAATTCAGTGGTTGTCGTTTGTTTATATGTTACATATTTGTTTTCCGTTAATTTTTTTTACATAAATAAGGCCGTTGGTTTTCTCGTTTGAATTGTTTTACATTGTCTTATCGGGGCCTATTAATGACTGACTATGCGGTATGGGCTTTGCTCATTGTTGAAGGCCGTACGGTGACCTATAGTTTTTAATGTCTGTGTCATTTTGGTCTTTTGTGGATAGTTGTCTCATTAGCAATCATACCACATCTTCTTTTTTTATAATTTGTATATTTCTTCGTTGACTTGTTCGCTTTCGTCGTATTACACAATTTGCTAAGAATTAAAGAAAAGGGACAAGTTCTCTTTAATTTTTGATATGGTCATGTCATGTGCTCATGGCTCATGGCACAGATGTATTTCTTTTCGAAGATACAATAAAGTATCTAAAATACTAAAATTACGAGGTCCAATTTGTCAGCTGTCATCACGTAAAAACGACGAATCAAAGAATTCAACTTTATATATAACTAAGGGAGCTACCATTTGATTTTTATAGGGGGGCTAGGATGAAATTTGAAAAAAATAGGCAGGACAGGAGTTTTGAGTAAAAAAAAAGGCAAGATGAGACAATTGCAAAAAAAAAAAGTCAGGCCGACAATTTTGGGTAAAAAAAATCAGGATAAACTAAAAAAAAAAAGCAGGACCAAACAGAGTGAAAAAGAAAAAGGCAGGACAGAGATTACAGCTAAAAAAAATGCAGGACAAAATTTTTCATCCTAGCCCCCCATAAAAATCAAATGGTAGCTCCCCAATATAGTACAAAGGTGTAGATTAAAAATTACACCACTCCAGGCCCTTTTGTTTTCCACGTAACTAATATTGCCAATATAATTAAGAAGTTCCGGGTTGAGTCCGATACCGATACCAATAGTATATTCACCTGTTACCTATTACCTTATTTGTACGTTCCGCTAATTCTCTTAACACGGGTCAGCCATTTATCGTCCCTTTCCGACAAGAGGGACAAGCGGTCTGGTTTGGCTATTCGGGGATGCTTAGATAAGTAGCATTTATTTAGCTGTTGAGTATTTATATCGCTCCCTAGAACTGTCAAATTCAAATATTAATCAACACACTCAGTATTTTTACAGTTATAAACATAGATTGAACTTGGACCTTTATAACTAATATAGATAATTGTACATGTTTGATAACATTAATCTCTTCAGTTACGATTTACAAATTTGTACTATTTTCTCATTCGTGGCCTCAAACGCAAATATAGTATTGATGAATTAAAACTCAAACAAATATCTATGGGAAACAGCTCGCCTAGACGAGTGCAGCAAAGGTTTATTTTCTAATAATACAAGTGTGGACACAGATCAGTGTGGATAGTATATTTAAATGTTTGACATTGTTTTCTGGCATATAGAGTTATCTGTCACCCCCCCCCCCCCCCCAAATAGGTTACTATGTTGAAATGTGGTGCAGTGACAGCCAACCAGTACCAAACACTTAAAACAGCTGTGTCTTTTATCTAATATTTAGTTTTGATGTTCAAGACTGTTATGAAAGAGACACTAATCTACATCAGTTCATAGATTTTATTTAAATAAAAATTGCTATTCATATCAAATCTACATATTGGCAAACATACTATGACTGTTTTCTGGCATATAGAGTTATCTGTCCCCCCCCCCCAAATAGGTTACTATGTTGAAATGTGGTGCAGTGACAGCCAACCAGTACCAAACACTTAAAACAGCTGTGTCTTTTTAGTTTTGATGTTCAAGACTGTTATGAAAGAGACACTAATCTACATCAGTTCATAGATTTTATTTAAATAAAAATTTGCTATTCATATCAAATCTACATATTGGCAAACATACTATGACTGCTTCGTGTATATAGTATGTACATTCCTGTCATTAAATTTTGTGAATGCCCAACTTTCCATTCAGGAATTTCCTTTCAACATTTGGAATAACGTCTATTTGAATACATTAACAGTTGATCCTTTAAGGGAACACAGCTAGCTGAGTGGGTTCCAATAATGCAGAGATTTACGTAAAGAAACAGTAGATTGAAAATATTGCCAAAAGATTCCGATAATTCTTATTTCGGATAACAGGAAAAACTGAAAATAGGAAGAGGATCGATATCACATATATAGAACCATAATCATAATAATCATAATGATTTAAATGTATAAATGAAATGTAAGACTAGACAAAGTGATGCATTTCTGCAAGATGTGATTTTAATATGCAAGATGGTATCCGAGAACCTGCAAGAATGTTATATTTGTATGGTTCTATTTATGTTCCAATGAGGTGCTAATTTATTACTTGGGTTTATCCACATTAAACTGTAAATTTTTCAGGATCTTCCCAGCATTATTAGTTAAAGATTTTGTTTAAATGTCAGAAGTGTTTCTATGAAGCTATATTATGTTCTAATAATACAACTGTCCTCAATCACTTTGAAAGCACACTAAGACCGCTGCAGCATACATGTCTTACAAACATACATATATCTACCATGAAAAATAATGAAATAGAATCTTTTATATCACAAAACAATATTTACATAATGTTCTTTTAAGATCTGCAGAAAAAAGCGTAATGCGTTTACAATAATTATAAGCTTATACAAAACATGTTCACAAAGGGGGAACTTTGCTGCACTAAGACTGAGCTTCGAATGGTCAAGCTATGAAAATGTATTTTCAATGTTAACTTTTATCGTGCTAGCATACAAAGAACTTTTATTAAACTCTTAACTTTGTTATTGTGACTTATTGTTATGTTAAAATAATTTAAATATAATTATTGTAATTATGAACACATGTTCCAAATAAAACCCCAAAAAGGCACATGCTATCGATAGTTAATAAATACATCTATTTTTTGAATCGTGGCCTCAAACGCAAATAAAGTATTGATGAACAAAAACTCAAACACATATCTATGGGAAACAGCTCGCCTAAATGAGTGCAGCAAAGTTTCGAACAAAACAACGGATGGGCCAAAAGTGGACACATTGCTTTATATTAAACACCAAGATTTTTTGTAACTGGCAACCTTTCTTCCAAATTTTCATTAACATAGCCATCTTTTGCACGATCACTTTTCCATTTACCGTGTTTTTTGAAAATTCTATCTTCAATTAATGAATGGCTATTATTTATTTTGAATTTATTGAACCATAAAACTAATTTTTGACTCTTCACGTTGAATAATCCGCGAAGCGGATTATGTAAAATGTGAAGAGTCAAAAATTAATTTTATGGGTCAATAAATTCAAAATAAATTAATGCCATTCATTATAAATAAATTTCTATGAAAATAAGGCTCAAAGAACTTTTTATATTATTTATATTAACAATAACAACGTACGTACACACATGTTGGCGTATGAATACACAACGTCAGAGTGGGCGTGTCGCCATAAAAATTGACAACATTGAAAATAAAACTAATACTTTTAACTAATCAGCAGACAGTAAATACACCAAATTTATTTATTTTTTGATGCAGCTGCTCAATCTATGAAGACCAAATTTAGTCTTGTCTAAACCTAACTTGTGAAGAGTGGACAATAAAATGTCTCTGGCGGAAGAAAACGATATTCTTTCTGATTTACGAATTGAACAGATTAAAAAAAATTCTTTACTTTGCTAAAATGTTTTAAGGTCACCGTGATCAGCCAGTGGAACCTCAATTGGTATAGCATATCTTTTTAAAATCAAGAACAATATGTCTCTTACTTCATTGTGAAATGAATACTCGAAAAGATTATGAATACAATATTCAGCAGCATGGCTACAGCAGCATGTGGGATTTAGTTTAATTTAAATACGGTGCATATATATCTGCATTTAAAAAGCTTTGCATATTTCTGAATCATAAATGATATTATTAAGTTTTGTAAAACCACAACTGAAGAAGGGTTGCTATTTCTATATTTCGGGAAGTCCATATGTCGGGGTTTAGACTTTCATTCAATTGTAGTAGATGGGGAAAAAAATGTTCTTGATATATCTAGTCTATGACGCTGGGTACTACATAGTTGTTAATATTTCGGAACTCATAAGTTGAATTTGACCAATAAGCTTTCAATCGCAGAGATAATCAAGGGCAGTTTCGTTTTTTTAAGAATATAACACATTGATCTTTCTTGACTTTTTTCCTCTGTCAACTAGCAATTTCTAGCCTGTTTCTAAATATGTAGCTTCACGACTGGCATGGGTAAAATCTCTTTGTTCTTACTGTGCTATAATTTGGATAATGCACAGCAAAGGTGTGCATTAACTACCTCAGATATACTGCACAGTTCAAATCTATTTTTACCATTAGGGGCGGTTCCAGGATTTTGAAAGGGGCGTTTTTCTTTCAAATTAAAAAACAAATATCACCGAGTGTACATAGCGAGACTAATTAAAAGGGTGTGGTCACGTTTCTCCAACATTTGGTAATTAGACTAAAACAACATTAAGGATTATGGGGTCCTCTTAAGGACTGGATCTTGATATCTACCTGTAATTCACCTGTTCTTGATCAAAATATTGTTAAAAAGGTATATATTTTTTAAAGATATATATATTTTTTAATAGTCTCCCAAAATTGTAAAAGTCCATATAGTCTAACACAGCGATGTAATTTTTTATTTTATATAAAAAAAAATGTGCATCGTATGATAGACAATGAGACAACTCTCTATAAGAGACCAAATGAAACAGAAGTTAACAATTATACATAAAAAAGAAGATGTGGTATGATTGCCAATGAGACAACTATTCACAAGAGACCAAATGACACAGACATTAACAAATATAGATCACCGTACGGTCTTCAACAATGAGCAAAGTCATACCGCATAGTCAGCTTTAAAAGGACCCAAGAAAACAAATGTTTAACAATTCAAACGAGAAAACTAACGGCCTAATTTATGTACAATATAATGAATGAAAAACGAATATATTACACAGCAATGACAATCACCGAATTACAGACTCCAACACTCCTCCTTATTTTGAGACATTGGTGCAACAGAACAATAAAAGAACTGTACAAAAACATACAATAACTTTTGATGACTTTTTGCATAAATAAAACTTGGCTGTTTTGCATCGGTTTAGATTTTAACATCTACATGAAACACAAATACAAAAATATATCAAGTAATAGAATAAATTACTAAAATGAGGTACAGTCAGTGAACATTTCGATTTTTCATGTTACTTTTAATCCAAAAAAATCTTTTAAAAAAAATAATTTCGAGATTATATCTTCATAATTTTTTTTATGAAATTTTCAGTTTGATGAGAATTTTCCTTGTTTATTTAAGGATTTTTTTGTTGAATAACCTTTTTAATTTTGTAACTCAAATACGGCGGATGAAAATGTTTTGATATAAATATTTTTTAACAATATTCCTTTTTACAATATTTTAGTTAAGACCTGATATAGGTGAGTTACAGGTGATTATCACGATGCCAGTCCTTATGAGGACCCCTTAATCCCTTATGTTGTTTTAGTCTAATTATCAAATGTTGGAAAAACGTGACTTCATTAAGACACCGCATAGTCAGCTTTAAAAGGACCCGAGAAAACAAATGTTTAACAATTCAAACGAGAAAACTAACGGCCTAATTTATGTACAATATAATGAACGAAAAACGAATATATTACACAGCAATGACAATCACCGAATTACAGACTCCAACACTCCCCCTTATTTTGAGACATTGGTGCAACAGAACAATAAAAGAACTGTACAGAACCATACATAAACAAGCAACAAATAATCTAAATCACTACACATCTAGTATCCGTAACCGTACGACCGGAAGCAATGTTTTGCTTTTAAACCAAGCCAGTTCCCACAGTTAAACACTATATAGATCACGACGCGACGTGATGTACCCAATTTGTATCAGATCCGTTTTCGTGGAAAAAGTGGACAGATATACGACTGACTATTTATGCTCGGAGTTCAGTATTTTTGTGTTTTTACTTTTCATCTGCCAAGACAGCATGCCACGAAAACTGGCTTCGGCTCTAGTGATATTTCCTAATATTGTAACAACATCTAAGCATACCAAGGAACATTACCATAAAGTTTCATCCAGCTAGGTCTTCTAATGAAAGATTTAGAATTTGCAATTTTTTTCACATTTTATCAGTTTCCATGGCAACAGCAGCCATCTTGTTGATGCCATACCCAGTTCGCAAAACTTTGTATGCTGGGTAACATTATGGTATAGTTCCATCACCATTGGATCATACAGTGCCAAGATATGGACTGGACAAAAAGCGTGGAAGAAAAATAAAAATAACTAGAATTGCCATTGCAAGCAATAGCGGATGTCACCCTTCCCCTATTGCCACTAAGCGGCATCCATTTGAAAACAATTTAACAGTGAATGCAGATCAACGCATTGCGATATATCTTTCTGTAAATTTTTAGTACGTTTTGAGCATTGTCAAAAGTTTCACATTTCTTCTGTTTCCATGGCAACGGCAGCCATTTTGAAAATCCCGAAGTCAAAAGTCTCATCTATACATGCCAGTTAACATTATATTAAGTTTCATTAAGTTTGGAGCATTTTGAAAATATTTGACATTTCTGCAGTTTCCATGGCAACGGTGGCCATTTTGGAAATTCCAACTTCAAAAGTCTCACGCAGACTTGACAGTCAACAAATATATTATGTTTCATCAATTTTGGAGCATTTTGAAATTTTTGACATTTTTGACATTTTGGCTGGTTTCTATGGTAACAGATACCATTCCAAATTTCTAATGGCAGATACCACATTGGTACATGGGAGGGAACATACCATCAAAGTTTCAATGGATTTGACCTACCATTTTAAGAAAGTAAATGCCACTTTAAGGTTTTTGAAGCATTTTGACCATTTTCGACTTGTTTCCATGGTAACAGCAGACATTTTCGAAATTCCAACGCCAAATTGCACATCTACCAATGTTGCTCATCGTTACTATGAAGTTTCAAAAAATTTGGAGCATTTTGATATTTTTGAAATTTTTGGTGCAGTTTCCATGGCAACATAGTAGTTCCAATGATTGCCAAAATCATCCAAAACCAGTATATGGCTGGCACCTACATTGTATCAAAATATGATGATTCTGAGTTTAAGAATCTCCAAATTATTCACCAAAACCAAAAACTGGAATTTTTCACAATTATTCTGTTTCCATGGAAACGGCAGCCATTTTTATGGTCTTAGACCCACCTGCACCCCGAAATTTTTTGTTCCACCTTATAGTGAACTATCATTAAGATTGGTTCCATTTCACTCCAAAAAACATGCCGGACAAAATAGGTGGAAGTATAATAATAATACAGAAAAAGAAACAGAGGAAAAGCAATACGTCACCCGACATTGTCGATCGGGTGACATAATAATACAGAAAAAGAAACAGAGGAAAAGCAATATGTCACCCGACATTGTCGATCGGGTGACATAATAATAATAATACGGAAAAAGAAACAGAGGAAAAGCAATATGTCACCCGACATTGTCGATCGGGTGACATAAAAATATATCAAGTAATAGAATAAATTACTAAAATGAGGTACAGTCAGTGAACATTTCGATTTTTCATGTTACTTTTAATCCAAAAAAATCTTTTAAAAAAAATAATTTCGAGATTATATCTTCATAATTTTTTTTATGAAATTTTCAGTTTGATGAGAATTTTCCTTGTTTATTTAAGGATTTTTTTGTTGAATAACCTTTTTAATTTTGTAACTCAAATACGGCGGATGAAAATGTTTTGATATAAATATTTTTTAACAGTATTCCTTTTTACAATATTTTAGTTAAGACCTGAGATAGGTGAATTACAGGTAATTATCACGATGCCAGTCCTTATGAGGACCCGTTAATCCCTTATGTTGTTTTAGTCTAATTATCAAATGTTGGAAAAACGTGACTTCATTAAGACACCGCATAGCCAGCTTTAAAAGGACCCGAGAAAACAAATGTTTAACAATTCAAACGAGAAAACTAACGGCCTAATTTATGTACAATATAATGAACGAAAAACGAATATATTACACAGCAATGACAATCACCGAATTACAGACTCCAACACTCCCCCTTATTTTGAGACATTGGTGCAACAGAACAATAAAAGAACTGTACAGAACCATACATAAACAAGCAACAAATAATCTAAATCACTACACATCTAGTATCCGTAACCGTACGACCGGAAGCAATGTTTTGCTTTTAAACCAAGCCAGTTCCCACAGTTAAACACTATATAGATCACGACGCGACGTGATGTACCCAATTTGTATCAGATCCGTTTTCGTGGAAAAAGTGGACAGATATACGACTGACTATTTATGCTCGGAGTTCAGTATTTTTGTGTTTTTACTTTTCATCTGCCAAGACAGCATGCCACG
The DNA here is from genome assembly GCF_963676685.1 of Mytilus edulis. Taxonomy (NCBI): domain Eukaryota; kingdom Metazoa; phylum Mollusca; class Bivalvia; order Mytilida; family Mytilidae; genus Mytilus; species Mytilus edulis. Next base: position 48,635,532 of record NC_092344.1, read on the forward strand.
AAAACTGGCTTCGGCTCTAGTGATATTTCCTAATATTGTAACAACATCTAAGCATACCAAGGAACATTACCATAAAGTTCATCCAGCTAGGTCTTCTAATGAAAGATTTAGAATTTGCAATTTTTTTCACATTTTATCAGTTTCCATGGCAACAGCAGCCATCTTGTTGATGCCATACCCAGTTTGCAAAACTTTGTATGCTGGGTAACATTATGGTATAGTTCCATCACCATTGGATCATACAGTGCCAAGATATGGACTGGACAAAAAGCGTGGAAGAAAAATAAAAATAATAATAATAAGAAAAAAAGAAACGTAGAATAACAATACGTCACCCCAACTCCGTTGAGGGTGCCATAATAATAATAAGAAAAAAAGAAACGTAGAATAACAATACGTCACCCCAACTCCGTTGAGGGTGCCATAAAAAAGAATCGTACAATAACAATATGTCACCCGACCTCCGTCAGGGTGACATAACTAGAATTGCCATTGCAAGCAATAGCGGATGTCACCCTTCCCCCCATTGCCACTAAGCGGCAGCCATTTTAAAAACTTTTAACAGTGAATGCACATATTTGCATAGCTATACATTTTTCTGTAAATTTTCAGTACAATTAGATCATTTTTAAAAACATGACATTTTTGCTGTTTCCATGGCAACGGCAGCCATTTTGAAAGTTTCAAATTCAAAAGTCTCATCTATACATGCCAGTTTACAATAATATTAAGTTTCATTAAGTTTGGATCATTTTGAAAATATTTGACATTTTTGCAGTTTCCATGGCAACGGTGGCCATTTTGGAAATTCCAACTTCAAAAGTCTCATCCAGACTTGCCAGTCTACAATCATATTAAGTTTCATTAAATTTGGAGCATTTTGAAATTTTTGAAATTTTTTACATTTGTGATGGTTCCTATGGCAACAGAGACCATTCCCAAAATTTAATGGCATATACCACATTGGTACATGGGAGGGACCATACCATCAAAGTTTCGATCCATTTGACCTACCATTTTAAGAAAGTTAATGCCACTTCACCAAACCCTGAAGTTTTTAGAGCATTTTGACACGTATGCTCTGTTTCCATGGTAACGGCAGACATTTTGGAAATTCCAACGCCAAATTCCACATCTACCAATGTTGCTCATCGTTACCATGAAGTTTCAAAAAATTTGGAGCATTTTGATATTTTTGACATTTTTGGTGTAGTTTCCATGGCAACATAGTAGTTCCAATGAATGCCAAAATCATCCAAAACCAGTATATGGCTGGCACCTACATTGTGTCAAAATATGATGATTCTGAGTTTAAGAATCTCCAAATTATTCACCAAAACCAAAAACTGGAATTTTTCACAATTATTCTGTTTCCATGGAAACGGCAGCCATTTTTTATGGTCTTAGACCCACCTGCACCCCGAAATTTTTTGTTCCACCTTATAGTGAACTATCATTAAGATTGGTTCCATTTTACTCCAAAAAACCTGCCGGACAAAATAGGTGGAAGTATAATAATAACTAGAATTGCCATTGCAAGCAATAGCGGATGTCACCCTTCCCCTATTGCCACTAAGCGGCATCCATTTGAAAACAATTTAACAGTGAATGCAGATCAACGCATTGCGATATATCTTTCTGTAAATTTTTAGTACGTTTTGAGCATTGTCAAAAGTTTCACATTTCTTCTGTTTCCATGGCAACGGCAGCCATTTTGAAAATCCCGAAGTCAAAAGTCTCATCTATACATGCCAGTTAACATTATATTAAGTTTCATTAAGTTTGGAGCATTTTGAAAATATTTGACATTTCTGCAGTTTCCATGGCAACGGTGGCCATTTTGGAAATTCCAACTTCAAAAGTCTCACGCAGACTTGACAGTCAACAAATATATTATGTTTCATCAATTTTGGAGCATTTTGAAATTTTTGACATTTTTGACATTTTGGCTGGTTTCTATGGTAACAGATACCATTCCAAATTTCTAATGGCAGATACCACATTGGTACATGGGAGGGAACATACCATCAAAGTTTCAATGGATTTGACCTACCATTTTAAGAAAGTAAATGCCACTTTAAGGTTTTTGAAGCATTTTGACCATTTTCGACTTGTTTCCATGGTAACAGCAGACATTTTCGAAATTCCAACGCCAAATTGCACATCTACCAATGTTGCTCATCGTTACTATGAAGTTTCAAAAAATTTGGAGCATTTTGATATTTTTGAAATTTTTGGTGCAGTTTCCATGGCAACATAGTAGTTCCAATGATTGCCAAAATCATCCAAAACCAGTATATGGCTGGCACCTACATTGTATCAAAATATGATGATTCTGAGTTTAAGAATCTCCAAATTATTCACCAAAACCAAAAACTGGAATTTTTCACAATTATTCTGTTTCCATGGAAACGGCAGCCATTTTTATGGTCTTAGACCCACCTGCACCCCGAAATTTTTTGTTCCACCTTATAGTGAACTATCATTAAGATTGGTTCCATTTCACTCCAAAAAACATGCCGGACAAAATAGGTGGAAGTATAATAATAATACAGAAAAAGAAACAGAGGAAAAGCAATACGTCACCCGACATTGTCGATCGGGTGACATAATAATACAGAAAAAGAAACAGAGGAAAAGCAATATGTCACCCGACATTGTCGATCGGGTGACATAATAATAATAATACGGAAAAAGAAACAGAGGAAAAGCAATATGTCACCCGACATTGTCGATCGGGTGACATAAAAATATATCAAGTAATAGAATAAATTACTAAAATGAGGTACAGTCAGTGAACATTTCGATTTTTCATGTTACTTTTAATCCAAAAAAATCTTTTAAAAAAAATAATTTCGAGATTATATCTTCATAATTTTTTTTATGAAATTTTCAGTTTGATGAGAATTTTCCTTGTTTATTTAAGGATTTTTTTGTTGAATAACCTTTTTAATTTTGTAACTCAAATACGGCGGATGAAAATGTTTTGATATAAATATTTTTTAACAGTATTCCTTTTTACAATATTTTAGTTAAGACCTGAGATAGGTGAATTACAGGTAATTATCACGATGCCAGTCCTTATGAGGACCCGTTAATCCCTTATGTTGTTTTAGTCTAATTATCAAATGTTGGAAAAACGTGACTTCATTAAGACACCGCATAGCCAGCTTTAAAAGGACCCGAGAAAACAAATGTTTAACAATTCAAACGAGAAAACTAACGGCCTAATTTATGTACAATATAATGAACGAAAAACGAATATATTACACAGCAATGACAATCACCGAATTACAGACTCCAACACTCCCCCTTATTTTGAGACATTGGTGCAACAGAACAATAAAAGAACTGTACAGAACCATACATAAACAAGCAACAAATAATCTAAATCACTACACATCTAGTATCCGTAACCGTACGACCGGAAGCAATGTTTTGCTTTTAAACCAAGCCAGTTCCCACAGTTAAACACTATATAGATCACGACGCGACGTGATGTACCCAATTTGTATCAGATCCGTTTTCGTGGAAAAAGTGGACAGATATACGACTGACTATTTATGCTCGGAGTTCAGTATTTTTGTGTTTTTACTTTTCATCTGCCAAGACAGCATGCCACGAAAACTGGCTTCGGCTCTAGTGATATTTCCTAATATTGTAACAACATCTAAGCATACCAAGGAACATTACCATAAAGTTCATCCAGCTAGGTCTTCTAATGAAAGATTTAGAATTTGCAATTTTTTTCACATTTTATCAGTTTCCATGGCAACAGCAGCCATCTTGTTGATGCCATACCCAGTTTGCAAAACTTTGTATGCTGGGTAACATTATGGTATAGTTCCATCACCATTGGATCATACAGTGCCAAGATATGGACTGGACAAAAAGCGTGGAAGAAAAATAAAAATAATAATAATAAGAAAAAAAGAAACGTAGAATAACAATACGTCACCCCAACTCCGTTGAGGGTGCCATAAAAAAGAATCGTACAATAACAATATCTCACCCGACCTCCGTCAGGGTGACATAACTAGAATTGCCATTGCAAGCAATAGCGGATGTCACCCTTCCCCCCATTGCCACTAAGCGGCAGCCATTTTAAAAACTTTTAACAGTGAATGCACATATTTGCATAGCTATACATTTTTCTGTAAATTTTCAGTACAATTAGATCATTTTTAAAAACCTGACATTTTTGCTGTTTCCATGGCAACGGCAGCCATTTTGAAAGTTTCAAATTCAAAAGTCTCATCTATACATGCCAGTTTACAATAATATTAAGTTTCATTAAGTTTGGATCATTTTGAAAATATTTGACATTTTTGCAGTTTCCATGGCAACGGTGGCCATTTTGGAAATTCCAACTTCAAAAGTCTCATCCAGACTTGCCAGTCTACAATCATATTAAGTTTCATCAAATTTGGAGCATTTTGAAAATTTTGAAATTTTTGACATTTGTGATGGTTCCTATGGCAACAGAGACCATTCCCAAAATTTAATGGCATATACCACATTGGTACATGGGAGGGACCATACCATCAAAGTTTCGATCCATTTGACCTACCATTTTAAGAAAGTTAATGCCACTTCACCAAACCCTGAAGTTTTTAGAGCATTTTGACACTTATGCTCTGTTTCCATGGTAACGGCAGACATTTTGGAAATTCCAACGCCAAATTCCACATCTACCAATGTTGCTCATCGTTACCATGAAGTTTCAAAAAATTTGGAGCATTTTGATATTTTTGACATTTTTGGTGTAGTTTCCATGGCAACATAGTAGTTCCAATGAATGCCAAAATCATCCAAAACCAGTATATGGCTGGCACCTACATTGTGTCAAAATATGATGATTCTGAGTTTAAGAATCTCCAAATTATTCACCAAAACCAAAAACTGGAATTTTTCACAATTATTCTGTTTCCATGGAAACGGCAGCCATTTTTTATGGTCTTAGACCCACCTGCACCCCGAAATTTTTTGTTCCACCTTATAGTGAACTATCATTAAGATTGGTTCCATTTTACTCCAAAAAACCTGCCGGACAAAATAGGTGGAAGTATAATAATAACTAGAATTGCCATTGCAAGCAATAGCGGATGTCACCCTTCCCCTATTGCCACTAAGCGGCATCCATTTGAAAACAATTTAACAGTGAATGCAGATCAACGCATTGCGATATATCTTTCTGTAAATTTTTAGTACGTTTTGAGCATTGTCAAAAGTTTCACATTTCTTCTGTTTCCATGGCAACGGCAGCCATTTTGAAAATCCCGAAGTCAAAAGTCTCATCTATACATGCCAGTTAACATTATATTAAGTTTCATTAAGTTTGGAGCATTTTGAAAATATTTGACATTTCTGCAGTTTCCATGGCAACGGTGGCCATTTTGGAAATTCCAACTTCAAAAGTCTCACGCAGACTTGACAGTCAACAAATATATTATGTTTCATCAATTTTGGAGCATTTTGAAATTTTTGACATTTTTGACATTTTGGCTGGTTTCTATGGTAACAGATACCATTCCAAATTTCTAATGGCAGATACCACATTGGTACATGGGAGGGAACATACCATCAAAGTTTCAATGGATTTGACCTCCATTTTAAGAAAGTAAATGCCACTTTAAGGTTTTTGAAGCATTTTGACCATTTTCGACTTGTTTCCATGGTAACAGCAGACATTTTCGAAATTCCAACGCCAAATTGCACATCTACCAATGTTGCTCATCGTTACTATGAAGTTTCAAAAAATTTGGAGCATTTTGATATTTTTGAAATTTTTGGTGCAGTTTCCATGGCAACATAGTAGTTCCAATGATTGCCAAAATCATCCAAAACCAGTATATGGCTGGCACCTACATTGTATCAAAATATGATGATTCTGAGTTTAAGAATCTCCAAATTATTCACCAAAACCAAAAACTGGAATTTTTCACAATTATTCTGTTTCCATGGAAACGGCAGCCATTTTTATGGTCTTAGACCCACCTGCACCCCGAAATTTTTTGTTCCACCTTATAGTGAACTATCATTAAGATTGGTTCCATTTCACTCCAAAAAACATGCCGGACAAAATAGGTGGAAGTATAATAATAATACAGAAAAAGAAACAGAGGAAAAGCAATACGTCACCCGACATTGTCGATCGGGTGACATAATAATACAGAAAAAGAAACAGAGGAAAAGCAATATGTCACCCGACATTGTCGATCGGGTGACATAATAATAATAATACGGAAAAAGAAACAGAGGAAAAGCAATATGTCACCCGACATTGTCGATCGGGTGACATAAAAATATATCAAGTAATAGAATAAATTACTAAAATGAGGTACAGTCAGTGAACATTTCGATTTTTCATGTTACTTTTAATCCAAAAAAATCTTTTAAAAAAAATAATTTCGAGATTATATCTTCATAATTTTTTTTATGAAATTTTCAGTTTGATGAGAATTTTCCTTGTTTATTTAAGGATTTTTTTGTTGAATAACCTTTTTAATTTTGTAACTCAAATACGGCGGATGAAAATGTTTTGATATAAATATTTTTTAACAGTATTCCTTTTTACAATATTTTAGTTAAGACCTGAGATAGGTGAATTACAGGTAATTATCACGATGCCAGTCCTTATGAGGACCCGTTAATCCCTTATGTTGTTTTAGTCTAATTATCAAATGTTGGAAAAACGTGACTTCATTAAGACACCGCATAGCCAGCTTTAAAAGGACCCGAGAAAACAAATGTTTAACAATTCAAACGAGAAAACTAACGGCCTAATTTATGTACAATATAATGAACGAAAAACGAATATATTACACAGCAATGACAATCACCGAATTACAGACTCCAACACTCCCCCTTATTTTGAGACATTGGTGCAACAGAACAATAAAAGAACTGTACAAAAACATACATAAACAAGCAACAAATAATCTAAATCACTACACATCTAGTATCCGTAACCGTACGACCGGAAGCAATGTTTTGCTTTTAAACCAAGCCAGTTCCCACAGTTAAACACTATATAGATCACGACGCGACGTGATGTACCCAATTTGTATCAGATCCGTTTTCGTGGAAAAAGTGGACAGATATACGACTGACTATTTATGCTCGGAGTTCAGTATTTTTGTGTTTTTACTTTTCATCTGCTAAGACAGCATACCACGAAAACTGGCTTCGGCTCTAGTGATATACAGACAGAACGATATGGTTCTTCGCACTAGAAGACAATAACTTTTGATGACTTTTTGCATAAATAAAACTTGGCTGTTTTGCATCGGTTTAGATTTTAACATCTAAATGAAACACAAATACAAAAATATATCAAGTAATAGAATAAATTACTAAAATGAGGTACAGTCAGTGAACATTTCGATTTTTCATGTTACTTTTAATCCAAAAAAATCTTTTAAAAAAATAATTTCGAGATTATATCTTCATAATTTTTTTTATGAAATTTTCAGTTTGATGAGAATTTTCCTTGTTTATTTAAGGATTTTTTTGTTGAATAACCTTTTTAATTTTGTAACTCAAATACGGCGAATGAAAATGTTTTGATATAAATATTTTTTAACAATATTCCTTTTTACAATATTTTAGTTAAGACCTGATATAGTTGAATTACAGGTAATTATTACGATGCCAGTCCTTATGAGGACCCCTTAATCCCTTATGTTGTTTTAGTCTAATTATCAAATGTTGGAAAAACGTGACTTCATTAAGACTTAGCTGTCAAATTTTATATATAAAAGTAATCCCAGTTTTTTGTATTGCAATTAGTTGATATTTGTTATTTTGATGTCAAATTCTACCATGAAATACTTTTTAAAGGAAAGATATTTTTTTTAATTTTTGGTGTCCCACTTTTTATAGTTGCTCTTTTTTTTCTGAAAGTGTTTTTTTTTACTCATGTGTTATATTTTGTAAATAAAGTCTTATTAGAGATGACCATTATGAATATATATTATGAGATGATATGAACATTTCATATTTTAATGAATAAATAAAGACAAATATCATACAAGTACAAGGCACTGATATACACATTTGAATGTTCAAGGTTAATTTAGTTTCCAAGTTTTTTGAGGATGTAAGATGCTGCATCACCATACTGAATACATTGTGTGAGTTTTTTTTAAAGTTGTGAATCTTTCTTCTATTTATCTATACTTCTTTGCTTTTCCTCTCCTCTTGCCACCTGCTGCACACTGTACTTTCTTTGCCTCGTAAGCTGCTTGCTCTTTCTTGAACACATTGATAATTTAAAATATGTTTGGATGTGCTGTTTTGGCTCTCTTTTTGTGCTTATTATGCCAGCCCTCTAAATGCTTATTTGTCCTGGGTCCTTTTGTCTGGTGGTGGTTCCAGGTTGGTTGTGGGTATCTGCCCTCTCTTCGTATCACAATTATACGTTAACTTGGTGCAGGCATTAGTCTGTGGTGCGTTTTCCAAGGTGTGTATTCTTGGGTAAGTATTTGGTAAACGTGATTTCAGTTTTGTCTGGTAGAGTGCTGATCTCCTGCTTTCGAATGAAGGCAGTTTTTGTGAAGTCTCAATGGTCTGTGCATCTCATGATAAACTAATCATTGGTAATTAAATATAATTTGTTCAAATCTTGAAGAAGTCAAGTCATTGAATACCATGGATCTTGCTTTATATATATAATTAGCACAGTTTTGAGGATTTTTTAATATTTATTTTTTTTTAAAGTTGCTGTTATGTAATTAAACAAGTCTGTGTGAAAATATGTGGGTTTTTTTTCCTATCAAACTTTTTGTGTTGCATAATGTAAAGGATAATTAAATTATTTTTGATTTTGCTAACTGCATGAATTAAAAAAAGTTGCAACTTTTATTAAATATGAAACAAACAATATTTCAAGAGAAGCAACTTTCCAACTACATTTTTTTTATTGTAGATTTTTCCTGATTTCACAACTTTTGAAATCATAAAAATGGTCACTTTTATTAAAAATAATAATTCAAGAGAAACAATTCCCTAATTACATGTTGTTCAAATTGCTATACAAACACAGAGGTTTAATTTGTTTATTTAATACTTTTATCTAAATTCACATTTCGCCTTAGTTCAATTCCCATCTGGCCTTAGTATATATTTTGGTGTCTTCCTCGAATGCCAACATTTTATATGTAACCTATTCCTTGAATGCCAACAAAAATATTTCAATGGATGTTTATATAATAACAATAGGTGTTTTTATAAGTATTTACCTGTTAAAAATAATTAGTGAGCTTGACACAATTGCAACATTTTATCACTTTTTGATTAGAAAAAATAGCAAAATTTTAGGGTTAAATTATTATGAATTTAAAGAAATAAAATGAAAACATTTTATTTTCATTTTATGACTTTTTATTGGAAAAAAAAATCTAAATTTTGGAATGGAAAATTTATTAACATAAGAAACATTAGAAATATTAAAGACATTTAAGTTAAATACAATTATTTCAAACTAAAAAAAGGTATTAGAGATTTATCTAATTTCATATCATGTAAATATATACATGAACTATATGAAGATTTCAATTGAACAGTAATTGTTAATTAAACATTAAAAATCATCAGAAATAATTAAGTAAATTTTATAACTTCCAAACTGGCACTCTGCAAAGCTTGAAATAGGGTAACAAGAATTCAGTCTTAGTGGCATGATTTTTTTATTAGTATTCAGTGGGTTTGTACTATCTGTCCGTAACTGCGAGTACTCTCAGATCTGTACTTAATGTCTTTTTGTTGTTCGTATAAAAAGTACACGGCCACGTCCACTCTGTGTAATATTTCTATTTGTATCCATCCGATGAGTTAAAATTGAGAATGGAAAGGGGAATGTGTCAAAGAGACAACAACCCGACCAAAGAGCAAACAACAACCTTTTTCAACTGACGTGTATTTTTCGTTCTTTATATGCTGTACTGTTACAACACAGTCCCAGGTTAGGGGGAGGGTTGGTATCCCGCTAACATGTTTAACCCCGCTACATTCTTTATGTATGTGACTGTCCCGAAGTTGGAAGCCTGTAAATTAACCCTTACCAACATATATTTATGAATCATGATCTACAAAAAAATGTGCAGTATTATAACAAAGAAAAATATCCTGAACAAACTGAACATACTAAAACATAGTAATCAAACACATCAAACAAAGTTACAAGAACTTCTATCAATATGGGAGGATATTACAGCACACACAACTATAGAAATATTGAAAAAAAACTTCAAAGTCCAAAGAAGCAGTTATAGAATTTGTGTTAACTGGAATTCCTGACAATATGACTATGTACATGTTGAGTTTGTGATGCAAGACTTTTCAAAGTTTCATTTTAAGAAAACCCATATTTGTTGAAGCATTTACAGCAAAAAAATATTTTCAACAACTTGTAAAACATGAATTAGATATTACCTATCTGTTTAATTAGTATGATTGTTTTCATAAGCATGCACTTTTGTTGTGATAACTTTTTGCACCTATTCCTCGAACGCCAACGTTATTTTACAGGTAAATAGTCGGTATATCAAATGATGTTGGCATTCAAGGAATAAACCTATATTTTACCTTTTTTACCTGGAATTCACAGCTAACACGGCTGGTAATCTACACACGCAGAACATTTGGTTCTGCAATAAAAACCGTGAGAGGATTTTCCGGTTGTGCTTGAGTGGAGTAATTGTCACCGCTTCAAAAGGTATGTACATTTCTAAATCTCAATTTTCTTATTCAACTGATCAAAATATTGAAAATCGGAGAATGCTATGCTGTAGTGAATACTTTAACGAAGAGATACATGTATCATTTACTGTTGTACGTAGAGTTGAACTCCTACAAAATCAGTTGTCCCACAAGAAATTGCCTAAAAAAGTAACATTTCAATTTTGAAATGGTTCTATTTACAAACCTACAAGTTCAAATTTAGTTTTTTTTCGGGCAATAGGTATGAATGTTGTTTTTGGCGGCGTGTGCGCTGTCCGCCGTTGATAGACATCTTAATAATTCCAAAAACTAAATTTTTTCATGAAGTCATGCGTGAGGGAATCGGTTCTGATTGAGGACATCGTGAATGCGTGAGGGGAGGTACACATCTTATCTTTATATTCAAGCTATCAGTCGTTGAAACTTACCAAAATTTGACTACATTGTTCATGAAAAAACACATATGTGAGTGTGCTTAAAAAAGATTACGAGATTGGATTTTGAAATAATTGTAGGAACCTAGGTTTAATAATATGTTTCACGAAGAATAAAGACAAAAAATGTTGTCAACGATTTTGTTTTCTTGCTACAAGTAAAAACTAGACCGATTATTTGCCCCCATCTGCAAATTTGGAGACAGATTTGCAATTCAATAGTTAGACTTTATTCACATAAAGAATATTTTGTGATTTATTGTATAAATCAAAATCTTTGAACAAATATCAAATTTTGTGTTTTGAGAATCATCTTTTTTTTTTAAATAAACTATTTTAGGGGAGATAACTCCTTTCGTAAATGTGTATAACATGAATCTTAATTAAGCTTTTTTCAACTGATTTTTATAGTTCGTTCTTATGTTCTATTGTAACGTTATGGGTCATCGTAAATTCGCATTTTACTGTTTTTATGTATTATATATAATTTGTTCGTCCGGTCACTTTTTCGCGGGGATCGGTTTTCTCGTGCTTGAGACTCAATGTCCAGACTTATTTAAACAAATAATAAGTTTTCATCGGCGATATCATTTTCTTAGATATATGTGGTGATCTCTGTGACGTATATTTGACGAGAGGACTACTCCCAGAGGGTTTAGTTCGCTTCGAGGGCGGGGATAACTTGTATCTCCATGGCTTTTTGTAGAGAGTCAATTTCAGTCCTCTTTTCCTTTTTCCTTTGAACAATGGCATTTTCTGAAGTTGAACAAACAATTAATAGTTTGATTTCATTGAATCAGTGATCAGTTTACATCTATTAAAGTATAAGGATAAATCTGTGCTTTTAATCAGCATTGATCACATTTATTGAGTCAACAAAAGTCACAAAGCCAAAGATTAAAAAAAAATGTTTGTACTTCCCCTCACGCATTCACGATGTCCTCAATCAGAACCGATCCCCTCACGCATGACTTCACGGAAAAATGTTGTTTTTGGAATTATTAAGACGTCTATCAACACAGGACAGCGCACACGCCGCCAAAAACAACATTCATACCTATTGCCCGAAAAAAAACCTAAATTTGAACTTGTAAGTCTGTAAATAGAACCATTTCAAAATTGAAATGTTACTTTTTTAGGCAATTTCTCGTGGGACAACTGATTTTGTAGGAGTTCAACTCTACGTACAACAGTAAATGATACATGTATCTCTTCGTTAAAGTATTCACCACAGCATAGCATTCTCCGATTTTCAATATTTTGATCAGTTGAATAAGAAAATTGAGATTTAGAAATGTACATACCTTTTGAAGCGGTGACAATTACTCCACTCAAGCACAACCGGAAAATCCTCTCACGGTTTTTATTGCAGAACCAAATGTTCTGCGTGTGTAGATTACCAGCCGTGGCTAAGGCGAAATGAGAACACACCATTAAGACAATATTGACGATTTTAAGCTAAAACACGATACTTTGTTCAATCCAAGGGTTAACGACCTGTTCGCCCCCACCCCCGAATCCGCCATCTGCCTTGAAATTACGACAAAGTTGATAATTTTTGGTAATTTCTGCCAAAAAAAAAAGAAATGTATCTAAGAATATCCGAATAAAAGAAATCTCATTTGGATTAGTTTTAGACTCAAGGGAATTTATAACAACTTTTATATGTATATATATCTATTCCTATAAAGTGACTATTTTTGGATCGAATTTAATGATCCGTGGATTGCGGAATAATGTCCACATTTCTATAACGTTCACATAAATTGATTGCGTCATGTGTTAAAACAGTTATTGGCCAATCAAATCGGTATATGTAATTTAATCTGCACAGCACGAGATAACCCAATAACCCGAACTCCTACGTCGTTCGGGTTAAGCAGTGTCACTCGAGCTGTGCAGATTAAATCCCATATACCGACTTGCTTGGTAAATAACTATAACATAAACGTTTCACCCTAAAAGAAAAATTTGATTTGATTGGGCGTGATTATGTTGATGTCATAAATGATCTAAGACACGTCTCGATTGATTGATTGATGGATATGTGTTTAACGCCACTTTCAGAATTATTGTGTTTTTTCTTCGTTGTCAGTTTTTTACTTGTTGAGAAACCAAAGTGCTCGGAGAGGACCATAGCGCTAGCACTTCCGGTAGCTATAGTAAAACTGACAACCCTACGGTCAATTAAGGTGGTATGCGAGTCTAAATTAAAAATGATAATTTGTTCTTTTAAATGCAAATTCACATTAGTTATCTGCATCTCTGCATCAAATTAAAATTTTGACCTAAGATTCTCTGGGTTTTTTTACAATCCAAGATGGCGAAACACACCCATACCACCTTAAGATTGATGTCGAACATACCTGCCATGTGCAGGATTTGAACACTAACAAATTCATTAAAACCACTCTGCCACCGATGTCCCCTAAACACGCCTCGAAAAGTACTCCGGTTTCTTCATACCTATTTGACTCATCGTTGGTTGTCATTGAACAGGGGTGAGCCGAACAATAAAATTCTATAATTATTTGTTTTTTCTTATTATGAAAAATATGGAGATGTGGTATGATTGCCAATGAGACAACTGTATACCCAAGTTCAAATGAAGCGGATGTAAGTAAATATAAGCAACCACTACGGCCTTCAACAATGAGAAAAAAACATAAACCGTGTGGTCGGCTTCAAAAAGCCCCGATTTTAAAAATAGGGAATAATTAAATTAAGAAAACTAATAAATGGTTGTCTCTATATTGTAGTTATTTCTTGTTCAGTTTTTGCTTTCGGTTGTATTTTACCCCCCAAAAAAATAACTTTACGTTAAGCCATTGGATCTGAAACAGAATTCATTTCTATTTCCCCCGAAAAACATACATGCTCTATAGCATTTGAAGTAAGCAGTTAATTAAGCCATATACCACAAGTCGCCCGTATTTTACCTAAAATGATAGGTGAATTACAAAGGAACACCATCTTGACAAGATTATAATACCTTTTTAAAAAGCCTTTATGATGATTTTCACATTAAATAAAGATAACCTGTTTGCTCGTTAGCAACATTTTTTATTGTCAATATGACAAAAGGTCGCTTCGAATTCACGTTATTTAATCATAATTTTTGGTAGCCAACATTTAATAGTACAATTAGATCTTGATTAACGTAAATTGTCATTATCAATAGGATAACAGTGTGGGAATCTGGCCACAGGACATTTGGTTTTTACGTTTTGACGTTCAAAATTATGCCACTTAAATTTTAATGGTTAATTTCTAATGAAAGAAATGTATTAATTTATTAATTTTATTTCTCTGTGTATACTTGTACTAGTATACCTAAACTGGACCCCTTTTGTGTTCAATTACTAATATCGCTACACTGACGCGAAGCTATAGATGGAAAGCCGGACCAGTTTATAGTATACCGGGCTTTTGTTCTTCTGGCGTCAGTTACTCTATAGCTTCTACGTTTAAGGAACAAACCGACTCCGAGGATGAAGACAGGAAACATATGTATTCTTTTGGCTTGTCTGGTAGCATACATTCACTGTAGTTGCCAAGTGATAAAACCAACAGGTAAAACATTTATATTTAGTGGTCTTTGTTATGGCATTTTTGTATTCATGATTTTTTTTTTAAACCAAAAAAAAACATTGGGTTTTTGAAGTTGGTCAGTTCTCTCGCTAATTTCAGAATCATTTTTATTACTTTAAAAATAGCTTGCATGTATGTATGTATGTATGTATGTATGTATGTATGTATGTATGTATGTATGTATGTATGTATGTATGTATGTATGTATGTATGTATGTATGTATGTATGTATGTATGTATGTATGTATGTATGTATGTATGTATGTATGTATGTATGTATGTATGTATGTATGTATGTATGTATGTATGTATGTATGTATGTATGTATGTATGTATGTATGTATGTATGTATGTATGTATGTATGTATGTATGTATGTATGTATGTATGTATGTATGTATGTATGTATGTATGTATGTATGTATGTATGTATGTATGTATGTATGTATGTATGTATGTATGTATGTATGTATGTATGTATGTATGTATGTATGTTTGTTTGTTTGTTAGCAGACCAAGCCAGTATTGATTTGAAACATATAAATTCCTTTTAATCAATTCGATTTAATCGAACGAATCATATATAGAATATTCGTGGATTAAATGGAACATGAATATACACATTTTGGTTAAGCTATATATATTTATTTATCTTACCTCCTATACATTTCAAGGAATATGATTGGTTAAAAGCGTCCGCGTGCAAACCGTGTATATTTGATATTAGGTTAGTAGGGAAGCGGGGCTTATCTCATACACGGTTAGTAGTGGAGTTACGTCCCTTTATATTCCTTATTAGGTAAGAAGGGGGCGGGGCTTATTTCATACACGGTTAGTAATGGTGTTATGTCACTTTATAAAAAACAAAACGGTACTGAGAAAAAATCTTTAAAGTTCCAACAGACGAAGAAATTGATGATTAAGATTGAAACAAATTCATAAAACACATTTAAACCTTACAAGTCGTTATTGTTGGCATCTGTTTTTGTAGGATCAATGGAAGTATTTTCTTAGTGCTAACAGAATTGAAGACTTGCTCATTTTGAGAATCACTAGTCTTAATTTCACACGTTAAGATAGTCGGTAAGATAAATTCGTTACATAGTGTGCTAGTGACGTAATACGGTATATATAGGGTCAGTAAATTCCATATGCATGGGGTGAGAGCGAAGTCACTATAGCACACTATGTAACTAATAATATAGAGGGAGAGATAGGAAGATGCAGTATGAATGCCAAACAGACAACTCTCCATCTAAGCAAAAATTTATTAAAGTAAACCTTTTAATTATAGGTTAAGGTACACGTACGGCCTTAATTCAACACGGAGCCTTGGCTCACACCGAACAGCAAGCTATAATGGGTCCCAAAAATTACTAGTGTAAAACCATTCAAACTGGAATCTATTATATACAAATATTGTATCAATTTATAAATTACAAAGGGATGGGTTCGTTTGGGAATAGTGTAGCGTAAGGGCGACATTCATGAATAGATCATGGCTCCAAGGAGTGTTTTATTACTCATTTCTTTTGGCATACAGATATTTGAGCCATTTTGAAACTCACGACACAGGTGATCTTGATCCAGTGTTATTTGGTTAAAAGTGGATAACTAATGTTATTATACCTTACATATATTTTAAACAATTCTATTGGGTGAAACGTTATCACGTGACATGGAATAATTCAGTTGTTTTTCATTCAATTGCAAGGAAGGACGAATAACCCTAAAAATTTGCCACAGCGGTGAATAACCCTATTATTCACCGGTGAATAACCTTTTCAGTTCGTTGATCAGTAGGACAACCGGATGTGCCTTTTCGGCCAAAATGTGATTCGGCGACGCTCAGTAGTCCTACGCCGAAAATTGGACTATTTTGCGTCGGCCGACGTCAACTGAAAAATGGCGCGCTTTTGTATTTTTTTTAAATTCGTTTGCGGCAAAGTGCGGACGATAAATACTGTCGATTTTAAGCATATCTACATGAGAAAAATATATGAGTTTACATATTATTTTCATTTTTGATCATTGAAACATAAGGAAATCTTATTTTTTAACATCTGAACATAGAATTTCGGATTTTGATTTTCTGCACTATAGGATTAAATGGCTATATCAAAAATGGGAACAAAAAAATACCTATCCTTCGATTTGCTAAAAAATTTTACAACCTATTCTCGCGAGTTTTTGGCATCGAAATTCGTAAAGAACAGAGGTGTCCCAGCCAGGGCAAAAATTTGTTCCCATTTTAAAGTAGGGGTCTCAATCTTTTATAGGTTTTTCCTTGCATGGTCGGTAGATTTGAAAATTGGAAGAGTTTTATGTTTTTAAAGTAAATATTTATTCAAATATCATGAAAAGGTAAATCATTAGGTATAAAACCACTTTAAATATAGCAGTTTGTGTCACTGAATTGTAAAATTATAGATTTTTTTCGAAATTGAAGAAGGCGCCATTTTTGGCTATTTTTCCATTACGTCTATTGATATGCTAAAATTATGAGGTGATTCTAAAAAACCTCCGACTCAATTTTTTTAAAACTTTCATATGCTAATCTTTGGTACAAAATGTATGTGTTTTGAAAAAATTAGGCACTTCTATCGAGTAGAAATGGAGAATGGTCACCTTTACTTTGTATGTCCCCACTATGGGGGCCCTGTTCCTCCCTTTACCTTGTTTCTGAAGAACACGATAGTAATTCATCTCTCGAAAAAATTATCCACTAAAAATAGTTGAAACATATCAAATATATGTTAAGACATCAATAAATTTTACTGGATGTGATTTTTTAAGCAGAATTGCCGGAATCGACCTCAACCGAAGTTGTGTCAGTGTATAGATAAACGTTGTCAATTTCCGGCGCCGAAAATGCCAACGTAAAATGTCATTAAAAGTTGGATTCTTTTCTTCTTTGTAGCAATTTTGTTAATCTTAATGCCAAGGAAGGCATGCAATATGTTGAATCCATACCAACATTATACCATACTTGGTACCCTAGAGTGTTAGGCTTACATATCATGGGACCCCCGACTGATTTGTTGAAATCATGATCGTACTTTAACTAAAAGTTTACAAAGTAACTTATAAAAAACAAGATTCATTCCGTGAATATTGCTACCTGCCGCTGAGTTTTTAATGAACATTTAATCTGATTCGGTCATAGAAAAGCTGTTGATATTCCTTTCGTTAATATAATTATCGTTGTGTGTTTTGTTTGGTTTCTTATATTTAAGGGGGTTCGCGGGTCTAAATCATTTATATAGGATTTCTCTACATTTTTCTATAAATGAACTTTATCTTATAGTTAATAGAAAATTAAAATAAAAAAGTGGGGTCACCGTTCATTTGCGCTCACAATCTGCCTTCGAAAGAAGCATACATTTTTGTAAAGGTGGTTGAAGTAATAGGAGAAATATAGGTAATATCGAAATAAAAAAAGAAATTTATTACAGAAATCGCTCAAATTTTACAATAATTTAGTTTAAGTACAGCTTATATGGAAATTATATTAAAAAATATATGTCACCGATGAGTTAAAAAAGATATTTTAATTTTAAAGCCAAAAAAGGTCATTTTTCCACCAAAGGGAGATAATTTGGAACTTTTTCAATGATGTACACATTTTAAATGTCATCTGGGGCCAACACGAATTGATTGTTTTGAATGATTTTTGTACCATATGATAAAGTAACAACTACAAAAGGTAATAAATAAAATTTGTGGTGAAAAACAAATGTTTAATTTTTTCTGAAATTTTTATACCCTCGAGCCTCCTTAAAAGGGGGTGTTGGCAAGGACATGCTCTTTTTATTTTGTCAAAGGCATGTGTCATTTTAAGGGCTCAGGGTTCTCAATCTCTGGTTACAGTGGAGGTTCAAACTCATCATGACTTTAAAAACTTATTAAAAATTCATTTTGCAGTTTCTTGGGGCATTGACATACTGACTATCAATATATCTATGCATAGGAGGGATGACCAATTCTATTCAAAGTAGGTGGTGGGAATTCAAAAGAAATCCTGGTCTGTTCACAATAGTACTTCAGTGGCGGATCCAGAACTTTTCCTAAAGGGGGGGGCTCCAGTCATGTTTCAATGATTCCCTATATAATCAACCAAATTTTTCCCACGAAAGGGGGGGGCCCCCCTGGATCCGCCTATGTACTTGTTCGCCCTGGGTGCTTTGCCCTTATACCCATTCGCCCTGATTTTTTTAATTTTGTTGTCCTCTTTAATGTAAATTATTTGAATGAAGTATGTAAAATTTGGTTGACAATTTTGTGCATAAACCACATACGCCAAAACGTTGGAGATTTTGTCTGGATTGACTATTCATTTGCATCCATTGCTACACATGCATTTATTTCTAAACATATTTTCACTTTTGCATACAGACATTGCAGAATATTCCTTTTCAGCCTGTCTTGTGTCATGTAACAGGGTCTTTTATACATGTAGCTCACTAACTGCTTTTTGTTCAAATTAATCTTTTTAGACATTTGATATCTGGTGGAGAGTTGTCTTATTGGCATTGATCATACCCCAACTTTCTAATTTTCATATTACTGAAAGGTAACTGTATTTATTACCTTGAATTGAATAAATAACTACTTACAAAAAACAATTCCACATGTAAAAAAAATAAATGAAATATAATTTCAAATGATACAATGTAGCTACATGTAGCCTTATGGAATATTTTGTATGTTGTGCATCTCTTTTCTCCTTTAAGTGACGGGCGGCCTATTCTGTATGGTTGGCTGCTTCATATCTGGTGATGGGATATACATTTAGTTATGCAGTGTTGAATACTGGTCCCCACCCCCCTAATTGATAGGAATAAACAAAACAAAAATTCTTTCACTCAATCTCAACAACAAGGCAAAAGTGAAGTAAATCAATATAAGCATACTACTGGTTCTGCTCGTTTTCTGCTCTTTGGTTGGGTTGTTATCTCTTTGACACATTGTCCATCTATATTCTCAATTTTAAAGATAATTCAAGTATGTGATATGTGATAAATATTCAAAAATGAGCTTATTTGATAAAATTCAGCCTTGATCCACAATTTCTTGAAAAAGTACCAAAGCAAAATACAACATGTGGGTACATGTCTAATTTACCAGGAAAAAAGTCGAATAATTCTGGAATGGCAAAACTTGAATTTGCCCAAAACTAAAAGCGAGCTTTTTTAAATTACACTCATGCAAAATAAAAGGAAAACACTTGAGGCCAGAGGGAAGATATAATATTCGGTTGTCAGAAGTATAAAATAAACGTGGAATCTTATTAAGTATATAACAGTGAAATTGCTTAAAACAAAATATTCATGAAATCAACTGAGTCAATAATCTGATTTTTTTTAATAAATATGGTGACATTTCACTTCTGCACTTTTTAATGTTGATGAGTCTCACATATTTAAAAAATCCTCTTGTTACTACAGTCTTCACGATGAACTTTTAAATCTACAGGCCCCGAGCTCATTTTTTGAAATTTTTTAGTTAGATTCTGTTGGCCTGTAGATATAATTTTTACAGGCCTGAGAGCAATTTTACAAGCCTGGGCTGCCAGGGCTGCCACTCAGTGTGAAGACTGTTACTAAACTTTGGAGCCCATAGTCTGTTAAACTTTCATTTATTAAATCCTGCATTAGTTCAACAAAAATGTCCGCTTATAATCACTTGAACCACCTCGGATACCATTCTGTACATGAATATATCTCTCATAACAAATTTCATATAAATTGCTGATTCCAGGTATCAAAATTTTTATCCTCCAGTAAAATTATTCCTCTGACAGGATGTGTTGTCTACTGAAAAAGAAATTTTTTGTTATTAAAATAAGCTTGTTAATTCAATCAAAAAGTAATGAAGAATGATAATTATAATATATTGTATTTCATTGTTATTGCCATTTATACTGCAATCAGCTATTTTACTATACAGATAAAGCTATACGTATAAACGTTAGCTTTATACGTCAATGACCTCAACTCACCTATAAGCCCTGCCTACTTACAACGTCACGTCACAACCTTCCTTTTATGGTCATAAACCTTGTGTTTAAATTTCATAGATTTCTATTGACTTATACTAAAGTTATGGTGCGAAAACCAAGAAAAATGCTTATTTGGGCCCTTTTTTGGCCCCTAATTCCTAAACTGTTGAAACCAAAACTCTCAAAATCAATCCCAACCTTCCTTTTATGGTCATAAACCTTGTGTTTAAATTTCATAGATTTCTATTGACTTATACTAAAGTTATGGTGCAAAAAAAAGAAAAATGCTTATTTGGGCCCCTTTTTGGCCCCTTATTCCTAAACTGTTGGGACCTCAACTCCCAAAATCAATCCCAACCTTCTTTTTGTGGTCATAAACCTTGTGTTTAAATTTCATTGATTTCTATTTACTTATACTAAAGTTATTGTGCAAAAACCAAGAATAATGCTTATTTGGGCCCTTTTTTGGCCCCTAATTCCTAAACTGTTGAAACCAAAACTCTCAAAATCAATCCCAACCTTTTTTTTGTTGTCATAAACCTTGTGTCAAAATTTCATAGATTTATATTTACTTAAACTAAAGTTATAGTGCGAAAACCAAGAAAATGCTTATTTGGCCCCTAATTCCTAAAATGTTGGGACCAAAACTTCCAAAATCAATCCCAACCTTCCTTTTGTGGTCATAAACCTTGTATTAAAATTTCATAGATTTCTATTCACTTTTACTAAAGTTAGAGTGCAAAAACTAAAAGTATTCGGACGACGACACCAACGCCAACGTGATACCAATAAACGACCAAAATTTTTTCAATTTTTGCGGTCGTATAAAAATGGTCAGATTTATTAAAACGCTTCATTTGCATGGATATGATGCACATCATGTAAGAGTAAATTCCCTTATATTGTTTTTTTTATCATAAATTTAATTTAAATTATGGTACCCTTCATTCTTGAAATTAGGTTTTAAATCCAAATGTAACTATCTTGACATTTATACAGCATAGATAACAGAATAAAATCTTTAAACTATTAAAAGAATACCATTCGGCCTTAAAGTCTGTGTATGATTCTTTTACCTATATCTCATTAATTACAATTTCCATCCTCAATTTATTCCATTGGCAACTTTTATATATAAAAAAGAATAATTTAGTATATAATTATGTCTGACTGTTAAATGTAGATATTTTCAGTCTATTCCCTTATGAAAACAGTCTGCATACCATGTATATTATGTTTTTGTTTCATATTTGTGGGATTGAAATCATAGCACACTGTAAATAACTGACTGTTTTTACCCTAAACAGACACTTTTGGATTACTTACCCTTAATATATTCTAGTCCTATTGTTTTCTATCAAAATCATTTTGCTTTCAACATTACTGGACACTGGTCCTTGACATTCCATTTGATTACTGTTTTCTTGTTGTCTGTATATCACACATACACATGTACATGTACAAGTGTTTTTTGTTGATATATAAAAGTCCTATGTATTGAATTTTTGATTCATAGTGAACATCTTTCTCCTTCCTGTAAATATAAAGCAAATGTACATACAATTACTAAATAAATTATATACTAAATTATTCAAAGCAAAATTAAACTTTGCATTGTTATTATCAACACATTAATACAAATTTGCCATATTAATTACCAAGAAAATACATGTTTTTACTAAGTATTATAAAAAATTATGCCTCAAGCATTTTGCTCAATACATAAAAGTTAAAGGAAATAATGGGCAAAGAAAATATTTCCAAGTCTTGAAAATTTATTTTTTATGTATAATATAAAAAAAAGAAGATGTGGTGTGATTGCCAATGAGACAACTATCCACAAAAGACCAAAATGACACAGACATTAACAACTATAGGTCACTGTACAGCCTTCAACAATGAGCAAAGCCCATACCGCATAGTCAGCTATAAAGAGCCCCGATAAGACAATGTAAACCAATTCAAACGAGAAAACTAACGGCCTTATTTATGAAAAAACGAAGAACAAATATGTACATGTAACACATAAACAAACGACAACCACTGAATTACAGGCTCCTGACTTGGGACAGGCACATGCATAAATAATGTGGCGGTGTTAAACATGTTAGATAACAATGTTTAATATCATAACATGGAGTAGATTTGAGTGTTAACAATCCTTTCATTAACATTTTTATATTCAATTATATTATAGTGTACATAAATATCATAACATGTACAATACAAGTTAAAATTATATACATTTTGGGGGCACTCACAACCCAGTTTTTCTCAATTAAAATCATGGAACCACCACTGTCATGACTATTGAGACCTTGTTGGAAAAAATTTGGTTGATTACATCATTGTACATAGGGACTGAAGCATGACTGGAACCCCCCCCCCCCCCCCTTTTATGAAAAGTTCTGGTTTTGCCACTGAAATTTGTTAGTTTCTGGTCTGACATGTAAATGTATGTCACTGTGTAAGCTCTCAAATGGGTGACGGGTGATTGGTTAATTACAATGGGGATACTACATGTATCTAGTTTATTTTTTTATATATGGGAAAGAAGAGTATGGATAGTGAACCCCCATTGTCAGAAACAAGTGCCTATAATCCCTTTCCCTTTGTATTGTATCAATTTGTGTTCATAAAAGATTTAATTTTTATAGATAAAATATTAAACTTGAGTGTACATGTATTATATAAATGAAATCAGGGACATATAAAAGTTCAAAATTCTTTATTTTCCAATTAAGGGCCCCTGACGGGCAATAATGACAACAATACACAATACATTCTGATTCTTAACACATAAACATATAATGAGTTTTGTCTCTTGCTGTTGTTCATGTTGTTATAAGTGTCAAAAGTGTTGGCTGTTATGTTTTATTGTTGTTTTGTTTTGTATATGTTTTTATATGTGTTCATGTGTGTCAGCAATGATCCTTTTGTACTGGATTTTATCCTGAATAAAATTAGTTAGATAGTTAGTTTATAATGAAGATAAAATTAATTGTTCCCAGATAAAATGGAAATTTATTTATATAAGGCCAGGTATAAAGTAGCCAAGAGTTAGAGTGAATATTTCTTACATTCTAATGATTTAGTACATGGACGTCTTTGACGTGCTGCAAAATTCATGGAGTACCCCCGAATCCGGGTCCGTCCGCCCTGATTCTGGTTCGCCCTAGTATCTGTTCGCCCTAATACCTGTTTGCCCTGAGTCCGTTCGCCCTGATTTTATTTTTAAGTATAGTGTTGCGTTGTGTGTATATAATTGAATGTGTTGAAGTCCGTCTACAATTTCGCCGAATATTTACGATGACGATGTATCATGTTAAATTGTCTAAAGCTAGCTGCTTTACATGCTATACTAGGTTATAAGTTTCAGTACATTTCAGGACTATAAGTTTTTGAGGACTAAGTTTGTATCTGTATGTAATTACGTTACTAGGAAATATAAGTTTCTGTAAATATCAGCACCACATTGTATTTTTAAATGTAAAACAACTGAAGACTAAATTATTTGTATGTAATTGAATATGTTGAAGTTTACATTCACCAAATATGTATTTATGATGTGTTCTGTGGTACTGCTATTAGGAAATAAGTTTCTCGGAATTTCAGCACTGCATTGTATAGTCCGAGATTACTCTGACGTCCAACGGCTGTTTAGCCAGACAAGCTGGGGCCGTGGGACGTCAGAGGTCGTCCCATATCAAAAAGTGGATATTTGCCCACCCAAAATAGATGCGCTGCTTCGTCGCTTCTGGTGCCGACTGACGGCCTTGGAATTATATAAATCGGGCATCAATCTGTTCATTTTTCATTTATCTTTTCATTTATGTAAGTTTCACCTACCTGCCAACTTTTGTTTTTCCATATTTTAACAGTTTTCACAGAGACCCATCGATTTCTGCATTTTTTTAGAGAACTTACAGTCGGCATGAAACATTATCATCCACGCTTTCAAATTTGATTCGTTTTGGTCCGTATTTGCAGTTTCATGTTTACAATGAAAGTGATAGCGTGAATTATTTCCAGGGAGATCGTGAAGAACACTTTTTTTTAATTTTGTCTGTCCAGTTTGAAAACGGATGTTGACAGTGGGTATAATATTTCCGGAGACAAGGGCGGATACCCCAGACCGAAATCCGAATGTAATAAAATAATAAAAGTGATAAATAGTAAATTCATTACATGAAAAGGAAATGATGAAAACTTGGATTTCAATATTCATGTTTCATATTATTTTACACTTTATTTTTGCCGTTTAAATCATTTCTTGGGATACGACTTCTTTGAAAATAATTACCTGCAATATCTGGAATAAAGCTTTATCTTTTATGTTGTGTGGCACAAAGTTTAAGCATCCAAGAATGTCATAAATGCAACTTTCAACGAGGAATGCCAAATCCGACGTCAAATAATGGCCGCCATTACGTGTTGACAACGTCGTCTAGTGAACCGTATCACTGAGCGCCGAAATCCTTACTCAGGCGCTTCCGGTTGTCCTACTGGATTTGTACTTGAGTTACCTCCCATGAAAATGACGTCACAGACGTAAATAAACAAAATGGCAGCGTTCACGTTACACTGGAAGCCCACCGAGAGAAATGGAAATAAGGCAGTGGTCATGTAAAGAGTGCCAGCAGCCGTGTCTCTTATAAACGGTCCTTTTCAGGGCCATCAATATAATACAAAAAGATTCTACCTTTGTTGTACATTCGAGAAATTCTAGAACACAAAGCCGTTAAAGGTATTTTCAGCTTGTGTGTTTGTGTTGACAGTTGTGTAAAGTCCAAAGAAGTGTTCGAAAGACCTTTCCAATGTTAGTTCGGTATAATAAAACAATTGTGGCCCCTTAGAGTCGATGAATATCCAAAATTGTCAACCCTTAAAAGTTATTTCACTTCGGGCTGCGCCCTCAATGAAATAACCTTCTCGTGTTGACAATTTTGGATATTCACCTCTTCAACGGGCCATAATTGTATATTATTCTTCATGAACGTAACTCTTGTTTGTAAGATAATAATTTATATGTTTTTTTAATTGTGTTTGTTTCATTTGTACGGAGCGTAGCATCAGTATAGACATTTGGGAAATATGTGTGCAAGATATAAAAGTTGAGGGTAGTTTTTTTTAATGATTTTCTTCACATAATGAATTTAACAGTTCTACGTTTTGTACGCGTTTCTGGTACAAGTTAACTAGGCTATGAATAAAAAGAGTCAATTATGATCAACATCAATTAACAAAAATAAAAAATACGGTTTGATATGCAAACATACATGTAAATGTATCTATCAAGACTTCAATTTGGTAATTAAATGATGTTCATTACCCAAATATCATCGATAAGAAACCGTTAAATTCTGTTCTAAATGAGGGATAATTTTCGTTGCTCTTTGTTACTTCCAAAAGTTTCCCTTCCAAACGTTTCCCACATGACCTAGACCATCTTGTAAAACAAACTGAGTGGAATATCTGCCAGGTCTTTTAACATTAAGTCAGACGCTGTACAAAAGCATAAAAACAATTTTAATTTGGCCTAGACTATTTCTTTGATATATTTTCTCAAGTACTGCATGGCATCTCTATCAGCAGAAGAAAGGTTTTCAAGAAAGATAAGGCTTCCCAAAACGTTCTTAACAGTTGGTTGTTACGTATTGTAAAGCTGTTGTTATTTCGTTGGATTGATTATGGTTCCCAAGTCCGAACAATGTACTTTGGTTGCTGAACTAGTTCTTAATGTGAAATTTCCTTAATGATTAATAGGTTGAAATTATCAGGTTTTCCCACTTTTTACTAGAGTGGCTATCAAGAAAATCTGCAAGGTTTATTTTGTCGATCTCTGCAAAGTTTTCCAAGGCACAAAACAAAGCTGCAATCTCACATGGAGTCCGGTACTAAAAAGATATCCGTTATATCCGGTTTTACCTTACCAAACATTGCTTCTTCATATATAACTCAGTCTAGTGCAATTGAACCATAAAAGATTTAAAGTTGTGCGCACAAGTTTAAAAAAGTTGTGCGCACAGTCAAGATTAAAAATTGTGCGCACAAGTTTAAAAGTTGTGCGCTCAAGATTTAAAGTTGTGCGCACAAGTTTTAAAGTTGTGCGCACAAGATTTAAAGTTGTGCGCACAAGATTTAAAGTCTCGCGCACAAATATTCTAAACTTCATCTTTGGCACTTAAGGGGCTTCGTACATTTGTGTATGTGTTGTGGTTTTTTTTTTCTTTTTTTCTATGATGATGATATGTGTGATTAATGGATGCTATTGTATATTTCAGATTGCATTTTCAATGGGGAAATAGTCAATGATGGCTCCACGTTCCCTGGTGCACATCAGTGTGAAACATGTAGCTGTAGTGGCGGAGAGATTTCCTGTTGCGGGTAAGACTATGATCTTGACCATTGATACAATGCAATAACCTGACTCGTCATATACGCATCTGCATAAATACCAACAAATATTACTAGTATGTGATCCCGAGTTTTTAGACTATTATTTTTCATTTTTATGCCCCACCTACGATAGTAGAGGGGCATTATGTTTTCTTGTCTGTGCGTCCGTTCGTTCGTTCGTTCGTTCGTCCGTCCGTCTGTTCGTTCGTTCGTCCGTCTGTCCCGCTTCAGGTTAAAGTTTTTGGTCAAGGTAGTTTTTGATGAAGTTGAAGTCCAATCAACTTGAAACTTAGTACACATGTTCCTTATGATATGATCTTTCTAATTTTAAAGCCAAATTAAACTTTTGACCCCAATTTCACGGTCCACTGAACATAGAAAATGAAAGTGCATGTTTCAGGTTAAAGTTTTTGGTCAAGGTAGTTTTTGATGAAGTTGAAGTCCAATCAACTTGAAACTTAGTACAAATGTTCCCTATGATATTATCTTTCTAATTTTAATGCCTAATTATATTTTTTATCCAATTTCACGGTCCATTGAACATGGAAAATGATAGTGGGAGTGGGGCATCCGTGTACTTTGGACACATTCTTGTTTGTACATAAATTAGGCCGTTAATTTTCCCGTTTGAATTGTTTTACATTGTCATTTCGGGGCCTTTTATAGCTGACTATGCGGTATAGGCTTTGTTTATTGTTAAATGACATACGGTGATCTGTAATTTTGGAGGGTTGTCTCATTGGCAATCATACCACATCTTCTTTTTTATCGTTATGACTTCTTTTTTTATCAAATTGACCAACATGTTTTGATTTCTATCAAAGGAAACATTTTTAGTCACTTCTCGCATTGAAAAGTTTTATAACTCTTTCAAAAAAATATATGAACAACCGTATAAATTTTTCAAAATAGTTAGAACTCAGTTTCTCTGTTTATTACTGAATATCAATATTTTGAAGTTTTCCGGACGTCTCTAATTTGTTACCGTATTTGTTACCGTATCAGGTTTTTTTTATGAAGTAGTAAAATTCTAACTATTCATATTTTTTACCAAGTCAGAATCATATACCAGCTAGGTGTTCCATATATATAACAAAGATTTTTACAGATTTGTTTCCTTTGCTAAAAGTGTGTAATGATACTATTCATCTTGAGATATTTCTGGTTAGTTATTTATAACTCTTGACACTTCTGAATTATTTTTCATTAGTGAAACATTCGATTATATTTCACATTGAAAACTCCCCGAAAAAACACAATCAGTTCTATAGTCAAACACATAAATTTTGAAAGCTTTGATCTGAAGCAAGCAGATGAATGAACCTAGACTCTTAGTATCTTTACTTTCCCAAAAAGTCAAAATATATATTTTTTTTTAAAAGATGTCTTTCAAGAAAGTGGCATTTCAAATTTCAGCTCAGCAAATCTCATGCTAGATCCTTCTGAATATAGAATCATATTCAAAACAGTGTAGCTGTGGCCATTGATTGACGACCTTAGATTATCCCATTGACTGGAGCAGATTATGTGACCGTTTGTCTGTAACGACCGCTGCTCACTATGTACTTGTTAAAGACTTAAACTGTGGGGTCACAAAAGGTTCTCAACACCTAAATAAAGAATTAGAAAAACTAATCAGGAATAACACGATGTTTTGATTTATATCAATAATATAAATCAAAACATAAAGTTATTCCTGATTAATTTTTCGAATGATTTTAATATTAAAGGTATTAAGAAACTTTGGTGACCCTACAGTTTAAATTCAATAATAAGTTAGTAGTGAGCAGTTGTTGTTACAGACACACGTTCACCTAATCTGTCCCAGGCAATGGGATAATTTAAGGTCGTCAATTAATGGCCACAGCTGCACTGTTTTGAATATGATTCTAATTACGAATTCAAAATTATTTCGAGAAATTTGTGTCCGGTGTAAGCAATCAAAATCCCTTCAGACCTAAAACAGGGGCGAAAGTTACCAGAGGAACAGTCAAACTCATAAATCGAAATAAGCTGACAACGCCATGGCTAAAATGAAAAAGACAAACAGACAAATAAATTATAATACACACGAAACAACATAGAAAACTAAAAACTGAGTAATACGAACCCTACCAAAAACTAGAAGGTGATCTCAGGTGCTCCGGAAGGGTAAGCAGATCCTGCTCTACATGTGACACCCGTCGTGTGTTAGTTATACGCATGACAACAGAGTATATGGTGCAGACCAACATGCCAAACACAACATCACGTGCATTTCGTGGTCATTTATTTGCAAAATGAAATTTCATTTTTAAGATTGTAAAAGCTCTATTCTAAATACAAAAATTTATTATGCTGTCCACTATTCTGAGTAACAAAAATATATGTGTTGTTACTTTGTTAAATACAACTGTTATTTCAGGTTTGGGCGATCGATTCGAGATCTTGCAGACGGTTGTAAAATTATTGAAGTGGAACCGTGTTGGGAGGAAGCTGTACTAGAATCAGATGAAAGTAAACAATGCTCCTACTTTACCGCCGTTACAAATGGTAGAAAATAATTTGACAACAAATTGTTTATTAATAATGAAATAAATCTTGTACAAATTGTTGTGCTTTTTTTATTTGTTGTAGAAATTCTATTTTCTTCTAAAATCAATGCAATTTGCAATTTTGAGAGCTTCAAGTCGAAATTATATGAAAACAATTTTAAATGCATTAAAGTCTTCTACAACATTGTATTGGTTGTGATATTTGTTGACAGCCAAGACTATATGAATAAATATGTTTAGATTTTGAGGGTTTCCATAGGATGTATGAAGATTGAGCTGATTCTAACTAAAGGAATATAGCGCATGAAAGATGCATGAATACGAAAAAAAGGATATGTTGTATGATTGACAATAAGACAAATATCCATCAATGTTCAAATGAAGTGGATGTAGGCACTTATATACTACCGTACTCTCTTCAACAATTAGAAAAACCCATACCGTACAGTAGCTACATGTATAAAAAGCCCTTTATGAAAATATTATAGATATTTTGAATCTTGATGTAGATTATGAAATTTTGGAATATTTATTTGATTATCAAAATCTACTGAGAAATAATATTCCATTGCATCGAGTGAGTGGATGTTCTCGTAAACCAAACTATTATGGTCACAGACTCTTGAATCCATGCATTTTTTTTTGTATCTATATTGTTAATTCGATGGTCGATGATGATAAAGGCGTTGGAGCAAGAACATGCAAATTTGAAAGATATCAGTGTTGTTGACTATTTAATTTTTAAATTTTATCTTCTCACTTATTTCCCTTGTTGGAAAAAATTGGTGATATTTTAGGATTTTTTTAGGCTGGTCCTCTCCCTTGCAACATACGGGTATCACAGATACCTTTGTTGTCAAAGCCAAACAGATAAAGGACAGAGAACCAGTCTAGGATTTTTTCATCTTTTCTCCCAAAAATTAGGTTAAATTCCCAAATAAGTCCAAAAATTTAGTCTGAATACTAAGACATGTTAGTTTGTGTTAATTTCAACTAACTACCAATTATCACAATTGAATATTTAAGAAATTAAAATTATTTTCCAGAAATCAGCGTTTTTTAATGATTTTTTCATTATTTACCCCAAAATGAAAATGTATGGATTTATTTGTTAATTTCATGTGTTTTCATGCTTCATACATCATATACAACTATTTAGTCACAATAGAAACATTGTTTAGAATGGGGCCATTTTCACTAGTTAGTGAACCTACTCCTTTGAACGGTTATTTTCTGATTGCCACAGTGCGCTTTGTTTTGAACTTCAAGCTTCACTGCTAACACATACTCGATGCAAATTGAACGATTTTTGGTGAGAGGTACGTAAATGAACGCCTCTAGCGGAAAACGGGAACATTTGCGTTCGTTGTTATGAGAGTCATACCCCTTACACCAGAAAATTATACCAATCAAACATTTGTTAAATGGAATTTAAATCATAGTTCAGAATTTGTAAATTGTATTCAAACAGATAATGAGGCTATATATTGACTGATATATTAATACATGTAACAGTGTAAGTATAGAAAATATGTCACCATGTGAAGAAGTACGTCAGAGTGATATTGATTTTATTGTTGATAAAATAGTCCCAAAATGTTCATAATGCAGCTATAGAAACTTTCAGCAAAGTTAAAAAAGAGAGACAAAAATAAAAACACGATGATTCTAAACCCATTTAATGATTTTTGTGCAATAAATAGAAAGGGTTTCCATAAATCACGCAAGAGGAATTGTTTTGTAAAGAATGCCGAAAAAATGATATAATCTATCAAAAAATATAAAAGCACATTAAACATAATGATTTGCTTACAAGAAATATCAGCAAAAGATTGTAGACGATCTTCGGAACCTTTCTTAAAGTGATAGCAAATCTTTTTGGAAGATTTTAAGTGAAATATTACAGTCACCACTTTTAAAAACAGTTGTTGCGGATACGTGGTGATATCAAAAGGTTTATGTTGTGGAAAACAATCATATAATAATCATCGCTTAAACAGTTGTTGAGGATACGTAGTGACTCCAAAAGGTCCGTGTTTCGAAAAACAATCATACAAACACCGCTTAAACAGTTTGTGGGTATACGTGGTAGCTTCTAAAGGATCTTGTTGTAGAAAAAAATCATATAATCACCGCTTAAAAAGTTGTTTAGGATAAGTGGTAACTTCTAAAGGCTCTTGTGAAAAATGACCATAGTTTTTTTTACAATCACCGCTTAAAAAGTTGTTTAGGATACGTGATAACTTCTAAAGGCTCTTGTTGTGGAAAATAACCATAGTTTTTTAACAATCACCGCTTAAAGAGTTGTTGAGGATACGTTGTAACTTCTTAAGACTCTTGTTGTTGAAAAATAACCATACAATCACCACTTAAACAATTGTTGTGGATACGTGGTAACTTCTTAAGGCTATTGTTGTGGAAAAAAATCATACAATCGCCGCTTAAACAGTTGTTGAGGATACATGGTGACTCCAAAAGGTTCGTGTTTTTAATTGTTTTCCTTTTATACCCTCGCAACTGAAAGTTGAGGGCTTATTTTGTTACCCCTGTCCGTCCGTCCTTCTGTCTGTCCTTCCTTCCAATCGGCGTACCGTCCGTTCGTCCGTCCCATTATGGATAAATAGATATTTCAGATAACTCCTCCTATAGTTGGAATGCTATGAAGTTATCACTTTGTCGGCTGTTTGTACATATATTTAAGGTGTGCATGGAGTTTTGATTTTGATTTATATTTGCTCTTTAAGGAGATATTTCATCTCTGTCATTTTTGTCGAGCCTACGACTTTTGTCGCAGAAAGCTCGACATAGGGATAGTGATCCGGCGGCGGCGGCGTTACTAACTTCTTAAAAGCTTTATATTTTAGAAGGTGGATGACCTGGATGCTTCATACTTTGAAGGCCTCATGTTACGAAGTTTCCGTCAGTCACATGTCCAATGTCCTTGACCTCATTTTCATGGTTCAGTGACTACTTGAAAAAAAAATTAAGATTTTTTTAATGTTAAATTCTCTCTTATCATAAGTAATAGGATAACTATATTTTGTATGTGCGTACCTTGCAAGGTCCTCATGACTGTCAGACAATGTATTAGATTTTAGCGAGAGAAATTTATGTATTACTGAAAAATTATTACACCAGGGTTTTCGATATCACAAACTGGTCAAAACATTTACTAAATTTTATCACCGGTATAAGGAAATAATTCGTAAATATAACTCAACATGCAGACATCTTATACGTTCAGGTATTTCACATCCAAAATTTTATGGAAATATTCTTTATAAAGCACAAAAATGTCAGTATTCTCCTCAGAAACTAACAAAACCTTTAAATAGACTTATTAAAAGGGGATATAGTTACGATACTGTTGTCAGGTCATTAAAGATTGCATATTTTGGCTTTAACATTGATTCACTGATAGGGTCTTTGCATCGGAACTAAACACATTTACTTCTAAAAAAACAGTTGTTGGCATGACACGGGTTATGTTCTTCTCATATATTTTATGATAGTATGATACTAAACCCCTAACGGGAGGGATTGTACCTGATATTCATATGATGAAGACATAATCTTTCAATCAGTTTAATTGAGGTCTGGAGCTGGCATGTCAGTTAACTGCTAGTAGTCTGTTGTTATTTATGTATTATTGTCATTTTATTTATTTTCTTTTGTTACATCTTTTGACATCAGACTCGGACTTCTCTTGAACTGAATTTTAATGTGCGTATTGTTATTCTTTTACTTTTCTACATTGGCTAGAGGTATAGGGGGAGGGTTGAGATCTCATAAACATGTTTAACCCCGCCGCAATTTTGCGCCTGTCCCAAGTCAGGAGCCTCTGGCCTTTGTTAGTCTTGTATGATTTTAAATTTTAGTTTCTTGTGTATAATTCAGAGTTTAGTATGACGTCCATTATCACTGTACTATTATGCATATTTTAGGGGCCAGCTGAAGGACACCTACGGGTGCGGGAATTCTCGCTACATTGAAGACCCATTGGTTGCCTTCGGCTGTTGTTTGCTCTATGGTCGGGTGGTTGTCGCTTTGACATATTCACCATTTCCTTTCTCAATTTTAGTTTTCAATTGACCTCGACCTCATTTCATGGATCAGTGAACAAGGTTAAGTTTTGGTGGTCAAGTCCATATCTCCGATACTATAAGCAATTATTATATGTCTAGTATATTCGGTGTATGGATGGACTGTAGGGTGTACATGTCCAACTGGCAGGTGTCATCTGACCGTGACCTCATTTTCATGGTTCAGCGGTTATAGTTAAGTTTTTGTGTTTTGGTCTGTTTTCCTTATACTGTATGCAATAGGTCTACTATATTTGGTGTATGGAATGATTGTAAGTTGTACATGTCTAACTGGCAGGTGTCATCTGACATTGACCTCATTTTCATGGTTCAATGGTCAAAGTTAAGTTTTTGAGTTTTGATCTTTTTTTCTAACACTATATGCAATTATAGGTCAACTATATTTGGTGTATGGAAATATTTTATGATCTATATGTCAGTCACACAGGTTTTATTTGACCGTGACCTCATTTTCACGGTTCATTGTTCAGTGTTAAGTTTTTTTGTTTTGGTCTGTTTTTCTTAAACTATAAGCAATAGGTCAACTATATTTATTGTATGGAGTAATTGTTAGCTGTACATGTCTGCCTTGCATGGTTCATCTGACCTTGGCCTCATTTTTATGGTTCATTGGTCAATGTTTAGTTTTCTTGGTTGATGTAAGGTTTATGTGACAGTTGTAAAGCTTTATTTTTAGGACTGTCAACATAAATTCAATGATTAGTAAAGAAGGCGAGATATTTCAGCGTGTGCACTCTTGTTTAAGTATATACTTTCATAAGAGGTGCATAGCGTTTCCAGATAACTCCTCATACAGTGAACCATGATAGTATGTGCTCCCATGCTCAACTTTTTGTATTTTAAAAAATAACAAATTGCATCTGCGGGGGCATCATTTATGTCTCCCAGAAACAATAATATCTCAAAGAAAGTCCTACATTGGCTTTGTTATAATAGTGTTAAAAAACTGTAGTCAATGGCTTTTGTTTTACATTACATGTATCATTGGATGGTAACACAATTAAAAGAGAACATACAGTATCGCTACAGCTGCAACCATTTAACTTCATCAGTTAGTTCAATTAAATAACTAAAACACATGTCCAGGTACGCTCGTACGTGACAAATAGTTTGGGAAACCAAAAATATAAAATATTATAAGGCATAACAACTAAAAAGTGTCTTTACAGAACAGCCATTATCGTCTTATGTTAATTTTTCTAGGAGTTGTAGCCTTACATTTAGGTCAACATATAATGTTATGAACTAGATAAAAGACAAGCTAATTGAAGTCATGTGACTTATTGAGCTCAAACTAGTGGGTGGATTGTTCCCTTTGGGATACCACCCACTATCAGCATCATCAACCCAGTAGCTGTAAACCATAATTTACGGTAATTGTCTATGAAATATAGATGTAAACCCTTGTAAAAAATTGATTAAGAACAACTCTCCTGGTAATTACTAAAGTCAAATATTCGCTACGACATAAAAGCATATTGACTTACTGTAATGATTCATTAGTGATGTGATATGCTGCATCAGGGAAACAGTGTTTTGACTGTACGGACTTTCATTTTTATATTTTGCAAGAAAACGGTATCTCAAATGTTAAAAATCTTTTTAGAAGCTTAAAAATCAATTTATTAAATACATTAAATTACCCAATAGCATTTTCCATGGCGTTTTTTCTTTGGACAAGGTAGTTCTTTTTAACCTTCAAGTTGACATTTATACAATATGTTTTGTCCTTTCTTTTTATTCTTTCATTATCAACCATTAGAATTATATCGGCGTACTTTCTTCTATTTAGTTTTTTACCCTAATTTATTGTTTTGCATCTTGGTTTTCGTGTAATTTTTGTGTCGCAGCTATGAGAAAGCTTTTAAGATGTACAGTGAAGCATATATAAGAGTGTAAGAATGCAGCTATCCAAAATAAATCATTTCGGTCTTTTAAGCTTGCTTTAAGTGTAATGGACATTCAGTAAAACTACATCATACGGTGTTTTCTTATTTAACTGTATCCTTTGTCTCACAGTGATACCATTAAATATCGCGAGGGAGTGCATTCCCACTAAATTAGTTACTATACGTAGTTCTGATAAACCATGGTTTAATGGTGAACTAAAAAGAGAAATTCGAAAACGAGACCGTTTTAGAAAATATGCCCTGAAAT
This sequence comes from Mytilus edulis, assembly GCF_963676685.1. Classification (NCBI taxonomy): domain Eukaryota; kingdom Metazoa; phylum Mollusca; class Bivalvia; order Mytilida; family Mytilidae; genus Mytilus; species Mytilus edulis. The sequence goes on from NC_092344.1 coordinate 48,671,472, forward strand.
CTAAAAGAGAATCGGATATTGCGAAGTATAAGAAACAGAGAAACAGTTAACAATTTTAAAAAAAACTTGCTAAGGAAAGATTTGAAACTAATTTAGATAACATTATATTGAGTAATGCCCCAAATTCAAAAAACTATTGGAAAATAATGAAAATGCTGATAAAGTCGAATAAGAGTTCAAATAATATTCCTCCTCTACAAAACATATTAAAAGATAAGGAGTTCAGTGATATAGTTTATGAGGATAGCGAGAAATGCGACTTGTTGAACAAATACTTAGGTTTGATATCCAAACTCGAGGAAGAAAATGTTCCTATTCCAGAGTTTAAAGAAAAAACTAATACTTATATTCAAGATATATACATAAATCAAAATGAAATAATTGATATTATCAAAACTATTGATCCGAATAAGGCATCAGGACCAGATTTGATTAGTCACAGAATGCTGAAAATTTGCCCTAAGAAAGTGGCGGTTCCTTTACAAATAATGTTAAATAAATCTCTTCAACAATGTAAGTATCCTTCTAGCTGGAAGATTGCAAATGTTATTGCTATTTTTTAAAAAAGGTGATTCGTCATTACCTTCAAACTATAGACCAATTTCGTTAATAAGCTGTGTATGTAAAATCATGGAACGAATTGTTTTTAAACATGTATAAAATCATTTACATATGAATAAACTAGAAATGTATAATTGTTTTCTCAACTCACTAGAAAAGAAGGAAATAAATTGTTTTGTCTTTTGTGATTTCTCGAGAGCTTTGGACAAGGTTTGGCATAGAGGACTCTTGCATAAAATGAAAGCTTACGGAATACATGGTAATTTACTTAACTGGTTTGAGAGTTATCTTTGTGATAGGCAACAAAAAGTTGTGATTTTATACATCATCATCCTCATTTTGCAGTCTTTCAGCTGGAGTACCTCAAGGCTCAGTACTAGGTCCCTTATTATTCATAATATATATAAATGACATTGCAGAGAAACTCACATCTCTAACTAGACTCTATGCGGATGACACTTCTTTTGGTTACTCGGGGAACGACCAAGAACACATAAAAACTGTTATTGGTCGTGACCTCGAAAAACTAAACGAATGGTCACGGAGGTGGCTAATGTCTTTTAATCCAGACAAAACAGAAATAATGATTTTTTCAAATAAAGATGCAGCCGTTCTAAAATTCTGCTTAAATGATAAAGAAATCCCTATAACAAAATGTCACAAACACCTTGGGGTAACGTTTTGCTCTGATGCTCGGTGGAACAGTAATATAGACAATCTGATTATCAGTCTTTAAAATACGAAACATTTGAATATCCTGAAAAAACTCAGGACAACTTTGTAGGTAAACCTTAGAAAAACTCTATTTAGTATTTATAAGACCAATTTTTGAATATGCAACTGAAGTTTGGGATAATTGCGGGATAGGATATGTTAATAAACTTGAAAGTTTGCAGCTAGAAGCTGCTAGAATAGTTACTGGTTTGCCTATATTTACAAAATCTGAAATTCTGTATGAGGAAATTGGGTGGGAAACTTTGGCTGACAGGAGGAAAAGACGAAAATTACAAATGTTTTATAACATTCAACACAACCAAGCTCCGGATTATCTATGCAAACTTGTTCCACCTAGTGTACAGAGCACAACTGCACATCCCTTGAGAAATGGCAATGACATCATTGTTCCTTTTTGTAGATTATCTCTTACTAAAGAATCTTTTATACCATCAACTATTAACCTATGGAATCATACCGATTTGTCCCTTCGAAAATCAGACTCTATATCAAAGTTTAAAATCCAATTAAAAAGGTTAAATACCACAAATAAAGATGTACCTAAGCACTATCTATATGGACCGAGGAAACTAAATATGATTCTTACACAATTCAGATGCTACTCATCTTTCTTGAACTATGACTTGTTTAGAGTCAATATAATTGCTGATCCATCTTGCTTTTGTGGATGTAACATTGAGACTGTACACCATTTCCTTTTCGACTGCTCTTTATATACACACCAGAGAGAAATTATGTTGAACAATCTAAGATGGCTTCCTGATGACCTTATACTGAATGTTAAGTTACTTACATCTGGTAATCCGAATCTGTCGTATGAACAAAACGTGAATATATTCAAACACGTATTCGAATTTATCAAAAGGTCTGAGGGATTTCTTGTTATGTAAAAAATGGATTTACGGTACATCCACGTCATCATTATCATCATCATCATCGTTTTCAATGTTTACATTTATTTCTGTTTCATTTTTTTCTCAATTGATAGACTCGTAAAATATTGTTTATTTTGATATTACATGCTCATATTAACATTGTATTGTAAATAATTGTCATTCGGAGCGGACTTCATAAGTATGACTTACTTGTGTCCAATCCATTTTACTTTGAGTAAATAAAATATGTTTAAACTGAACTAAACCATGCATTGTATAAGGGTCCGGATGGGGTCCGTCATTTATTAAAGGGTTTATTCTTTAATATTATTAATTCGTATATTTTAACAAATCTGATTCGTTAAGGGATAGTCACATGACGTGTTAAACAATATTTTCGAAGGTAGAGAGAAAACGGCGGATAGCAAAAACAATATTGCACAGCAAAAAGCATATTGCACGGTTATTTTTAGAATATCTAAAAACCGATATACTTTGTGACGTCATGTAATGAATTTCAGGATATTGTTAACGTTTTGAAACAAATGATATCTGTGATCGACTATTTGACGAAAAAAATCTTCAAATACATAAGATGCCAAACAAACAAAAAAAGTAAATGAAATAACAAATGATATTTTGTTATTGTTAAGGAGACAATATGATATCTATAACATTCCAACAAAATCAAATTAAAATTTTGATATAAATATGGTAGGAAATTAATAATATAAAACAAATATAGCCTTTGTATGAGGTCAATACAGGATATATCGACCCAAAGAAGGAAATCGACCTCGGACTTCGTCCTCAGTCAATATACTTCTTTCAGGTCAATGTATCCTTGTATCGACCTCATACAAAGGCTATATTTGTATAATATTTTAGACTATTTTTACTATTCTTTATTCATGTGGCCCATCATTCCCTATTCAATATACTTTGAAAACCCTTTTATTCTCTTTTCATTATCCCCCCCCCCCTTTATTCTGCCATGTTATTATCTGTTCTGTTAACCCGTCCAGACCCTCTTGAATCAGTGGGATAAAAGCGATTGCTCACACAACTAGCTAGCTGAATCTGGGTGCATGTGTATGTACAGCACTCTCAATTTCCGCCATTGTTACTTTATTCTATCATTCATTGAGGGTGAAGAAGGATGGCTGTTTAACGTCCAGCGGCAAATTAAATGCATATTCAAGACAATTCATTTATTGATAATTTGGTGTTATCTGTTGAGTTTATTGACAACTTGCTTTGCCTTGTGGATATCAAACGCGTGTCATACACTCCTGACGCTTGCCCATTGTTGACGACCTGATGGTGACGTCTTGATTTTTTTTAGATTTAATTGTCCTCGTTGACCTTTTCGATTCTGTTGCAGCTTTTTGTTTTAACATTTACTCTCCATCTCATTTATATATAAATGTAATGTCAAATATTGATTTTTTCATTATTTTACCGTTATAGATATAAATATTCATGTCCAAGGTAGTTTTATCCCTCCCAGATTGTGTTCTTTTAAAGTATTGCACATGTATTAGTATCACTTCTTCCACGATCAATAAGACGAAAGGATGGAATTGATACGACAGATAGGAAATTTTCTTTTTTCAGTTTTGATTGGTAAGGTGTTAACTATTATAGTCTAATAAATTCTTATTATTAAAAAAATAAAGATAAAATAAAAACACAACATAAAGATCTTATATTGTAATATGATGATATCTAAAACATTCGTGACTTTCATATTTTTGGGTTTAAGTGTTCCTGATGTTTAGAATATTAGATAAATTAAATTATCTAATTCTACTGCTAAATTTTCACAAATATTTATAGTACCGATAGATAAAATGTTTAAAAATTTTCCTGCTGTATATGATTGATGAAACGTTTATTCAAAGGATTCACATGAATCGTATCTAAAATTACGGGATTTGTTAACTATATCACCGTAAAAACTAGGATGCGCTATCATCCCGTTTTTAATAAGAATTCTAAAAGAACAGAAAAAGTTAATAAACAAATCTTTGTATCTATGTTATACATTGTAATAAGGTAAACTTTTTGCAAGTCTTAATTAATAAAAATCCCCGACTTAAGTTACCATCTTTTTTTGAAATGCATATATAAAATCTAAAACCCGACTGCATTTACAAGCTAATCTAACAATTTGTGAAATATTCATAACGTAAGAAGGAAAAAATGGAACGTCACAGTTCAAAAAGAGGGAAATTAACAATCTGGAACGAAAAATCGTCTCTTTTGTCGTAACTTTTGTATGAAGTTTCCCTTGTGAGTCTGAAATATCCAAATGTATAGGTATGACAATAATAGCTGATGTATTATATTCATTTAAAGTAAGAGCCTGTGGGAAAATTTAGCAGTAGAATTAGATAATTTAATTTATTTAATATTCTAAACAAAATATCCTTATGGTTATGGTATTGTTTTTTCGTTTTAAATAAAGTTTTGACAGATTATCTGTGGCTCATAACGATACAGGAACAAACCAGCTATTTAAATGAAACAATTGGTGCCAATAGGAATACATACAACAAATTGCTCGCTAAGCACCATATTTTCTTACATCATACAAAAGCGGACACTCAGTTTTAAAATGTTTAAGCTCGTCAGATATTCATGAAAGATAAAACGCATATTTTACGGTAAACCTAAATATTTAACTTGTTAAGTTTGTTTTACTGAAAATTTTCATGAGTGCGTCAATATACATGTACATGTAGAACCCTATGTTTATGGTACAGATACCTGATATATGTTGGAAAATCGGGTATTGATGACATTTAAGGGGAGGGGGTCTCTTGGGGGATCGACAAGGGGTTCTGTCCTCACGCACCTTCATGTACTAGTATTTGATAATTTCGATAAAATCATTTCCACTGTGCTAATTGAAACAATGAAAAAGTGATTATGAATATTATCACCTATAAACAAATATTTTCTTTCAAACTGAATTTAGTAAATAAACAAAATAAAATTACATTTATTGAATTTAAACCTAGTATTCACGTATAAAAATCAGAAACATTAGAATTTGACCCCTAATAAATTTTGCAATTATTTAACCTACAATAAAGATATTCGTTCAGTTTTTTCAGTACAATGTGTTTAGGTTTGTGTTTAGAATCATGTTAAGCTTCTGTACACTTTCATTTTTAAACATGTTCAAATTCACGTCATGTTTAAATATAATGTGCTTACTGAAAAATGTGTTTAGAAATAAAACACAATCCTAAACACGTTTAGATTTAAACATATATTACAAGTGTTTAAATTCTAAGAACGATTTTTACAGTGTACATATAAATGTTGTGACCAAAGCACCAGTTGACTTCTTATCATGAGTTGTCATTCAATGACGACATTTATCCATTTTTGGTGTTTTTAGCTGTTTTTGGAACTTATATCAGCGAACACTTTAATTTCAAAGAAATAAATAAATTGTAACCGGAAAAATAATAAGAAAAACAAAAGTTTCATTTAAGTGAATTTGAAAGACCGAAAATTGTCAGTCAATTCATAAATGTAGTAATTGTCGTTAAAGAAAATTTTCACAATGTCCAAGTTTACTTGTTTTTTTTTTTTATTGTTGTTGTTGTTGTTCTGTCCATTATATAACGTGAATATTTTATGCAAGATTTTTATAGTAAATCTTCTCAATTGATTGAATATACTATTAGATCAAACCATAGGTGCTTGAGGACACTGAGGATCCTGTTATGAACCCCCTTGACCCTCCCCTTATTATCACAAATCTCAATATATATCGCTTATTGGTACCATATCTATAATACTAAAATTACGAGGTCCAATTTGTCAGCTGTCATCACGTAAAAACGACGAATCAAAGAATTCAACTTTATATATAACTAATATAGTACAAAGGTGTAGATTAAAAATTACACCACTCCAGGCCCTTTTGTTTTCCACGTAATTAATATTGCCAATAATTAAGAAGTTCCGGGTCGAGTCCGATACCGATACCAATAGTAATAATATTCACCTGTTACCTATTACCTTATCTGTACGTTCCGCATCTGACAGGCGCACCAACAAACGGTGTATTCAGGATTAATATGCTATATACACGGGTTATATAATTTAATTAAGTCACGGACCCGCGATATCACGGGTATGTTCTAGTATATACTAATATGTCATATTTTTACTCTAAATATGCATGTTTACTTTCAACGTGAATCTCGACTATAGAATTTGTGTGTACTCACAATACAGGAATATCCTTCAGATTGACAGTCCATAGTTGGCCATCTCAACAAGATTGAGTTTCTCGCTTGACGGCGATAGTGAGAAAATCTATCGAGCTGAGATTACCAAAGATAATTTGTTTATCGCTTTTTTTTTCAATCTATGACAACGTTGTTAATTTCAATGACAATGGTACATGCGCACTTAGTTTTTAGCGAAAAAAATCCATATCACTCTACTGTGCTGAGAAAGGAAATTATCAGTCATTATTACATTGGTTATAATGAATTAAAAGTACAGGGACATTTATTCTGTTCTTTTGGAATCCGAGATTGTATCCTACATTATTATTTTTTCTTTTTGTAGATTCAGGTGTATCTATTGAAAATGTTACGTGTACTCTAAACTGTTAATTTGAAGACTGACATTTATTTACAATAAATGTAATTAAAGATCGATATCTCACTTTCAAGATCTAAATATGAAATATCTTCGTGACCAGATGATCACGCTGGAACGATTATATATTAGATTTATTTATCTTTGTATTTATAGTTTGCTGTAGTTATTCTATTAGTGGATATAGAATAACTTTGAAAACAGAGCCATATCAAGCTGTAGCAATTCACAACAAATACAGACGTATTTTGGCAAATGGAGCATACAATTTCTACGTTGCAAACATGAATAAATTGGTTAGATTTTTTTTCTATTTATGAAGAGCGTTTACAAGAAACCCAAGAACATTCTGAGAAATCAATGCTTACATAAGGAAAATAACATTTGATATTTCAAAACCGTTCATCATTCATCACAGATACATGTAAACATATAAATAGTGTAATTGTATGTTACAACATGACAAATATTTTTTAACATTTAATACTCTAAAAACGCTTAAATTTGGAAAAAGTTATATTTGCTATTTTTCAAATTATCGCTACTATTAAACAAAAGAAGATTCGGTATGATTGCCAATGAGACAACTCTTCACAAGAGACCAAATGACACAGAAATTTACAACTATAGGTCACCATACGTGATGTTTCATGGAAGACGATGCTCAAGTACAAAAAACAACATAAGTGATACGACTCTGCATTATGATGTTTCAACTTTGTATTTCAAATCCATAATAAATTTGTACTTTTTTGTACAGCATTTAAATGAAAGTTTACAACGCAAAGCTGAAGCAATGATAAATTGTGAATTATTTAAAAGCACTGAGAAGGACCTGGTACCTGAAAAAATGAACATTGGCTTCAGTAAAGATGAGAGCATTGATAGTATTATACTTGAATGGTTTCGAGAGATACGACATTTCATTCCTAATTTTATGACTTGTTTAGATGTTGACTCTTGTCGTCGATTTATGACGGTAGGTAAAAGTATATACATTTGCCTTTTAAAAAAAATAATAAATAATAAATAATAAATTTTGATAATGATCGATGATCTATCGCTACAAATCCCGTTAAATTATGAATAACAATGCATGCACTGTGTCTAAACCACACCGGCAAAAATTGCTCGGACTCGATGGTATCTAACATCCGGCACAATGACGGAACACCAATAGACAAAAGAAAGGTAGGTTTCCCCTTATTTTTTTTATTTTTTTTTTATGATATCGAAGAATATATATACATATACAACTATTTTCTATTGTGAGATGCAATATTTTCTACAACCGTTCTATATTAACGGAGAAATAAGTCAAAATGCATGTCAAAATGACGAATTGAGTGAACCTTGCCTCGAAATTGTTTAATTTCTCGTTAAATTGTTCACATTGTACGTAAAGAAAGGTACGGGAAGATAGATATTGACACGGAGATTTGCAAATTTAGTTATTATGAGCATCTCAATAATTGTATTTCTGTGTATGGAACGAAAGAAAAGGGTCATGTCAAATTAAAATAAACCGGTTTCGTCAATGTTGTTACTACACAATCACCCGGTTTCGTCTATATATATCACCCGGTTTTTTTTTTGGTTTTTTTTTTAACAATCAATTTATGAAAAGAAACTTTGGCACGGATCTGAACATTGTCTTTGAGAATTTAAATATATATTTATTGTAAAGTAAACTTGGCGTGTTAAAATCTATTTTAAACGGGCACTTTTGGACATAGTTAATTATGATAATACACATTTTCCTAATGAAAGGCGTATCCCTTATTTCACTTAACTTCAAACTAATTTTAAACGAAATATAAATACTGAATAGCAAACACTGGTATCTAATTTTATTTTGTAACATTATTATATTTTCTTTGTTTATAATAGTAGTATGTAAAGATGAAAAATAAAAGGATGTGTTTTGATTGTGCCATAATTTTAATTTACTATACTATATTATATACACTTAGTTTACAATATTTACTATCAATTATTAATACATTTATGCATTCAATCATTGACGAACAGTCCCAAACCGACTATAGTCTATACTGTTCTGCACAAATTAATCATGCATGCAGTCCTGCCAGATTTTCTGGTACTATATATACTGTGTTACTTGCGCACTAAAGCGAGTTTTCACACTTAACCATCCATAACATAGCAGTGAGATTTGTAACTTTCTCCCCGTTTCTGGTAGGCACATTTATTTTCATAGGCATGTTTTTCACATTATTTTTATAGTTCAAATTCATTTTTGTACAGTTCAAATTCAATTGAAACTTCAAGATAACTTTCGAAAACAATATCTGACAGTTTTGTATTTTCAATGTGAATAAAAGTTGGTTTGCAAATCATGACCGTCATTTATATCTAGGTCTTATTAAGAAGAAGTGACAGTAACCACTTATCCCATAAACATTGACAATGAGACAACTTTCTTTTAGACACAAAAATTATGTTGAATTAATCAAGTTTAGGTCAGCGTATGCCTTAAACAATGAGAAAAACACACAAACTGCATGAAAGCAAGCTATAACAGGGCCCTAAATTATAAATGTAATACAATTCATACAAGAAAACTACCTGCCTATTTTATGTTCAAAACGCATATGGTATAAAGCAACCAAAGACAACCATGGAATTACAAGCGTGTGATTCGGGAATGGACTGAGTCAAAGTGTTGTCGCTGACACAAACAGTACAACAAAAGTACAAATAATAAAAAAAATGATGAAAAAACCTTAACTCGTCCGATGACAGAGCCTGTATAGTAAATGCGCGATGTGTGCCAAAACTTGTATCATAGTTAAAATTATCCCTTAACGATTGTAGAAAAGATTACATATATAGAATGATTAGATTACTTATAAAGGTGTCCATCCTTTTGTGCGAGAAAATCACATATCAATTGTGTGTTTCGATTTTTAAGACCGTAAACTTTAATTTCAAGTTTAAACATGTTCAACATATTTCCCATAACGCATATAGAAAACGCATATTTAGAGAGCTTTAATCTCAATATGCTGTTAAAAAATTTCGGAATGCAAAGTAAATTAAAATATTTGTGTTCTATAAGAGTAGGAATTCAAGTGTTTGCTTATTATCTATTTGAATCTGAGACTCATATAAATAATATGCCGTTGTCCGGTGAACGAACTTGTTTTCCAACGACCCACAAAACTCCTTTTGAACGCTGAAGTTAAATAATCAATTATAATGTAATGCGATTATGATTTTTTTTATTTGACCAAACCGGGTTATGCATTTTGAAATCTATGACGAAACCGGGTTGTATACATTGACGAAACCGGCCAGTTTCATTTTGACATGACCCATTTCTTTCGTTCCATACACAGAGATACAATTATGGAGATGCTCATAATAACTACATTTGCAATCTCCGTGTCAATACCTATCTTCCCGTACCTTTCTTTCCGTACAATGTGAACAATTTAACGAGAAATTAAACAATTTCGACGCAAGGTTCACTCAATTCGTCATTTTGACATGCATTTTGACTTATTTCTCCGTTAATATAGAACGGTTGTAGAAAATATTGCATCTCACAATAGAAAATAGTTGTATATGTATATATATTCTTCAATATCATAAAAAAAATAAAAAAAATAAGGAGAAACCTACCTTTCTTTTGTCTATTGGTGTTCCGTCATTGTGCCGGATGTTAGATACCATCGAGTCCGAGCAATTTTTGCCGGTGTGGTTTAGACACAGTGGCATGGTATATAGAATCTAAAGTAACAAAAATGTCCAAAACAGTCACGTGCCTATTATGCAATCGTCGGGTGTTTTTTTGTGTTTTTTTTTTGGTAGCTTGTTGAATTTGAAGTTACAAATAAAGATAAGGTACCTACTTCCGAAAAGCAAGGTAAGAAACACGTTAAAAAATAAAACTGTGGTTATTTCAACTGCTTAAGAATTGTACTGACAGGTTGTTTTTAATTTTAAATGATTGTAGACTTGTTTTGACTCGTTATGTTTATCATTTTAATCTGCATTATTTTATTTTGTAGATGATCAATTCTCAATATACTCAGATAGGATGTGCTTACACACATCAGTGCATGATTAACAATAAAAAAGCCAGCGTTCTTATATGTTTATACGATGGAGGGTAGGTGTACTACTTTTAACATATGAACTATAAATAATATGAAAATAAACACTGTGCAATTAAAATAGGGACTCTACAATTGAAATTCGAAAGAAATCTAGGGAAGGTTTTTTCAACCATAAAAGGTTTTTGAGGAAACATCAATTAAAAAAGCCATTTACAATACGAGCAGCTGGAAATAGATAATTATCAGCCTCGAAGTGAGACTGAGTGTGCCCACAGAGAAAAGAGTTAAGGCTTCACAATCATAAAATGTTGTACAGGATACATTTTTGGTTTTTTTTTACAGAGAAATTTTGATTCCACCCAATCTGAAACGAGGATCCCCTTGCACAAAGTGTTCTGACGCTGAGGGTTTCTGCGACAACGGATTGTGTGGTACGTTTCGTATTTAAATTGGTTTTTTTTTAATCTATTTTTTGTGATTTGAAAATTTGAAATTTTATAGTTTTGAGGCCATTTAAAAAAAAAAATTTTGTCAAGTAAATTAAAGTTCACATCCTACGCTATAAATATAGTAGATCATAAGCATGCATATAGTAAGTCGATATTCTCAGTTATACACTGCGTAGAGACTTAAGACTGAGCAACGAAAACCCTTTACAGCAGATTCCATTGAGTGTGTAGCGATAGGTAATATCTTTGGTTAGCTTGTTTGTTAGCTGAACCGTGAAGTCATTATGAGTTCAGGTATACTACCCTCCTTTCGAAGTATCATAGTCCAACAGACAGATAGATTGGGTTTCTGTCGGACTAGTTTGTTCTTAAAGTAGAAGAGTTTACCTAACCTAACAATGACTTTACAGTTCAGCTTGCAAGCATGCTAACCAAAGATATTACCTTTGGCTACACACTCAATGGAATCCGCTGTAAAAACAGCGTGAACTTAGTTTGAATTTTTTTTATTTATCTTTTCAGTTCCTTGTGATACATCTTCAGAACTTTGTGGTAAGTATAAATATAAAAAAAAAATAATGAAATACAAATCTTATGCTATACTTAGGAATATATTTCACTAACTTGAAGTATAAAATTAAGAAGAAGTGGTGTGATTGGCAATGAGACAACTATACGAGAGAATAGGAGTGGTGTCGATGAACGCAATTATAGGTCACCGTATGTCATTCAACAATAAGCAAAGCCATTATCGTAGAGTGAGCTATTAAACAGACCGACATGATTAATGTAAAATTATTCGGACTAGAAAACTAACTGCCATATGTATGATTAAGCATGATTAAGGTTACATAAATTAGAGAGTGAGCAGTCCTCCGCGAACAACGACAGGACGTTCTGTGACATATATGTCAACTTCTACGTAATTTAGACTTTGTAGGAGAGTTGTCTGGTTGCTTTGGTAATCTGGATATTTTAGTACGGCTATACATAAAAAAAATTGTAAGTCACTATGACATAATTACCATTCCGTTTTCTTTTATGAATGTACATACTTGTATATTTGCCCATTTCACGCATTTGTTATAATTGTCTTTTATTTTTAGATTGCCGGAAAACCTGCAACAAGTCTGGGGTTGGATCCGGCATTCTTAATATTTCAACGTGTTCTTGTAGCTGTCAGTTTGGGATGGGACCAAATTGTGACGGTATATTGGATAATTTATCTGTAGCTCATTATTATATTTGAAATCATCAGACAATCTTTATCCTAGAAATGATGCATTGTTATTTAGATCTTTTTTCATCGGAAATTCAAATCAAACCTACCAATTTTATCTATATTTGTTGTATCAGTCTAATATATCTCCCTAATGAGAAACATAGATTTAAAGAGATTAGAAGTACAATCATAATAAACAAAACAGAAAAATTGAAATGACAATTACTGGACTATTTATTCTGTTCGGAATGAGTTTTAGACCATGTAAGACAAAATTACATAAATATACTTTATTCATACTTTACACTTACCGAAAGGACAATGTACGTATAAAGATTAACAACGATGTCATTTTTTGTAAATATAGTACCTTTTGTGTAAGCATTCATATTATGCTCAATGAACTAAATCTTACAATATGGGAATGTATTACACGTTAGGATTCACAAACAAGCAAATTCATTGTTTTGACATGGGTCTTAAAGGGCATGCAATTCGTGAAGCATGCTTTAAAGTATGATCTGTATTAAACAATTATTATCGTGCGAAAACATAATACAAAATATTGTTAATGATAATGTAGATCAAGGGAAAAGAAATAAGAATATAAAATTAAATAAGCATGAAGAAATGGAAAATACTTAAGAATTGAATGCTTCTTTTTGTAAATTTAATTTTCTAAAAATGTACGCACGGTCAACGCTTTTACAACCCTATAAAGTTACAAAAAGAAGCATTCAATACTTGTAATTACATTTTTTAGCTATGATCATGAAAACACGAATTTTATATATTTTAATATTTAATTCACCTGTGCACTTTATTGTTGGAGCACGTGTTATCATGAATGAAAAGTTGTATTGAGCAATGCAACTGCTTACAGAATAACACGTGATGTGCAGTTAGCCAATAAGAATAAAATATTATAATGAAACATACATCTTATGTAATTATTCTTTTATAACATAGTCATGATAGTGTCTAGGGTTAGTTAAACTAAAAGAATGGGGATGAGATAGTCTGATATGAAACATGTTTGTCAACTTCACTTTTCTTAATTTTAACGATATTTATTAAATATTTAAATGTCTGTGGTACCTTAATGAAAATGTATCTTTTTAAATATTAACTGAATGCTATGAAAGAAAAAATTCAATATTATTTTAAGAGTTATTTCAGCCTTAGCTCATTACTTTCGTGTTTTTCTTCCTCCCAGAAACGTATAAAATTGTACTGTGTAACTCTAATTTATTTTACCTTCTTATAAAATGGTGTTTATGATAAATGTGTGGCTTTCTATATGACACACCTATTTTTTTCCTAAGTGAATGTGTTTGCTACTCTTTTTTTTTTTATATATTCTCCTTTAATCTTAAAAAGTAACTATTTCAATTGAAATCGTAAGTCACCGTGCAAAATGTGTTCCGTCTATAGTTAAGAAAGAAATTTCAAAGAAAAATTAAAATTCTAATTTTAGAGCCTTGTAAGAATCCAGAACAATACTACGATTACGATATTTGTGGACCAGTGACTGAATCAGAGTGTCTCAGTGATGACAAAGAGGAACGAACATTACTTCGGGAATTCTGTCCGGAACAGTGTACATGTAGTAAGTATTGGCGGTCATTGAGAACTATAAAGAGGTTTATCTGTGTTGTTTGACTGTGATAAAATTCAATTATGATTTGATTTGTTTGTTATAGTACATTGAACCATTCTATATGTTAAATATTAACTTATTTTTATGTTGACAAGCAGTTCAAATGTATTAGATTTTTTTCCCATCACTTGGCGTCCGGCGTCCGGCTTCCGTCGTCCGTCGTCGTCGTCCGTCGTCGTCCTGCGTTAACTTTTACAAAAATCTTCTCCTCTGAAACTACTGGGCCAAATTAAACCAAACTTGGCCACAATCATCATTGGGGTATCTAGTTTAAAAAATGTGTCCAGTGACCCGGCCAACCAACCAACATGACCGCCATGGCTAAAAATAGAACATAGGGGTAAAATGCAGTTTTTGGCTTGTAACTCAAAAACCAAAGCATTTAGAGCAAATCTGACATGGGGGTTAAATTGTTTATCAGGTCAAGATCTATTTGCCCTGAAATTTTCAGATGAATCGGATAACTCGTTGTTGGGTTCCTGCCCCTGAATTGGTAATTTTAAGAAATTTTACTGTTTTTGGTTATTATCTTGAAAATTATTATAGATAGAAATAAACTGTAAACAGCAATAATGTTCAGCAAAGTAAGATTTACAAATAAGTCAACATTACCGAAATGGTCAGTTGACCCATATAGGAGTTATTGCCCTTGATGGTCAATTTTTAACCATTTTTCGTAAATCTTAGTAATCTTTTACAAAAATCTTCTCCTCTGAAACTACTGGGCTAAATTAATCCAAACTTATCCACAATCATCTTTGTGGTATTTAGTTTAAAAAATGTGTCCGATGACCCGGCCATCCAATCAAGATGGCCGCCATGGCTAAAAATAGAACATAGGGGTAAAATGCAGTTTTTGGCTTATAACTCAAAAACCAAAGCGTTTAGAGCAAATTTGACAATATAGGTTAAAAGGTTTATCAGGTCAAGATCTATCTACCCTGAAATTTTCAGATGAATCTAACAACCTGTTGTTGGGTTGCTGCCCCTGAGTTGGTAATTTTAAGGCAATTTTTCTGTTTTTGGTTGTTATCTTGAAAATTATTATAGATAGAAATAAACTGTAAACAGCAATAATGTTCAGCAAAGTAAGATTTACAAATAAGTCAACATGGCCGAAATGGTCAGATGACCCATATAGGAGTTATTGCCCTTTATAGTCAATTTTTAACCATTTTTCGTAAATCTTAGTAATCTTTTACAAAAAATCTTCTCCTCTGAAACTACTGGGCCAAATTAATCCAAACTTATCCACAATCATCTTTGGGGTATCTAGTTTAAAAAATGTGTCCGATGATCCGGCCATCCAACTAAGATGGCCGCCACAGCTAAAAATAGAACATAGGGGTAAAATGCAGTTTTTGGCTTATAACTTAAAAACCAAAGCATTTAGAGCAAATCTGACATAGGTAAAATTGTTTATCAGGTCAAGATCTATCTACCCTAAAAACATTCAGATGAATCTGACAACCTGTTGTTGGGTTGCTGCCCCTGAATTGGTAATTTTAAGGAAATTTTGCTGTTTTTGGTTATTATATTGTATATTATTATAGATAGATATAAACTGTAAACAGCCATTATGTTCAACAAAGTAAGATTTACAAATAAGTCAACATGACTGAAATGGTCAGTTGACCCATATAGGAGTTATTACCCTTTATAGTCAATTTTTAACCATTTTTCGTAAATCTTAGTAATCTTTTACAAAAATCTTCTCCTCTGAAACTACTGGGCCAAATTAATCCAAACTTATCCACAATCATCTTTGGGGTATCTAGTTTAAAAAATGTGTCCGATGATCCGGCCATCCAACTAAGATGGCCGCCACAGCTAAAAATAGAACATAGGGGTAAAATGCAGTTTTTGGCTTATAACTCAAAAACCAAAGCGTTTAGAGCAAATCTGACACGCGGTTAAATTGGTTATCAGGTCAAGATCTATCTGCCCTGAAATTTTCAGATAAATCGGACAACCTGTTGTTGGGTTCCTGCCCCTGAATTGGTAATTTTAAGGAAATTTTACTATTTTTGGTTATTATCTTGAAAATTATTATAGATAGAAATAAACTGTAAACAGCAATAATGTTCAGCAAAGTAAGATTTACAAATAAGTCAACATGACCGAAATGGTCAGTTGACCCATATAGGAGTTATTGCCCTTTATAGTCAATTTTTAACCATTTTTCGTAAATCTTAGCTATCTTTTACAAAAATCTTCTCCTCTGAAACTACTGGGCTAAATTAATCCAAACTTATCCACAATCATCTTTGTGGTATTTAGTTTTAAAAATGTGTCCGATGACCCGGCCATTCAACCAAGATGGCCGCCATGGCTAAACATAGAACATAGGGGTAAAATGCAGTTTTTGGCTTATAACTCAAAAACCAAAGCATTTAGAGCAAATCTGACAATGGGTTAAATTGTTTATCAGGTCAAGATCTATCTGCCCCGAAATTTTCAGATGAATCGGACAACCCATTGTTGGACCCCCTACGGAGTTATTGTCCTTTATAGTCAATTTTCAACAATTTTTATAAAAGTAAATTTTTACTAACATTTTCCACTGAAACTACTTGGCCAAGTTCATTATAGATAGAGATAATTGTAAGCAGCAAGGATGTTCAGTAAAGTAAGATGTACAAACACATCACCATCACCAAAATACAATTTTGTCATGAATCCATCTGCTTCCTTTGTTTAATATTCACATAGACCAAGGTGAGCAACACAGGCTCTTTAGAGCCTCTAGTTTTATAAACTATAAAATTGTTTAGTATTTGCATTCTGGTCTTATGCCAGAAAAGAAATCGTTTTAAAGATTGGATGTTAATATTTTATTGTTGTAATGATGTCTTTTTTAATTAATATTATAGAATAATAAAATATCTTATTTTATTGAATATGATTAATTTATTGCAGAAAAATTTGCCAACGCTACAGTCCAAGGTGCAAGCAGTAGTTACGATGTTGACTATTTAGACAGCTAGTATTCGATCAGGAGTGTAGCGAATTCTCTCAAAGTTTTTGATTTTTCATCAGCAACTTGCAGTTTTGTTCTTTGCTTTGTATTGTTTAATACATACAATCGCTTAAATATGCTGGCATAAATATTTTTGTACATTTAAGCTAATAATATGTTTTCATTTGTACAAAAGGCAAACAGTTTGTAGACGGCACATTTTCGAAATTATTTATAGAATTATGAGATCTTCTTAGTATCGAATTTGTGCATTTCATTTGATATATTGAGTGCTGGCAGGGCCGTAACTAGCCTCTTTTCATAGTGAGGCTAAATATATTTGCCAAGCGTAGCGAGGCGAACAAAATTTGGCGAGGGGTCTGAGGCTCTGAGAAAAATAACGCAAAATCGTGCATTCTGAGCGTTTCCCAGACTTTTTTTTTACATTGAAACGCAATTAATTTTTAGCTATTTTTTCGACAATATTCTGGTCTCAAAGCTAAAACATAGATTAATTGTAATTTAAGACTTTTAGGTTTCACAGGGACAACATTAAAAGTAGACCGATATGTAGGATAAAGCAAAAATCGTAAATCTCATAATCTCATAATCATCAAACCGGATCTGTCTGTCGATCTGTTGTTGTCTTGTATAGTGCTTAGACTTTTTTATTATTTGTTTTACTAGATTTAAATATAGTGATGTCCAGTGCAGTATTATAATTATACTAGTACTGAAAAGTCGTCAATTAAGACCATCTTGATCTTGTTTTACGGTCTTAATGATTCTTTTATTGTTGAAGACCCTCCAGTAACTATCAAGATGAAGAACAAGAATAAAAACTTTGACCATTGATCATTGTATTTGTTTCTATGCATTGACTTTGTGTGAGATTAGGTTCCGTGCACGTTTACTCCATGTTCCTTTATTTTCTGTTAAAGGGTCTGAACTTAATGCAAGTTTAACCCTACAATGTAAAAGGTCATATTGCAATGCATTGATGTTTTTATAATTTATATAGATGACTTGATACGGGGAAATTAGAGGTCTTACTTTAATTTAAACCATGTCAGCTATCTATTTTTTTCTACAAAAAAGAGCCAGTTTTTTTTTTATATCAAGTTCAATTCTCCATGCAGAAACAACAGTTTTTTTGCTGTGTCCAGTATAGCATCGTATATTCTTAAAATATTTTCTCACACAATGTCTGGACATCGGTGGACATGCAACATTGCAAAACCAAACGCTTACAAATGAAAACCATCACTCATGCAGACTATAGTCATAAAGAAGGACAATAAATGAACAAAAGACAAACCCGAGACACGGAAGTACAAACAAAAGAAAAACCGGGGACACGGAAGTACAAACAATAAGCCATCTACTCTGAAAATTAAAAGTAAAATAGAAACATGGATCACGAAAACATGCAGGGGCGACAACAAATATATAGTAAAGAAAACGTGCTTCTTGCAAGAGACTTTCAGTGAAAAAAATTTGATATGAAGACACTATTTTGTTTCCGTTTTTTTTTTTTTAATTTTCAACATGAGGCATTTGCCTCATTTGCCTCAATGTAGTTACGGCCCTGACTGGCTCTTCAGTTAAACATTATTTGGGAATAAAAGTTAAATTTTCCTGCCTCTAGTCTCCAATGAAAATAAAATCAAAATAAAGATATATATATATATGCTCAATATTACTATCTATTTATAGTACATGCAACTGTGACATCATTTAAACATGATGCAGCATATTTAATCATTGTGAAACAAGTGGGTCGAATATAAAGTTTTTAAAACAAAACTATGATGATTGTTACTATCTATTTGGCAGTCACCTACCATGTACCTGCATACTATATTGGAGAAGTTTAAAATAATCATGAGCTAAAAAATAAACTACACACAAATATTTTACAGCTATTGGTTCTAACGTCAGCAACAAGTTGAACGAAAGATACACATTTTTTTGTCTTTAACAATTATTATTGTCCTTGGAAATATTGAGAAAAACACTTTCAATTATTAAAGACTTTTATGTTTTATATATAAAAATTGTGGATAAACACATGAAGCTCTCGAGATATGCCATATTCACAAGTCTTGATTGGTGTTTAAATAAAATTAGAGCTCTACTATACGGTAATATTAATAAATTACAGACTAAGCGGGTAAATAAAATCAAACAAAAATTCTTTATTTCAAACAATCACAGCAAAATACAGAAAATGATGTTCAAAATGTTTAGACGTTACGCACGGTATTGGTGACGTCGCGTACGGTGTTGTAGTCCGGCGGCTACAAGCATATTTCAGACGAATTGTGCACATCCTGTTACAAGCATGAAATTTGGCATAGACCTTCCTCAACTATTGCTCTTTTATTTCAGATAGGGAGGCATTTGAAAAAAATGTCTCACTTCCGGTAAAATCCAAAATGGCGGACGTCATACTTAAATCAGCCCAATATCGAAGGCTAGCGTGTAAAAATGTGTTATTATCATGCTACTATCATAATATTTGGTACAGACCTTTGTTTTTTACTACTTTTGGATAAATTAAATAGATTAGATGTCTTCAGAAACCCCACTTTCGGTTAAAATCCAATATGGCTGACATTGTACTTAAATAAGCTTATTTTTTAGGGAGGGTAACTGAAATGTGTTTTAACGTATTGCTACTATCATTACATTGTGTATGAACCTTTCTTTGGTGTTTCTGATGGATACAATGCATAAGACATATGTCTTAAAAACCCTTTCTTCCGGGTATATCCAAAATGGCGGACAGAGAAATATCAATTTTTTATTCATTTTATATGTAAAGAAATGATTTTATTTTGTGCTGGTCATTAAACTTTTGGCTTAATGTTATCCTCAAAACCACTTATTCTAGCATGTTGTAAATATTTAGATATAAAGTTGACACTTCCGGTTAAAAATATGACGTAAATTTCAAAGATGAGTCCTCAATCTATTTCTTCGATTTAGAGTTTTGGATAGATTGATTAAAACAAAATAAAATCACTATAGTACTAAAAATTATTTAAAATGATTACTATTTGGCCAAATATACATGTTTATTCACAGTCACCATGACATGCACACATCGCAGTGCACGGGATACCCGATTTTCCACATTAAAAATGACCGCGGAATCCTTCTTACATCCACCATGTATAAGCTTTTGACAAAATGATGAGGCCTCAAAAAGAGTTTTTCAAAAGTTATCCTCTTTGTCCCCGCCTGGAGTGGGTAACATAAGAGCCAATCCCAAGCTCGTCTCCCTAAACACCTGCCTAAGTATATTGCATTATTTACATGCTGGAAAAGACTAGACCAAGTTGAGGGAATAGCCTCGAAAAGCCGTCCCTGTTGCGCAAATAGTTATTTTCTTGCTTCGTTAACCATGTTATACCCATCTGCTAAGTTTGTGGGATCTTACAGTAAAACCCCGGTGATTTAGTCTGATTAATCATCATTCTTTTTGTTAAAGTCACATCTTCAAATGCAATCAATGTCTCCCACATAGTCTTTTCCCCCCTTTCAAGCAAAGAGAGAACCATATCACAACAGGTAAAGACATGGATAACAATAAGTGTTTCAGATCACCCAGATCACTCATTGCCTAGTGCATTTGAAAGGCCATTGATAGATATTAATCCAAAGTCTTTTGCCCTCCCAAACACAACGTCTACCCCTATGTCACGGAATAGCGAAACAGTATTGACAACATCATCATTAACGACTGTTCGAATCATGACTCGTTTAAGTGCGTGTTTCACTGCATCAGACACATGCACCATGATTTTAGTGTCTGCCTCTAAAAGTGAACTTGGTGCTGAACTTGAAATACATTACGTGGTGGATAAGATAGAATATCCTGACCATTTGTTGCTATAACTACCATACGCATCCAAGACTTCATCCTCTCGTATTTCAGTTTCAAGGTATTTTATTTAGGTAAGGACATAATACCCAATCAGCATACTCAGTAGGCCGCAATTCACAATCGGAGAGCTGATTTCCAACATTTACAAAGACTGTGGTATTGTTTCTCACATCTTAATAAATTCTGCAAAAACCATATTTTCTTGACTTGTTTTTTTATCTTCCAACAAAACCACGTATCGTTTTCAATGACATTAAACATCAAATCCATATGGTGATGTTGGCTGGTCAATCATCATTCTAAATGCTATAGTCACATCTTCAAACTCCATTAATGTCACCAACGCAGTTCCTTTTCCAGCGAACGTGTTATCTTTTAATGCCTAGTGCATTTGAAAGGTCATTGATTGATATATATCTTATACTTTTCCACTTCTAAATGCAAACCAAAGTTTGTCTGCCCTATGTCACGGAATAGCGAAATAGCAATGACATCAGTATCGACTGTTTGAGTCATGACTCAGTTAAGTCTATGTTTCACTGCATCAGACACATCTATCTTGATTCTAGTGTCAGTCTCTTCGTGTAAACATGGTGCTAAACTTGAAACATCATCAAGTGGTGGATAACACTAAACATCCTGAGCATTTGTTGCTTCAACTACCTTGTACTCAAAATTGTATTGAGCAAGCTCCTGTGAATGAAAACTTAAAAGTTCTTTCTTACTGTCGTCATCTCTCAGAAAACTTTCCCATCTTTGAGGATGTTTTTAATCCTGGGTTCGTCTGTGTATTCCCTTCCCCCTAAATGTTGCCCTTGCTTCTTTTAGCAGCTTTAAAACTACCAGTATTTCGCTATTCCGTAACAAAGGGGCAGACGAACTATTGATTGTATTTGGGGAGGCAAAAATCTTTGGATTAATATCTATCAATGGCCTTTCAAATGCACTAGGCAATGAGTGATCACAAACTTTTATTTCTGACCAATACCTTATGACGGGTTGTGATACTGTTCTCTCTTTGCTTGAAAAGGAAAATAAAGACTGCGTGGGAGACATTAATGGTATTTGAAGATGTGACTTTAACATAAAGAATGATGATTGATCAGCCTAAATCACCGGGGTTGTACTGTACAAACTTATCAGATCTAACATGATTAACGAACCAAGAAAGTCAATTTTTGCACAAAAGGGAAATCTCATTTTAAGTGAGGCTATTCCCACGACTTGTTCTAGTCTTTTCAAGCATGTAAAACGTGTAATATACTAATGCAGGTGTTTAGTGAGACGAGCTTTGGATTGACTCTTATGCTACCTAGTCTTGTCACTAATGAATTGCGAAGGGACAAAGAGGGTCCCTTTAAAAAAAAATCTTTCTGAGACCTCATCATTTTTTCAGAAGCTTGTACATTATGGATGTAAGAAAGGATGCCGCGGTTATTTTAAATGTGTAACATCGGGTCTCCCGTGCACTGCCTTGTGTGCATGTGGTGGTGATTGTGAATAAGCATGTATTCTTGGCCAAATAGAAGTAGTTTTAAATATTTTTTAGTACTAAAAATAAATCAATCTATCCAAAACTCTACATCGAAGAAATAGATTGAGGACTCATCTTTAAAATTTACGTCATATTTTTACCGGAAGTGTCAACTTTATATCTTAGCATTTACAACATGCTAGAATAAGTGGTTTTGGGGATAACTTAAAGCCAAAAGTTTAATGACCAGCACAAAATAAAATCATTTTCTTTACATTTTGAAGAAAGTTGAAAATTTGAATAAAAAATTGATATTTCTCTGTCCGCCATTTTGGATACTTCCGGAAGTAAGGGTTTTTAAGACATATGTCTTATACATTGTCTCCATCAGAAGCACCAAAGAAAGGTTCATACACAATGTAATTATAGTAGCAATACATTAAAACACATTTCAATTACCCTCCCTAAAAAATAAGCTTATTTAAGTACAATGTCAGCCATATTGGATTTTAACCGGAAGTGGGGTTTCTGAAGACATCTAATCTATTTAATTTATCCAAAAGTAGTAAAACACAAAGGTCTGTACCAAATATTGTGATAGTAGCATGATAATAGGACATTTTTACACGCTAGTCTTCGATATTGGGCTGATTTAAGTATAACGTCCGCCATTTTGGATTTTACCGGAAGTGAGACATTTTTTTCAAATGCCTCCCTATCTGAAATAAAAGAGTAATAGTTGAGGAAGGTCTATGCCAAATTTCATGCTTGTAACAGGATGTGCACAATTTTTTACAAAGCCGCTGGACTATTGGTGTTAGTTTTGGTAACGTTATTTTGACGTTATTTTTCATGCATTGTATAAATAACGTCGTACTTTTTTTTTTATTTCGTGCAGCTCAATTATACAGCATGAGTGGTTTGCTTGACTTGCTACGTATAGAACCGAAATGCAAAAGCGGCACATATTTTTTTTTAAGTACAGTTAAATTAAAACGGAAAAATAATAATCATTTACATTACTATCCCCTTGGAGCAAAGATATTTTCTCTTTCTTTTGATTGAAACAGGATATTTAAAAAAAAAGTTTAAACCACTGTCTTTTCTGCTGCTTTTTCTTTTAGTTTAAACATATTTATTTATAGTGGATTGGGAAACAAGTTATTACAACTTATATTAATCCGTTTCCACTTTAGGGTGCGAATGCTTCCTTGTAGCCTTAGCCTGCTCTTTTCGAAATCTAAAAGGGTGACTTTTATGTGCAAGAGATATTGCTATCTCTTAATAAAACACAGGTCAGTCATTTATCGCCCCCTTCCGACGGACTATCATTGTTTCACAAGACCATCATACTCGCAAATGGTGCATGTCAAGGGCTTATTCTTTTATCCGCTTTTGATAATTTCCGAAAATAAAATTTTTATTAGTTGAATCGTTTGTTTCATCGCCTGTATTAAATGGTAAAAGAATCAACAGTTGAGAGCAAATTCAAATTAACCACAATAAAATTAATTTAATAAAATTTGCCAATTTCATAAACAAAAAGAAATTTAATCTCAACTATGAACAAGAAAACAGATGGGTGCAGATAATTTTAGCGCAAAACTACTAGGGGACATTTTAGCGCAGACATTAGAGCCCATTTTAGCGCAGGATTAATCCGTTCAGCTGTATTTTCGATAGCCCATTTTAGCGAAAACTTTCCTAGTTGAATAATACTAAAACCACGAGCATTAATTTATGCTGGTTTAATATTAAAGTTGTATGTATATATATATGTTCACTTTGGTTCATCATGGAAATAAAAGTAGTTCTATAGTTGTCACTCAGCTATTTACGTTTTTCTTGATACTATCATCAAATTGCAAACAGCAACATATATAAAAAATACAATGTATAGGCGAATGTGCACCACAATCTAGACAAGATAAAGAGAAAAATCAGTTCCTACTGCAACTTTATCAACAGTATTGTACTGATTGTGCATGGGTTTTCTCTTCCAGATCTCGCGCATGGGTCTTTGTTTTTTAATGAAAGTGTGCCAACAAAATAAATATTGAAACAAATATATAAAGAAAAATGCAAGGATGAACTTAAGGATGTTTTATTAATCCTTGTATGTGCCCATCGAAATTGATAAAGAAGCATGCCAGCATTTTTTTTTTATCCTTTCATGTTCCTATGTCCCTAGAAACACACTATCCATTCTTTCTGATTTGAAAATGTGCAATATAAATTGATTCTTTTTCTATTTTAATCGTTCGTTCTAAGACACCAGGTCCCATGTACTGAATAGAGAACATTCAAACTAGTCCCTCAAACTGCCTCAAATAATAGATAAAAAGGGAGGGAGAGGATTTCAGAAACATTAAACCTGTTAAGAAAGTTTTGAATAAGCATTCAATGACATATTTGTCGCTGGACGTCAGATAAACAATGAATCAATACACAAACAAAAAATGCGCCAATTTGGGTTACGCAATGTTTCAACCAATCTCATTATTATAATTAAATCATACTATTGGTAGAGAAATTCAAAATTTGTTAAATCAAATTGACAATTTGTTATTTCTAATTGATAATTTGTTATATCAAATTGATAATCTGTTATCTCAAATTGATAATTTGTTATACCAAATTGATAATCTGTTATATCAAATTTATAATTTGTTATATCAAATTCATAATTTGTTATATCAAATTCATAATCTGTTATATCAAATTCATAATTCATTATATCAAATTGGAAAAAGTTAATTAGCATGGCACGTAAAGGCTTCCGTAATTTTTGACGTTAGGCACTACATGTCAAGTTTTACAGAACGTAACGTCAAAACAAGTTAAAAAGCATGGTGTGACATTATGACTAGACAAAAGTAGTCGCTGACTGTGTCGTTAATACTTCCGACATGTGATCGAAAATGGGTTCAAAAAAATCCCTGAACAGTAGATTTTAATGTTATATAGTATTTTTTGTGCTATTATAATTTCAAATTTTCCCCCTCCAAAACTGTATAATATGACTTATCATACTTGTAACAAAAATGTAAAAAACGGCGCTTTGTGACATTTTGACTAAACAAAAACAAAAAGATCGCGTTTATTTTTTTTTCAATATTTTCTCTTAAAACTTCGACACAATTTTTTTTCATACACTTAAAAAAAAAGTTTTCACGTTTGAATAAAATTTCATATCGTAGAAAAGACTGCAACTGTCTATTACTTTTCATAAGACACTTTACAAATACGCCAAAACGTCAGAAAACTGCGAGTGTGACATTTCAACGGATTTAATAAAATGAACAATTTAGGACATAATTTAAACAATACTTACTAATTGAAGACATAAAAAGTTGTATATTTATTGTATAATTTTGACACAGGAAGGGTGGATATGTAAATTGTGGTTTGGATCTGCAGCATTCGTTCGAATTTTGAAGAGCTTCAAAAAATATGCGAGATTTGGGTTTTGTGACAGAAATACAAATTTCAAAAAATCATTAAATCTGCCACGATCTTTTGAAATGTTGTAACACAACTTTTTATTTTTTTTTCCCTTATTATATACGGAATAAAAAGATATATCATTTTCGGAATAATCTATTTGAATTACCTTTAAAAATCACTCTTAACTTCACCCCTATCCATATTTTTTTTCAATTTTCGGCTTGCCCACAAAACAAAGTGAACTTTCCGTCCTGGTCAGACGCGTCCAGTTAACGATGACGTCATAAATAAAACATACACCATTAACACCAAAGACTACTCTTGCTAGGAGTACAACTTTTTTTTTAATAAGTTTGAAAATTGACAAGAATAACTTCAAAGCAACGCTGATCATATGTCGCGGTGTTACTTGTCTACACGCTCAAAATCAGTGTTATT
Source organism: Mytilus edulis (assembly GCF_963676685.1). NCBI lineage: Eukaryota > Metazoa > Mollusca > Bivalvia > Mytilida > Mytilidae > Mytilus > Mytilus edulis. Next base: position 48,697,901 of record NC_092344.1, read on the forward strand.
AGGGATCATTCGAGTAACAAAATTAATAAAAGTATTGATTTTAAGGCATATTCCATTTCTACTTTTAATTACGCACATTTTGATATATACATTCATATAGTTATCAATTCCGAAACTTCTAACAAATGCAATAAAGGCGAACTGGAAAGCAAAACCCGTATTATCATCATTCTTCAGCTTATATTTCAAATGTTTAGATCTGTTTAAAGGGATTAAGTCCTTAGAAATATTTCTAATGTACCAAATAAATATTGTAACTTAATTTATGACTCCAGTGCTTTTACATGTGATTCGTGTAACTGCATCTCACTATTTTCTATTTGATGCAAAGCACACGAAGAAATAAATTTGAAAGGTGTATGAACAAAAACATTGCAAGTAATAACTGTTAATACCATGAGTATATTTGTTGACAAGACGTTAACTGTGGTCCCGAACCTTATTACCCCCTCCCCCCAAAAAAAACCATAAGATGGTCCAATCAGGTAACACTTATTTTGTGCAAATAATGATAATTCATAACGTTATACGTTCTCTGTGTTTCCTAAAGAACAAACATTGCTCATTGTTGAAAGCCGTACGGTGATCTATAGGTGTTAATTTATGTGCCATTTGGTCTCTTGTGAAGAGTGGTCTCATTGGAAATAATACCACTTTATATCAAAAGCGAAAGCAAAATACGCAAGGTCCGGCTGCGTTTTACATCATAACGTCGGTAAGGATATATTGAAAAAGGTAATAAAAGTCACCAGAATACTCCTCACAAACATATATCATCTATTATTTATTTATTCAAATGAGTTTTGGAATGATGAAGTTTGAAACAGAAAAAAAATGAACTTCAAATGTATCAGTTTTGTTGAAGAGTTGTAAAGTATGACGAATTTTGTGTCCAACAGTTAAAAAAATAAGTTTTGTCGCTTATCAAAATAAATTTTGTATCTCCTAAATAACAATAAAATAATTGAACCTTTGAAAAAACTTGTTAACCTTTATAAAAACAAAACTTTTATAAAAAATATTTTTTTTAATAACCTTTATATAAAAACAATTTATTAACCTTTGATAAAAAAAAACTTTCAATGATGCACACATTAACAAAATTGTCTCCTACCATGAAACAAGAATGCCACATTGAATTCTAGACGGAAACTTGTAATACTTTAGAGTCAAAGGGATGTAACATATGAATTTAGCGTACTTAATCTAGCGCATTAAAGTAGTAAATAAACTCATCATAGATACCAGGACTAAATTTCGTACATACGCCAGACGCGCGTTTCGTCTACAAAAGACTCACCAGTGACGCTCGAATCCAAAAAAGTTAAAAGGTAGTAAGACGTTTTTGTTTAATTTTTTATTCGCATTTGTATTGATTTGTAAAACTTTGTCAGGAACACCCGATCGGAACTAGTTCTCTTTATAAATCAGCTCAATTAGTACATGTATGAACTCGACTTCAGCAATTTTACAGAAAAAATATACTCAAAATCGACTTTATCTATTTATATTTGGAGACATTTTTATTTTTGACGTATGATAAAAAATGATATTTTAATTTTAAGTGTTTTCCTTGTAGGTTAGTTATTATTTACGCTCTTGAATTTACCAATTGTTGGAGATTAAAAAACGAAGAGGTGATATTCCAGAAGACTAGTTAAAAAAACCCAACATCAACATTTATTCACGTGCCTTATCATTCCGTTTACGAAATCATCTGATGTTTTTATAAACTGTCTGTCTCAGGTTAGGGTGACGGTTGGCGCCTGTTAAAACGTCTAAACCCGCTGTATTTTTATGCACCTGTCCTAAGTCAGGAGCCTGTTGTTAAGTGGTTGCCGTTTGTAGGTGTGTTTCATAGGTATTTTTCGTTTCTCGTTCTTTATAATATAGATTAGACCGTTCAACTTGGTTTAAATTCCTGTTTGGATTGTTTTACACTAAATCATTTCGGGGCCTTTATAGCTTGCTGTTTGGTGTGAGCCAAGCTCCGTGTTGAAGGCCATACCTCGACATATAATTGTTTACCTTTTATACATTGTGACTTGGATGGAGAGTTGTCTCATTGGCACTCATACCACAGCTTATTTATATTTTAAGCCATATTGACCATTGTTTACATTAATGGCAATTTCATTAGAGATTCAGATTCAACAATTGATAAAAAGACTCACCACATTCAAACATATAATAGAATGAAATTCAAAACAGTGTGGCTGTGGCCATTGATTGACACATTAAATTCATCCATTGACTGGGACAATTTCCGTGAACGTTTGTCTGTAACGACCACTGTTCACGACGTACATACGATAGAAATTTAAACTGTGGGGTCACCAAAGGTTTCTTAACGCCTTTAATTATAAAATAATTCGAAAAATTAATCAGGAATAACCTTTATGTTTTGATTTATATAATCGATATAAATGAAAACATCGTGTTATTTTTGATTAATTTTTCGAATTACTTTATTAAGGTGTTGAGAACCTTTGGTGACCCCATAGTTTAAGTGTCTTTAAAAAGTACATAGTGAGCATTGGTCGTTACATACAAATGTTCACCTAAATTGTCCCAGTCAATGGATGAATTTAATGTGTCAAATCAATGGCCACAGCCACACTGTTTTGAATTTCATTCTAAGATTCACAAAATAACACATTTAAAAATAGTTTAACCATTTGCAATGTATGCATCAATCTAATAAGCAGCTGTGCTAAGAGCGCATGATACGTCTTTATTGTGCATAAGTAAATTGTTGTAAAAATACAATGCAATATTTAGAAGACATTAAATCAGAAGTAATTAAAATTGCTCTGTAGAAAAGCATGAATGAGGATACCCTTAAGCGTATACATATTTGTCAAAGTCCCATAACTCTGAAATGACAAACCATACTATTTTTAAAATCATAAGCGAGTGTTCAATCTACAATCACCGATCACAAGAACAGTAAAAAGTGTTTTGTGAATTGATCCATCAAATTGAGAATGGAAATGAGGAATGTGCCAAAGAAACAACAACCCGACCATAGAGCAGGCAACAGCCGAAGGCCACCATGCATGCATTCCTGTGCTAGTGCATTACTTAAATACTTTCTACTTAAATCTGACAAATAAAGTCCCGTAACTTAGGAACGACAACCCAGAAAATTTCAAAAATCGAAAGAGTGCTTCTATGACGGGCTTTTAAATCGATCCTTGAGATACTTTGAGACATGATATATTATTATATAAATATGTTTTATTCATCTACCTATTAAATTTTTAAATTTCTAATTGGTATTTCAAACATTTCTCTTGTGAAGAGTTGTCTCATTTGCAATAATACCACATCTTCTTTTTTATATAAAAAGGGGAAGCAAAATACGCAAGGTCCGGCTGCATTTAACACATCATAACGTCGGCAAGGGCATATTAAAAACGGTAATAAAAGTCACCAGAATACTCCTCACAAACATATATCATCTATTATTTATTTATAAAAACCCAACACGTAAAACGTGCAAGTCAAGCACTTATATGGTTAAATGACAAAATGTTGTCTTTTTTCAAATAAAATTCAATATACCATGATTGTTTAACGCACCAGACTACAATCTACACACATAATAGTTATCAAAGGTACCAGGATTATAATTTAGTACGCCAGACGCGCGTTTCGTCTACATAAGACTCATCAGTGACGCTCAAATCAAAATGTTTATAAAGCCAAACAAGTAAAAAGTTGAAGAGCATTGAGGATCCAAAATTCCAAAAAGTTGTGCCAAATACGGCTAAGGTAATCTATGCCTGGGATAAGAAGAAAATTGTAACAGTTTACCTCGTGTAGACTATAAACTATTGTCTAAAAATAAGAGTATTACATTCCTAACTTACAGTATTAACCATAGTTCAATTAAGATAATTTAGGGATAGAGCAACATGTACACAAAACAGTAGTACAAAATATAAAACAAGTGTTGCTGTTGTGCTTGGGTAGAACATGGAATTATTATATCATCAATATAATATTTAAATGGGTTGACTTATTTGTTCGTCATATATGGAAGTATTTATATACTGGACATTACTTAGTGGTCAGAGCAAAAAATTTACATCTGCAAATTTTCGGAATTGCAACGGGTACCTTTTGCGTAAATCTATTTTTGTTCTATAATAAAAATCCTCAAGAAGAGAAAAGTTAAAATTCTGACAAATTGATCGACAAATTACATTTTTGGGAAGTCATTGATGAGCTTCGGTATATGATTAAAAATCTTGAGACCAAGACACTTATAAGATTATCTTAATTTTGAAAATAAACCCCATCCACAAAATCCCATGGACTACTTATTTTTCATGTCCGACATTTCCGACCACATCATCATCTAAGTTCAATATTAATCATTTCCTACCATTTTCACATTTTGTTGACTAAAAATTCACATCATTTGATAAAATAAATCAATAAAAAATTTACTTAAAACTTCTATTGAAAATAAAAGTTGATGAATTCGCTTATTCATAATTTTTCGCATAAAAAAAGAAAATCAAAAGTACTATTATATGTTACAACGAATGAACGACGACATGTTATCACGATAATAGGTGTGAACATGATACAACCTACAACCTATAAAGTGGAGGGGTCTTCTTCTGGGGGATCTGTTTGATTAGAGAGATTAATCGTAGAACCTATTGTATGTAGTTGCTCATAGTTTGGATTGCTTTTAACACTTTGAATGTTAAATGTTTACATAATTTCAATAACAACGTAGAAAAAAAAGACCAACATGGTATGTAGGTTGGTCACCTTGTAATTTGTAATATACCTAGGTCTGACAATAATTTGTAATTTGATTGGAAACCAAATGACAATAATGAAGTCATGACAGGAGTAAAATAAGGAGATTGTTTTATCTGAAGTGAAAGATTTCATATATCAAGTCTTTAAAGAGATTTTTTTTTTGGGTTATCCATATTTTAATTGCTAATATCTAGAGAGTTGAATAAGTGCTTTGAGAAATTTTCACTCTCCACAATTCGACAGCCAAGAAAGTGTAAATCTATACTAGTAAATTCAGAAAGTGTCGGTAGTTTTCAGATTGGCAATACATTACTAAAATTGAGAATGGAAATGGGGAATGTGTCAAAGAGACAACAACCCGACCAACTAAAAAACAACAGCAGAGGGTCACCAACAGGTCTTCAATGTAGCGAGAAATTCCCGCACCCGGAGGCGTCCTTCAGCTGGCCCCTAAACAAATATATACTAGTCCAGTGATAATGAACGCCATACTAATTTCCAAATTGTACACAAGAAACTAAAATTAAAATGATACAAGACTAACAAAGGCCAGAGGCTCCTGACTTGGGACAGGCGCAAAAATGCGGCGGGGTTACATGTTTGTGAGATCTCAACCCTCCCCCTATACCTCTAACCAATGTAGAAAAGTAAACGCATAACAATACGCACATTAAAATTCAGTTCAAGAGAAGTCCGAGTCTGATGTCAGAAGATGTAACCAAAGAAAATAAACAAAATGACAATAATACATAAATAACAACAGACTACTAGCAGTTAACTGACATGCCAGCTCCAGACTTCAATTAAACTGACTGAAAGATTATGATTTCATCATATGAACATCAGGCACAATCCTTCCCGTTAGGGGTTTAGTATCATACCATCATAACATATATGAGAAGAACATAACCCGTGTCATGCCAACAACTGTTTTTAGAATAAATGTGTTTAGTTCCGATGCAAAGACCTTATCAGTGACTCAATATTAACGCCAAAATATGCAATCTTTAATGACTTGACAACAGTATCGTAATTATATCCCTTCTTAATAAGTCTATTCAAAGGTTTTGTAAGTTTCTGAGGTGAATACTGACACCTTTGTGCTTTATAAAGAATATTTCCATAAAAAATTGGATGTGAAATACCTGAACGTATTAGAAGTCTGCATGTTGAGCTATATTTACGAATGATGTCTTTATACCGATGATAAAATTTAGTAAATGTTTTGACTAGTTTGTGATATCGAAAACCCTGGTGTAATAATTTTTCAGTAATACATAAATTTCTCTCGTTAAAATCTAAAACATTGTTATATACACGAGCGAATCGTACAAGTTGAGATATATAAACACCGTAAGATGGTGACAAGGGAACGTCACCATCTAAAAACGGATAATTAACGATAGGAAATGAAAAATCATCCCTTTTATCATAAATTTTAGTATTCAGCTTTCCATTAGTGATATAGATATCAAGATCGAGGAAAGGGCAGTGGTCATTGTTAGTATTAGCTTTATTTAAAGTAAGTTCAACAGGATAAATTTCATTAATATACATACTGAAGTCGTCATTATTGAGAGCCAAAATATCATCCAAATATCTAAAAGTATTATTAAATTTGTTTATCAGATGTTGTTTTGATGGGTCTTTGCTTATTTTTGTCATAAATTGTAACTCATAACAATACAAAAACAGGTCCGCAATAAGTGGTGCACAATTAGTCCCCATTGGAATTCCGATAATCTGACGATATACGGAATCCCCAAAGCGAACAAAAATGTTATCTAGTAAAAATTCAAGGGCATATATAGTATCAAAGCATGTCCAATTAACAATTGTTTACTGCTACTAAAAAATGACCTAAAAGAGTTTGAACATATATTTTCACATTCTGATTTTTTGAATCCCCATTTAATTAGGTGTGTGAATTTTTTCTTAATGAGAATGTGAGGCAATGTGGTATACAGGGTAGAAAAATCAAAACTTTGAACAGATTCAAAATCACCAATATAAGCATGCAATTTATCAAGTACTTCCAACGAGTTCTTGACACTCCAAAAGTAATTTATTCCACTATTTTCGAAGGCCTTATTTGAACAATTTATTATCAGGTTTTTAATTGTACCAAGTGTGCTGGTAGGAAGAATAGGCAATTTAGTAGTTGAACAATGGCTTGAAGACGAAATAAATCTATATGTGTAATGGGTTTTGTGTAGCTTCGGAAGCCAATACATAGTTGGGACTTTCATTCTATTTGGCTCTGCTTGTAAAGCGGTCGCTAAAAGTTTATGTTTGTTACAGATTTCGTTTTCTGAAAATGGAGTCAGTTGGAATGTTGGTGAATTTGTGATTTCCTTTTTCAGAACCTCAATGTAAAATTTACGTCAAACAATAATAATATTATTAGCAGCTTTATCGGCCGGGACAAAAACAAATTCCTTGGCTAGTTTTTTTAGTTTATGTTTGATACGAGAAATAGGTTTATTGTGGTTATTGTTAATAGTAAAATGTTCTTTAAAATGTTGAATACGTATATCAACTATCTTCATTACTGAATTAAAAAAAAGAGTCCAAAGATTTTTTGTCAGCTTTTTCCCGTTTTATCCATTTCATACAGTAAGTATGGAGTGAGTCGTGGATGATATTACGACACTCATTCCAATTAATAATTGACGGGGGACGATATTTAGGTCCTTTACTGAGGAATGATTTTAACTCTCGGTCTTGAACGATGTTAAGATCTCCTGTTATAACATGGGAAATGGGTCCATAAATATATTCGGAATTACTGCAATTACATGAAGTAGGTGTATTTTCACTGATATTAAGATCTTTACACAATTGATTATAATTAAACACAAATTTCCGGGTAGATTTCTTGTAAATATAACAAATAAGTGGTAGCTCAGTATTGTCAAAATAACCAGGAATTTGTTCTTTAACAGAATGGTCGTTAAATATACCGGCAATATTTACAAAATCAAAGCCTTTATTGACATACTTAATTTTAATAAAATGTTTTTTATGATCTTCAGGGCGATCAATTTTGGGAAATAATTTAGAATAACAATATGCCATAATAATTTGAACAATTTCATACTTAGGACTGCTCTATGAAATTGTGTTGCAATCCTCCAAAATTTTATTTAACTTATTAACCGAAAAGAGTTTTGTTAACAGATAATGTCTGCCGTTGTTTTTTGAAATAGAAATTAGGTCCGAAATATTGGTATGATTGGCCCGAAATTTTCTTTGATTGCGATTTGTTCTACGACCGTGAGAACGTTGTATGAGTTCCTGGTAGAAAAGAAAACAAACTATACAAACGTACATATTTCACACACACATATACACAACATCATCATGTCCTATAAAGAAGAAGATTCTACAAGAACAAGAAAAAAAAATAAGTTAATTTACAATCACAGAATAATGAAAACATTTAACAATAATAAAGAGAAGATTTCTATTAGATCAGAAATGGTTTATCTGTCGTAAGTTCCCGTATTATTTCATATAAAACACGTATTTAATTTAAAGTCATGAAACGATTTTTTATCAAATTTTGATGTGTTTGAAGTTATTGAACCAAATTGAATGCATGAATACATACTATAACCAAGTCCTGTATGCACATTTATTTTTTTATTTTTTCTATCAACAGTAGTTGAACTTTATTTTGTTATTGTATTGTTAGTCTTGTTTCAATTTTCTTCTTTAATCATGTATATTAAAAATTGATTGTCAAGCGAAATATACATTAAAATGAAAACCACTAAAACCAACACCGGATTGCATATTTTATCAGTAATCTTGTAAGTTAGTACATTTTCTAAACTTTCCAACAGCAGTTACACTTTGTTTGTAAATATTGACCCTTGAAAATATGTCAGAAATGAAATAACTGTTGTGAATCATAAAAATATGCAAGTGACACACTTGTAACATAAGTGTCTTTTTGACATATAGTCCCATTTTATGAACTTTTGATATTATTGTCGGAAAGATTAGAACACGAAATGGACAACATCTGACATCAATTGATGTGACGTGGTTATTGCTAATCAGAAATTGTACATACTAACGAGTTTGATTTATTTATCTTTTCTCCATATTAACCCTTACTTGATGCATTTTTCCTCATCCTTCCCAAATATTTTGTTTAGGGATTAGTTGACTAAGAAATTAAATCTTGGTCAGATGATTTAGCTCCATGAAGTGTGTCAAGAGTTTTGTGGTTACTAATATGTATATAAAGTCGCAAACATAAGCTAAGGTCACCTCAGTTTTCTTTTGTCTTTAATAAGCTACAATATGAAAAACGTGTTTGTTATTTTTGTCGTCGTCCTGGTAGCTACAGCCGCTGCTAAAAAGGGATGGAAACTCCGACAGCGACAACGTAAGTCTAAAGTTTAACAAACATTTTATTACTTTTAGTGTAAGCATTAAATTTTCAACTACTTTTACAAGCATTTAAATTAGTTTAACAACTATTCCAATTATTATAACTAGCATTTCTATTATTTAATAAGCATTTTTATTAGTTTATCAAGGATTTCAATTAGTTTAACAAGTATTCAAATTACTATAACTAGCATTTTTATAAGTTTAACAAGCATTTTAATTACCAAATTACTACATAGTGCACCAGATGGTCAGTCCAGGGAAATAAGCAAGACTGTCTTTCATAAAAAATTGTAAAATAACTCAAAATCAAAAGCAGCTGACCTTGAAAATATATAAAATAAAATACTATCAATAAAGAAAATATTCTGATTTGATTTTACAAATGAACAATAAAATAGCACGTTATAAATTCCTAGCGTCCGGGGCGCTTTTCAGTTTTAACGCTCAAACCAAAGGCTTATAAAACACGAATACACCAGACGCTGTATGACTAAAATGGGGAATACAAAACATTGTTTCTTGTATCTTAAGTCAACATTGCTGGAGGGATTGAGGATATGTGTTTCTTAATAGTTTCGAAATTTATTCATTAACGGAAAATTCAAGAAAAGTAGGTTATACATTATGTCAGTACTGAAAAACTCCAATAAGAACTCTTTCGATGCCGAAAAAAGAAAATATGTAGTTAAATGTATGTTATATCCGTTTTTTGCCTGATATATTAAGATCTTGTTAGAATTATTATAAAGGATAAACATTGAACATATAATGTGTCAAAATATTAGTAATTGAACAAAATAGGACTTGTTTACTTAAAGTTTTTATTTGAAACCTTGAAAATGAATAAACCAACTTTTCAGAATGCAAATATGATAAAAGTGCATGGAGTGACTGTGACACGAAAACAAATACCGTCAGCCGAGTTCTGACTCTAAAATCCGGCAAGGAAGGATGCCAACAGACACAGAACCAAACCATAACATGTGATAGGTTTGAAAGACTACAAGCATGGAAAATAAAAAAGGCGGAAAATAGAAGAGAATTACAGGAAAAGAAACATCAAAGAAAAGAACGACAACAAGAGATGAAAGAGAATAAACAGCTTGTGAAAGAGCAACTTAAAAGTAAGAAAATATATGAGAATGATTGAAAAATATTGTCTTACACATAAAATATTGTTATTTACTAATATAATCAGAATTTTTGTCGATTTTGATGCAGGTTGTGATTGCTTAAACAATCGCTTCCTAATAAATTAAGCTTTAAAATTCATTTCGGTAAGAGTACGTATCGTATTTATAGACAGACACATTTAGAATATATTGTAAAAATGAGTAATTAAAAATATTTATGTAATTTTTTTCAAGTCATCTTATCTTTAGATAACCCAATTTCTACTTAATTGAAGCCAATAAAAAATATATAACTGTATATCAAACAACATAAGTAATACAGATTTTATTCTTCAAACTATATATCCCTCTTAAGTTTAAAACGATTCTCTGATACTAAGAATATAATTGAACGATTTTTTTATCTTTATAATTATCTAAATCGGTATGTACATGTATTAAATAAAACTTCGTTATTCAAAAACGTACCATCAAACGCTACTTCTAGGATCAGTCTAGTCAGTTCTAAATGTGATATATTTTTCTTTAAATTTGGGCAAGGTTTTCCATGATTTTGGGAACAAAATTTGAGGTAAAAATAGGGGAACACCGACTTCGTTTTGTCACTATAGCAATCTCAATTTCGTGTTTTATGAAAAAATCTCGCCCTTCATTTCGGTAGACCTACGTCTCAGAATCTTCTACCTACTGAATAAAAGATAATTTCTTCTTGGCCTGAAAAAAGAATTAAACTTTTGCCACTGGCTGACAAACAAAAAACAACCAATCATATTGAAATAAACAGCATAGCATATAAATGATGATTTTTTCCTGTATACGATACAGTTGTCTATTGTATAAATAAATTCTGTTTGATAAAAGGATTTGTCTCTTTTTGATGATCAGTTTATAGGTCAATAAAAAAGTGGTGCAAAAAATATTTCTGATTTTGGATTTTCTGGATTTACATTAATCAGGGATGTTCACTCAAAACTTAACATTGTTAGAGCGGTGATGAATGAGAACAATCGGGAACCTTTAGATATCAGTATTTTATTTCTGTAAACGAATGAATGTTTTGTTTGGTTTGCATTCGAATTGGTCCATGCATGGAGTCAATATACGTGATTTATTAATTTGTAGTATCTTTAATAATATTGCGATCATGTTTTTTATAAAGGATGTCGTTATGAACACAGTGATTGGAGTGAGTGCGATCAAGCAACAAATACAGCAACCCGAAATTTTACTTTGAGTGAAGGCGAACAGGGTTGTGAACAATCACACACTATCACCATAACTTGTGACAAACTAAATAGAATACAGGCATGGAAAGCAAAGAAAAGGGACCGTAAACAGAAAAGAATAGACGAAAAATTGCAAATGAAGCAAGAGAGAAAAGAGAGAAGAAAGCTTGAAAAAGAACAAAGACTAAGTATGTATTGATTTTTAAATTTAATTTACTACTGTTGTTTATTCGGTATTATCTATCTATGATGGTATACAACCAGCTTTTTTATCATACAAATAATTAAAGTTAAAATGTACTTGGAAATGTCATATTCGGTCAGGAGCGTACCAGATTAAATTCATTTGATGAGCGCATGGAAAGTACACCCTTGTTGCCAGTTTTACTTGTTTTTTTATATTTGTTGTTTGGTTTTTTTAACACAAATATATACTATTATGCTCAAACATTGATATTCAAACTTCTTTGTAAAATATGTTAATTCTTTGTATTTATTCTCATCACAATTTATTTCAGAATGCAAATACGACAAGGAAGACTGGAGTGAATGTGATAACACAACAAACACAGTAACCCGAGTTATGACATTAAGGGACGGAGAAGAAGAAGAATGCGAACCAATAATAAATGTCACCATTTCATGTTTAAAGTTTGAGCGTATTCAACAGTGGAAAGCAAGAAAAATGGAGCGCAAGAATGAAAAGAAGGAGAATAAAATGTTTATTAGAAAACAGAAAAATATGTGGAAAGAAAATAAAAAGATAGTAAAGGAACAACGTAGACGTAAGTAAATATAAATTAACAGAACCAAACAGTTAAACAACAACATAACAAAATTAAAATTACAAAAAAGAGAAACTTTCAGTAACTATCAACTTCTCGTTGACAATAACATAAGTGGATTCCCGGACTACAAAAAATATATATGCTTATGATTGAAAGGTTAATTTTATAGAATAAACAATGTACGTCAGTGCGATTTAACGAACATGGTACGTCTACATGTCAACTCAGAGTCTTTAACAATGGACAGATGTCTATACAATATGTCAAGCTCTTAATCACCTCCTTGTTTAAAAAATGATGTTTTAGTCATGTCTGGTTATTCGTTCAAGTAAATAGAATGCTTTTTAATTTTATAAAAGTATTTTGAATTTAACCTTGCTAACTTATAGGGCATTCCATTTAATTGATTAACCGTGTTGTTATAATTCATGAACAAAAACTTCCCATACCGAATTTAAATGATTTCAGAATAATTCTTAATCAGCAACACTTTCTCTTATTTTTTGGTTTCCGTTGCATACACGGATCGACTCTACATATTCAAAGACAGGGCTTAAAGAACCGCCTGTGTATACTTTTGTATTATATTTTATGAATATAGGTTTATATTGACATGTTTATTTTCAGTCGGATGTAGTTTTGATGTAACCTTTAGTGAATGTGATCCTACAACTAACATGGTTACAAAATCGTACATACCAACAACAGATGATGATGATTCATGTGAAAACAGGTCATTTGAATATTCATGTGATTTGCATGAAAGATTAATGGAAAAAAAGAGAAAACGTCAAGACAAAAGAGTCAACAGAAAAATAAATAGGAAGGAATTTAGACAGCAGAGGCTTCTGATCTAAACTAAAGACTTTTGAATAATGATCAAGAAGAAATCCACTTTTCATCATGTACAATGTATTAAGACTGAGAAAAAAGTTAGTTCAACCCTGCGTCAAATTGTTTTCTATACATATGAAAGTGACAGAGAACATGTGACTAGGTAGTTTGGTGGTTTACTAATATCAATTGTGAAAATAGGCTGATATTGAAATCTAGATAAATTGCAATCTAAATATAATACATGAATATCTATATGTATAAAAATTCCCAAAATATATTAGAATTGTGGTTCTTTGTCAGCAATAACTGATAGACTTTTTTTTAAATCTTTTGAAACTAAAGACGACAGTCATTTTGCGTTCCTTTTTTTAAACTACACTTCTTTTAATAAATATTGTACAAGTCTTCTTTGACTGTTATTTTTCTATCGCAGTTGTTGGAATCATACGCAATACTTTTGTTGCTGAAGTCTTGTATTAGAAGTTGATGATGTGATTTCCGGGTCTTGTTTTATTGTAGGCTGTTTTTGTTAAATCGACCATCGAAGTATACATAAGTCCTTTCTACCTTGAACTCGCACACAATTCGAAATAAGATACTTAAAAAGATGATACAATTTTAATGAATCAACAATTGCATGATATTATTGAAAACAACGAGTTTCTCCTAGATAATATACTTATATAACAGCTGCTACAAATATTATAAAATCAATAAATAAGAAATTGAAAAAAAATGTATTATTTATCATAACTTTCATATTCTTTTCACAGATTTTATTGTAAAAGATACCAATAGATATTTTCTACTTTTGTAACCAAAAGGTTTAATATAAGTTAAGAGACCAAACACAAAATACCTCATGGACCATTAAGTAAACACAAATTTGGATCATATATCAACTGGTATTACACAACATATTTTCACTGTCTATTATGTTTCGGTTTTGTTTTGTTTCCTTGTATTGTTTCATCTAAACCGCTTTATGAGATTTAAACATTTAAACTACTGTTGCTAAAATTATTTTTTTAGATACTAGTCTGATAAACTGGTCTGTTAAGTTACAACTTTCTGATAATGACTATACACTGGTATACAAATGGTAGCTCCATAAGGGCTGCGTCAGGTTTAGATAAAAAAAAATTATATTGGTATCACTGTATATATTTGTTTTTATACAGATATTTTTAACGTATTCTTCAGTGATTGCTCAGGGGTTTTTTTGGTTTTTTTTTTTAATTGAGGCACAAATCATAAAATTTTCACTAAATACTGCGTTTTTATCATCATTTTTAAGTTAGACAGGAATCTTTTGAACTTTGATAGTTTATATATCGTATCATCAAGCAATTAAATATCTAATTAAGTGCTGGATTTAACCTTGGTACTATAAAGTAGACTTTTTTGGAAAACATGTTGGCTTTTACTTTTTTAATACAACATCTTTATTTGCATATGTTTCTTGTCTTCAAGACAACAAAGGAGATTGCTCTTCACGAGGGATTAAAATTGTTTCACATGCTTTACATCGGAATCTTACGTCACTGAACTTAAAACGAAATTCAATAGGTACAATATCACATGGCGATTTCCAATTTTTTGGAAGATTGAGAATATTAATTTACGACAAGAACAATATTTCCTTACTGCAATCAAATGCTTTTAAAGAACTTAAACATTTAAAGCATCTGTCTATGTCTGACAATATGCTCGATCTTAATACATCATGTGTCTCGGAATTATTCGGACCTCTGAAATCTCTAGATAGGTTTTGCATTTCAAGAAATATGCCAGTAGGAACCGATTTACCAGTTTATTATCTATTTTTCGGATATTTTCTTAAACTTATACATCTAGAAATGGATCTTGCTCGAAAGCCAGTGTGGAATAAATGTGGATTGTCAAAACAGTTACGAACTTTATGTTTTAACTCCTGCTTTTTAGATAAAATAACAATTAGACCTTCGTTTTTATGCCACCATCAATAGAAAATGTCTATTTTGTCGGTTGTAAGGTTCGTGAGTTGCCTGAACTAAACTTTCTGAAACCTTTCATTTGTTGAAGATTCTTCGCTTATTCCAAGTTTGCATGGACATTGAGCCAGCACTGAAGATAGTATATCCTTTTAAAAAATGTAATAGTTAAACTTTACAGAAATTAATTCTGGCTATTATGATGGACTTATTAGAGCTCCTTTTGCAGTTATAATAAATGCTGATAGGGAAAAATACTTGAGAAAAGTATGTTTAAGAAAAGTAATTTTGATAAGAAATGATTTTGTAGATTTCAAGCCAAATTCTTTACTGTCTGAATGTTTTGTTACAATATTTTTTTCTGGAGACCGATTTTCAATGACAAATGGATTTAAAACAGTTTAACTGTCAAAGCTCATACTGTAGTTATCAAGTCTTGTAATTTTCAATTATTCCGGAATTCTTAGTATTTCGACTGACGAAATCAATTCAGGTTTAACGGCCAATACAGAATTTTCACGGAACTAGTACACCTTTTTATTTAGTGGTCAGCTGATATACACTTCCGCGTGCGTGGTTTTTTCGCTGCGTTAAAGACCCATTTGTGACATTCAGCTGCTCATTGGTCTGGTTTATTTCTCTTTGACATATTCCCTATTTTCATTCTCAATTTTACTGTAATCTTTACATCAAGACCATCATGTATTTTTTGTGAAGCTGATATGGAATATTAATGAACAAGGTCTTGGTATTTTCCGATGATTTTTTTAGGAAAAGGACGATGCTCTCTTTGACATAACCCTGGTTAATTACTTTTATGCTCAGACAATGGTAAAGTGTCATATAATATGAGTAGCAGCTGCAAGTTAAATTATAAGATCACATTTACACTATAAAATATTGTTGATTCAGTCAATAAAACTTTGACGCTACTTGAAAAAATCCAGAATGTCCTAAAAAAAACCCGGACATCTTATATTTAATATAAACGCGGACTTATTCATCCGAACTACAAGTATTTTGCTAAAATTCCGCAAATTAAAGGAGATGTTGATTCTATTAACGCATTGTCGTTGATTTGTACATTCGTATGTGGAAAAAAATAGTTCTATTTAACATTTCTAAGAATATATATATATATAAGTTGTGTTACTACAAATATTTTATAAGTAATAGTTATCCCATGAGGACGCGGTGTGTCAGTGTAAGATCACCCCGATGGCCGAATGGGATTATTATTTTACATCCCAGCTGTTTTAGATTAGACGAAAAACCATTTATAATTCATAAAATCTAGTTTAAAACGCTACACAACCATTATGATATAGTTTTACTTTATATATTACTATATAATATATACCCTTTATGACACCCAAACACGATGTTTAAATATGAAACCATGTCAACTCGGCCAACACTACATGGCCACTTTCTAAAACATCGCCCCGCTCTTGTTTACCAACTAGCCCCACTTATGAAAAGGGTAAAATCCAAGCGAACAGTCAGTCTGACAACTCGCCTTATTTATGAAAACGGGTAAAATCTCCTGAATAAAGGTCTGCCAACTCGCCCCTCTTATGAAAATATCTTGCTTCCTTTAAATATGTTAGATTACTGATATTTGGTATCCAGACGTTCTGGTGTAGGGGTGTCCGGCTCAGGTAATCCCTGGAAGAACAAAGGAGCTGGGATGTAATTACTGTTAATCACATATATCATATACCTCTTATGTTTATTTTGAACGGTTGCAATTCTTACCAATAAAACCTTTTGTTATATTGTAACACTGCCTCTCGGGTGCTAGAGTCGGACACCAGAGAACACAATGAACATAAAGTAAAGGGATCTTTTTATTGTGTGTATGTATATTAGGATAAAATATTAGGGTCGACGTCTAGTTGGTTTACCGTCGACCAAAACACTCTACCGATGTTGATTTTATATTTGTTTTGTTATTACTGTATATTTACTACATATTCGTGAAATAAAATACATGAAATAGGACAGTTTAGATGCTTTATTATTATTTATAAAAATGCTGGACTGGTAGTGGTACAGCTCTGTTCCTGGCCTAGTCCGGTTCCTAGTATGGTTGGTCTTATCTATAACTAACCTAAACAGAGACTTTACTCTGTCACTATCTAAATATTATTAAACTACCAATGTGTAGCGCTAAACTCGATCACATTAAAGTAAATCAACCAGATTCACTAATCCACAGTTTATAATAAGTCTCAATTCCTTAAGACATAATAAATACAATCAACAATCAACAATTCTTTAAAGGTAATCACAAAATCGTTCCTACCATAAAGCTTCCGTAATCAATATTAAATACTTGACTTTCTTAAAGTATGTCACCTAGGAATTTCACCTAACAAAACAAGTTGCACAAAACTATATATTTATTTGCACCAAGCAATATTTACACCAAGGATTTTCACCTAAAGCATTATTTGCTCCAAGCAATATATTTACACCCAGGAATTACACCTAAACCATCAATTGCACCAATAAATATTTGCACCAAGGATTTGCTCCCATTTGGCACCTAAAGTTTGCACCAATAAATATTTGCACCAAGGATTTGCTCCCGATTTGGCACCTAAAGTTTGCACCAAGGATTTGCTCCCGATTTGGCACCTAAAGTTTGCACCAATAAATATTTGCACCAAGGATTTGCTCCCGATTTGGCACCTAAAGTTTGCACCAACAATCTTAAATTAAAACAAAGTTAACTCTCAACGCTTGTCTGTATTTCTCAGACATATTCCAGCTTCCAGTTAAGTTTGTCACTACCCATTCATTGTCAACCCAACTCTCCGTCGTTTCTGTTGTTGTTTTGGTATTTATACTTTCGACTGACCAATGACAGAGCTTGTTACATATTGTTTACCAATCGGCAACCATGGATCATATTAGGGAAACTCCCGTAATGTTGATACTGTTTGTAAACAATGATTGATCTTCATCAATAACGATGGGTTTCGACATTAAATTTATAAGTAGATCATTAGAACAGTCTTATTTGAGTTTATAGTATAATAAGGTAACTACCGCGAAAATACGGAATCAGTACGTGAACTAAAACTTATTTACAAACTAACATACACAAATATGTCGTATCATGAAAACAACAGCCAAAATAACAAATGACAAGTCTTGCACTACTTGTAACATTAGACATCTCACTAACATCTATCGTTTATCCTCAATAATTTCGAGAAACTATACAGACATAGGTTTACTATAAAAAGGGGGGAATGTCGGCATTACAATATTATAAAAAAGAAGATGTGGTATGATAGCCAATGAGACAACTATCCACAAAAAACCAAAATGACACAGATATTAACAACTATAGGTCACCGTACGGCCTTCAACAATGAGCAAAGCCCATACCGCATAGTCAGCTATGAAAGGCCCCGATAAGACAATGTAAAACAATTCAAACGAGAAAACTAAAGGCCTAACCAACATATTCAAAAGAAAAAACCTGGTCACATTCGAAACAAAAATTCAGTTCACTCGAGAAAAATACACGATGAAAATAGACACGTCTACACTAACCGGAAAATTGCTTTGATTTTAGCCAAAGATAGAAATTAACTGTATATTCTTGAGAGAGATTCACATTTCAGTACATACATTCACGGTTTCCATTAAATCTGATGTAATAATCATTTATTATTTTAAGTGAAAGTAAACGGATTGCTTTTATTACGTTTCAATTAGTTGAAGGCTGTATGGAAATTATTTATGACTTTATATACTTTCAATAGAATCTAAACATTTATTATCTTTTAAAAAAAGATATCCGACACCTTCAAATCGGAGCATACTTTTAAAACAACAATTGTTTCGATCTTTCCTTTTTATCATGTTTAAATGCCGAAACTTGACGTCAAAAGTCTGACAATTGAGCACACATATTTATCTATAACAAATATATATAATTATATATATATATATAATATATAGTTCAGTCTAGGCGGCTGTCAGATTATTGATCACTAATTTGACTTAGGTTATCATATTTGATATATTGCATACTTAAACATGGTTTAAAATTACTAAAAAGATAAATAAACAAACATGCATAGTCTTGTTTTAATGCATTATTGAATGTTTTAGACAAGAGAGCGGAATTATTCTTAATGCATTTTCCATAGTGTACCAATGGTGTTCCGTATTTTTTTCTCAAAGACTACACAAACTAGGCAAAAACTGGTAGCAGTTTCTGTAACTAGAAATGTCAGTGTTGTATTACAACCAAAAAAATATATAGGGTTTTTCGGCAGAAATTGACTTAAAATGCAGTTGAAAAGGATAGTCTTTTTTTCGGTTAATGAAAAAGGCATATTTTTATGGCTCCGACGTGCAGAAATGGAAGATATTTTCTATAAGTCGTAAAATGTGAATATGATTTTCTGCAATTTTTAAACCTAATTGGATAAGCTTTCGTGTAAATGTAATTCTAATCCTGTATCATCCAATCAGAAGCCGTATAGGATTCTATTCTGAGTACCATCTTGCCGGTAAAATTTAAACAAATAATTGTGCTTGTGTTACCTCATATAATAACCATTGAGATTACAATCGAACACTCCTACTAGTCATTCGTATTGATATAAACATAAATATTAATATAAATAGACGACCAAACACGTAGAGCTTTGTAAATACGATTTGAACAGGTCTGTTGTGTCATAGATTAAAACATGTACTAGTATAAATGATTTCTGGTGTGGCGAATCAGTCAAAGAAATACTGTTGTTCTTTCTGATTGCTGTCTTGTTTTACAGTTAAATGTTGACATTATTTTCTGTTTAATAAATTGAGGCATTGGTAGGCAATCAACAGCCAAAAGGTTATGTTATGGTTATATGAACGCGATTTCATATTAAAATGAATTGTTGGCTTTCAAGCCAATAATACATTTTCGATTTTTGTTTGACAAAAAACCGAGCTGACTACTGATGAAACATAATTTCCATTAAACTCATCTTTTGTCAGATAAAATAATTTGCTAAACATATTTTGATACTCTTTATTTGGAGTATCGTATCTTGTACCAACGCATATTCATATCTTGATCCTTGATAATGTATATCTTAATATTTTAGTTATGTGATTGTCTATCTATCTAGCACGCATAAAGGGCCAACCCGTGGTAAAATCACGATATATTCAAACCCCCATAAATTATTTCTAAATTCACTTTAATCATTTGAAGAATTTCTATTTACAACCGAACGTATTAGATCAGACTGTCTGTCATTTTAGCGACATGAATTTTTCCGTAGTCCTCATTTTTGCCTTTACCACTTCCAATTAATAAATATCCTTCTGTGTCAAAGCATACACAATATGGCCTGGTTATGCCCAAGTCTTTGAAAATTAATTGCAACCCAAGTAGATCTCCTTTTAAGTTTATAACATGTAGAGCATCGTTTCCCCTGTCTGCAACTACAACGTTATCACTTGCCGTAATAGTAAATCCCTCTGGTTGAAATGTTTCTAAATCGTCTTGCCCGTCGTAGGTAAACCTTAAGCGACCATGTCTATCCACAGCTATTATTCTACCATTGTGGTCAGTGTCAAAACGATCAATAACATAGACAACATTTCTAGAATCAGTGAGAATGCGTGCTGCATAACTGAACAATTTATTTCCTTTTTTGTCAACTTCTAATGTTACTCTCCGCTGATAATCACTACCGAAAATTATTACCTGTCTGACCGAAAAATCCTGGGCTGGATGAGGTGGCCCTTGTTCTCGTAATCCAACTAATACTTCATTGTCTTTGTTTATATGTATCGCCAAAGGCAGCATCGGAAAAGTGTCTAAAACAGTTTTTACTTCACCCGCGGGGGATAAAATTTGTATTTTGTGGTCACGATGTTCAATCAAAAGTATTTCACCGTCTTTTTTTATTGCAAAGTCAAATATTTTTCTCTTCAACGTCTGTAATATCTTTATTGATGATTCTAAACGTTTCCCTTTCACAAATTGATGTTTGTCAGACGTTTTCTGATTAAATTTAAAGTATAACAAATCGTCATCCGAACAAAGTAAAGTATTAACAGCAGGCAGAGAAGTTGTGTATGATTTGAAAACGGATGAAATAACTACAGACGATACTGGTGATGATTTGCTGATATCCTGAATAGACACAATGTCATGATCTTGTGCAGATTGAAGTCCTTGATGGACACTTTCTTTACAGGAGTTACACATACGAACATTGCAATCTTCACATTTCCACAGTATTTCTTGACCTTTGCAAAAATAGCATGAAACTGGCACTTGTGCTTTTCTTATACTTGTGGATTTCCCTGATGTCGCCATTTGTACAGTAAAATAAACATCAAAACGTCACGTGTTTCACTTTCTACTTCGTTGTTAGTAGGTAAAAAAAAGTTGAATACTATAGAAATGTGTAATCTTATCCCATTTAAAGTTTGTCTTGTCATGATCTAAACATGAAGAAAAGTATTTGTATAAAGTTAAAGATAAGTACATTATAGAATATAAAGACTACATTTTAAATAGTATTTTTTTGCTTTTACACAACAAGGTATTTTTTTAAAGAATTGCTATTGTCATATTTGAAATAAACTTATTTCATAAACGAAGGAGCTGTATTATATGATGCTCAAAATGCATTTTAAAACCAACAATTGTGTTGAATTTATGTTCTTTTTTTAACGATGCGATAGAGCACTCACTCAATTTTACTACGCCTATGGAAATGGACAGCATACGGTTTAACTACATGCTTAACTATCAAATAGTATGATTTCCTTTTAACAGGGAAAGTCCGCGTTTTTTTGCTCTAATCTAAATGTGTTCATCGTAACATAAAAAACACATTAACAAAGTTTTAAATTTATATTCCTTCTAATAACGGAGAAAATCAAGTATTTGTTACTTTTTGGTTGACGTACATTTTGTTCGTGAATGGGTTGTGACGTTTTAACCCGATTTGTTGAATCCTGGTAAAAAATAAAATCTGTTTTAATTGCTTATCGAAATTTAACGTACGTCAAAGTGCACAGATGGTCGTTGGTCGTCGTTAATAACCACAATATAAGAATGACGTGTACCGTTTTGTATTGATTAAATAAAACTTCCTAGTATATGAAATCATCTAAATAATAATACAACTCATAAATTATTGTTGAGATTTTTTCATAAAATATCTATTGAAGATTTGTTAACAAAATATCTATGGAAGATTTGTTAAAAAAAATATCTATTAAAGATTTTGTCATAAAATATCTATTAAAAATTTTCACTGATTTTCAATTACAAATATTTTACGTTTTATTTACAGTTAAAACTTTGATAACCAATTTTCAATGTAAAATATGTGTGAACAGAGTGTGTATATTATTTGTCATTGTTTATTTCTCGATTTGAGGAGAATTCGTTTGGACTTTACCTTGCAGCAATTTAGCCTCAGGCGTACACAGGTGTGAATGTTGTCATTTGGAATGGATTAACAGAAAGAGTATAACGTGTTTAATACATCAAGAAGAAATATACGATGACAATAGAGAAACAATGATTAATTATAGGTTAGACAATACTTGGTCATGTTTTATGAAGATTTAAGCCCAAGGCGAAGCCGAGGGCTTAAATCTTTATAAAACATGACCAAGTATTGTCTGACCAATTTAGAACATATTCACACTTTCGAGTGACCTTACAAAATTAGCTTTCCCATTGTAATATTCAAACTTTAATAAGAGTTCACTTTTTATAATTAACATATTAAATGTAAAACATAGGTAATCATCATTTCAATGGATGGAATGAAATAGCACTGACATAGTTTGTGAGGATAAATTGTTTTTCTTCTGCTTCAGGTAAATTTAATACTTATATATCTTGATATTTTTTTATTTTTAAAAGCAACACACTGTTATATAAATGCCCTTTTTTATTTTTTTTTTATAAATATAAAACTCTGTATAAGCAATTAAATTCAGACCGTTCAGCGTTAAATGCTTACTTTTTATTGATAATTTTATATGTATTGTGTTTCTCCGTAAAAAAATCCTTTGCTTTATATATCAGCAGCCTGAAATTGTTTTCTTGAAAGAAAAAAAAAATCCCTCAAATTTATAAGGTTTATAATAAATAAATATTATTTTACCTACATCCTTACTGCCATATTGTTTTTGTTTATTCTATATATGTGTACCATTAGAAAATTTATAAAAATTTGTAAAATTCAAAATGTTTTGTTTTAATCTTTGCTCTTTCATCTTTAATCAGTAGGCTCTTTTCCCATGGAAAATGCCTCAGGGGATTGTACACTTCATTAGTCCAGTTATTAAGAGTTCACTTTCAAATAGACTGACAATGAAAAGTCATTCATGTATAGCATTTCATAGTGCATGGAAAACCATGTACTATGAAAATTAGAGGGGAAAAAAACTGACTTTTCATTGGACGAGAAGGGGTGAGTATGTTCTAACGTGTATACATTAATTGAAAATAAACTTTCCCTTTTTTAATTCCGGAAGTGTATTCAATATTAAAATTGAAAACAATTCGATTACGTTCTATACAATTAGCATAAAATTAAAATATGAAATTAAAAGAATAGTACTTTTAATTTCAAAAATTAAAAGTATCATTTCCCAATTAATAATAATTGAACATCTGTTTAATTTACTTTACTGGAATTCTTTAACTTGTACTTAAATATGGCGTTGTTTAAATGCTAACAATCGTAAATCTATTGCAATTTCAATGTTTTTAATTGAAAAAAAAACACAACAGTACAACATACATATTCTTTTGTGTTTTTTTTAACATTTCATTCTTCCATAATTCATTTCAACTGACAATCACTTAAACAAATTATTTGTGAAAAGAATGCCAATTATCATGTATTTTATGAATGGATATGGCATACATTATAAATCTAAGCTAATACATTATTTTGTTAGAGGATTTTTACCATTTTTTTTATATTCTATATCGTTTTAAAAGACCCAATAAATTCAAAAGTATCATTTATCAACACCTTAAGAAACAACACAATCATCCTATTAAGGTAGTTCAGGGGTATAGAAAAAAATGACAGAATTTTCTTATACTTCGTGAAATTTAACTTTGAAGTATTGTAAATGAAAAAATGCAAAAAAAATTGGGGATCACCGGCCATCTAAGACATATTTTGACCTCTGAAAATGAGTGCAAATAGGTTATATGGAAATATAGGGAAAATGGACAAAAAAACAATTTGATTGAATTTTCAAAGCAAACTAAATGACAGAAGTTGCTCATTTTTTCATATGGTAAAGCTTGATGTCTCATTTTATAAAATTGAAATAAACTTTGGCGGTCACCGGCCATCCAAGAGATTTTTTTTACCTCTGAATATGAGTGCAAATAGGCTAAATATAGGGAAAACAGGCATAAAATATCTTTGATTGAATTTTCAGAGCAAAATAAATGACAGAAGTTGCTCATTTTTTCAAACTGTAAAGCTTGATGTCTTTATTTTATAAAATTGAAATAAAATTTGGAAGTCACCGGCCATCCAAGAGATTTTTTGACCTCTGAAAATGAGTGCAAATAGGCTAAATATAGGGAAAATAGGCATAAAATATCTATGTTTGAATTTTCAGAGCAAAATAAATGACAGAAGTTGCTCATTTTTTCAAACTGTAAAGCGTGATGTCTATATTTTATAAAATTGAAATAAAATTTGGGGGTCACCGGTCATCTAAGAGATTTTTTTACCTCTGAATATGAGTGCAAATAGGCTAAATATAGGGAAAACCGGCATAAAATATCTTTGATTGAATTTTCAGAGCAAAATAAATGACAGAAGTTGCTCATTATTTCATACTATAAAGTTTGATGTCTTTATTTTATAAAATTGAAATAAAATTTGGAAGTCACCGGCCATCCAAGAGATTTTTTGACCTCTGAAAATGAGTGCAAATAGGCTAAATATAGGGAAAACAGGCATAAAATATCTTTGATTGAATTTTCAGAGCAAAATAAATGACAGAAGTTGCTCATTTTATCAAACTGTAAAGCTTGATGTCTCTATTTTATAAAATTGAAATAAAATTTTGGGGTCACCTGCCATCCAAGAGATTTTTTGACCTCTGAAAATGAGTGCAATTAGGCTAAATATAGGGAAAACAGGCATAAAATATCTTTGATTGAATTTTCAGAGCAAAATAAATGACAGAAGTTGCTCATTATTTCATACTGTAAAGTTTGATGTCTTTATTTTATAAAATTGAAATAAAATTTGGGTGTCACCGGCCATGCAAGAGATTTTTTGACCTCTGAATATGAGTGCAAATAGGCTAAATATAGGGGAAACAGGCATAAAATATCTTTGATTGAATTTTCAGAGCAAAATAAATGACAGACGTTGCTCATCTTTTCATACTGTAAAGCTTGATGTCTCTATTTTATTAAATTGAAATAAATTTTGCGGGTCACCAGCCATCCAAGAGATTTTTTTGAGCAAAATAACAGTTGTTGTTTATTGTTCAAAGAGGGTTGACCTCTGTGGTTGTATAATGCTGCGCCCTGTGGAGCATCTGGTTATTATTGTGCTTAAACCATATTTGTTACAACAAAATGAATGAAAAGTGTGAGCTGACAGTCTGATAAGTGTTTATCCATAAGTCTCATTCTGACTTACTATCTGAAAGGTTTTTATGTGTCAATATTTGTGTTTCAATATAAAAGGAAGATGTGGTATGATAATTGATTGTTAATGAGGCAACTCTCCGCAATAGACCAAATGACACAGAAGTTAACAGCTACAGGTCAAAAGCCGTTATCGCATAGTTAGCTGTAAAAGGCCCTTCAATGACTAATGAAAAACAATTCAAATGAGAAAACTGAAGGCATATTAATGTACAAAATGATGAAGAAAAAAAAAATATGTGACACAACAAAAGACAACCACTGTCTGAATAACAGGTTCATGACTTGGGACAGGCACATACATGTACAGAATGTTGTAGGGTTAATGTTTGGAGGTGACAACCCTTTCCCTTAACCTGGGACAGTGGTTTAAATTGGTACAACATATGGGTTTTTATCAATTTGTATTATTCATTTGTGAACTCTAAATCTAGCGAAAAGTAGATTATCACGGATAAATTTGCAGAATGAGTTGTATGAAAAGTCGGGACCCTTGTCTTACAAACTTTATGGAGCAAGAAAAATGTGATGAGGTTTGTATGTACAATGTACATTAAACGTCTGTCATAAAATTAAAGATATCAGTATATTCGCATTTTACAATATTTTTTGTAACTGATGTATTTCACATGTTATTTTTCTTTTCTACTGTAGGATAGTAACTGGTTCAAATATACATGAATGCCTCTTGAGACTAAAATTACATGCAATAGAAATCAGCCCCCAAAAAAGCAAGTTTTAATAACTTCAGCTGTAGTTATGCATTTTTAAATGTAAATACAATGTATGTGATAGGGGCCTAAATTGACCCTGAATTATTTCAAGTGTTTTTGGCCTAAGACTTTTTAATACATAACGTACTATTAAATTATTACATGTAATATACTATGCCATTTGTAAATTCCTTTTTATTTAAAGTACACTTTAAACATATGGGAGGATTCAGAGGCAGCCCTGGGAAAAATTGGTTAATAATATAGGGAATCACCTGAGCGGATCCCCTTTTAGGCAGTTAGTGGGCCCCCACTTACGAAAAATTCTGGATCCGCCACTGGGATTATTTATACAACAAAAACATTCACGAGGTTTTAAATTGCAGGAAAATATCACCTCTTCATACAAGCCCCCCCCCCCCTTTTTCATTCAAAAACCTACTAAACATGCTAAAAGCCACATATTCATACATTTTTATAATTTTGACTTTTGAATAATTATAATACATTCTACATGTCTGATACGTGTACATCAAATTAGTCTTTAAAAACATTTTGTCTATAATATATATCTTATAATTGCCATGAAACTTGGTCCGTAGGCTTAAAATTTAGTAAGCTCTGGTCAAACAAAGTTGGTTAAGATCGGTTAGTTCCTACTATCCATATATAGGAACATAGTTAATTTATTATCCTTTGATTTTATCTTTATTTACAAAATACAGACTTTTGTGTGAACATTACCTTGCGTTCCACATGAAAATCAATTATATAATCATTTTTATAAATTTGATTACATATCTTGAATTTTTTTTTCCTACACCTTATATATGCCTTAAAGAGGAAGTATTTTAAGAGTTGAAATTATACTGTAACTTTTGGTCATGAATGGACCAGCTGAAAAAGGTTAAAAAATGTCTGAAGCCATCAAGAGAATATGACACCCACTTAGCGCAGGTGTAATTTTTAAAAGTTTCATTTAATGTCTTTAAAATATTAAAGAAATGCACTTAGAAATAACTGTGTAGAGACCTTTTAAATTTAGAAAAAAATAATTTTATGACAAGACCGCTTTTCCTGATTAGGTAGTAAAAGTTTTGTTTTTCTCTCATGAAGGTTCTGTAGGATCAAATACAGGGGTCGAATTTAAGCTTTTTTGTGTACTGGCCAGCCAGACCAGTGGACTTCAAATCTACTGGTCCGGCTTAAAATTTACTGGTTCTGCAAACATGACATTCATTTGATAACCACTAAAAGATACGACGGATGTTTAGTTTTATTTTTTTTTCTCAGCTGCTTTCCTCTTCTTTACTTCAGTAGATTTTTGTGCTGTTCTGTTTGTTCATGAGCAAGTACAAAATCTTTTTAAATTTTAAGATCCCTTTACAAAAATACATTTCTCATCTAGGTTTGTCACTGCAAATTGTTCACATTACAATCGACTTTACAATTTAACCGTTCGAGATCTTTTTACCAGGATATTTTAAATTTACATTTGTTTTTGTCAGTTTGAAAAATCTTCCTTTTGAATATCGCTTAATTAACTAGATATCATTGAGATGGGAGCCATCTCTGTGGGCCCCGCTGTGAATAATGTGCATTAAAAAATTGTATCTTTACCATAGGACATGGGTTTGTCAACTGAAATCAAAGTTTTTGACCTTGACCTTTGACCTAGGAAGTTGCACATAAATTATGATACACCCTTTTGTGTTGGTTTATATACATGTCAAGTATAAACTTTGAAATGATAACGGTTCTCAAGATATAGAGCGGACACGATCTTTATCATAGGACATGGGGTTGTCAACTGAAACCAAAGTTTTTGACCTTGACCTTTGACCTAGGAAGTTGTATATAAATTATGACATACCCTCTGATATTGGTTTCTATACATTTCAGGTATAAACTTTAAAATGATAACGGTTCTCAAGATATAGAGCGGACACAATCTTAACCATAGGACATGGGGTTGTCAACTGAAACCAAAGTTTTTGACCTTGAACTTTGCCCTAG
Source organism: Mytilus edulis (assembly GCF_963676685.1). Lineage (NCBI taxonomy): Eukaryota > Metazoa > Mollusca > Bivalvia > Mytilida > Mytilidae > Mytilus > Mytilus edulis. The sequence goes on from NC_092344.1 coordinate 48,726,478, forward strand.
GCAGTCGTTCATAAATTATGACACACCCTCTGGTGTTGGTTCATATACATGTCAAGTATAAACTTTGAAATCATAACGGTTCTTAAGATATAGAGCGTACACGATCTTCACCACAGGACAGAGGGTTGTCAACTGAAACCAAAGTTTTTTTACCTTGACCTTTGACCTAGGAAGTTGTACATACATCATGACACGCCCTCTGGTGGTGGTTAATAAACATGTAAAGTATAAAGTATGAAATCATAATGGTTCTCTAGATATGGAGCGAACACAAAGTTAAAGTGTTACGGACGGACGGACGGACATTGTACATACATCATGACACGCCCTCTGGTGGTGGTTAATAAACATGTAAAGTATAAAGTATGAAATCATAATGGTTCTCTAGATATGGAGCGAACACAAAGTTAAAGTGTTTCGGACGGACGGGCGGACAGACTGATCACTATAGGGCGACCCGCCTTCCCTGTGGTGGTGGTTAATAAACATGTAAAGTATAAAGTATGAAATCATAATGGTTCTCTAGATATGGAGCGGACACAAAGTTAAAGTGTTACGGACGGACGGACGGACGGACAGACTGATCACTATAGGGCGACCCGCCTAAAGGCGGGGCCCTAATTAATTTGTTTTGCCCTGCGTTAAAAAGCCATTAAAAAATTTCCACATTTTGTGTTGTTGTGTAGTGCGCTCATTTGAGATATTAATTAAATACTTTTAAAATGGTACCGCCAGTACCCTAAAAATAATTTCTAATGTTTATGTTTTTGTAAACAAACCGAGATAGAGATGCAATCAGTGATTAACGAAAAATTTCTACTGGTCCGCCGGACTACCATCTGACAAAATCTACTGGTCCCACACAGATTCTACTGGTCTCGGACCACCGGACCAGCGCCAATTTCGACCCCTGATCAATTATAATATAGGAGGGTAAGGAAAAGTTTTAAAGACTAGAGAATAATGCATGTAATGTTCACAATACATTTGTAAATAAAGAAAATAGACATACATGTAAAAATGAAGAAAAACGGGTTGTTAAATTATAAGAAGTACATAAAAATGGGGGAAAAAATAAATAAATAGAGATAAATGGTATAAAGAATTAGATAGGAATGAAATGAAGGACCCTCAATCCAGACCATCGGTAAGAAAGGTAGTTTTGTGAAATGATTCATTTTTAAAAATAATTTATAGTCTAGATCCGGCTAACTTGTTTAACCCGGACACATTATTTATGTATGTGTCTGTCCCAAGTGAGGAGCCTGTAATTCAGTGGTTGTCATTTGTTTATGTGTTACATATTTGTTTTTCATTATTTTTTTTATACAAATAAGGCCGTTTGTTTTCTTGTTTGAATTGTTGTACATCATGTACATTGTCATATCTGGGCCTTTCATTGCTGACTATATATGCGGTATGGGCTTTGCTCATTGTTGAAGGACGTACGGTCACCTATAGCTGTTTATGTCTGTGCCATTTTGGTCTCTTTTGGATACATTGAAGTTGTCTAATTGGCAATCATACCGCATCTTTTTTATATAGATGGGTTTTGTTCTAACATGTCTAAATTTTAAGTGTGCATGCTTAACCAAAAATGTTATAAACTGGAATCCGGGCAAAATCAACTGCATTCACATTCCAATACTCCAGGTTTACAACAAGAAAATTATGTTTGCATATACATGTAATTATATAAACCCCCTACTTTCATGCATTATGACCTTTTCTCCCAGAAACCTAAATAGTCTGAACCCTATGCAGATGACATATTTCTCAGGTCCACAAATTTTCAAATCTATAACATGATAAAAGTACAATGAGCTATGCCTATGGTTACATTTATAATTAATTTTCAGCCTGAAAAAGGGGGGGGGGGGGTCATTCCGACTCATTGTTTTGTTGTTCGACACGGATATTGTTTTGAAATTATTTACGCTTACATGTTATTTTTCAGTGGTCGTGAATCGCTCTTTGAACATGTATATTCAATTCATTAGTACTTACTTGTCAGTTTAAATTTCCCCCTTTTCATGATTTGTTTACATCATCTTTCGCATGTTTGTCGGACCTTTTCTAGTGTAAGACAAGGGTGAAACTGCTTCATAAGCTACCAAAATGAAGATCGTTATCTATAATTTCGATCTGCATTACAGTATTCATGAAAAGCAGTTCAAGTGTTCGATAAATATGAGTTATTCTCTCTTCATTCTTCTCCTTCGTCAAAAGCATGCTCCATATTTATTTTTTTAACGGAAGTACTTTTCAACAAAGACAATTGTAACAATAAATTTTTATTAAGTTTTAAAATTGCATTTAAAAGTTATTCAACTCTTGCTCAATGCATTTGAATAAAAAAAATTATTTAAATGATCATATTTTACTGTTATGGAAAATTACGACAATGTACATCACTTGCGATATCAATGCGCAACTTTATGCACAGACGGCGCAAAAATTTAAACCCCCGAACTACCTTAAATATTTAAAAGTTCCACCTTTGGAAGTAGTAAATAAGCAACTCATTCGAAGTTTGTACGATCACGGAAAATAATTGAATTAAATTGGATTAAAAAAATACAGACAGTCTACCCTCTCGGTCTTAGTGATAATATCATGGGAATTGGCAATATATCATAAACCGATTCTGTTAACATTTTGGATATAGTTTCTAAAACTGTTCGAAAAAACCGTTCTCATGGTCGTAGACCAAATCGCAATCAAAGAAAATGACGGACCAATCAAACCAATATTTCGGACCAAATTTCTATTTGAAAAAACAACGGCAGACATTATCTGTTAACAAAGCTCTGTTCATTACCGATTAAGAAGTTAAATAAAATTTTAGAGGATTGCAACACATTTTCATATAGCAGTCCTAAGGGTTCATTCTGGCTATTCCTACATTTTGAATTTTATAGGTAAAATAGTAAAATTTTATGTAGGAGTTCCCAGAATTTTTGTGTAAACAATGGGATTATGTAGGATATGTTGTAACAACACTAAACTAATGAGATCTAATGAATCAAGGTAAATCCAGGTAATTCTTGTAAAAAATAAAGAAAAAGAATAATTTATATCAGTCTTTTATTTCATTTAATAATTTCATTGCACAGTTTATGTAAATAATATTCAAATGCACAATATGAATTTGTAGCTATAATGGCATGCACAAGTAATTCCAATTATTTACAATAATATATACAGGTAAATAATATCATTTGAAATATCAATGTTAAATCATTCTTTAAATCAAAGCACAAAATTTTGAGTTACATTAAACAAAGCACCAGAAGTATACTAAATTGACATTATTCATAGCACTCACATAGTAATACATTGATCATGATTGAAACATATAAAAGAATACAAAGTCTTAATCAATGTGCAGGAGATGAGAAGCAGCATCTCCATACTTGACTGGAGTAAGTTCATCATTTTGTAACCTTGTTTTCAGTGTTTGGAGTCTGTCATCTATTTCCCTGTACTTCCTCTTTCTTTGGATAATTTTCCCACCAGCTATGTACTGGATGAATTTGAAAGCATGGAAGGCTTCTTCTTGTCTCAACACACTAATCATACTGAAGATGTTTGGGTGAGCTGCCTTTACTAACTTCTTTAGCTTACTGTGCCAACCTTCTAAATGGTTTGTTGTTCTAGGACCTTCTGTTGCATAGTGATTCCACAGACTTTGGTTGTTCACTACTTAGTAGCTGGTTACATAGTCAGTAAAGTTAAGTGTTGGTGTGGTAGTATCTGAATCATCGATGTCTTCAAGTGCATTAAACCAAACATCTTCAATTGTATTGGGTGGTAAAAGTGGCAGTACTGCAGCTCTACGAACAAGTTGGAGACATGCATGCTTCACAAGTTAATAGTGTTCAAAGTTAATCAAAGTTCAAAGTCATTTGGCTTTGCTTAATCTATTAGGCCAATTTATACACTTATCTATGAATAATTAAAAGTACTTTTGATATTATATTCATTTTTAAAAATTATAATTCGTTAAGATAATGAAATTAATAAATTCTTTGAGGCTGAAGTTGAAAGTGTGGGTAACTATTAATTTTCTTTTTAAATACTTTTTTTTCAGACTCTCCAGATTTAGAATGCTTTTACTACTTTTTCTTTCATTTTATTTTTATTTTACCAATGCTTCTACTTTCTTTTCTTTCAATTAGTTTTATTTGTTTTAGAAATACCATGGTATTAAAATACTTAAAATTATTACTTTATGCATGTTTTCAAACAAAAAAGTCTCATTTTTTACATAGAAAAAATAATTTTTATTTAATTTCCACAGGTAAATTTACCTTTGACCAAATTAGACACTAATGACTAAAACAACATATTTTGCAGTAACAACATGTATAATTATTCTTCCACTAATCCCCCATGTTGGAATAGCCAGAATAGTAAATTACAAAATGTAGGAATAGCCAGAAGACACCGTCCTAAGTATGAAATCGTTCAAATTATAATTGCGTATTGTAATGCTAAACCGTTTCCCAAAATTGATCATAAAAAAACATTTTATTAAAAATAAAGTGTGTCGATAAAGGTTTTGATTTTGTAAATATTGCCGGTATTTCAACGACCATCCTGTTAAACAACAAATTCCTGGATATTTTGATAATACCGAGCTCCCTCTTAATTGTTATATTTACAAGAAATCTACCCGGAAATTTGTGTTTAATTATAGCCAATTGTGTAAAGATGTTAATATCAGTGAAAATACACCTACATCATGCAATTGCAGCAATTCCGAATACATGTATGGACCCATTTCACATGTTATAACAGGAGATCTTAACATCGTTCAAGACTGAGAGTTACAATCATTCCTCAGTAAAGGACCTAAATAGCGTCCCCCGTCAATTATTGATTGGAATTATTGTCGTAATATCATCCACGACTCACTCCGTACTTACTGTTTGAAATGGATAAAACGGGAAAAAGCTGACAAAAAATCTTTTGACTCTTTTTTTAATTCAGTAATAAACATAGTTGATATACGTATTCAACATTTCAAAGAACATTTTACTCTTAACAATAACCACAATAAACCTATTTCGCATATCAAACATAAACTAAAAGAACTAGCCAAGGAATTTGTTTTTGTCCCGGCCGATAAAGCTGCTTATAATATTATAAATGATTGACGTAAATTTTACATTGAGGTTCTACAAAAAGAAGTCATCAATTCACCAATATTCCAACTGACTCCATTTTCAGAAAACGACACCTGTAAAAAGCATAAACTTTTAGCTACCGCTTTACAAGCAGAACCAAAAACAATGAAAGTCCCAAATATGTGTTGGCTGCCGAAGCTACACCATACAAATATAGATTTATTTCGTCTTCAAGCCATTGTTTCACTACTAAATTTTCTATTCCTCTCACCAGTACACTTGGTACAATCAAAAACCTGATAATGAAATGTTCAAATGAGGCCTTCGAAAATAGTGGAATTAATTACTTTTGGAGTGTCAAAAACTCGTTGAAAGTACTTGACAAACTGCATGCTTATATTGGTGATTTTGAATCTTTTCAAAGTTTTGATTTTCTACCCTATATACCACATTGCCTCACTTTCTCATTAAGAAAAAAACACACACCTAATTAAATGGGCATTTAAAAAGTTAGAATGTGAATATATATATTCAAACTCTTTTAGGTCATTTTTAGTAGCAATAAACAAAAGAACTATGTCAATTGGACTACTTTGAAACTATATCTGCCCTTGATCTTTTACTATTTAACATTTTTGATCGCTTTGGAGATTCCGTATATCGCCAGGTTATCGGAATTCCAATTGGGATTAACTGTGCACCACTTATTGCGGACCTGTTTTTTTGTATTGCTACGAGTTACATTTTATGACCAAAATCAGCAAAGACCCATCGAAACAACATCTGATACACAAATTTAATAATACTTTTAGATATTTGGATGATATTTTGGCTCTCAATAATGACGACTTCAGTATGTATACTAAAGAAGTTTATCCTGTTGAACTTACCTTGAGAAAAATTTATGAATTACTGAAAAATTATTACACCAGGGTTTTCGATATCACAAACTAGTCAAAACAATTACTAAATTTTATCATCGGTATAAGGACATCATTCGTAAATATAGCTCAACATGCAGACTTCTTATACGTTCAGGTATTTCACATCCAATATTTTATGGAAATATTCTTTAGAAAGCACAAAAATGTCAGTATTCACCTCAGAAGCTAACAAAACCTTTAAATAGACTTATTTAGAAGGGATATAGTTACGATACTGTTGTCAGGTCATTAAAGATTGCATATTTTGGCGTTGATTCACTTATAGGGTCTTTGCATCGGAACTAAACACATTTATTCAAAAACCAGTTATTGGCATGACACGGGTTATGTTCTTCTCATATATGTTATGATGGTATGATACTAAACCTCTAACGGGAAGGATCGTGCCTGATATTCATATGATGAAATCATAATCTTTCTATCGGTTTAATTGAAGTCTGGAGCTGGCATGTCAGTTAACTGCTAGTAGTCTGTTGTTATTTATGTTTTATTGTCATTTTGTTTATTTTCTTTGGTTACATCTTCTGACATCAGACTCGGACGTCTCTTGAACTGAATTTTAAATGTGCGTATAGTTATGCGTTTACTTTTCTACATTTGCTAGAGGTATAGGGGGAGGGTTGAGATCTGGCCTTTGTTAGTCTTGTATTATTTTAATTTTAGTTTCTTGTGTAAAATTTGGAAATTAGTATGGTGTTCATTATCACTGAACTAGGATATATTTGTTTAGGGTCCAGCTGAGTAACGCCTCCAGGTGCGGGAATTTCTTGCTACATTGAAGACCTGTTGGTGACCTTCTGCTGTTGTTTTTTCTATGGTCGCGTTGTTGTCTCTTTGACACATTCCACATTTCCATTCTCAATTTTATGCATACTATTTATTGCTAGTACATGACTTAAATATTTTTTTACTTACATCTGACAAATAAAGTCCCGTAACTCCGGAACAACAAGCAAATCGAAAGAATTTTTTTTCGATAGGCTTTTAAATCAAATCATAAGTGACTTTAAGAAATCGTATATTGTTATGTTTATATGTTTTATTCATCTTCCAATTTAATTTTAAATTTTAAATTTTTTATATAAAACTTTATTTTAAAGCTAGTGAATTAAATGTTGTTTCTCCTAAAACAAATGTTGTTGGAAGTATTCGGCAGCAAGAATAAAACAAATGAAAATATAATTTCTAAATTTTATTCGACCGAGCGTTTTTTTTATAGATTTTCCTTCGTATGCACAAAGCAAACAATGCGTGAGCCAAGTATTGAAACACGGGAAGAGTTATAGGGACCGAAAATATTTGCCAAACCACATATAAATTCAATTTTACCTGAATGAGTTGAAACCTTAGTTTCTTGATAATTTCTATATTTACATTTTAAGTAGTTTAGCAACATTTTCATTATTGAATAAAACTCCCCACTATCTGTGAGCACATCAATACGTTCAATGAAATGTAAAGAGCTTTATTTATCATGATGCGTCTAAAATTGTGATTACATATATCGGATATGAAATTTATCTTTAATACTATTCTCCTCACAGTTAAAACACGACTTCTCATGAACGCATTGCCGTTCAGACATGTACCTTCCGGGTTCCAGTTTAAGGAGAAAAAACTTACACGTATAGCGCGCAAGACGAGCACTTCTGTGTCATCTCTATTCTTCGAATCAGCATTGAACACCTTGCCCCATGTCGCAGGACAATTTTCCATTGTTTAACGCAACAGACCGGTGTATTAGATTTTAAGACTGGTACCTTTGATAACTATTCTTTCCCTTCGCCGAAATTTTCATGATTAATGTACATCATCAATAAATTTGTATCCACATCTTAATTGTATATAGTTATCAAAGGTACCAGGATTATATATTTCTTGGATAAGTGTTTTTAATACTCGTTGAATTCAACTTTTTTTTGATAGATTAATGTAAATTGATGAACTGAAGTAATATTCTATCTAGTGTATTTAAAAATTTCATACTATATAATTGAGTAAAAGAGTCGAGCTAATTAAACATTAAAAACATTTACCTTTTACCTCACTACTATTTTTGGATTCTGAATCGGTTTCGGTTTCAGTTTTGGTATCGGTTTCGGTTTCGGTATCGGCTTAGGATTTGTTCGTCAGATATGGAAGTATATATGTTACAGTGAATTTGTATAATCAGGGATTATGCAGAATCCCTATTTTTTTTAGGGATTATGTAGAATCACTAAAAACATTAGTGATTATATAGATTCCCTGAAAATGACCAGTGATTTTGTATAATCACTGATAATTTTAATTATTATTCTACACATTCCCTAATATGATTTCAGGGATTATCAATAATTAAAAGCTTCAAAGATGATATCTCAAACCAATTACACTAGTGGTTCCAGCAAGGATTTGTATAGTCTTACTATACAAATCCTTGGTTCCAGGAAAGGGAGATCCCAAAAAACTTATGGTCAATATTCACGAAAAGGCTGAAGAAGGTTATCGCCTTGCTATATAGCATGGAATCCTGCTCGGATCTTTATACAAGAAATCAGTTTGAGGTTGCTGATTTCCCTTCATTGGTACAATTCGTACCTTCAGATGTTTGTGCTGAAAACTCTATAACTCTGAGACGTGTCGTAAAATTTGATTTGATGTTGAGGACATGGTTTTTTTTTAATTTGATATCGTAGTAAAAACAGACGTGAATTGATAGATATGCCTGTAGAAAATCAGGGTAAATGTGTAATAGTCGATGCCATTCAAATTTAATTTGTAAATAAAATGTGTAATATTAAAATATTATACATAACATTAACATTTATCAAAACGACTGAACGCATAAAAATAGTTTTAATGACAATTTTATTTAATTTCATATTCTCAACCTAAAAACAATTGCTAAAACAATACGATAAAAAGAATAATCATTATGCAATTTAATATTTTCATACTGACTTCATCAACCCGCCCGTGTGGGCTCGCTTGATATTATTAATACTAATACAGTCAGTATCAAAAAGGGCTCGCTTGATATTATTACTGATAAAGTCAGCATTAAAAACAAAACATCAATTATTCTGTATATATTTTGCTTATCATTTAATTATATAGTGCTTATCATTTAAATAAATTATTTTGTGTATAACATTTCAATATGTTTGTGTCTTTCATATTAATAAATTATGCCTAACGTTTTACAATATTAAGGTTATTATTATGATATATTAAGGTTAACTTTTAAGATATTTCAATATGTTATATATTTTAGTATCATTTCAGTTATTCTGTATAATCCCTGACGTTTTTTCTAGTGATTATACATAATCCCTGAAAGTTTTAGTGATTATATATATTCCCTAAACTAACCAGTGATTATACATAATCCCTGAAAATTTTAGGGATTCTACATAATCCCTGATTTATACAAATTCACTGTAACATATATATACTGGACATCACTTCGCGGTCATGGCAAAAGTTGCAACTGGTACTTATTTCCTATAAACAATCCTCACGCAGAGAAAAAATAAAATTCTGACTAATTGATCGACAAATTACATGACCTGGGTATTTGATTTAAAAATCTTGAGGCTTAGACACTTACAATATTAATTTTGATAATAACCCCATGGACTATTTATTTGTCATGTCCTATATACATATCCGATTACATCTTCATCAAGTTCAATATATAGGTTTTTAATTGGTCATTTTTATATTTTGTTGACAAAAGATTCACAACATTTGATAAAATAAATCAACCAAAATATACGAAAAAAATCTGTTGAAGATGAAAGGAGAAGAATTCGCTAATTTATATTTTTCCTATGATTTTTTTTATCAAAAAAGTTATTATATGTAACAACTTACGACGATAAAACGACATGTTATCACGTTAATAGGTGTTCCTTGATAACCTCAAAAGTGGAGGGATCTTCTCTTGAGAGAATCTTTTTGATCCTATAGATTAATCGTAGAACATATTCACGTCGTTGTTCATAGTTTGGATTACTTTAAACACTTAAAATGTTAATGTTTCAATTTTTTAATATTTTAATAACATAATAGAAATGAAAACAACATATCAGGTAGCTTGGTCACTTTGTAATTTGTTATATACCTAGGTTTGACGATACTTTGTCATTTTTATTGGAAAACAATTGTTATTTATAATGTCACGACGAAAAGGGGTACAGTTAGGGGATTGTTTTATCTAAAGTTAAAGATTTTAACTTTCTATAGCTAGCAATTGAATAAGTGCCATATGAATTTTTCACACTTTACATTTCCACAGCCAATCAATAAATGTAGATCTAAAATTGTAGATTCAGAAAGATTTTTAATATATATTACTGTACGAGTTTATGAATGGAAAAAAGGAAACTAAACAAACATCTCTCTCTCTCTCTCTCTCACACACACGACATCACCATTGACAATGGGGAAGAGGATCTTACAAGAAAATGTAAACATTATAAGTTAAATTACAATCGCAGAATAATGTAAACATGAAACAATAGTAAATAAAATATTTCTATTAGGTCAACAGATATTTATCTGTTGTTAATTTCATTATTATGTTATGTAGAACACATGTTTAATTTACAGTCATATGAAATTATTTTTTTTTTCTTACAAATAATGATGTTTTCGAAGTTGTTGAACCAATGCATGCACACATATACTTTAAGTAAGTCCTGTATTTGTTTTATCAACAGTAAAAGAACCTTATTTTAGTAATTTATTTTTTTGTGAATCATCTTTAATCTTCTGAAATTGATTGGTAAGTGTAATATACAAAAACACAAAAACTAGTTAAACCAAAACCCGATCAGAATCCGTTAATTTTATCAGTAATCTTAGTACATTTTTCACACTTTCCAACAGCAGTTACACTTTGTTTATAAATATTGACCCTTGAAAAATATGTCACAACTGTAAGTTGTGAATGATAAAAATATGCAAGTGACACACTTGTAACATAAGTGTCTTTTTGACATATAGTCCCGTATTATGAACTTTTGGTATTATTGTCGGAAAGATTAGAACACGAATTGGACAACATCTGACATCAATTGAAGTGACCTGGTTATTGCAAATCAGAAATTGTACATACTAACGAGTTTGATTTATTTATCTTTTCTCCATATTATCCCTTACTTACTTGATGCGTTTGTCCTCATCCTTCCCAATTATTTTGTTTAGGGATTAGTTGACTAAGAAATTAAATCTTGGTCAGATGATGTAGCTCTATGAAGTGTGTCAAGAGTTTTGTGGTTAATTAAATGTATATAAAGTCGCAATCATAAGTTAAGGTCACTCCAGTTTTCTATTGTCTTTAATAAGCTACAATATGAAAAACGGGTTTGTTATTTTTGTCGTTGTCCTGGTAGCTACAGTCGCTGCTAAAAAGGGATGGAAACTCCGACAACGACAACGTAAGTCTAAAGTTTAACAAGCATTTTATTACTTTTAGTGTAAGCATTAAATTTTCAACTACCTTTACAAGCATTTAAATTAGTTTAACAATTATTCAAAATACTATAACCAGCATTTCTATTATTTAATAAGCATTTTATTAGTTTATCAAGAATTTTGAATTAGTTTAACAAGTATTCAAATTACTATAACTAGCATTTTTATAAGTTTAACAAGCATTTGAATTACCAAAATAGTATATACTACATAGTGCACCAGACGGTCAGTCCAGGGAAATAAGCAAGACTGTCTTTCATAAAAAATTGTAAAATAACTCAAAATCAAAAGCAGCTGACCTTGAATATATATAAAATAAAATACTATCAATAAAGAAATTATTCTGATTTGATTTTACAAATGAACAATAAAATAGCACGTTATAAATTTGTAGCGTCCGGGGCGCTTTTCAGTATTAACGCTCAAACCAAAGGCTTATAAAACACGAATACACCAGACGCTGTATGACTAAAATGGGGAATACAAAACATTGTTTCTTGTATCTTAAGTCAACATTGCTGGAGGGATAGAGGATATGTGTTTCTTAATAGTTTCAAAATTCATTAACTGAAATTCAAGAAAAGTAGGTTATACATTATGTCAGTACTGAAAAACTTCAATAAGAACTCTTTCGATGCCGAAAAAAGAAGATATGTAGTTAAATGTATGTTATATCCGTTTTTTGCCTGATATATTAAGATCTTGTTAGAATTATTATAAAGGATAAACATTGAACATATAAATGTGTCAAAATATTAGTAATTGAACAAAATAGGACTTTTGTTTACTTGAAGTTTTTATATGAAACCTTAAAAATGAATAAAATATCTTTTCAGGATGCAAATATGATAAAAGTGCATGGAGTGACTGTGACACAACAACAAATACCGTCAGCCGAGTTTTGACTCTAAAATCCGGCGAGGAAGGATGCCAACAGACACAGAACCAATCTATAACATGTGATAGGTTTGAAAGACTACAAGCATGGATAATAAACATGATAAAAAAGACGGAAAAAAGAAGAGAATGGCAAGAACTGAAACAACAAAGAAAAGAACAAAAGCAAGAGATGATAGTCATGAAAGAGAATAAACAGCTTGTGAAAGAGCAAATTAAAAGTAAGAAAATATATGAGAATGATTGAAAAATATTATCTTACACATAAAATATTGTTATTTACTAACATAATCAGAATTTTGACGATTTTGATGCAGGTTGTGATTGCTAAAACAATCGCTTCCTAATAAATTAAGCTTTAAAATTCATTTCGGTAAGAGTACGTATCGTATATATAGACAGACAAATTTAGAATATATTGTAATAATGAGTAATTAAAAATATTTATGTAATTTTTTTCGAGTCATATTATCTTCAGATAACCCAATTTCTTCTTAATTGAAGTCAATAAAAAATATGTAACTGTATATCAAACATCATAAGTAGTACTGATTTTATTCTTCTAACTATCACTCTTAAGTTTAAAACGATTCTCTGATACTAAGAATATAATTAAACGATTTTTTTAATCAATATAATTATCTAAATCGGTATGTATTAAATAAAACTTCGTTATTCAAAAACATACCATCAAACGCTACTTCTATGATCAGTCTAGTCAGTTCTAAATGTGATATATTTTTCTTTAAATTTGGGCAAGGTTTTCCATGATTTTGGGAACAAAATTTGGGGTAAAAATAGGGGGGACACCGACTTCGTTTTGTCACTACAGCAATCTCAATTTCGTGTTTTATGAAATAATCTCGCCTTTCATTTCGGTAGACCTACGTCTCAGAATCTTCTACCTACTGAATAAAAGATAATTTCTTCTTGTCCTGAAAAAAGAATTAAACATTTGCCTCTGGCTGATAAACAAACTACAATTAATCATATGGAAATTAAGAGCATAGCATATAAAACATGATTGTTTCCTGTCTACCATACCGTTGTCTATTGTATAAATCAATTCTGTTTGATAAAATGATTTGTCTCTCTTTGATCAGTATATAGGAAAACAAAAAAGTGGTGCAAAAATATTTCTGATTTTGGATTTTCTGGATTTACATTAATCAGGGATGTTAACTCAAAACTTAACATTGTGAGAGCGGTGATAAATGAGAAAAATCGGGAACCTTTAAATATCAGTATTTTATTTTTGTAAACGAATGAATGTTTTGTTTGGTTTGCATTCGAATTGGTCCATGCATGGAGTCAATAAACGTGATTTTTTCATTTGTAGTATCTTTAATAATATTGCGATCATGTTTTTTTATAAAGGATGTCGTTATGAACACAGTGATTGGAGTGAGTGCGATCAAGCAAAAAATACAGTAACCCGAAATTTTACTTTGAGTGAAGGCGAACAGGGTTGTGAACAATCACACACTATCACCATAACTTGTGACAAACAAAATAGAATATAGGCATGGAAAGCAAAGAAGAAGGACCGTAAACAGAAAAGAATAGACGAAAAATTGCAAATGAAGCAAGATAGAAAAGAGAAAAGAAAACTTGCAAAAGAACAAAGACTAAGTATGTATAAATTTTAAATTTAATTTACTACTGTTGTTTATTCGGTATTATCTATCTATGATGGTATACAACCAGCTTTTCATCATACAAATAATTAAGGTTAAAATGTACTTGGAAATGTCATATTCGGTCAGGAGCGTACCAGATTAAATTCATTTGATAAGCGCATGGAAAGTACACCCTTGTTGTTAGGGGGTTGCCAGTTATACTTGTGTTTTTACATTTGTTGTTTGATTTTTTAACACAAATATATACTATGCTCAAACATTGATATTCAAACTTCTTTGTAAAATATGTTAATTCTTTGTATTTATTCTCATCACAATTTATTTCAGAATGCAAATACGACAAGGAAGACTGGAGTGAATGTGATAACACAACAAACACAGTAACCCGAGTTATGACATTAAGGGATGGAGAAGAAGAAGAATGCGAACCAATAATAAATGTCATCATTTCATGTTCAAAGTTTGAGCGTATTCAACAGTGGAAAGCAAGAAAAATGGAGCGCAAGAACGAAAAGAAGGAGAATAAAATGTTTATTAGAGAACAGAAAAATATGTGGAAAGAAAATAAAAAGATAGTGAAGGAACAGCGTAGACGTAAGTAAATAAATGAAACGAACCAAACAATTAAACAACAACATAACAAAATTATAATTACAAAAAGGTGAAACTTTCAGTAACAATTAAGATCTCGTAAACAAAACATTAGCGGATTCCTGGATTACAAAATACACATGCTAATGATTGAAAGGTTAATTTTATAGACTGTACAATGAAATCAATGCAATTTAGCGAACAAGATAGTCTACAGATCAAAAACAGTCTTTTACAGGGGAAAGATGTCTATACAATATGTCAAGCTCTTAATCACCTCCTTGTTTACAAAATGATGTTTTAGTCATGTCTGGTTATTCGTTCAAGTAAATAGATTGCTTTTTAATTTAAAAAAAAAGTATTTTGAATTTAACCTTGCTAGCTTAAAGGGTATCCCATTTAATTGATTAACCGCGTTGTTATTATTCACGAACAAAAACTTCTCATACCAAATTTAAAAGATTTCAGAATGATTCTTAATCAACAACACTTTCTCCTATTTTTTGGTTTCCGTTGCATACACGGATCGACTCTACATATTTAAAGACAGGGCTTAAAGAACTGCCTGTATATATTTTTATATTATATTTTATGAATATAGGTTTATATTGACATGTTTATTTTCAGTCGGATGCAATTTTGATGTAACCTTTAGTGAATGTGATCCTACAACCAACATGGTTACAAAATCGTACATACCAACAACAGATGATGATGATTCATGTGAAAACAGGTCATTTGAATATTCATGTGATTTGCATGAAAGATTAATGGAAAAGAAGAGAAAACGTCAAGACAAAAGAGTCAACAGAGAAATAAATAGGAAGGAATTTAGACAGCAGAGGCTTCTGATCTAAACCAAAGAGTTTAGAATAATGATCAAGAAGAAATCCACTTTTCATTATGTACAATGTATTAAGACTGAGAAAAAAGTTAGTTCAACCCTGCGTCAAATTGTTTTCTATACATATGAAAGTGACAGAGAACATGTGACTAGGTGGTTTACTAATATCAATTGCGAAAATAGGCTGATATTGAAATCTAGATAATTTGCAATCTAAATATAATACATTTTTTAAACTAAACTTCTTTTAATAAATATTGTACAAGTCTTCTTTGACTGTTATTTTTCTATCGCAGTCTTTGGAATCATACGCAATACTTGTGTTGCTGAAGTCTTGTATTAGAAGTTGATGATGTGATTTCCGGATCTTGTTTTATGGTAGGCTTTTTTTTTGTTAAATCGACCTTAAACTCGCACACAATTCGAAATATGATACTTTAAAAGACGATACAATTTTAATGCATCAACAATTGCATGATAATATTGAAAACACCAAGTGTCCACCAGATCTCCTAGATAATATACTTATATAACAGCTGCTACAATATTTCATATTCTTTTCACAGATTTTATTGTAAAAGATACTAATAGATATTTTCTACTTTTGCGAATCCACATTCAGTGTATAGTCATTATCAGAAAGTTGTAACTTAACAGACCAGTTTATCAGACTAGTATCTAAAAAAATAAATTTGTGGTTGTTGATTGACAGAGGCCGATCATTGTGATATTTTATGCATTCCAAATTTTCTACTATTAAGGTCGCTTTGTGTTTAATAAAGGTTTCAGTTAACAATGTTATGTTTAAATGCGTACATGTATACAGTAAAAGCGCACAGGAAAAGAACAAATGTAATCAGTCAACCTAATTTGACCGAGAGTAATAAACATTGATAATCATTGCCATATATTAAGAAAACAACAGTATAATGTAAAATCATTAATGTTATAACATACAATAACAACCACTAGACACAGAAAAATGCAAAGGGAAACGTATAGCAAAAACAACCGAACTTGAAGGCAAATTTTAAAGGGGAAAGTCTATAAAAACTGTCAAAATCAAACGCTACATGTATCAATAAAAAAATCGAGTGAAAAACAACTTGAAATGCATATTGTTTGCTATTATTTATCCATAAATCATGGAGGTTTTGTACATTGAACAAAAGGTGACATCTCAACGCAAGTAAAACACGGTCCAATGCAATTATATCTATTATATATAATTTTCTAATGTTTCGGATTTTTAATTTTTTTTGTATGCATTAAAAATCCATTGAATTGCATATGAATATCGAAAAATCCTTTATGATGAAATACAATCAATTAAAACGGTATTTAAAGAATGCTTTTACAAGTAAAGATCTTTTGCAAACATTTTAATTGATTGTATTACTGAAAATGTATCAATGTCTCAAATACCATCCCCCTTTTTCCAGTTCTTAGATACTTCCAGTTTTCTTTAATTCATCATTGTTATATTGTATATCGAATCAAATCAAATTGTACCTCTTGACTCCAAACGGATGATAAGAGTTATTTTCAATCGGCAAGAGGTCAACACCTCTATATATATTTCCGAATTGATCATTTGAAAATAATATTTCTTAAACATTAGTAAAAGAATAGAAATATGCTGATGAGATTGTCAAATAGTGTGCGAAGATACCTTAGGTGCAAATGAAAAAACAAAGATTATTAAAAAGCATAGTTAAAAGGAATAACCAAACAACAGTTAACAGAAATGTGCTTTCTTCAATAAAGATTAAGCAACGAGAATCCCATCTAAACTCGGGGAAATTTGGTTGCACCAGGACGACACCTTTCATGAAGCTTATGACAAGAGAAACTATGTTGATCAACCGGATTCTTTGGGGTTATATATAAAACAAGAAAATATGTATCTAAGGGAGCTACAATTTGATTTTTATGGTGGGGGGGGGGGGGGGGGGGGGGGGCTAGGATGAAATTTGAAAAAAAGGCAGGACAGGATTTTGAGTTAAAAAAAAGGCAGGATGAGTAACTTGGCAAAAAAAAAGAAGGCAGGATGACAATTGTTGTAAAAGAGTCAGGATAAGCTAAGAAAAAAAAAAGGCAGGACCGAATAGACTGAAAAATAAAAAGGCAGGACAGAGATTACAAATAAAAAAAAGGCAGGACAGAGATTACAAATAAAAAAAAGACACAATTTTTCATCCTAACCCCCCCATAAAAAATCAAATGGTAGCTCCATTAAGGGCTGCGTCAGGTTTAGATAAAAAAAATTATATTGGTATCACTGTATATATTTGTTTTTATACAGATATTTTTCACGTATTCTTCAGTGATTGCTCAGGGGTTTTTTGGGTTTTTTTTTTTTAATTGAGGCACAAATCATAAAATTTTCAATAAATACTGCGTTTTTATCGTCATTTTTAAGTTAGACAGGAATCTTTTGACCTTTGATAGTTTATATATCGTATCATCAAGCAATTAAATATCTAATTAAGTGCTGGATTTAACCTTGGTACTATTAAGTAGACTTTTTTGGAAAACATGTTGGCTTTTACTTTTTTAAAACAACATCTTTATTTGCATATGTTTCTTGTCTTCAAGACAACAAAGGAGATTGCTCTTCACGAGGGATTAAAATTGTTTCACATGCTTTACCTCGAAATCTTACGTCACTGAACTTAAAACGAAATTCAAAAGGTACAATATCACATGGCGATTTCCAATTTTATGGAAGATTGAGAATATCAATTTACGACAAGAACAATATTTCCTTACTGCAATCAAATGCTTTTAAAGGACTTAAACATTTAAAGCATCTGTCCATGTCTGACAATATGCTCGATCTTAATACATCATGTGTCTCGGAATTATTCGGACCTCTGAAATCTCTAGATAGGTTTTGCATTTCAAGAAATATGCCAGTAGGAACCGATTTACCAGTTTATTATCTATTTTTCGGATATTTTCTTAAACTTATACATCTAGAAATGGATCTTGCTCGAAAGCCAGTGTGGAATAAATGTGGATTGTCAAAACAGTTACGAACTTTATGTTTTAACTCCTGCTTTTTAGATAAAATAACAATTAGACCTTCGTTTTTATGCTACCATCAATAGAAAATATCTATTTTGTCGGTTGTGAGGTTCGTGAGTTGCCTGAAACTAAACTTTCTGAAACCTTTCATTTGTTGAAGATTCTTCGCTTATTCCAAGTTTACATGGGCATTGAGCCAGCACTGAAGATAGTATATCCTTTTAAAAAATGTAATAGTTAAACTTTACAGAAATTAATTCTGGCTATTGTGATGGACTTATTAGAGCTCCTTTTGCAGTTATAATAAATGCTGATAGGGAAAAATACTTGAGAAAAGTATGTTTAAGAAAAGTAATTTTGATAAGAAATGATTTTGTAGATTTCAAGCCAAATTCTTTACTGTCTGAATGTTTTGTTACAATATTTTTTTCTGGAGACCGATTTTCAATGACAAATGGATTTAAAACAGTTTAACTGTCAAAGCTCATACTGTAGTTATCAAGTCTTGTAATTTTCAATTATTCCGGAATTCTTAGTATTTCAACTGACGAAATCAATTCAGGTTTAACGGCCAATACAGAATTTTCACGGAACTAGTACGCCTTTTTATTTAGGGGTCAGCTGATATACACGTCCGCGTGCGTGGTTTTTTCGCTGCGTTAAAGACCCATTTGTGGCATTCAGCTGCTCATTTGTCTGGTTTATTTCTCTTTGACGTATTCCCTATTTTCATTCTCAATTTTACTATAATCTTTACATCAAGACCATCATGTATTTTTTGTGAAGCTGATATGGAATATTAATGAACAAGGTCTTGGTATTTTCCGATGATTTTTTTAGGAAAAGGACGATGCTCTCTTTGACATAACCCTGGTTAATTACTTTTATGCTCAGACAATGGTAAAGTGTCATATAATATGAGTAGCAGCTGCAAGGTAAATTAGAGTGGAAAAGGGAGAGACATTTATCAGTGACTATTTTTACAGACGCATCCACCTTTAAATGGGGTGGTGGCTTCGAAATTAATGACATCAAACATACTGTAGGTGATTCGTGGGTGGCAGAAATGCTTTCTCTGCCAATTATGATTCTAGAAGCGTATGCGTTATTAAATGTTTTAAAGTCATTCAGAGACAAAATACAGGGGTTTCGAATAGATGCAAATGTCGACAACAAAGCTTTGATTTATGCGTGGGACAACGAGGGGTCAAGGTCATCTCAGTTGAATTCCGTAATAAAAGATATTTTCAAATTTACTATTGATTCGGACATTATTTTGAACCTGTACTATATACCGTCAAAACAAAACCTCGCTGACGCGCCTTCACGTACTTTAACAAAGTGTGACGCAACAATTACGAAAGTTATATGGCAGACTATTCAAGAGCATTTCGGAGGAAATTCTGGACATACTTTAGATCTCAT
Source organism: Mytilus edulis (assembly GCF_963676685.1). NCBI lineage: Eukaryota > Metazoa > Mollusca > Bivalvia > Mytilida > Mytilidae > Mytilus > Mytilus edulis. The sequence continues at coordinate 48,746,444 of NC_092344.1, forward strand.
GGCTCTGGACTCAAATAGCATGAAAGACAAAAAAGGAAATATTCTAAAACATTTTACACCTTTTCAATCTCCTCTGTCCTCGGGTATAAACGTTTTCACTCAAGAGATTAACAAACAGGAAAACTGTTACGTATTTCCACCTTTCAATCTTGTTCTACCAGTTATGACTTTTTTGAAAGAAAACAGTTGTAGTTACACGATTGTGATAAGAGCGGAGAACACTACGCCTTTATGGCTGCCTAATTTTGTCAATTTCATAAGTGACGCATTTGTTCTAGGCATCAAAGGTCAAAAAGATGTTTTAAAGTACCCGACGAAAAAGGGCTATGTGTCTGATAGATATGGTTTACCATGGAATTTATGGGCGGTAAGGGTGCAGAATTTTATTTCCGGTTCATCTTATGGAAAAATGCTTTTTCTAAATAACCCTACGATTGCTTCCAATTTTCATTTTTTGTGTGTCGGTGATTCAATGATCAGATTTTTTTTATCAGATAAGAAATTTAGGAACCCTATGGTACATGTTTACTCAGAAGGTGGAGGCCTTATTCGTAATGTACAGTACAATATTCAAAAGATGGTGGATAGGTATCCACCACAAACCATTTTTGTGCATGCTGGTGTGAATAATTTGAGTAAATGTTATTTGTATTTGAATGAATTTCACCAATTATCTGTAGCACATCATGAGCTTGAATCTTTAACATTGTTGTTAGAAAACATTTGTAAGCAATTTACGCATGTAAAAGTAATAATGTCATCAATAATTATCACTAAGGACGATTACATTAATATAAGATCGGAGAGTTTAAATGCAACAATGAAACAATCATGCATAGAACATAAGTGGTTATTCATGGACAATGTAAATATTAACAGTTCACATTTGAGGGATAATGTGCATTTGAATGAGGATGGCCAGCGTATATTGACAAACAATGTATATAGTATGTTAAAATGTGTATCCCATGTAGGAATTTAGGGGCAGTATCATGACTAGCGTTTGTTTATGTTTCTCTGTAAAAGTGTAAATATGAGTGTTTAGTTAACATTTTTGTTAATTTGTATAGTTGTAAAAAACATTTTCTTTTATTTTGTTGTAGGTTTTTAATATTGCTAATATTTTACGTCCATACATGTTATGCAAAGGATGTGCAACAGCAAATGATGTAGACTATATTTTTTGTAAAATATGTGGTTCTCCGAGAAATAAGTCATTAGAATGTTTAGACGAATGTTCCAATGAAAGGGATCAACTATTGCATAAAATTGAAAAACGAATTGACACACTTGACAATTTATTAAAATCGGGGAGTTATTCAAAACAGAAATGCAGTTTAAAAACCGAATTAGAGAAATTTTTTGTTACTTTGGAACCTCTGAAAAATCTTTCTAATGCCGGTCCTGAAGACATCAGGAAATTTTTAGTATTCAAAGAAAAAAATGGCAGAACACAACTGCACGAAGATAATTGTGTATATCGTACAGAACATGGTCTTAAAAATTGCAGTTGTCCAAAATCTCTCACAGTAAAATCGGTAGACAGTTTGTTAGGTAAAATAAGAGCAATTTTTCGAGATATTGGAAGAGCTGGCGAATGGAATCCAATGCTTTACAGTGGCAACCCGGCTTCATCTCACATCTTGAAGCAGCATATTCAAGCAGTGTCTTTGGAGCAATCTAATTCTAATATAACAAGAAAACAAGCGACTCCTTTAATGTTCGACAAGTTAGGAAAACTATGTAGATATTTATCCTATAAAGTGTCTGTGGAAAAAGACCCTATATCACAGTTTTTATTTGCGCGTGACTTGTCTTATTTTTCTATGTTATGTCATTCAGGCAACAGGGGCGGAGATCTTGGTTTACTTAAGGCTGAAAATTTGTTTGACATACCTGATTCAAAAGGTATTTATGTATCACAACAGGCAGGAAAAACGGCCTCAATCGACAATCCAAAAAATTATATTATCTTGCCGTCGCTAGATGAAGACATTTGTCCAATTAAACTCGTAAAGGATTACAAACGTATAGCAAGTAAAATAGATATTGATTTAAACAAGGGTTTCATTTATCGTGTTAGAGACAACAAGTCAAAACAAATTAACAATCGAGCAGTATCATCATCATGTATGACAGACCGGTTAAAGACGCATTTAATGAATATTAATTTATATCAAGGAGAAACGTCCCACAGCATCAGACGCGGTTGCGCAATTACCTTAAGAATGTTAGGAGTCGATGATCAAGCGATCAATCAACATGTGGGCTGGAGTTCCAAGGGAATGATTGACCATTATGCACATGTTGGAAAATTAATGAGCCCCGAAGGTCCAGCAAGCACATTGTCCTCCGCTGCAAAACATTTGGGACAGGGGTCGTCTTTGTTCGATAAAGTTTCACAAAACTATGTCAGTATAAGTAATTTGAAACAGTTTAAATTTTGAATTTGTTTCATAGAATTTTGTTATGAAAGCGTAAATTTTTAAAAGCACTTTTTTCAGACGTCAGGATTAATTTTCAAGGAAGGGGAAAATCTAGACAATTAATTAAGTGACATTTTATTGTTTACTGTTTTATGTATTTTTTATATTATAAGTATTGGATAATAAATACTGTATTAAATGAGTTTAGTTTGTTTCGGTATGTTTATTATGTTACATAAAGCTGCACGGTTTTTGGTTTGTTGTTTTCCATATCTAACATATGAGAGGTACCGGGGTGAACTTGTAATATTCCACTATTACAAGTTCACCCTTGGGTGCCTCGAATATAAGATAACGCGGTCATCTTGTGGTCTGGTCAGTTGATTGGAGTTTGCGGTGAAGGTCATAAGCAATATGAAATATGACAAAGGCATGCCCTGTGTGTTAATTGTCATCAAGTGTGGTGAAGGTTGTTAGTAATACAACAAAGCCAGGTTTGAGGGTTTTAATGGTTGATTGCCATCGTATTAGCAGCTATAGCAGTCAGAAATGAAACGGATTAAAAAAAAAAAAAAAAAAAAAAAAAAAAAAAAAAAAAAAAAAAACACAACTGCAAACAAACAAACAATTACACTCAAGTTACAGGATGCAAAAACTTATACATATATCTGAGAAATCATAACGATACGTAATATGAAAAGAATATCCAAGCTTAAGGGAGGAGTAACCAGTTATTTGTGCCGTTTGTTACACAATTTTCAGAAAACAAAAAACAAAAACAAAAACAAAAACAAAAAAAACAAAAAAAAACAAAAAAACACCAATATGTATGTTGGGTCAAGCTTGAGAACTGTGTTGTCAATAAGGTTTTATCCAATGAGTCGGTTTTTTCGTGTTTTGTAGAATCATTAGGTGTTGGGATCTATATGCACTAATTCTAGGATATATGGAATAATCAACAGCAGTGTTGCTCCAAGTACTGATTAAACCTTATGGTAAATGTAAATGTCTTATCTGATTATTCATGGCGATAAAAGCTTATTCATCTTCATAGCTAATAGCTGCGGGTATTAATGGTAGATTTAGATAAAAAATACATGTCATGTTGTCGTTGTTATATAACATATATAGCAATTTACAAGTAATGCTATAGTTGCTATATCCGACCAAAACAATACCAAAAATTGTTTTTCATATTGACACATATTCATTTCATTCTCAAAAATACAAACAAAGGGATGACAGGAAAATCTAACATATCGCTAAAGATAATTTGATATGACAAACGATGTCGGGGAAGTCAGTTCGCATTATATTGATATCAGGCCACAAACCCAGCCTGTTGTACCTCTCACCTTACCGTTTTTACGGTTTGTTGTTCTCCATATCTAACATATGAGAGGTACCGGGGTGAACTTGTAATATTCCACAATTATAAGATCACATTTACACTATAAAATATTGTTGATTCAGTCAATAAAACTTCGACGCTACTTGAAAAAATCCAGAATGTCCTAAAAAAAAACGGACATCTTATATTTAATATAAACGCGGACTTATTCATCCGAACTACAAGTATTTCGCTAAAATTCTACAAATTAAAGGAGATGTTGATTCTATTAACGCATTGTCGTTGATTTGTACATTCGTATGTGGAAAAAAATAGTTTTATCTAACATTTCTAAGAATATATATATATATATAAGTTGTGTTACTACAAATATTTTATAAGTAATAGTTATCCCATGAGGACGCGGTGTGTCACCCCGATCACCCCGATGGCCGAATGGGATTACTATTTTACATCCCAGCTGTTTTAGATTAGACGAAAAACCATTTATAATTCATAAAATCTAGTTTAGAACGCTACACAACCATTATAATATAGTTTTACTTTATATATTACTATATAATATATACCCTTTATGACACCCAAACACGATGTTTAAATATGAAACCATGTCAACTCGGCCAACACTACATCGCCACTTTCTACAACATCGCCCCGCTCTTGTTTACCAACTAGCCCCACTTATGAAAAGGGTAAAATCCCAGCGAACAATCAGTCTGACAACTCGCCTTATTTATGAAAACGGTTAAAATCTCCTGAATAAAGGTCTGCCAACTCGCCCCTCTTATGAAAATATCTTGCTTCCTTTAAATATGTTAGATTACTGATATTTGGTATCCAGACGTTCTGGTGTAGGGGTGTCCGGCTCAGGTAATCCCTGGAAGAACAAAGGAGCTGGGATGTAATTACTGTTAATCACATATATCATATACCTCTTATATTTATTTTGAACGGTTGCAATTCTTACCAGTAAAACCTTTTGTTACATTATAAAAAAGAAGATGTGGTATGATATCCAATGAGACAACTATCCACAAAAAACCAAAATGACACAGACATTAACAACTATAGGTCACCGTACGGCCTTCAACAATGAGCAAAGCCCATACCGCAAATTCAGCTATGAAAGGCCCCGATAAGACAATGTAAAACAATTCAAACGAGAAAACTAAAGGCCTAACCAACATATTCAAAAGAAAAAACCTGGTCACATTCGAAACAAAAATTCAGTTCACTCGAGAAAAATACACGATGAAAATAGACACGTCTACACTAACCGGAAAATTGCTTTGATTTTAGCCAAAGATAGAAATTAACTGTATATTCTTGAGAGAGATTCACATTTCAGTACATAAATTCACGGTTTCCATTAAATCTGATGTAATAATCATTTATTATTTTAAGTGAAAGTAAACGGATTGCTTTTATTACGTTTCAATTAGTTGAAGGCTGTATGGAAATTATTTATGACTTTATATATTTTCAATAGAATCTAAACATTTATTATCTTTTAAAAAAAGATATCCGACACCTTCAAATCGGAGCATACTTTTAAAACAACAATTGTTTCGATCTTTCCTTTTTATCATGTTTAAATGCCGAAACTTGACGTCAAAAGTCTGACAATTGAGCACACATATTTATCTATAACAAATATATATATATAAGATAATAAATGTTTAGATTCTATTGAAAATATATAAAGTCATAAATAATTTCCATACAGCCTTCAACTAATTGAAACGTAATAAAAGCAATCCGTTTACTTTCACTTAAAATAATATAGTTCAGTCTAGGCGGCTGTCAAATTAATGATCACTAATTTGACTTAGGTTATCATATTTGATATATTGCATACTTAAACATGGTTTCAAATTACTAAAAAGATAAATAAACAACCATGCATAGTCTTGTTTAAATGCATTATTGAATGTTTAAGACAAGAGAGCGCAATTATTCTTAATGCATTTTCCATAGTGTACCAATTGTATTCCGTATTTTTTTCTCAAAGACTACACAAACTAGGCAAAAACTGGTAGCAGTTTCTGTAACTAGAAATGTCAGTGTTGCATTACAACCAAAAAAATATATAGGGTTTTTCGGCAGAAATTGACTTAAAATGCAGTTGAAAAGGATAGTCTTTTTTTCGGTTAATGAAAAAGGCATATTTTTTATGGCTCCGACGTGCAGAAATGGAAGATATTTTCTATAAGTCGTAAAATGTGAATATGATTTTCTGCAATTTTTAAACCTAAGTGGATAAGCTTTCGTGTAAATGTAATTCTAATCCTGTATCATCCAATCAGAAGCCGGATAGGATTCTATGCTGAGTACCATCTTGCCGGTAAAATGTAAACAAATAATTGTGCTTGTGTTACCTCATATAATAACCATCGAGATTACAATCGAAGACTCCTACTAGTCATTCGTATTGATATAAACATAAATATTAATATAGATAGACGGAAAACACGTAGAGCTTTGTAAATACGATTTGAACAGGTCTGTTTGACCTATATATAGCTAGTGTCATAGATTAAAACATGTACTAGTATATAAATGATTTCTGGTGTGGCGAATCAGTGAAAGAAATACTGTTGTTCTTTCTGATTGCTGTCTTGTTTAACAGTTAAATGTTGACATTATTTTCTGTTTAATAAATTTAGGCATTGGTAGGCAATCAACAGCCAAAAGGTTATGTTATGGTTATATGAACACGATTTCATATTAAAATGAATTGTTGGCTTTTTGTTTGACCAAAAACCGAGCTGACTACTGATGAAACATAATTTCCATTAAACTCATCTTTTGTCAGATAAAATAATTTGCTAAACATATTTTGATACTCTTTATTTGGAGTATCGTATCTTGTACCAACGCATATTCATATCTTAATCCTTGATAATGTATATCATAATATTTTAGTTGTGTGATTGTCTATCTATCTAGCACGCATAAAGGGCCAACCCGTGGTAAAATCACGATATATTCAAACCCCCATAAATTATTTCTAAATTCACTTTAATCATTTGAAGAATTTCTATTTACAAACCGAACGTATTAGATCAGACTGTCTGTCATTTTGGCGACATGAATTTTTCCGCAGTCCTCATTTTTGCCTTTACCACTTCCAATTAATAAATATCCTTCTGTGTCAAAGCATACACAATATGGCCTGGTTATGCCCAAGTCTTTGAAAATTAATTGCAACCCAAGTAGATCTCCTTTCAAGTTTATAACATGTATAGCATCGTTTCCCCTGTCTGCAACTACAACGTTATCACTTGCCGTAATAGTAAATCCCTCTGGTTGAAATGTTTCTAAATCGTCTTGCCCGTCGTAGGTAAACCTTAAGCGACCATGTCTATCCACAGCTATTATTCTACCATTGTGGTCAGTGTCAAAACGATCAATAACATAGACAACATTTCTAGAATCAGTGAGAATGCGTGCTGCATAACTGAACAATTTATTTCCTTTTTTGTCAACTTCTAATGTTACTCTCCGCTGATAATCACTACCGAAAATTATTACCTGTCTGACCGAAAAATCCTGGGCTGGATGAGGTGGTCCTTGTTCTCGTAATCCAACTAATACTTCCTTGTCTTTGTTTATATGTATCGCCAAAGGCAGCATCGGAAAAGTGTCTAAAACAGTTTTTACTTCACCCGCGGGGGATAAAATTTGTATTTTGTGGTCACGATGTTCAATCAAAAGTATTTCACCGTCTTTTTTTATTGCAAAGTCAAATATTTTTCTCTTCAACGTCTGTAATATCTTTATTGATGATTCTAAACGTTTCCCTTTCACAAATTGATGTTTGTCAGACGTTTTCTGATTAAATTTAAAGTATAACAAATCGTCATCCGAACAAAGTAAAGTATTAACAGCAGGTAGAGAAGTTGTGTATGATTTGAAAACGGATGAAATAACTACAGACGATACTGGTGATGATTTGCTGATATCCTGAATAGACACAATGTCATGATCTTGTGCAGATTGAAGTCCTTGATGGACACTTTCTTTACAGGAGTTACACATACGAACATTGCAATCTTCACATTTCCACAGTATTTCTTGACCTTTGCAAAAATAGCATGAAACTGGCACTTGTGCTTTTCTTATACTTGTGGATTTCCCTGAAGTCGCCATTTTTACAGTAAAATAAACATCAAAACGTCACGTGTTTCACTTTCTACTTCGTTCTAAGTAGGTATAAAAAAGTTGAATACTATAGAAATGTGTAACCTTAACCCATTTAAAGTTTGTCTTGTCATGATCTAAACATGAAGAAAAGTATTTGTATAAAGTTTAAAGATAAGTACATTATAGAATATAAAGACTACATTTTAAATCGTATTTTTTTGCTTTTACACAACAAGGTATTTTTTTAAAGAATTGCTATTGTCATATTTGAAATAAACTTATTTCATAAACGAAGGAGCTGTATTATATGATGCTCAAAATGCATTTTAAAACCAACAATTGTGTTGCATTTATGTTCTTTTTTTAACGATGCGATAGAGCACTCACTCAATTTTACTACGCCTATGGAAATGGACGGCAGACGGTTTAACTACTTGCTTAACTATCAAATAGTATGATTTCCTTTTAACAGGGAAAGTCCGCGATTTTTTGCTCTAATCTAAATATGTTCATCTTAACATAAAAAACACATTAACAAAGTTTTAAATTTATATTCCTTCTAATAACGGAGAAAATCAAGTATTTGTTACTTTTTGGTTCACGTACATTTTGTACGTGAATGGGTTGTGACGTTTTAATCCGATTTGTTGAATCCTGGTAAAAAACAAAATCTGTTTTAATTGCTTATCGAAATTTAACGTACGTCAAAGTGCACAGATGGTCGTTGGTCGTCGTTAATAACCACAATATAAGAATGAAAGAAAATGAATATCGTGTACCATTTTGTATTGATTGAATAAAACTTTCTATATGAAATTATCTAAATAATAATACAACTCATAAATTATTGTTGAGATTTTTTCATAAAATATCTATTGAAGATTTGTTAACAAAATATCTATGGAAGATTTGTTAACAAAATATCTATTGAAGATTTTGTCATAAAATATCTATTAAAAATTTTCACTGATTTTCAATTACAAATATTTTACGTTTTATTTACAGTTAAAACTTTGATAACCAATTTTCAATAAAAAATATGTGTGAACAGAGTGTGTATATTATTTGTCATTGTTTATTTCTCGAATTGAGGAGAATTCGTTTGTACTTTACCTTGCAGCAATTGAGCATCAGGCGTACACAGGTGTGAATGTTGTCATTTGGAGTGGATTAACAAAAAGAGTATAACATGTTTAATACACCAAGAAGAAATACCTGATGACATTAGAGAAACAATGATTAAAGTGTATAAATTAATTGAAAATAAACTTTCCTTTTTTTTAATTCCGGAAGTGTATGCAATATTAAAATTGATAACAATTCGATTACGTTCTATGCAATTAGCATAAAATTAAAATATGAAAATAAAAGAATAGTACTTTTAATTTCAAAAATTAAAAGTATCATTTTCCAATTAATAATAATTTAACATCTGTTTAATTTACTTTACTGGAATTCTTTAACTTGTACTTAAATATGGCGTTGTTTAAATGCTAACAATCGTAAATCTATCGCAATTTCAAAGTTTTTAATTGAAAAAAATACAACAGTACAACATACATATTTTTTTGTGTTTTTTTTAAACATTTCATTCTTCCATAATTAATTTCAACTGACAATCACTTAAACAAATTATTTGTGAAAAAAATGCTAATTATCGTGTATTTTATTAATGGATATGACATACATTATAAATCTAAGCTAATACATTATTTTGTTAGAGGATTTTTACTAATTTTTTTTTATATTCTATATCGTTTTAAAAGACCCAAATAAATTCAAAAGTATCATTTATCAACACCTTAAGGTGTAATACCACCAAATCATGGTACGTCACATCCGGTTGCATACGAAAGTAGGACTAAAAAAATATTCCCTTGAATTTGACAGTTGTAGAAAATTAACCCTGCATTTCAATGCACTTAAATTTTTCTGAGTCGTAAATATGTATGTTGGGTGTCTGAAAGCATCATTCTTTTTTTATTTGATGGTCTTATAAAATATTTTGGAACGTTAAGGTTACATAGTTACCAAAGCAGGTAACCAGTAAATAACAGTGTAAAAATTGGGTTGTCTACCCTCGGCGGTGGTTACTTTCTTATATGCAATGAAATGTAGTGTGAATTTTTCACTGTATCACTGGAAAGGATTGAACTTTACACATGCAAAGTATTTCTTTTGTTGAAATAAAGGTAAATACTGTACGATTTTTTTAAAAGTGCCAATTTAACAAAGACTAATAGGGAAAAATCAATGGTGGTATTACACCTTAAGAAACAACACAATCATCCTATTAAATATTTAAAAGTTCAACCTTTGGGAGTAGTAAATAAGCAACTCATTCGAAGTTTGTACGATCACGGAAAATAATTGAATTAAATTGGATTAAAAAAATACAGACAGTCTACCCTCTCGGTCTTAGTGATAATATCATGGAAATTGGCAATATATCAAGAACCGATTCTGTTAACATTTTGGATATATTTTCAAAAACTGTTCGAAAAAACCGTTCTCATGGTCGTAGACCAAATCGCAAATCAAAGAAAATGACGGACCAATCAAATCAATATTTCGGACCTAATTTCTATTTAAAAAAACAACGGCAGACATTTTCTGTTAACAAAGCTCTGTTCATTACCGATTAAGAAGTTAAATAAAATTTTAGAGGATTGCAACACAATTTCATATAGCAGTCCTAAGTATGAAATCGTTCAAATTATAATTGCGTATTGTTATGCTAAATTGTTTCCAAAAATTGATCATAAAAAACATTTTATTAAAATAAAGTGTGTCGATAAAGCTTAAGGTTTTGATTTTGTAAATAATGCCGGTATTTCAGCGACCATCCCGTTAAAGAACAAATTCCTGGATATTTTGATAATACCGAGCTCCCTCTTAAATGTTATATTTACAAGAAATCTACCCGGAAATTTGTGTTTAATTATAGCCAATTGTGTAAAGATGTTAATATCAAAATACACCCACATCATGCAATTGCAGTAATTCCGAATACATGTATGAACCCATTTCACATGTGATAACAGGAGATCTTAACATCGTTCAAGACTGAGAGTTAAAATCATTTCTCAGTAAAGGACCTAAATACCGCCCCCCCCCCCCCCCCGTCAATTATTGATTGGAATGATTGTCGTAATATCATCCACGACTCACTCCATATTTACTGTTTGAAATGGATAAAACGGGAAAAAGCTGACAAAAAATCTTTTGACTCGATTTTTTAATTCAGTAATGAACATAGTTGATATACGTATTCAACATTTTAAAGGGGCACTAGATGCGAGATATATAAAAAATCTAAAGTTTGATTTTTTTCTGTTCAATCAATAATGAAAGTGAAATATTGAAATAACAATTCGCTTTTTGCAGCCAAAAAGGTTCAATTTTGTCAAATTACGCTAAGAAACATTGATAATTAGTAATTCACTTGCAAGTGAATGAGTCGACCTTTTTAAAGTCGTATTCATGTGAACTTCAATTTAACCCCTAGCTAGAGATTGACAACGCATGCATTGTACGTGTACTGGTTATTTAGAGAAAAGGAATGTCAACAACGAAAGTGAAATTACGGTAAATCATTTGATTACTAATTCGATGCACATAAAATCATTCTTATACGGTTAAAAACAATGAGAAACATCTATTGTTAATCTATAAAATAAAATCAAACAGACCTATAAAAATTCAATTGCACGTGTTGGTTTAATCTATTCATATCTTTATTTATGTTTACATCGCTTATATGGTCATCTGAGGTCAAATCGATAGTTAATTAGATGGCGTCTGGACTAAAATACACACGAAACGAACCTATATATTATCTACCCCATGCTCTGTAAATTGTTTATTTTAGACTTTCGATAGTTTGAATAAATGTTTTACATTGTTATAAATCAAATATGAGAATTTGAGTCAAATCGGTGACCATGAATTTGACAGCTAGTGCCCCTTTAAAGAACATTGTACTCTTAACAATAACCACAATAAACCTATTTCGCATATCAAACATAAATTAAAAGAACTAGCCAAGGAATTTGTTTTTGTCCCGGACGATAAAGCTGCTTATAATATTATAAATGATTGACGTAAATTTTACATTAAGGTTCTACAAAAAGAAGTCACCAATTCACAAATATTCCAACTGACTCCATTTTCAGAAAACGACACCTGTAACAAACATAAACTTTTAGCTACCGCTTTACAAGCAGAACCAAAAACAATGAAAGTCCCAACTATGTGTTGGCTTCCGTAGCTACACAAAACACCATACAAATATAGATTTATTTCGTCTTCAAGCCATTGTTCCAATACTAAATTATCTATTCCTCTTGCCAGTACACTTGGTACAATCAAAAACCTGATAATGAATTGTTCAAATGAGGCCTTCGAAAATAGTGGAATTAATTACTTTTGGAGTGTCAAAAACTCGTTGAAAGTACTTGACAAACTGCATGCTTATATTGGTGATTTTGAATCTTTTCAAAGTTTTGATTTTCTACCCTATATACCATATTGCCTCACATTCTCATTAAGAAAAAAACACACACCTAATTAAATGGGCATTTAAAAAGTTAGAATGTGAATATATATGTTCAAACTCTTTTAGGTCATTTTTAGTAGCAATAAACAAAAAAACTATGTCAATTGGACTACTTTGAAACTATATCTGCCCTTGATTTTTTTGTTCGCTTTGGAGATTCCGTATATCGCCAGGTTATCGGAATTCCAATTGGGATTGACTGTGCACCACTTATTGCGGACCTGATTTTTGTATTGCTACGAGTTACATTTTATGACAAAAATCAGCAAAGATCCATCGAAACAACATCTGATACACAAATTTAATAATACTTTTAGATATTTGGATGATATTTTGGATCTCAATAATGACGACTTCAGTATGTATACTAAAGAAATTTATCCTGTTGAACTTAGGCCGTGTTCACACCAAACGCCGTGTAGAGTAAACATGTTTACAATTAGTTTAGTGAAGTGTGCACTGGTTTCACATTACATTTGTTCACATCTATACACATTGTTTAGCTACCTGTACATAAGATTTGTTCTCACTTGTAAACTATGTGTCATTTAAATGTTCATTACGTAGAACTGAATTCAAAATTTTGGGACAATTTTTCTAGCGGTAAGGGAACAACCATTTGACTTCAAAAGGGGGGGTGGGGTGGGAATGGAAATATTCCGATCCCCAATTTGATAAAAAAAAAAATGATCATACAGATCATAAAAGAAATATTCTGAATCAAAGAGTTTCCCCATACATTGTAGTGTTAAATATTGAAAAAAAATGTATTTGATCACCAGCATCGAAAAAAAGGAATAAAAACGTACGCGCGAAAAAAAATCTTACTCAGATAAAAAAAAATAACCCTCCCCCTTTTTAAGTTAAGTGGTTACTACTTTATGAAAGCCATTTTTATAATTTGCAGTAGTTTGAATATACTAGAGATGTCTCGATTACGCACTAGAAAACGTTAGCTGCAGCAGCGTGCTTACAGCCGAAAAAAAGGATTGAGTTATTAGGGATCTCTAAATTTTTATCTTTTCTGTTTGTTTCAAATGGTGTTTCTTCTCCAAGGAGTATTTGGTAAAAGAACAGGGTCACGTTTTTTTAAAATTTATTTTAAGGGTTATTTAACGGATTTGAGATACTAGACAAACATATCATTTACCCCACACTGTTTTTAGTCATGCATTTATGCGTGAATCGTTGTTTGAGTAAAGACCAGTGGCAAATATTTCTATGTACGTCAAGTCGATTCGGGAAGACCTTTTCAAATGAATTAGGCAGCAACTATTTACTTCATTTTTTAGGGAGGGAAAAGGGGGGGTAGAGGGGCGTGGGCTATTGATTTTTCCAGGACAAATTTTGGTGACAAGTCGAAATCAATTTTAGCATTATATTTATATAGTGGCAGCTGAGGGTGAAACAAACAAATTTTTTTTCAGGGCCAAAAACTGGAAACATTTTTTGTTTCCAAAACAAAATCCATAGCTCACCCCCCACCCCCTTGCCTTTATGTTTTATACTTAACTATAATAGCCCCACCCCCATGCCTTTATGTTTTATACTCAACTATAATAGCCCCCCTCCCCCATGCCTTTATGTTTTATACTCAACTATAATAGCCCCCCCCCCCCCCGAAAATCAATTGGTTCCTGCCTTATGGGTTCGGCAATGATGCTGCTTTGAGTCTTGATCAGGGGTTAATAAAGTACGTGAATTTGTTTTTAACAAAAAAAAATCTGTAAAATTTAGACAACAATTTCTGTAAAGAACTATACTAATAATTATCAAAAATATCAATTTTACTCAAAAATAGTTTCCTCCTTAAATATATACACGGTAAAACTAATGTCCTAAATGCCTAGTTTTGTGTACACTTAACCTACACAAGGCCTACATTGACTATCGACTGTGTGTAGATAAAACATGATTTAAACTACATGTAAACATTGAGTTTTATCAATGGGAACGCAATTGTGTTTCGTTTACGTGTGAGTTACACTAACACAACACCGAATTTAGGTCAATGTGAACACGGCCTTACTTTGAATAAAGCTAATACTAACAATGACCACTGCGCTTTCCTCGATCTTGATATCTATATCATTAACGGAAAGCTTAATACTAAAATTTACGATAAAAGAGATGATTTCTCAATTCCTTAGGTTAATTATCTATTTTTTTATGGTGACATTCCCTTGTACGATTCGCTCGTGTATGTAACAATGTTTTAGATTTTAATGAGAGAAATTTATGTATTACTGAAAAATTATTACACCAGGGTTTTCGATATCACACACTAGTCAAAACAATTACTAAATTTTATCATCGGTATAAGGACATCATTCGTAAATATAGCTCAACATGCAGACTTCTTATACGTTCAGGTATTTCACATCCAATATTTTATGGAAATATTCTTTAGAAAGCACAAAAATGTCAGTATTCACCTCAGAAGCTAACAAAACCTTTAAATAGACTTATTTAGAAGGGATATAGTTACGATACTGTTGTCAGGTCATTAAAGATTGCATATTTTGGCGTTGATTCACTTGTAGGGTCTTTGCATCGGAACTAAAAACATTTATTCAAAAACCAGTTATTGGCATGACACGGGTTATGTTCTTCTCATATAAGTTATGATGGCATAATACTAAATCTCTAACGGGAAGGATTGTGCCTGATGTTCATATGATGAAATCATAATCTTTCAATCGGTTTAATTGAAGTCTGGAGCTGGCATGTCAGTTAACTGCTAGTAGTCTGTTGCTATTTATGTATTATTGTCATTTTGTTTATTTTCTTTGGTAACATCTTGGTGACATCAGACTCGGACGTCTCTTGAACTGAATTTTAAATGTGCGTATAGTTATGCGTTTACTTTTCTACATTTGCTAGAGGTATAGGGAGAGGGTTGAGATCTCACAAACATGTTACCCCGCCGCATTTTTGCGCCTGTCCCCAGTCAGGAGCTTCTGGCCTTTGTTAGTCTTGTATTATTCTAATTCTAGTTTCTTGTGTACAATTTGGAAATTAGTATGGTGTTCATTATCACTGAACTAGTATATATTTGTTTAGGGGCCAGCTGAGTAACGCCTCCGGGTGCGGGAATTTCTTGCTACATTGAAGACCTGTTGGTGAGCTTCTGCTGTTGTTTTTTCTATGGTCGGATTGTTGTCTCTTTGACACATTCCCCATTTCCATCCTCAATTTTATACATACTATTGCTAGTACATGACTTAAATATTTTTTACTTACATCTGACAAATAAAGTCCCGTAACTCCGGAACAACAAGCAAATCGAAAGAATTATTTTTCGATAGGCTTTTAAATCGATTCATAAGTGACTTTAAGAAATCGTATATTGTTATGTTTATATGTTTTATTCATCTTCCAATTTAATTTTCAATTTTCAATTTTGTATATAAAACTTTATTTTAAAGCTAATGAATTAAATGCTGTTTCTCCTAAAACAAATGTTGTTGGAAGTACTCGGCAGCAAGAAGAAAACAAATGGAAATTTTATTCGACCGAGCGTTTTTTTATAGATTTTCCTTCGTATGCACAAAGCAAACAATATTTGAGCCAAGTATTGAAACACGGGAAGAGTTATAGGGACCGAAAATATTTGCCAAACCACATATAAATTCAATTTTACCTGAATGAGTTGAAACCTTAGTTTCTTGATAATTTCTATAATTACATTTTAAGTAGTTTAGCAACATTTTCATTATTGAATAAAACTCCTCACTATCTGTGAGCACATCAATACGTTCAATGAAATGTAAAGAGCTGTATTTATCATGATGCGTCTAAAATTGTGTTTACATATATCGGACATGAAATTTATCTTTTATACTATTCTCCTCACAGTTAAAACATGACTTCTCATGAACGCATTGCCGTTCAGACATGTACCTTCCGGGTTACATTTTAAGGAGAAAAAACCTACACGTATAGCGCTCAAGACGAGCACTTCTATGTCATCTCTATTCTTCGAATCAGCATTTAACACCTTACCCCATGTCGCAGGACAATTTTCCATTGTTTAACGCAACAGACCGGTGTATTAAATTTTAAGACTGTTACCTTTGATAACTATTCTTTCCATTCGCCGAAATTTTCATGATTAATGTACATCATCAATAAATTTGTATCCACATCTTAATTGTATATAGTTACCAGGATTATATATTTCTTGGATAAGTGTTTTTAATACTCGTTGAATTCAACTTTTTTTTGATAGACTAATGTAAATTGATGAACTGAAGTAATATTCTATCTAGTGTATTTAAAAATTTCATACAATATAATTGAGTAAAAGAGTCGAGCTAATTAGACATTAAAAACATTTACCTTTTACCTCACTACTATTTTTGGATTCTGAATCGGTTCCGGTTTCAGTTTTGGTATCGGTTTTGGTTTCAGTATTGGCTGAGGATTTGTTTGTCAGATATGGAAGTATATATATATACTGGACATTACTTCGCAAATTTTCGGAGTTATCTCCTGTAAAAAATCCTCACGCAGAGAAAAAATAAAATTCTGACTAATTGATCGACAAATTACATACATGAACTGGGTAATATGTGATTAACAAATATTGAGGCTAAGACACTTATAATCTTAATTTTGATAATGAGCCTATGGACTGCTTATTTGTCATGTCCTATATACATATCCGATCACATCTTCCGTTGTCTTCATTAAGTTCAATATATAGGTTTTTAACTGGTCATTGTTATATTTTGTTGACAAAAGATTCACAACATTTGATACAATAAATCAACCAAAATATACTAAAAAAATCTGTTGAAGATAAAAGGAGAAGAATTCGCTAATTTATATTTATCCCATGATTTTTTTTTATCAAAAATATTATTATATGTAACAACTTACGACGATTAAACGACATGTTATCACGTGAATACATGTTCCTATATAACCTCAAAAGTGGAGGGATCTTCTCTTGAGAGAATCTTTTTGATCCTATAGATTAATCGTAGAACATATTTCACGTCGTTGTTTATAGTTTGGATTGCTTTGAACACTTAAAATGTTAATGTTTCAATTTTTTAATATTTTAATAACACTATAGAAATGAAAACAACATATCAGGTATCTTGGTCACTTTTTAATTTGTTATATACGTAGGTTTGATGATACTTTGTCATTTTTATTGGAAAACAATTGTTATTTATAATGCCATGACGAAAAGGGGTACAGTTAGGGGATTGTTTTATCTAAAGTTAAAGATTTCAACTCTCTATATCTAGCAGGCATCATGTAGTCTCTTAAATAAATTATTTTTGGGGAAAAAAAATAATATATCTATATTTTAATTGCTAATATCTAGAGAGTTGAATAAATGCTATATGAATTTTTCACACAGTCAATAAATAAATGTAGATGTAAAATTGTAGATTCAGAAAGTTTACAAACATCTCTCTCTCTCTCTCTCTCTCTCTCTCTCTCTCTCTCTCTCTCTCTGACAAAAGGGAAGAAAATCTTACAAGAAAATGTAAACATTATAAGTAAATTTACAATCGCAGAATAATGTAAACATGAAACAATGGTAGATAAAATATTTCTTTTAGGTCAACAGATATTTATCTGTTGTTAATTTCATTATGTTGTTATGTAGAACACATGTTTAATTAACATTCATATGGAATTATCATTTTTTTTTCTTACAAATAATGATGTATTCGAAGTTGTTGTACCAATCATGCATATATATATACTTTAAGTTAGTCCTGTGTTTTTCTATCAACAGTAAATGAACCTTATTTTAGTAATTTATTTTTTGGTGAATCCTCTTGAATCTTCTGAAATTGATTGGTAAGTGTTATATACATAAACACAAAAACTAGTTAAATCAACACCCGATTAGCATCCGTTAATTTTATCAGAAATCTTAGTACATTTTTCACACCTTCCTACAGTAGTTACACTTTGTTTATAAATATTGACCCTTGAAAAATATGTCACATATGTAATACCTGTAAGTTGTGAATCATAAAAATATGCAAGTGACACACTTGTAACATAAGTGTCTTTTTGACATATAGTCCCATATTATGAACTTTTGATATTATTGTCGGAAAGATTAGATCACGAAATGGACAACATCTGACATCAATTGAAGTGACGTGGTTATTGCTAATCAGAAATTGTACATACTAATGAGTTTGATTTATTTATCTTTTCTTTATAATAACCCCTTACTTGATGCGTTTTTCCTCATCCTTCCCAAATATTTTGTTTAGGGATTAGTTGACTAAGAAATTAAATCTTGGTCAGATGATGTAGCTCCATGAAGTGTGTCAAGAGTTTTGTGGTTACTAATATGTATATAAAGTCGCAAACATAAGCTAAGGTCACCTCAGTTTTCTTTTGTCTTTAATAAGCTACAATATGAAAAACGTGTTTGTTATTTTTGTCGTCGTCCTGGTAGCTACAGCCGCTGCTAAAAAGGGATGGAAACTCCGACAGCGACAACGTAAGTCTAAAGTTTAACAAGCATTTTATTACTTTGAGTGTAAGCATTAAATTTTCAACTACTTTTACAAGCATTTAAATTAGTTTAACAACTATTCAAATTATTATAACTAGCATTTCTATTATTTAATAAGCATTTTTATTAGTTTATCAAGGATTTCAATTAGTTTAACAAGTATTCAAATTACTATAACTAGCATTTTTATAAGTTTAACAAGCATTTTAATTACCAAAATTACTACATAGTGCACCAGATGGTCAGTCCAGGGAAATAAGCAAGACTGTCTTTCATAAAAAATTGTAAAATAACTCAAAATCAAAAGCAGCTGACCTTGAAAATATATAAAATAAAATACTATCAATAAAGAAAATATTCTGATTTGATTTTACAAATGAACAATAAAATAGCACGTTATAAATTTGTAGCGTCCGGGGCGCTTTTCAGTTTTAACGCTCAAACCAAAGGCTTATAAAACACGAATACACCAGACGCTGTATGACTAAAATGGGGAATACAAAACATTGTTTCTTGTATCTTAAGTCAACATTGCTGGAGGGATTGAGGATATGTGTTTCTTAATAGTTTCGAAATTATTCATTAACGGAAAATTCCAGAAAAGTAGGTTATATATTATGTCAGTACTGAAAAACTCCAATAAGAACTCTTTCGATGCCGAAAAAAGAAAATATGTAGTTAAATGTATGTTATATCCGTTTTTTGCCTGATATATTAAGATCTTGTTAGAATTATTATAAAGGATAAACATTGAACATATAATGTGTCAAAATATTAGTAATTGAACAAAATAGGACTTGTTTACTTAAAGTTTTTATTTGAAACCTTGAAAATGAATAAACCAACTTTTCAGAATGCAAATATGATAAAAGTGCATGGAGTGACTGTGACACGA
Source organism: Mytilus edulis (assembly GCF_963676685.1). NCBI lineage: Eukaryota > Metazoa > Mollusca > Bivalvia > Mytilida > Mytilidae > Mytilus > Mytilus edulis. The sequence continues at coordinate 48,766,322 of NC_092344.1, forward strand.
AAACAAATACCGTCAGCCGAGTTCTGACTCTAAAATCCGGCAAGGAAGGATGCCAACAGACACAGAACCAAACCATAACATGTGATAGGTTTGAAAGACTACAAGCATGGAAAATAAAAAAGGCGGAAAATAGAAGAGAATTGCAGGAAAAGAAACATCAAAGAAAAGAACGACAACAAGAGATGAAAGAGAATAAACAGCTTGTGAAAGAGCAACTTAAAAGTAAGAAAATATATGAGAATGATTGAAAAATATTGTCTTACACATAAAATATTGTTATTTACTAATATAATCAGAATTTTTGTCGATTTTGATGCAGGTTGTGATTGCTTAAACAATCGCTTCCTAATAAATTAAGCTTTAAAATTCATTTCGGTAAGAGTACCGTCCGTGTACATTTACGCCAAACATTTTTCATTTTAAAATGAAAAATAAATTTTCAAATTGCTCTTCAAATCTTAAAGGTAGTTGGTTTGAAAAATGTAACAAAAACCTATAGAAATCACTTTCGAAAAACCATTTTCTCTATGAGATTTGAAATTTGTTATTTTCATGAAATTATATTTTTGATTTAACGAAGATATTGAAACAAATAACAATAACTTTCTGTTAAAAATGATTTTATTTTGTCAAAAGTTTAAAATTATTAAAACATTTATATTTGCTTGCTTTAGAAAACAAAACATATTTCAATCTCATTCTTAAAAGCAAATATTGAAAATACTGACCTTTAGCATTTTTCAATTTAGTTTACAATATTGACAAATGGAAAATGATCTAACGTGGAGTATTTTTCAATTTGACTTACAATATTGAAAAATGAAAAATGCTCAAGCGTGGAGCATTTTTCAATTTGTCTTCAAATATTGAAAAATGAAAAATGCTCCAACGTGGAGCATTTTTCAATTTGACGTTTAATATTGAAAAATGAAAAATGCTCCAATTTTTCAATTTTCATTTTACTGTGCAATATTCAAATTTGAAAAATGTTCATTATTTAAATGTCTAATAATGGGAACGAAATGTAATTTGTTTCAATGTAGGCGTTTTAAATGTTTAAATTGTTGTCCCTTTTTATTAAATGTTTTACTATTTCCGTTTTTTTTTGTCTTGTTTTAAGCGCAATATGTCTTGAAGATCTTTTTAAGGTGTGTTTGTGTGTGTGTGTGTGTGTGTGAACTATGTGTGGTATCAACAAATTCCGAACAAGAATGGTACACTGACAAGTACGATAATGACCACAAAGAATTATTCTTTCTTTTTATCTATATACAATGTATATAGCTGTCATTGTAGCTACGTGTTTATATCTATCTTTCGATCTATCAATCTGTCATTCATTGTATATATCTTGCTATCTGTCTATCTATCTGACTTTTGTTTTTCTTTGTCTTTTCTTTCCGTAAGTCGTTTTTATTCTGAAAATGGAATTACTAGGCGATGCGGAGTAGACGAAGTTGCATTGGACCATATCGTGGCTGAATGTGTCAAACATGTTAGAAAAGAAGAGAAAATATTAGAATATTAGATATTGTCCATGTCAGTTTCTGTACATGCTCAAGGAGCAGGGTTCGCGATTCGAAAGGGATGGGGAGGGATGGGTGTAGATGTTGAATTATTCTGATCACTGTGCTAGTATATGTTTTCAATTTTGTATTTTTCTACATTGTACAGCGTTTCCTAATTTTGAATCTGTTTAATACAAACTTGTTTTTCCCAACTGATATTCACAATTTCATTCGCAGAATTTCAAATAAGCAATCATCTTATAAAAGAAAATATGAAATTAACTTGCATGCATGTATGTGTGGTAAATGTATATTTCGAAGAATGAAAGACTTCTTATATTTGCTTTTACCGAAAACAAAATGTAGCAAAGAATATATAATAATTATGTGAATAGTATTTCAACAAACATGAAACAGTTCCCCCGAGGTTCTGTATTATGTACATTCTATTATCATGTCTTTAATATGATTTTACATCTTCAATATGTGAAAGCAAAACGAGTATTATAGGACAAATATGTCGACACAAAAAAGGGGTCTCAGTCAGTGACAATCTTCTTTTGAAATACAAAAAGGAAAAAATAACAGATCGACACAGATCGACACAAATGATCGAATTTCAAACCGTATGCATCATGTACATGGAACAAATACTAGTAGTTACATTTATCAAGCAAAGGAATCAACGTGTGTGAAGCTAGAGTTGGTAAAGTATTAGCGACAGTTAACCCTCGCTACCATCATTTACGACAGCAGCAGTGGTTGATTCAGAATTTTTCATAAGGGGTGGCACTGACTGACCTTAAGGGGGTCCAGTCATGCTTTGGCGATTTCCTATATAATCAACCAAATTTTCCCCACAAAAGGGTGGGGGAACCAACGGAAATACATAGTGTTTCAACTTCTGCAATGATGACAGCGTATAATGCACATGGTCGACGCTTCCACAAAGCCAAAGTAAGGGACAACATCAAAAGTTCAATGTAGGATAATAAAAAAATACTTAATTTACATAGTTTTTTCACTGATTCCTTATTCTTAACTTAATTTGTGAAATATTGATTATAAAAAACGGACATATGTAAAATCGATTTTGGATAAACAAAACTCGCAGCAATTTCACACCCCTCCCCCTCTATCAGAAACATCGAGCACGCTTGTATCTGTACTATATGTTTAGCATTTTTTATAACTTGTTTCTTTGTTTGTATACGCCCGTCTAAAACGGGACATATTATGATATACCGTTGTCGGTCCGTCGTCCACACTTCGGACAATTAATAAAAAACGCTTCCACCAACTTTTATGGAACTTTATCGAATTGTTTATATCTATTGACGTAAGATCCCTTTCGATTTTTATAAAATTCAAATTTTTCGTTTCCATGTTATGACTTTTTTTCCTTAAAAAGGGGGGAGTTTTCCAGTTTTCGGAGACTAATTCTAAAATGCTGCCATCAACTTATGAGACTTTGGTGAATTGTTTAAATCTATTGACGTATGCTCTGATTTTTATAAATTTCAGATTTTACGTTTCCGTGTCATGAATTTTTATGCTTAAAAAAGGGGGGATTTTCCAGTTTTCGGACAATCATTCATAAACACTTAAACAAAATTTTATGACAGTTTAGTGAACTGTTTAAATATGTTGACTTAAGCTACCTTTCAATTTTTTTTTAAATTTCAGATTTTACTTTTTTTTTTTTTAGTTATGAATTTTTATATTGAAAAAAGGGGATTTTTTCCAGTTTTTTGGACAATAACTCAAACACGCTTTTACCAACTTTTATGAAACATTTACATTTTTGGAGTTATGGAGTTTTTATTCATAAAAAAATGAGGCTTTTTTCCAGTTTTTCGGATAATAAATCACAAATGCTTTCAGCATTAAATGATTAGACTATGGTGACTAGTTAATATATCTAATAATTAAACTAAGTACCCTTTTGATTTTTATATAATTTCTGATTTGATGTTGTACAGTTTTGGGGATTTTTTCTTCTGACAAAATGTCGGAAATGGTCAAGGAAATTTTGCATGACGAAATTGAAGAAATGGTGGTAGACACAAAAGAGAGTACTGACAGTATAACATGGAAAGACGGAACAAGAATTGTGGAGCTTTTAAGTCTGGCACTGAATAACTGCAAAAACGCTGCACGGCCCAGCGGAATCTGCTCGGCGTAGAGAATGAAATATTTCAAGGAATTGGGATCTATCTTACTATTCGTTGCTTAAACTGTAACATGCTGGAAAACAAAATTCGGAACAAAACGACCTGCAATAGCTAATTATGAGTATTGGTAGCTGCTTAACGTACAGCGGCAAATATTTTTTGCACATTTATGACATCCAAATGTTATTTTAATGAAACTTAAAGAAATGAGAAAACGTATGAACCCGTAATTAATGAGAAAAAATTAACAAAATCTATGGCGCGTAGGGTAGCCGAATCTGGTCTGGTGTTGAAATCCATACACAAAAGTCATTACTACGGCGTGTTGTACAGCTGTGCAATATTTTTCATGACGAGAACAGTTATTTTCATTTATTGATAATGAATTCGAAGTAAATAATACTATCTTGAATTCTTTTCTTGTTTAGCATTGGCAGCCTCCAAATTTTACGGAGAATTGTCATTGTAAGGCCAAATTTAACATACTATCAATGAAATAACAAAACCGACTGCATGCGCGAGACCCTCATTGGTGGACAAGGTCGTATAACACCTCTATTCGCAAATAGAATAATAAGTAAAGAGAGTGTCTCATCCTATTCTGGACTTAAAATTGGTACATAAAAAAGCCGATTTTAATTGATATTTTAAAAACATATAATATTATATGTGTATGAAGAAAAACTGTCAATAAAAATCCGTTAAAAAGATTTCAAAAAATATATTGGTGTCGTTTTTGGTTTGAATTTAAGCAAAATATTACCAATAGATGCAGCATTGTCACACGTTAGTTTGTTTAATTGGTTGTACATGTATTCTTTTTGTATATGAAACTGGATGTAATAGACCAAAACAAGAAAACGCCTTGTACATGTATTCTTATTTGTATAAGCATGTCCCTATTGTACATTTTGTACTTCAATGTATTGAGAGATAAAAATTGAAGTATCGGCAAATGTACACTAACTGCAGACAGACAGATCAGAAAGTGTACACACGTTAAAACTCGTCGTATAGTTAGACGATCAGACAGACGAACAAAGTGTTTTCAATATAGCTCTTCTTCTAGACAAACAAGTATGCAAATATTCATACGTATACGCCGTAAAAAAATGTTATGTAACTTATCTATTGATAAAGACATCATTCAATATCATTCTCTTATACCGGCTGCAGTACTTCCTATGAAATATTATATTACAACTTCATTTTCGGTCGATTGATGCAATAATGGCATGAGTTAAATTGCACAAAACAGCTCTTATTATAAAACAAGAAGTACTGCTCATAATTTAAATTTGAAAGATAATTATCTTTTGAGTGTAAAAAAAAATAAAATCAAAGTACGTCGGGACCTTTTAAAGTTGACGATACGGTATCGGTTTTGTCATTGTTGACGGTTATATGGTATGATCGCCTCACTTAATTTATAGTTGGTTCACATTTTGTCATGTCAATAATGTTGTCTATCATCCTACAGTACATCAAGCAATTTAGAACTAATGTCGGACGGAGATGTACCTTTATACTTCTAGCAGATCTACATCTGACAAAGCAATCTGCTAGAATCCTTCATTTATATTAAGTATCAACGCTCTGAAAAACACCTGCATAAACTTGACAGCAAACTCGTGTACGGTGGGAATGATTACACGACGTTGTTGCGATTAAAACTTAATTTAACGTAATTTAGCGCCATACTGACAGACGTCGTAAAAAATAAAGATGTATGGCTTTTATTGAAAAAACAAGCACATGGACCCCAATTGTTTTCTTTTGCAATCAATCAAGTACTGTTTCAAGAACACTCCACCAAAATTTCAGGAAAAAAACAACGATCAAATTTTTTCTGCACTTCCGAAAAGACGCAAAAGTATGGTCAATTCTTTATTTCGGATATAGCAATCTAAATCCGGAACATGATGATTTGGTTTAACCTTAAACTTGTTTCAGTACATTTGTATGTTGATGTCATGGATCAAGGGAATATTTTACAAAAACCCGGTTAAGTTAATATGACTTTTCGTTCAAAAGTATTGTTACTTTCTTTAAAAGTCATAATTTATTAAATTTCAGGGATTTTCTTCCAAATATGCAAATTTCGAACCAAATTATCTCTAAAAGTAGGTCATGAAGGTACTTTTTTCTTTGCATATTTAAAAAGTACACATTGAAATTGACCTTCTATCAAAATTTTAAGAAAAAATCAACGAGGGATCTCTACTGTATCGTATGCCCTTAAAGCATAAAGACAAGAGGAGTACCATGCGCTTACAGCGGAGCTCTTTATTTATTTATTTGAAAAGTCTTTTCAAAAGAGGGACGAAAGATACCAAAGGGACAGTAAAACTCATAAATCTAAAATAAACTGACAACGCCATGGCTAAAAATGAAGAAAACAAACAAACAAACAAACAAACAAACAATAGTACACATGGCACAACATAGAAAACTAAAGAATAAACAACACGAACCCCACCAAAAACTAGGGTTGATCTCAGGTGCTTCGAACGGGTAAGCAGATCCTACTTCACATGTGGCTACCGTCGTGTTGCCAATGTGATAACAAATCCGGTAAATAGTCTAATTCGGTAGGTCACATTCATGAAAGGGAAGGGGATTGTAGTTACGACGTAAGGAACATATCTGATATCATTTGCGAAACGATTCAACTGTTTTTATAATATGCTTTTTATCACTGTTCAATGTTAAGGGGATGGTTGTGCACATAAAACGAGTTTAATCACTAAGAGTCCTATATATGCGCCGTAAAACTAATTTTTCTCGAATGAATTGAATTGTTTTTAAATTTTTCTTTTTGGATCTCTTATAGATTGTTGTGCGGTAATGGTTTTCATCAATGTTGAAGACTGTACTATGAATTATACTTGTTCACTTCATCATCATTTAATGTCTGGTGGAAAAAATTGTTTCTCTCGCAATCATACCACATCTTTTTTTTGTGAAATTATGAATAAAACAAAGTTTATCACTAGTATTCGTCAGTTTAGTTACAGAGCATTCCATTCACGAATTGAGTAAATGAATAAATGGAGAGCGCAGCGTTATTTATTTTCATGTGCCATACATGCTATACATGTATGAATTTTTATAAATGTACATGTATCAATTGGTGATGTTTTTTGTACTTGCTACCTGGGAAACTAAGAAAAAATAAGATAGCACAGTTTCTTCGGTATTGATTATGTTTATTGATTACGTTACGACCAATAACAATAATAACAACAGTTGAAATTACTGAACAATAAGTGATATATATTTCACGATTATTAAAAAATGTATTCTGACACGATGAAAGCAGGAAACGTACGGTATCAACAATTCAAGACAAGAACCAGTTGCTCATTTTGATCAGTAGGAAAGGTAGAGAAACAAGGAGCATGTTTTATGCCCAAGTCACACTAGACCACTATTGCACATCCCGTAGGTGAGGTCCCGGTACGAGCAGGATGAAAGTTTGGATTTTCATTGTTTTCACGATGCTACTACGATCCCGCTACGGGTCACGTTCTCATCACGCCTATTCTGAGTCTTCAATACGATAATCACGATTTATTACGTTAATCACGTTTTCATAACGACAATACATGCACGATTTATTCGATTGCAACACGATCTTAACACACCTTTTCTGCGATTATAGACCGCTCTTACATCGACCGGTCTAAGTCCTTTCCACTTTCAAAACGTAATCTGACTACGCTCTCGTCATTATCATCAACATCATATTGCATATACATACTGTTTATAAATACTGTTCCCTTTAATTCTTCTAATTGTCATTTAAAATACGTAGAATTCTCGCAAACAACACAGACATACCACCAAAATATACCAGAACTAGTGGGCGTGATGGTAGAGATAGAGATAGAATCAGAGGAGCCTCTGATACGAATTCTGATCCAGTAGACATATATGCATGTCAGATCAACCAATCCAACCTGAGTCACAACGCGATGCTGATCCATCGAGATCAAATGACGATATGTTATTGAACAATAGAGGAAATGATATAGATGTGTCAAACATGGTTGTGCTTATCAAACCTTGACCAACGTTAAGTTTTTGATATTTGGTCTTTTTTTCTAACACTATATGCAATATGTAATCTTTGTTTGGTGTATGGAAATATTTAATGATGTGCATGTCAGTCTGACAGGTTTTATTTGGCCTTGACCTCATTTTCACTGTTCATTGCACAGTATTCAGTTTTTTAGTTTTGTTCTGATTTTCTTAAACTATATGAAATAGGTTAACTTTACTTGCTGTATGGAATTGTAAGTTGTACACTTCTGCCTGCCATGGTTCAGATACTTGACCTTAGTTTCGTGGTTCATGTGTTTAGTTTTCTCGGTTAAGTCTGTTTCTTAGAAACTATTAGCATGGGTCATTTATACTTAGTGATTTATTGTAAGGTGTACATGTATTTCTTGTTTTGTTTATATGACCTTGTCCTAATTTTCTTTGACCATGTTAAGTTTATGTGATAGTTGTAGTAAAGCTTTATATTTAGGACTATCAACATAGAGGGTGGGCAGGACCTTTTTCAGGACGTCAGGATCGGGTGGTTTTAAGCTTGTGATTTCGGGATTAACCCTTTCGGGACCCGGGATTTTTTTTTTCATTCAGGACCTCGGGATTTCATGTTTTTAAGTCCAGGATTTTGGATCAACATAATATCAATGATTAGTAAAGAAGGCGAGACATTTCAGCGTGTGCACTCTTTTCGTAATTTGAGAAATTTTAAATAATTTGAACATTTATCGAAATTGCCTCTTTGTTAATACTATTATATTTTTTGTAGCTCGTCCGCTCCCCTTTTATATTCGTTATGTAAACAGAAAGTCACAACTGTTCTGTTGTTTTACAGGGATCACGAAACTTTTATGCTGATCCATATCAGGCTGATAATTCTGAGCATACAATCCATCTTGATCAAAATGAATTATGCAAGTAGCCCCAGAAGTGGGATATAGAGAGGGCTGCTATTGAGGTTACAAAAAGGGATGGTCGGATATAGGATTATTAAAATGTGGGTAATGAAATCAAGGGGACACCAAAGGTGGGATCTGGAGAACAAACAAAAAAGATGAATTTAGGAAAAGGCGCACACCGAGTCACTCCAACCTCATTCACGTGAATGAAATGAAATCCCATCTGTAATGTCAGAATAAGATTTTAGTGTTGTTTACTTTTTTTTAGGGAGAGGACGGGCGGGCATCATAGGAAGATCTCCCATCTCTGACTCAAAATATGGATAATTTTATGTCAAGGGTTTTATGATTCTCCCTGACAGCTTCAGACATAATAATTTTGTATCTTCTATTTTTTTAAATAGACAATCCAATTGAGAAATAATGAATGGAAATGGGGAATGTGTCAAAGAGATAATAACCCGACCATATATATAGAACAGACAACAGCAGAAGGTCACCAATAGGTTTTTAATGCAGCGAGAAACTGCCGCACCCAGAGGCGTCCTTCAGCTTGACCCTAAACAAATATATATATACATGTACTAGTTCAGTGATAATGGACGCCATACTAAACAAATTAAAAACTAAAAACCTAATTTAAAAATAATACAAGACTAACAGAGGCCAGAGGCTCCTGACTTGGAACAGGCGCAAAATAAGTGGGGTTAAACATGTTTATGAGATTTCAACCCTCCCCTGATACCTCTGACCAATGTAGATAAGTAAACGCATAACCATACACCCAGTAAAATTCTGTCTAAAAGAAGTCCGAGTCCGATGTCAGAAGAGGTAAAAAAGAAAATAAACAAAATGATAATAACACATAAATAACAACAGACTACTAGAAGTTACTGACATGTCTGTTGAACAGGTTTTTTTTTTGTCTTCTATAATGTTCCTTGTTGTCGTTAGTTGATGTGATTCATAAGTGTTTCTCGTTCTGTATTTAGATTATATCGTTGTTTTTCCCGCTTGAATCGTTTTAAACTAGTCATTTTGGGAACAATTTATAGCTTATTGTTTTATGTGAACCATGACTCTGTGTTGAAGACCGTACTTTGACCTATAAAGGTTTTTATTTTAAAAATTGTGACTTAGAAGGCAAAGTGTCTCATTGGCACTCATACCACATCTTCTTATATCTAGAGAAATGTAAACTAACTTCACATTTGAAGTTAATTTTTAGCTAAAATGCCACCGCACATTCATTCCAAATAAAAGAAAATCTGTCTCAAAATGAACAAACTTTAAGTAATCAGCAATATCAGTCTTGACAACATCAAACATATTTTGACTATAAATTGACACAAAATGTACCAAATAAACCATACTATAAAAATAAAAGACCACAGGAACAATTATACACCTACATTTTCAAAACTTGTCTCCAAAAGACAGTCGTATCTAATTCCACCGAGCACTGACTCAAATGTCTGCTTCATTCCTGATTAGTTTTCCCAAAATAATGTATTTCAGTAAAAAACAGAAAAATCGCTGTAAAATTCAACATCAACCTCGCGGGACCAACACTTAGCATTAGTAATTCTGATTGAGATTCGGAGATGTAAACCACAGCTTGTTCTAGTTGTAAACAGAGACGACGGATGCCAAATGTTAAAGCACTATTGGTATTAAAATAGCTAAGTAATACTAACCCCCCAAAAAAAAACAGTGAACAAATTATTTAATTCATTTTATCTACTTAAGAAAGGGAGCATTCAATGACTTCCAAAATGAGCTGTATTTAGAAGGAAAATGGCATATTAATCAACCTTATACAGAGAGACTGGGAACAGAACAGCTTTCCTAGGTGTTGTTTTTATCTTTACATATTTTCTAGGTTGTCAACGAGGGTATCACCAAATCCGTAGCAATTGTATGAAAGTACGAAATCTTATTTTACAATATTTTTCATTTACTATTTATTGATGAATAGCTCTCAGCTTTGGTGAAGCTATTCTGTCGTTGAGGGTTTTATAGGGCATATTGTAATTCCTTTCCGCTATGCTAAATCCTTTAATGGCAATCACTGAACCGTGTTGTTACGAGCAGGGTTTTATATGCCTTGATATGTGCGTGTCCGTATTGCTCAGATGTTATCTTAAATGTATATTAACTTTTTAAAGAAGTTTACAAATGTTTTGCAACGGTGCAAATACTAAACTTTGGAGTAAAAATAAATATCTCTATCAATGAATTAAACAAACCAATATCCATTTGATTTAACAGATATAACGAGAATATGTAGTTAACCTGAATGTGAATAACAAAATAGGGAAATATAAAGTTAAGGGTTTTAAGCAAGGGAAATAACAATAATTTTTTGCATAATAATCCTACGACACATCACAAAATTTTGCTGGTGCGTTGTTGTTCTCCTATCTTTTCGGGGTAAGGTAAAAAATGTGTATACACGGGTTCACACATACACATATGTGTATTATATTTAAAGCATAAAAACAAAACTTTGATTAAACAAATTGAAAATCCTCAACACAAAAAAAAAACATTTTCATTTTTGAGAAAAAAAAATTAAAGATGAAAATGCAACATTTTTCATTTTTCAATATTTCAAAGCAAATTGAAAAATGCTCCACATTGGAGCATTTTTCATTTTTCAATTTTTAAAGGCAAATTGAAAAATGCTCCACGTTGGAGCATTTTCCATTTTTTGATTTTTGAAGGTAAATTGAAAAATGCTCCACGTTGGAGCATTTTTCATTTTTCAATTTTTAAAGGCAAATTGAAAAATGCTCCACGTTTTAGCATTTTTCATTTTTCAATATTTGATGGCAAATTGAAAAATGCTTAAGGTTAGCAATTTCAATATTTTGTCTTTAAGAAGGAGATTGAAATTTGTTTCTTTTCTAAAACAATCAAATTCAAATGTTTTAATTAATTCAAACTGTTGATAAGATGAAATCTTTTTAAGACAAACTTATCATTACTTTTAATATTATCCTCGTGAAATTAAATAATGTAATCTCATGAAAATAACAAATTTCAATTCTCATAACGAAAATGATTTTTCAGAAGTGACTTCAACAGATGTTTGTTACATTTATCAAACCAATTAATTTTAAAATTTGTAGGGTATTTTCAAAATCTATTTGTTCAGCTTAAAATGAAAAATGTTTGGCGTAAATATACACGGTCTGAGTACGTATCGTATTTATAGACAGACAAATTTAGAATATATTGTAAAAATGAGTAATTAAAAATATTTATGTATTTTTTTTCAAGTCATCTTATCTTTAGATAACCCAATTTCTACTTAATTGAAGCCAATAAAAAATATATAACTGTATATCAAACAACATAAGTAATACAGATTTTATTCTTCTAACTATATATCCCTCTTAAGTTTAAAACGATTCTCTGATACTAAGAATATAATTGAACGATTTTTTTTATCTTTATAATTATCTAAATCGGTATGTACATGTATTAAATAAAACTTCGTTATTCAAAAACGTACCATCAAACGCTACTTCTAGGATCAGTCTAGTCAGTTCTAAATGGGATATATTTTTCTTTAAATTTGGGCAAGGTTTTCCATGATTTTGGGAACAAAATTTGAGGTAAAAATAGGGGGACACCGACTTCGTTTTGTCACTATAGCAATCTCAATTTCGTGTTTTATGAAAAAATCTCGCCCTTCATTTCGGTAGACCTACGTCTCAGAATCTTCTACCTACTGAATAAAAGATAATTTCTTCTTGGCCTGAAAAAAGAATTAAACTTTTGCCACTGGCTGACAAACAAAAAACAACCAATCATATTGAAATAAACAGCATAGCATATAAATGATGATTGTTTCCTGTATACGATACAGTTGTCTATTGTATAAATAAATTCTGTTTGATAAAAGGATTTGTCTCTCTTTGATCAGTTTATAGGTCAATAAAAAAGTGGTGCAAAAAATATTTCTGATTTTGGATTTTCTGGATTTACATTAATCAGGGATGTTCACTCAAAACTTAACATTGTTAGAGCGGTGATGAATGAGAACAATCGGGAACCTTTAGATATCAGTATTTTATTTCTGTAAACGAATGAATGTTTTGTTTGGTTTGCATTCGAATTGGTCCATGCATGGAGTCAATATACGTGATTTATTAATTTGTAGTATCTTTAATAATATTGCGATCATGTTTTTTATAAAGGATGTCGTTATGAACACAGTGATTGGAGTGAGTGCGATCAAGCAACAAATACAGTAACCCGAAATTTTACTTTGAGTGAAGGCGAACAGGGTTGTGAACAATCACACACTATCACCATAACTTGTGACAAACTAAATAGAATACAGGCATGGAAAGCAAAGAAAAGGGACCGTAAACAGAAAAGAATAGACGAAAAATTGCAAATGAAGCAAGAGAGAAAAGAGAAAAGAAAGCTTGAAAAAGAACAGAGACTAAGTATGTATTGATTTTTAAATTTAATTTACTACTGTTGTTTATTCGGTATTATCTATCTATGATGGTATACAACCAGCTTTTTTATCAAACAAATAATTAAAGTTAAAATGTACTTGGAAATGTCATATTCGGTCAGGAGCGTACCAGATTAAATTAATTTGATGAGCGCATGGAAAGTACACCCTTTTTGCCAGTTTTACTTGTTTTTTTATATTTGTTGTTTGTTTTTTTAACACAAATATATACTATTATGCTCAAACATTGATATTCAAACTTCTTTGTAAAATATGTTAATTCTTTGTATTTATTCTCATCACAATTTATTTCAGAATGCAAATATGACAAGGAAGACTGGAGTGAATGTGATAACACAACAAACACAGTAACCCGAGTTATGACATTAAGGGATGGAGAAGAAGAAGAATGCGAACCAATAATAAATGTCATCATTTCATGTTCAAAGTTTGAGCGTATTCAACAGTGGAAAGCAAGAAAAATGGAGCGCAAGAACGAAAAGAAGGAGAATAAAATGTTTATTAGAGAACAGAAAAATATGTGGAAAGAAAATAAAAAGATAGTGAAGGAACAGCGTAGACGTAAGTAAATAAATGAAACGAACCAAACAATTAAACAACAACATAACAAAATTATAATTACAAAAAGGTGAAACTTTCAGTAACAATTAAGATCTCGTAAACAAAAACATTAACGGATTCCTGGATTACAAAATACACATGCTAATGATTGAAAGGTTAATTTTATAGACTGTACAATGAAATCAATGCAATTTAGCGAACAAGATACGTCTACAGATCAAAAACAGTCTTTTACAGTGGAAAGATGTCTATACAATATGTCAAGCTCTTAATCACCTCCTTGTTTACAATATGATGTTTTAGTCATGTCTGGTTATTCGTTCAAGTAAATAGAATACTTTTTAATTTAAAAAAAAGTATTTTGAAATCAACCTTGCTTGCTTAAAGGGTATCCCATTTAATTGATTAACCGTGTTGTTATAATTCACGAACAAAAACTTCTCATACCGAATTTAAAAGATTTCAGAATAATTCTTAATCAACAACACTTTCTCTTATTTTTTGGTTTCCGTTGCATACACGGATCGACTCTACATATTCAAAGACAGGGCTTAAAGAACTGCCTGTGTATATTTTTATATTATATTTTATGAATATAGGTTTATATTGACATGTTTATTTTCAGTCGGATGCAATTTTGATGTAACCTTTAGTGAATGTGATCCTACAACCAACATGGTTACAAAATCGTACATACCAACAACAGATGATGATGATTCATGTGAAAACAGGTCATTTGAATATTCATGTGATTTGCATGAAAGATTAATGGAAAAGAAGAGAAAACGTCAAGACAAAAGAGTCAACAGAAAAATAAATAGGAAGGAATTTAGACAGCAGAGGCTTCTTATCTAAACCAAAGACTTTAGAACAATGATCAAGAAGAAATCCACTTTTCATCATGTACAATGTATTAAGACTGAGAAAAAAGTTAGTTCAACCCTGCGTCAAATTGTTTTCTATACATATGAAAGTGACAGAGAACATGTGACTTGGTAGTTTGGTGGTTTACTAATATCAATTGTGAAAATAGGCTGATATTGAAATCTAGATAATTTGCAATCTAAATATAATACATTTTTTAAACTAAACTTCTTTTAATAAATATTGTACAAGTCTTCTTTGACTGTTATTTTTCTATCGCAGTCTTTGGAATCATACGCAATACTTGTGTTGCTGAAGTCTTGTATTAGAAGTTGATGATGGGATTTCCGGATCTTGTTTTATGGTAGGCTTTTTATTTTTGTTAAATCGACCATCGATATATACATAAGTCCTTTCTACCTTGAACTCGCACATAATTCGAAATAAGATACTTTAAAAGATGATACAATTTTAATGAATCAACAATTGCATGATATTATTGAAAACAACGAGTGCCTACCAGATCTCCTAGATTATATACTTATATAACAGCTGCTACAAATATTATAAAATCAATAAATAAGAAAATTGAAAAAGAAATGTATTATTTATCATAACTTTCATATTCTTTTCACATATTTTCTTGTAAAAGATACCAATAGATATTTTCTACTTTTGTAACCCAAAGGTTTAATATAAGTTAAAAGACCAAAACAAAATACCTCATGGACCACTAACACAAATGTGGATCATATATCTGATATTACACAACATATTTTCACGGTCTATGATGTTTCGGTTTTGTTTTGTTTCCTTGTATTATTTCTTCTAAATCGCTTTATGAGATTTAAACATTTAAACTACTGTTGCTAAAATTATTTTTTTAGATACTAGTATGATAGACTGGTCTGTTATGTTACAACTTCCTGATAATGACTATACACTGAATGTGGATTCGCATTACGGGTGATACATGCAGGCCCGGAAACACTTGCGCACCCGGTTTTAGTTCATGCGGTTCCCTCATTTTTTTGTGTGTTTACCTTCATTTGTATCTTTTTGTTTGGTTTATAAGATTTGAACACCGGTTAACAACTGTGGCCTCGAAATGATCTCTAAGCAGTAACATCATTGATGTTAAGAAATTTGCTTCTTTCCAAAAGATTTTACCTAAGTCGCTTCCTAGAGGCAAGATTAGTTTTATTTAACTAATAGACATAGAGAGAAAAATCCATGCTGAAGCGATTACCTGGATCAACCTTCAACGCCCAAAACCGAATATAGTATGAAAAGCCAAGGATGTATAAGAAACGAAACATTTGAAGAGCAATATGAACAGAATGGTCATAAACAATAGCCAAATCCATCTAAAGCTTAATGAGGGAGTTGAAACCTTTATAATTTCTTAATCTATTAACGGACAATTTAAGAAAGATTTGCTTTAAATCATGTCAGTGCCGAAGTTCTGACTTCCTAGCTGATGATACTCTTGGGACTTATAGTCTACCAGCAGCGGTAGAGACATTCCGAATATTGTGTCCGTATCAGCAGGCCAAAGACTATTCTTCTACAAATTTGTTCAAGAGGCATGTAAAGTAAGGTCAGAGTGAATAGATTACTCGGTCAATCAGAAATTAAATTCAAACAAAACTCTGTCTGCGAAACATCACACATCAATGTCTAACATTTTTGGTTTACTTGTTATAGCGATTAACAATAATATTCCTAATTTTTAATCGGTTTTTAACAGGCATTAGTTACGCGAAATAGAAAAGAAATTAAAACGATATTTTTTTCAATCATCAATGAAAGTATAATAGTGAAATAATATATCGCTTTTAACGACCAGGTTGTTTCAATTTTGTCAAAATAAGCTAAGTTACATCGATGATGAATTATTCAGTTGCAAGTGAATAATTCGACCTCATTGAATCCGGATTCATATGACCTGCATTTCACCCTTTAGCTAGAGCTGAAATACGCATTAATTAGGTGTGTTCAGTTATTAAAAGGAAAATAATGTCAACATTCAAAGTGAAACAAGGGTAAACCATTTGATTGACTGATTCGATTCACAAAAACTCATTCTTATACAGGTAAAAACAATGATAAATATATGTTTAGACCAAGAAATCCTATTGCACGAGTTCGCTTTCTATTTATATCTATATTTTTGTTTAAATCTGGTTATATGACCGTCATCGGTCTTCGGAGGTCACCGCGATAGTTAATAAGATAGCGTCTAGACTAAAATACACACGAAATGCCGATGCATATTATCGAGCCTATGCATTTAAATTGTTTAATTTAGACTTGTTATAATTTAGATATACGTGTGTTACAAAATCAAATATGCGAATCAGAGTCAAATCGATGAAAATGAATTTGACAGATTATGCCCTTTTAATGTTAAAATAAGTTCTACATGAGATGGCATAGTGGTTGTTGATTGACAGAGGCCGATCATTGTGATATTTTATGCGTTCCAAATTTTCTTCTATTACGGTCGCCTTGTGTTCAATAAAGGTTTTAGTTAACATTGTTACATTTAAATGAGTATACAGTACAAACGCATAGGAAAAGAACAAATGTAATCAGTCAATCTAATTTGACCGAGAGTAATAAACATTGATAATCATTGCCATATATAAAGAAAACAACAGTATGATGTAAAATCATAATTGTTATAATATCCAACAACAACCACTAGACAAAGACAAATGCAAAGGGAAAACGTATACCGAAAACAATCGAACTTTCAGGCAAATTTTAAAAGGGAAGGTCTATAAAAACTGGCAAAGCAAATAGAAATGTGTTTTTATTGCTATTATTCATCCATAAATCATGGAGGTTTTGTACATAGAACAAAAGGCGACATATCGACGCAAGTAAAACACGGTCCATTGCACCGTTCATGTAATTATATCTATTATATATAATTTTCCCGTGTTTCGGGGTTTTATGGAATTTTGTATGCATTAAAAATCCATTGAATTACATCTCAATATGAAAAAAATCCTTTATGATGAAATATTATCATTAGATGCAATAACAAAAACACGGTATGATGTAAAATTTAAAGAATGCTTTTACAAGTATTTTCAAAGATCTTTTGCAAACATTTTAATTGATTGTATAACTGAAAATGTATCAATGTCTCAAATACCATTCCCCTTTTTCCAGTTCTTAGATACTTCCTGTTTTCCTTAACTCATTATTGTGATATTGTATAACAAATCAAATCTAATTGCACCTCTTGACTCCAAACGGATGATACGAGTTATTTTTAATTGGCAAAAGGTCAACACCTCTATATATATTTCCGCATTTATCATTTGAAAATATTATTTCTTAACATTAGTAAAAAAATATAAATATGCTGATGCCATTTAAACTCTGGATAAACTTGTTTGCACCTGATCAGCACCTTTTATGAGGCTAATGAGAAGGGAACTCTGTTGATAAACCGGATTCGTTGAGGTCATATACAAAGCAAAGAAAATGTGTATCGTAGGACTGCGTCAGGTTTTGATAAAATTTTTTATATTGGTTATTGAATATAGCAATACTATTTGCCAACACTGAAAAGCTCCACATATGCTTAAATGAAACAAATACATTTTTTTTTAAATTGTGTGAATTAGAAAATCTGAATATTGTCATACTTCATTTTATGATAGTTTTAACTTCCTTGAGGCAACAGTTGTACCGTTTTACCTAAATATAGCGTTATTTTCATCACCATGAAGTTAAACAGGAAACTTTTGAACTTTTGATAATTTATATATTGTATCATCATCCAGTTGAATATCGTATTCAGTGTTGGATTAAACTTGTGCACATTAAAGTAGACTTTTTGGGGAGAACATGGTGTCTTTTATTTTTTATATGACAACATATTTTTTTGCATATGTTTCTTGCCATCCATGTTTGATTCAAGACAACAGAGGAGATTGTTCTTCACGAGGGCTTATAAAAGTTCCACAGGATTTACCTCGGAATCTTACTACACTTGACTTAAAACGAAATTTGATAGGTACATTATCACATGGCGATTTTCAATTTTATGGAAGATTGATAATATTGATTTTAGATAAGAACAAGATTTCCGTTCTGCAATCAGATTCTTTTAAAGGACTAAAACATTTGAAACATTTGTCAATGGCTGACAATTTGCTTGATCTTAATACATCATATGTCTCTGAAATATTCGGACCTCTGAAATCACTAGATAGGCTTTACATTTCAAGAAATATGCAAGTAGGAACAGATTTGCCAGTTTATTATCCCTTTTTCGGATATTGTCGTAAACTTACAATTCTAGAAATGGATCTTGCTCGAAAGCCAGTGTGGAATAAATGTGGATTATCAAAACTGAAACAGCTACGAACTCTATCTTTTAACTTCTGCTTTTTAGATAAAATGACAAATAGGACCTTCGCTTTTATGCCACCATCAATAGAAAATGTTTACTTCGCTGGCTGTAAAGTTCGTGAGTTGGCTGAACTAAACTTTCTTAAACCTTTTCATTCGTTGAAGATTCTTCGCCTATTCCATGTTTGCATAGACATTGAGTCAGCACTGAAGATCGTATATCCTTTTATTAAAATGGAAGAGTTAAACTTTACAGAAGTCAATCCTGGCTATTGTGACGGACTTATTAGAGCTCCTTATGCAGTTATAATAACTCCTGAAATGACAAAATACTTGCGAAAAGTATGTTTAAGAAAATTAATTTTGATAAGAAATGGTATTGTAGATTTCAAGCCAAATTCTTTACTTTCTTACAATCATCCTGAATGTTTTGTTACAATCATTTTTTCTGGAGACCGATTTTCAATGACAAATGGATTTAAAACATTGGAACTGACGAAGTTCATACTGCAGTTATCAAGTCTTATAACTTTCAATTATTCCGGGATTCTCAGTATTTCAACTGACGAAATGAATTCAGGTTTAACGGACGATACGGAAAATGCAGAAAATCTGAATCATTTGGTCGCAAATGATAGGAAATCGGGTGTTCAGATAACGTTCCCGTTCCCTCAATCACTGCAAGTACTTGTTTTGTCGAAATTTGCTGGAGTTCAAGGAACTACTCCACACACAATATACTTATCAAATATAAGCTATTTGCGAGTTCTAGATTTATCCTATTTCAAGATGAAGTATTTTCCAAATATTGTGTTCAATGGAACAAACTACTTGGAATATGTTGATCTTTCAGGTATCGACTCAACTCTGTACTCAGGAAGGAAGAATATTCCTTTGTTTAAGGAATCAAAGACTTTGATATTAAAACATTCAAGGCTTGATTTGACACTTAGCAGAAGTAAGAAAATATTTAGTCTTGTGCCAACAGTAAAAAGATTGGATATATCATATAATCACTTATGGTTTCTGCCAATTGACGCATTCAACTCGAACAAACACTTACGAAATCTTGATATGGGATTCAACTTATTTTCTGAAGTACCAATAGCGTTGCACACATTGCCAAACCTTGAAGTTCTTATTCTAAAACATAATAATCTTCAAACCATCAATAAGACGTTTCAGCAATTTTTCGATGTGAGAAATGAGCGAATTGGGGCTTCATTCCAACTGAAACTTTCTGGAAATGTTTTTAGATGTAGTTGTGAGAATTCTGACTTCGTGTTATGGATTTCCAAAACAAGGATAAAACTTGATAAACCTGCGAGAAACTATACGTGCCAGTTAGAAAATGGAACATATACTAATACAAAAACAGCGGCAGAAAATTTCCATGAATTGTATGGTCATTGTGCAAATGAAATGTGGCTCCGAGTAGGTATATGTTTACTTGTGATATTTATTACATTTACAACTCCTATTGCAGTCATAGTTAATTTCAGGTGGCGAATAGCATATTGGGTATATCGGGTTTTTAAAAGAGTTGTTGAGAATGATTTAAGGTCTAAATTCAAATACGATATTTACTTGTCATATTCAGATGATTGCTTCGATTGGGTTAAAGAAATGTTAATACCGAAAATTGAGAACACATGGAATATGAAAATGTGTATAGAGGATCGGGATATTTTGGCTGGAATTATCCGATCTGATGCCATTTCACAGTCTATTCATGAAAGTAAAAATATAGTATTTGTCATTTCCAAATCATTCACCGAAAAAACATGGGGAAAGTTTGAGATTCAAAGAGCCAAGTATGAAAAGTACACTGGACATTTGCAGCGTATTATTGTCATTACAAGAAACGTCCAAGTAGAAAACTTCCCAATCGAACTCGATTGTATTCTCGATGATGTCTTTCTTGTGAATTGGTCAGACCAGGAAATTGAAAATGGATGGGACAAGTTGAGAATGGCGTTGTTTTCCGACTATAGTTAACTTCAACAGTTTTACTGCAGATATAAAACAGGTTAATCTATCTGTAGTTTTATAAGACTGATGCCTTGCAGTACAGCTGATTTAAAAAGGACTGCAAAAAGGATCGAAATGCATTTTGGTTTATAAAAAAAACTTATTGGGCTGTTCAATGAAGCATTGGATTAACAATACCTTCAAGCAATGATTATCAATTGGTTTTTTTTCTCACTTTTTAAACAATCGTGCAATTTCCCCTTCACCTTTAGATAAATTTAAATGCAGTCGTCGAGTTACCTTATATAAATTGAAAATAGGGATATGTAGAAATCAAAATGATCGGGAATTTAAATATAGTACACGATAATATTTATGTACAAACATTTCAAAAATGTATTCGAATTTGATTTTTACATAGAAGAAAATATACAAGCAAACTATTTAGTTACCAATACAACACTGCCATCAGATCTTTGGATAGTGCTTTTAATTTATTTTTGTTTTTTATTAATATTGATATCGATCAGTTAAATACAATCATATAACAAATAATGGTATACAAAAAATACATGATTGTTTATGCATTTTGTGTTTATTTTCTTTTATTAGGATTCATACCTGTAACGTCGTGTCACTTTTTGTTAGATGTCATGTTTCAATCTGATGAGTTACTGTTTATTTTAGTTTGTTCTTATGTTTTTACTGTTACAACACAATTTCATATTAGGAGAGGGGTGACGCCTGTTCCAAGACAAGGAAACTGCAGTTAAGGGATTGTCATTGGTTTATGTCATGTTATATTTTGTTACCTTAAATTTTTTTTTTATGAATTAGTTTCGTTTTAGAACCTATAGGAGAATACCAGGAAAGTTGTTGTGTCAATGTGTATATTGAAAACACCGTATAACGTGACATTTTGTATGCACTTGCATGGATATTGACACAGGCAAATTAACCAAATTGTATGACACAAGACTAGTTTGACACTTCCCGTGATGAAAATCAAAATTAGAAGGTATCTTTCAGACGGTTATGTTTTATGCAAATGTTGTTGAACTGTTCCCAACACTATATATATATTGCTTACGTTATCACGTGACTGTTCTGTGTCAAATAAAAATGAACATTGTTAAACGATTGTTATCGAACCTAATGTATAGTAGCTTCAACCTAGTAGGTTCATTATTGAAATTGAATAGGAGTAGAGTTCACAGGATATCTCGATTTAGTACATTTGAATGAAATGTCTTCATATTTCCTTTTATTTGATTCATTACCGTGATGCAAAAATATGAAAGTCCATGAAATATGTAGTATTTTGATTAGGTAATCAACTTTTATAATTTTATTCACAGGGAAACACAATCTGGTATTTTAACATTGATTATTTATTTCCGGTTAATTTTGTAGACAGTACAAAATTCATATTGTTTATTCAAAATGATTTATGTTTACTGACTTGACTTTGCAATATAACTGTTCTTGCACTGTACATATACTAAAAAAATAATCAACTCATCAAAGATACAAGTATTGCTATCTTGTATTTGCACCAGACTCGCGTTCGTCTACAAAAGACAGTATTAAGCATATTCTTTATGTTGAACTTTTTTTATAGCGCATTTCATGCACAAAATGTGCTTGTTTTCTTGATGAACCATGCATCCTTTACAATCTAAAGAAAATAAAGTATAACAAACTGGTAAAGCGTTTTTTTATTTATCCTTTTGTTACCTAAACAAGAATTTGATTGGCTAGTTGTTACTATTGTTATTGTTTAGGCAGTTATTAAAGCTGATTTCATTGTCACCGAAAACAAAGTTAGCATGATTGTTTTTATACACACTCAAATAGAGATGTTGTATGTAAGACCTTGCAGTTTCTATATTTGTCAGTTAAAAAGCGATGATGGATCCCTGAACACATTTTCAAATAATTAAACACATAGCTTTTTAGTCTATATCATTATTTGGATCATTCATTAGGAGTTTTAAGTTGCTGTTTCATTGACGTATACACGTTTGTTCACGTTTTTGATACTCAAGATACACGGTTTTGAAAGATCAAGGAGACTCAATTAATGAGTCTATGATTTGAATATCCCGAGCGACAACTTTGTTTAATTTGTTTAATTTGTGGCGATTTCGTACTTGACAATTTTACGCGATGCACTATCTTGTATCTCAACAGGTTGAAAACTTTGAGAACGCTTTCAGTTAATTTCAGTATTTTACTATACTACATACAGTGTTTGCGCTGACCCAAATATGTTGGAAATACACTGATTTTGTTAAAAGTATGAAAATAATAATGAAAATATGTGAGCTAAGAGAGCTAATTCAATGAATCACAAATATATTGTAATTTTTCTGTTGTTTTATTATTAAAAGCGTCATGTTTAAGTATTATTTCCGTTTAAGAACGCGAAATCGTCTTTAAAAAGTTGTTTAACAATAAATACTCTGACTTGATGATTCAATGATAAGCTTTAAATAAAGAGTCGCTTCAAAATAGGTTTCCTTTCTCTATGACAAAAAATATCCGTAAACCAAGCACACTGATTAGATAATTGATCAATTGTTTTAATCAAATGACTACGATTGATATGTTAATTAATGCAAAAAATTAATTTTAGCCGGTTAAATCTATAAGAATTCAATGATTTTTTTCTTCAATTTTATAATTGCATAGTTGTCAATATAATTGAATTCATATAATTGAAAGGTTAAACTAGGTTTTATCAACCATTTTTTACACAAGAAAATGCCTGTACCAAGTCAGTAATATGACAGTTGTTATCCGTTCGTTTAATGTGTTTTAGCTTTTGATTTTGCAATTTGATTACTAGGGACTTTCTTTTTTGAATTTTCCTCGTAGTTCAATATTTTTGTGATTTTACTTTTAGTTTTGTCAGCTAAACAAATAATTCACCCTATGAAAAATAATGATATATAAACTGGTTTTAGTGTGACATTTGTTTTTCATGTTTACAATAAGTTTAGTAAGTATTATACAATTCTTATGTTTTCCGTTAATCTACTTGTCAGTAGGTGTTAATCCTCTTCTGTTGAATTGTATAATGGTATGCAAAGACCTGCATGTAAACATAGATCAGCACCATTTTCTGTATTTGACATTTGACTCAAATTCGAGGTTTATCTCGAAGTATGACTGGAATTGCAACTCAAACTTTAACTTTAACTCGAACTGGAACTGAGAGTAGAAGATGAATTCGAATTATAGATCGAAATCAAACTCGATATCAAAACAAATGGTAAGTCGCAGTCCTCATGGATGTCTGAGTTTTGATATCCCGTTTGGTATGTTTCACGTCCTTTGTATTCAATATCAAAACTGGGTTGGAAAATATCATCATAATATTAACTCTAAAATATAAATGAGATGTTGTCCTATAAAAGGTTAAATACATTTTTATAAACAAACTGAAGGATCAAAAAACTGTGTGGAGTCAACGGTGACTCCGATAATTGTTATCGTATCTTAAGATGTTACATTTTCTTAAAGTCTTCAGAATGGAGCATATTTCCCTGATATATTTTTTGTGCATTATAAGATTACAATAATAATCACTTAAATGAAAGACAACGTATATATTTTTTAGTTTAATGGCCAAAAGCATCTATTTTGTACATGTGTTCGAGTTGTGTATGAATTCACAGAAGACATAAAAAAAATATAATTTCAAATTGATGGGGACCAGTTAATTAACAACAAACAACAAATTAAAAAATTAACAAATATAAATCAATACGAGCAGTCATTTAAATATCACGTTTAGACCGACTGAGACATTTGCATTTATTTTTTTATTGATAATCAATACCGTTATGATTCCCATTGTTATGGTATCTCATTACCCGACCCGTTTCCGTTGAAACAGTAGATATATCCAACTTCCGTTTCATGTATATACGTTATGTACTAAGTCCGAAATATGACAGTTTTTCCTCGTTCTTTCATTTGATAAACATGATAAAGGACTTTCAGTTTCGAAGTTCCCTTGCGTTCCGTATTTTTTCTATTTGACTTTTAATGTTTGCAACTATATATAAAAAAAAGTAAAAGTAACGATTCACTTCTCTTTCATTTTCCGGGTGCAACGTTTGGAGCAGGATTTGCCTACCCTTCCGGAGCATATGATATCACCCCATTTTGTGTTTGGGTTCGTGTTGCTTAATCTTTAGATTTCTATGTTGTGTCGTGTGATTTTGTTTGTCTGTTTGTCTTTTTCTTTTTTCTTTTTTGCCATTGCGTTGTCAGTTTATATTCGATGTATGAGTTTGGATGTCCCTCTGGTATCATCCGCCCCTCTTTGGGTCATTGTTATATGATGACTTACATTTTCTCTCAATACTTGTTTAGATAATTCGAAGGTGAACAATAACTGTTTCAATTAGATCATTAGGTCATATTCTAAATTTTGATTTTGGCTTATTTTTCACTTATTTCCGAAAAACGTATAAGATATCGACACATTATGTTTACTAAATATTTAGTTGCGACATGTCGTAACATAATTTTGATTGCAAGGGTACGTTGATCGTAAAAGGGAGGTTTCGCCCCTCTTGTATGTAAAAATACGCGTATGGTGATATAACTCATTAACCAAATATAATGAAGATTTATGGTCTTTTTGATTTGAGGTCCTTGGTTTGTGACCTTGAAATTAATCTCAAGGTCATAGCTTAATTTGACATTCTAGATTTTGACCTTTGCTTTTACCTCATATGTATACATGATAAAGCCATGAGACTTTTTGCAATAGGTTTCAACCCTTTTAACCTTGAAAAATACAACCTGAAGTGACCTTGTTTAAACCCGAAGTAGCTATTTTTGTTCTTTATTAATATAAAAGTATATAGAACCAGATATTTTTGGAATCAGTGTCAAGTAAATATTCAAATAGTATCGGAAGTAGCATTTTTTCAAACCGGAAGTAACAAATTAAATCCCTTATTTAAAAAATATTGTATAGAAACCATATATTTTGGGAATCAGCGTACAATAAGCTATCATTTGACGATTGCTGTGACATTTTAAACCTATTTTTACTACTTTCATATTAAAATACATGGTTTTTGGTGGAAAGACCTTTTAATTATCTATGATTTTGTATTTAGCCAAGTTGTATAGATGTAATTAAACAAACTACTTATACTACGTACAGAATATAAACACACGATTGCGTACGTTAATACAATATCTATGCACCCGTCATATCCTGCAGGGCTAGAACGGATGCTACACAATGAATGAGGGAACTTGAGGAAATAATATTGAACATTTTACTACAATTCTTGCAAACCTTATCCCCTAGAATCTCCAATTTTATTCCCATTTCAGGGTAACTATAACTCTGAATGTAATCATTATGCCATACTCGTTTTTTAATATTTAATCATTTTCAAATTTCAATTTACAACCGAACATATTACATCAGACTATCTGTGATTTTAGCGACATGTATTTTTCCGTAGTTCTCATGTTTGGCTTTTCCACAACCAAATAATAAATATCCCTCAGTGTCAAAGCATAAACTGTATGGTTCAGTGATTCCCAAATCTATACAAATGAACTGAAGTCCAAGTAAATGTCCATTTGAATTTATAACATGAAGTGCATCGTTACTATAATCTGCAACAACAATGTTATCACTTTGTGTTACAGTAATTGCATATGGTTTGAAGGTCCCTAATCTATTTTGCCCGTCGTAGATAAATTTGATGCAGCCATTTCTGTCTACAGCTACTATTCTACCATTCTTCTGTCTGTCGAAACAATCAACAACATAGACAACATTTTTTGAATCGGTGCGAATGTGCAATGCATAACTGAACAGTTTATTTCCTTTTTTGTCGAATTCTAATGTAAATTTCCGTTGATAATCACTATTGAATATTATAACTTGTCTGACCGAAAAATCCTGGACTGGAAATGGTGGTCCTTGTTCTCTTAAGCTGACTATTACTTCATTATCTTTGTTTACATGTATGGCCAATAAAATCATTGGAGTAGTATCCAAAACAGTCTTGACCTCACCCACATGCGATATGATTTGAATAGTACTGACGTCAAATTCTTTCATAAGTATTTCACCATCTTTGTTTATTGCAATGTCAAATACATTTCTCTTTAAGGTCTGTAATATCTTTATTGATGATTTGAAGAGTTTACCTTTTACAAACTGATTTCTCTTCGATGGTATATGGCAAAAGGTATAGTAAAGTAAACCGTCGTCCGAGCAAAGTAAAGTATGAACAGCAGGCAGAGTAGTTGTGTATGAATTGAAAACTGATGCAATAACTACAGACATTACCTCCTGTGAACTTGGTGATGACTGAATGATATCCTGAATAGAAATAACATCATGATCTTGTGAACACTGAAGTCCTTGATGGACAGTAATTTTACAGGAGTTACACATGCGTACATTGCAATCCACACATGTCCATTTGATTTCTTGACCTTTGCAGAAAAAGCATGAAACTGTCACTTGTGCTTTTCTAATGCTTGATGATTTCGTTGAAGTCGCCATTGACTGCATACAAGTGAATTAAGTGGTCAAGTGTATTTTTTCCTTGTATGTTGTTTCTCGGTAAATAGTGTCAAGGGTTAGTGCGTGACTAACTTGACATTTATGCGGAACCATTTTGCGGCGTAAGAATATATTTATAGATATACACCACTCTAAAGATTTCTGCATAGATACTGTTAAAAGATGAAATTTTGTCATTTGTATTTAGTATATTGACATTCTCAATATATTATCTGTACAGATATAGGTAACATACCTAAAAATGATTATAGTTTTATAGATTAAAGACGCTTTATTAATTACCAACATGAACTAAAAAGAAATAAAACATTTAAGAATGTTATGTAGATATAACTCTAAATAATTTGAAACATAATTTTTGATTCTGTTAAACTTAAATGCTCAGTTTTAAAAACAAAGGAAATCAGCACAAATTATCTTTCATGACCAAAACATCAGGTTAAGAAATATACAGTATGACATAGTATTTGTTTTTTAAACCAGAAAACAAATTCTGACAAATGCAAGACTGAAAGTAACTATTTTTCATAGAAACAAATATAAAATATTTACTTATTCTTTCTGATGAAACATATGAAAGATGTACCAAGTTGATTTTTATCATATCTATAGAATCATATTTGTCGAAAAAACGTTTAAATTCTAACAATATACCACTTATAATGTATCACTGTTTGAAGATTGACAGATATCAAACGTTCCATTTGAGGTATCGGAAATATTAGATAAGTATTTATCAGTGTGTAATGGTAGTGGTGATGTAGTTGTAGCAGATGAAACATATATGTATGATACAAAAAGATAGAAGAACTTATGTTCATACCTATCAGTAAAGAATTTAAAAAGAGACAGATAATAGTTAAAGGTTCCAGGATTATAATTTTATACGCCAGACGCGCGACTCATCTGTGGCGCTCATATAAAAAAAGGTTTTAAAGCCAAACAAGTATAAAGTTGAAGAGCATTGAGGACCTAAAATTCTCAAAAGTTGTGCCAAATACGGCTAAGGTAACCTAATCATGGAATAAAAAAAATCCTTAGTTTTTCGAAAAATTCAAAGTTTTGTTAAAAGAAATTTATAAAAATGACTATTCAGATAAACAATATGGATATCAAAAAGGCCACTGTAACAGCAAAATCTGTTGAGCATAATATTGTAAAACCAATAAAGACATTAAATAAATATATTCAGACGGCAGTTTTTCCAAAAAAGCTGAAGGAAGCACATGACAGGGCACAAAAATATTAAGAAAAAATACAATGTAATACTTGAGAATGGAAACTACAATTCAGGCAGTGTACCGCCTACTATTTCACTTACTTTTCAAAAGGATATTCTTGTTCATTGATTCAAATAATAGAAGACTAGAGACTAGAAAAAGGATATTCGATAGAAATATAACGTTTAGTTACATTTTTAACGGATTCATCCAAAAGCTTTCTTTTGTTTGTTATATAATTTACTTTTATATAAATAACAAGCTCATGACTTGTAACCAAACTTCATTTCTTTATTTAAAAGTAGAAATCAATGTGTCACAAAAATCAGTATTCGTTTCTGCAATTTTCTATATTTTTACATAAAATATTTTTTATGTTGTAGATAAAAGTAATTTATTGCTATTTTACAAAAGTTTCCATTGCTTTTCCTGACTGATAATTCCTTTCTCAGCATAGTGATGTGAAAAAGTATCGCTAGAAACTAAGGGTGCTCGTGCTGATTGTCAATGAAATTAACAACGGCGTCATAGGTAAAATAGCGATAAACAGATTATCATTGTTCATCTCAACTCGATAGCTTTTCTCACTTTCGCCGGCTTCAAACATGTGACTAAAATTAGATACATGACAAGTAACAATTCAGTAAAGAGAGAGTTAATGAGTGATGCATTTTATTACGCATTACACTATACTAAAATTCATGAAACATTGATAAATGAAACAATAATCTAATACATGTTCATGATGCGTTTAAATATTTCTTCTTTTCATTTGAAATTTAGTCAACTGATATAGTATCATGTTTCAAATATCTTTTTATCTTTGAATAAATTAATTTGATATAAATTTTTATAAAAATTTAATTTTATATTCGTTAGTTTTTCTTTTATAAGCCATCAACCTGAAAATCGGAGACTAGACAGAAAGACTCCCCCCCCCCCCGCCCCCCCCCCAAAAAAAAAGAATAAAAATTGCAAAAGAAAGAATACAATTGTATTAGCTAACCTAGCCTGACGGGTCATGCAATGTATTGTCATCACTTTTCCAATTTAGATATTCTGCAAACCGCTGTTCTCGACAAGAATAAGTGACAGGGATCTTCATATTTTAAGGTTCTTTACCATGTTTTACCTAACTTTTTATAAGAAAATTTGAATTTTTAAATGATAACATGGGTCAAAGATGTATTGTGATTACCTGGAACTGCAAGGATCTTTTGCTAATTTTGATATATTGGTGCCTACAACTTTGGGACTTAAACTAACTGAATCCTTTTTGCATATCCATACATGTAGCTTCCTCTCCAAAAATAGTCTTAACCAAAAATTGAATAATTAAAATTTTTTTATTTAGATGTTTTACTACTAATATCAAACTAAGGTTGCTTTCATTGTGGAATACGGTTTTAAATGGAACCATATGTTAAAGACATAAACTTTCTAAATCTGTTATTTATTAATTTAGCAAATAAAATTTCAGCCTTCAAATTTTTGAAAATGTGTATTACCCAGACAAAACCAGAGGATCATTATGTTTAATATACTAGGTTGATTAAGATGAAATAGGAGGAAATGGACGATTTTGGCTTTATTTTTTTTTCAATCAACGTAATGGAAACATATTTTGAATTTTATGTTAATTTAACAGAAAAACATCTTAAATTCAAAACTAACTTTTTTAACAGCTCAGACATATGACAAATTTAAATATACGGAACAGCTACTTGTATTTCATCACAAACACTATGGTTTTTATCATCAAATCTCCAAAAACAGGAAACCAGAACAATGGTCAAATGTTTATTCACTTGAAACTTCACAAACACGAATTCACAAGGAAATTGATAAATGATGATGACAAGATACAATTATAATTTGACAAAAACAAAGTCATTTATCATCAGATCTCAGGGAACAAGAAACCGGACATTTTGTCAAACGGTACTGTATTTATATCCTCACAAAAATAATAGGAAACTGTCAAAATATCGTAACCAGGAATAAGTATTTTTTTAGGAAAACGATTTTAAGATTTTTATCACAAATCGCCGAAAAAAGGAAACCAGAAAATATATCAATTGTTAACCAAATAAACTGGAAGATTTGTTTTCCTTAATATCTATTAAATTTATACTGAATAAGTTGAAGTATTCAAATTTCTCATGACAAACATACTCATGATAACTCAGAAAAAGCTTTTAAACCTTTAAAATATCTCCAAAACTGTAAGATTAAATAAAATGTATCTATGTAGAAACAAAATTGCTGCACATTGCTATGATAAAGTTTTTTTTTAACATTATATGTGCATCAATTAAAAAAAAAGAAAATAATTAAACATAGCCCTAACAAGCTATTATTATACATTATAACCTATTCTTTATTCGACTGTAAGAAATAGGCACTTTGTAGTTGAGCAACACGACGGGTGACACATGGGTATCATGATTTGTAAACCTTCTGGAACACTTGAGGTCACCCTGTGTTTAGTTACGGTTTGGGTTTCTCAGTCTCTAGTATTCAGTTTTCTTTTCGTCTTTTCGTCGTCGTTTTTTTTTATTTGTTGCTGTTTTTTTGCCAAGGCATTGTTAGTTTGTTTTTGACTGTTTTACACCTCTCTTTTTCAATATTTTAATTTTACAGATACACAGACATAAACAAAACTTCCTTTTTATGTATTTTCTCTTTTGCATCAGACGACAGAATAGAAAATAATTCTCTTCTGACTGTGGAATATCAAAGTTTTGATTCATATGGCCATATATAAACAGGGGTCCTCAACATTATCCTTCAAAACCGAGAACTTATCAGTTTTCAGGATTCAAGGATCAAAACATCTTTCACCATCGAAAATAAATCCGGAAGAGTGCTGCCAGGTCACTTAAAAATAAAATTGAGAATGGAAATGGGGAATGTGTCAAAGAGACAACAACCCGACCAAATAAAAAACAACAGCAGAGGGTCACCAACAGATCTTCAATGTAGCGAGAAATTCCCGCACCCGGAGGCGTCCTTCAGCTGGCCCCTAAGCAAATATATACTAGTCCAGTGATAATGAACGCCATACTAATTTCCAAATTGAACACAAGAAACTAAAATTAAAATAATACAAGACTAACAAAGGCCAGAGGCTCCTGACTTGGGACAGGCGCAAAAATTCGGCGGGGTTAAACATGTTTGTGAGATCTCAACCCTCCCCCTATACATCTAACCAATGTAGAAAAGTAAATGCATAACAATACGCACATTAAAATTCAGTTCAAGAGAAGTCCGAGTCTGATGCTTCTGAGTTTGTTTTTTTTTTTTTATTATTTAATTTTAACACTTCTGTCTACTGTTAAAAAGTCCGATAAAAAAAATCACTTGATTTTAATTTTAATAAATATATGACTGGTGTATATATCGCATTTTGAAATTTCAAATATGTACGACCAGTTCCGGGGTTAGATATACACAAGGTATCGGAAAGCGTTTGTGAGAATTTCAGACAACAATGCTGTACCGTGGTGGTATGAATTAAACAATAAACAACATATAGTAGACAATCAAAACTTTACCACATTTCAGTGTGAGGTTTCCTCGTAACAATTAATGGTACATACTATGTATTGGTTACCTGAAAAATCCAATACTGCACTATTGATGTCGTTTCTTCTCGGCTGATAGTAACTGTCCTACAACTTACTTTTCTATCCTTTAAACTTGTTTTCTGACTTCTTTTTAAGAACTTTTAAAACTTTGAAATAGAGCATACTAAACAGTGGAAATAGACATAACACTTTGTGAATAACGTGCGTTTGAAGCACCTTTTTTGAGTTTCCTTCATGGAATCTCTCATACTTACACATGTAAAAGAATGTAAAAATAGAAACGATAACGTTAATTAGCTTTATTAACAAATAGGACATACAAAACAATCAACTTAATACAAAGTCAAATTTGATTGAGGGAGTTGGAACCGTAGTTTCTTACTTATTTGTCAACATGGAATTTTAGAAATGTATGTCATCAATGATGTCAGTACCAAAGCACTGACAACCGAGCTGACTATACCCTCGGGGACTACACTCCACCAGCAGAGTTTTAGTAAATAAAAATAACACTTTATAAATTTGTGGATCTGGTGGGATTTTCTGTAATGGATTTTTTTGGTGTAAAAAAAAACTCTTTGTAGGTTTTTGTTAATTTATATGGTAAAATCTCGATTAACACTATATATTTACTTTTTTACAGTAAGATTTAACCATAATCGGAAGTGTTTCTTTTACCAGCAATTGGGTCCTTTCAATAGCAGTTTTGTCTGTACTGTTATAAAATACAGTTGATGGTCAAACTGAGTCGTATAAATTTAATTTAAATAGGAAAAACATTAATAACACATGCCATAACTTTACCTTAACCATGCAACTAAAATGTTTTGACAACCTTTGGTCCTACAAACTGTCGATTATGATAGTTTGGCATTGCACTAGACCATGATTTTCTCATTAAAGTTATTTGGACTTGTAATGGGTGACAATACTCGTAGATCGACATGTTGTGTCGTTTGTGTTTATGTAAATTGTGTTGTTCATATCATTTTGACGATGAAGCCTTTTCTAACTTAGCGCGCACAAACATATTTAACACCGCCACATCTATCATGTTCCTTGTCCAAGTCAAGACCTTATTCATCAGTGGTTGTCGTTGATGGCTGATTTTTATCCTTGTTGAAGGCCGTACGGTTACCATAAGTTCCTTACATTCATGACTTCGGTCTTTGTTTGATAGTTGTTTCATTGATCAATTATACTACATCTCCTTATTCGGGAGCTTACGGTGTGAATCGCCTTTTTTGTGTTACATGTAATTTTAAAGAAATGTCTTAATTATATCAGCTTATTTATGTTACGTGTTCTTTCTATTTATTTTTCTAACAGAATATTACATCGAAAGTAGATGATATGTACTGCTTCACTACACTTAAATAACTCAAGTCTGGTTAAAACTATTACAGGGCTGATATGCTCCAATTATATGATTGATTCAGCTGTGTCAAGAACATATTTAAAAATTAACACGTAAAAAGGGGTACATGCATCAAGTTCTGTGGTGTGGTTCACTTAACAGAGAAACAAGACAACCTTTATTCTTTAATATAGAACAATTGCATTATAAGCAATAGAAAACGGGTAGCATCTATTAGTCTTCATATTACATAAGACTGTCTACCATTTTAACGGCATGAATTTTTCCGTAGTCTTCATTTTTTTCCTTTGTGACATCCAATTAATAAATATCCTTCAGCGTCAAAGCATAAACTAAGTGGAGATTGGATTTCAAGATCGTTCTTAACTAACTGCAGAGCAAGTAAATCTCCATTCGAATTTAAAACATGTAGTGCATTGCTACCTGAATCAGAAACTACAATGTTGTCACTTGGCGTAATAGTAATTCCTTGTGGTTTAAATGTTTCTAAATACGTTTGTCCGTCAAAGGTAAACTTCAAGCGACCATTTCTATGTACAGCTACAATTCTACCATTGTTGTCATTGTCAAAACGGTCAATTACATAAACAACATTTCTAGAAT
Source organism: Mytilus edulis (assembly GCF_963676685.1). Taxonomy (NCBI): domain Eukaryota; kingdom Metazoa; phylum Mollusca; class Bivalvia; order Mytilida; family Mytilidae; genus Mytilus; species Mytilus edulis. The sequence goes on from NC_092344.1 coordinate 48,800,598, forward strand.
CAGTTCGAATTCGTAATGCATAACTGAACAATTTGATCCTTTTTTTGTCGAATTCTAATGTTACTTTCCGTTTATAATTACTGTCGAAAATTATCACTTGTCTGACAGAAAAATCCTTGACTGGAAACGGTGGTCCTTGTTCTCTAATTCCAACTGCTACTTCATTCTCCTTGTTTACATGTATGGCCACAGATATCATCGGAGAAGTATCTAAAACAGTTTTTACTTCACCTACAGGTGATAACATTTGAATTTTGTTGTCATGGTGTTCAATAAAAAGTATTTCACCGTCTTTGTTTATTGCAATGTCACACACTTTTCTCTTTAACGTCTGCAAAATCAGCATAGCTGGTTTTAAAAGTTTCCCTTTAACTAATTGATTGTCGTTACCATTTTTAATGTTTGAGCTAAAGTAAAGCAAGTTGTCGCCTGACCTAAGTAAAGTATGAACAGCTGGCAAAGTAGTTGAGAATGAATTTAAAACTGACAAAATAATTGCTAACGTTACCTCCTGGGAACCAAGTGATAACCTGATTATATCCTGAATAGAAACAACGTCATGATCTTGTGCAGATTGAAGTCCTTTGTGAATAGTGACTTTACAGGAGTAACACATACGAACATCGCAGTCTTTGCATTCCCATTTAATTTCTTGTCCTTTACAGAAATAGCATGACACTGGGACTTGGGCTTTTCTTCTACTTGTGGATTCTAATGATTTCGCCATTTCTTACTGCTTTAAACATAATACTATTGTAAAATTACGTCCTGTCTGTTATTAAGCAAACCGTCTCAAAGGTCTATACTTAATATACCTCGATGAACAATGTATTTATAGTTTGATCTTAAGGACTTAAAGTCATATGAAAAGAGTTTCTGTTAATTATTATGTTGAGGAAATAATTGAACTAGTGTATGCATATATATCTAGCTGAGTCATTTACGCCCAGTTTTTTTTTAACATTATTACGAATCCATGCAGTATAGTCGACATTAAATATTGCTGATCAGAAATTTTACCTGCAAGTAAACTTTCGGGTGTTGGCGTTGATGTTTACGGATTGTTACCTTTTGATAAATAATAAACATTGAATCATTGAACAAGTTGACAATAAGTGCGACGATAGAGTGGTGTATATATGTGGTTTTTTTCATGTTTTTCATACATACCCAATTGTAAACTAAGCTTTGTCATAACAGTTAATTATTGATTTAGAGCATTATACCTGTTTACCCTTATACCTTTATCTTCGGGTCATTAAATAAGCCAACGGCTTCTACTGACCCCTAATCTTGTAATGTAGTTATGCAATTTCTCGTCTCATAATAATATATTTATATATATTAAACTTATTAAAAATAAAACTTATTTAGGTGTGCGCAGCTAAACACTTAACACGAACATATGAATTTATACGGGTTCCAATTTGTGCCATTTAATACAGACTTAAAATTATTCAAATTCTTTGCCGTCACAGTTAAATCTGATAGGTTATTCCACTGATCCACTACTCTAATTGAAATAGTATTTAGTCTATGTGTCGTTTTACACTGTTTAAAAAAAAAAATTAAGGAGTGACCTCTAGTATTATTAGATGGTGCTAAAGTAAATAGGCTCATCCAGTTTATATCATCTATACCATGCAACGCTTTGTAGACTTGTATGATATCATTCCTATCCCTACGATATTCCAAGGTTGGCAAACCCAACGAACGTAGTCTGTCTTCAGAACAAAGATGATATCTATTTTTTTACAGTGTAGTGGCCCTTCTTTGTACCGATTCCAGTTTGCGGATGTCTTTTTTAAGGTACGGTGACAAGACACATGTCGCATATGCTAATAGTGGACGAACTATTGATTAATAAATAGTGAGAAACTTATCCTGATCCAAGTTATCAAAAGAATGATGAATAGGAGATAACTCTCTCTGCGCTTTATTATAAATATCACTTACATGTTTTTCAAATTTCAAATTAGACTCGAATGTTACTCCCCTATCTTTTTCTTCATTCACTGTAGATAATGCAATAAAATTCAAGATTCATCCAACATGGTATAACGATATTGCAGGTCATTGTCAGGATTAATATGCAATACTTTACATTTAGCAGCATTAAGCTTTAATTTCCACATTTCTGACCGTTCACATAAACTGTCCAAATGTTCCTGTAACTTACAGCGCTCATAATCTGACGAGACTTTAGAATTAACTTTACAATCATCAGCAAACATTTTCACTATTCCCTCTACTACATCAGGATGGTCATTTATAAATGTTAAAAAAAGAAGAACACGTCCTTAAATACTTCCTTGTGGTTCACTTCTGACCACGTCTGACCATGTTGAAGGTGTGTTATTTATACGAACACATTGTTTACGCCCAGATAGAAAACTTTTTATCCAATTCATATACAGCCCTTCATTCCAAGTTTTTCAAGTTTGAAAAATAAACGTTGATGTGGCACGGTTTCAAATGCCTTGGAAAGATCAAGAAAAATCGCGTCTAGTTAAAAACCACTATCAATTAATGTTGACCACTCATCCAACATGTCCAAAACCTCCAAGACTTAAGTAATACATGATCTACCGGGACGGAATCCATATTGACTACTTGTAAAAAGATTGTTCGTGAGAATATACTTCATAATATTGTCTCTAATAATGGATTCACAGATCTTGCATACTACTGATGTTAAACTTACAGGTCTGTATTTACCAGGTTTCAGCTTTTTCCTTTCTTCAATATTGGTGACACTATGGCTTTTTTCCAATCGGCTGGAACTTTACCCTCTTTGGTAGACTTTGGTAATAATTTAAACAAGGAATAAAAAATTGCATGTCTTACTTCGTAGAAACTTTCGGATGAAGACTATCAGGTCCTTCATACTTATCTGTCTTTAATTTATTAAGTTTTGTTTATCACATCTTCCTAATAAATATTAATGTCATCTAATATATTGTTCGACTCTAAATTAGTATCCTAATCCTTCAAGTCTTCTGTTTGAGTAAACACACTAGTAAAAAACTGATTTAAAACTTCCACTTTATCAGCAGTACTGGATACTAAAGTACCATCCGGTTTATCAAAAGTGCTTATTCCTGATCTAGTCTTGAGTTTACTGTTGACCTAATTCCAAATCGACTTAACATAAGTCTTTGATTGTAAGGCCACTTTTTGTTCAAAACTAAGTTTGGAATTTCTAACAGCATTAGTACATTCATTACGATCCTTCACTTATATAGCATATGACAAATTATTTCTTGAATATTTATATTTTTTCCATGATTTACGTTTATGACAATTGCAAACTTAGTAGTTCTATCAATACACAACGGTGGGCTTATAAATTTACGGTCAATCTTTTTTTCTTCGGGATAAATCTATCAATATTTTCCGACATAATAGAAACCATATATTTTTAAATTGCAGTATCGATTATTACTATCTTCTTTCCGCGTTTTTTCCCCTTTCTCTCATTGTTGTTTTCTCTCTCACTTGCGTTGTGCGATTGTCGAAGTTCTAACGAAAGCTGTCAAGGTAAAGTTTACTGCACAACGCTGTCGGAGAATTAGAGTATGGGATGACAATAAGTCATTAGCAGTACATTCTGATTGTATTCAAATTTTTGGATGATCTATAATAATCATGGACTCGATAATATATATCCGTACTTCTTGTGTTTTTCAGTATAGACGACATCTAATTAATCATCAAGATAACCATGAAGACTGCTAATGATCACATAACCCGATATATACATAAACATTAATATATATAGAGTCCTCGGGTAATTGGACTTTTTTAGGTCTGTTTGATTTATAAAAATTAATTAATCATAATTTTTACCCGTATAAGAATAAGTTTTTTGTAGATCGAATGTTGTTTCGCCTTCAATGATGACATTAGTTTCCTTCTAAAGGTTGAACACGACTAATACATGCGCAACCAATCTCTAGCTAATGAGTTAAATTGAAGTTCACATGCATACGGATTCAATTGAACAATTCATCTGAGATGGATATTAGCTTATTTTGACAAAATTGAACTAACTGCTGATAAAAGCGAATTATTATTTCACTTTCCACTTTCATTAATAATTGAACAAAAAGAAAACAAAAATTTTAAATAGTACATGTATCACTGGTATTAAAGAGATAATAGTAACTGCAATTACGATTATCCCAATATGGCGACGGTAGATATCGGTAAAATCTTTACACTCGTTTTTCTTAAATGTAGCATGTTTTTGTCAATAGTTACTCAGCTGCAAGGTTTATCTATACCATTACATCATATTTGAATCGTAACGGTGCACTGGAATTGTCTAAGACCTGTGAAAATAGCCGTTGAAAAATTCGGGATGATAATCGTAACTCTATGGTATTTTTCTTCTTTGATAATCGCAATTTTCTTTATATGATAATAGTAACTGAAACATAATGAATGTGTCTTTCAGCATTTCAATGGTATTTTGTGTGTTAAAAATGTAAATGCCCAGTTAAACGATGACATTAACGCATATAAAAATAAATGAAGAAACTTACAGGTTAATATCTAGGATAAATTTACCTATATATCTCTAATTGATGAGAAAAAGAATGGATTAGCTATATCCCATATTCCAAAAGTGCAATCCTTTCAATTCATTGCTCAAAATGAAAGTCACGTATACCACATTTTCATATGTCAAAAAAGATATATGCCTGTTTCATTGATTTCAGGAAGGCATTTGATATATAGATGCCCTCTTTTACAAATTGTCTTATTACAACATAGATGGTCCCTTTTTTTAGTATAATGAAAGATATGTATAAAGAGGTTTTGTACTTGGTAAAGATCTCGGAAGGTATCACTGATTTTTTTAATTCCTCAGTTGGGGTAAAACAAGGGTGTATTTTAAGCCCTACATTATTTTCTTTATATATTAATGATTTACCATCTATTTTTGACTCAACATGTGAACCACTCAAGTTAAATGATAATGATATATCATATCTGTTATACGCTGATGATTTAGTTCTTATCAATAAATTCAGCCGTCCATATTTTTCCTTTGGATTCACTTTTTTCTATTTTATACTGATATATGATTTTAAAAATTAAATTCAAATGTTTTGATCAAATTCCCATGTATTTTAGGACGTTTCTTTAAACAGTGTGGATGGTAAAGGATCTAGAATAGTTACCAGTTTATTGTTACTATTGTTTATTGTCACTTTTGTTTTTTGTAACTTTTGTTTATTGTTACTTTTGTTTATTGTTACTTTTATTTTTTGTTTTTATTAGCCTTACCTATAGTCTTACGAAGCATTTGACAGACGAAAAAAAACACAAATATGTATATTGATAAATACATCAAAGGGCCAAACATGTAGATTATCACAGTCGGAACTGGTTTAATTACAAAGATTTTTATAGATTTTAAAACAAATATTTTGTGCTTCAGAAAAATACATGAAAATTAGGAAAGGCTAATTTATGTTTTCATTTAATAGAAAAGTACTAATTATATGGCAAGTATGCAAATACAAAAATGTTCCTTGTTTAGTACCTTCAATATTTTTCTCAACAATATCTTCCATGCATATGTATGCAGCATACTTTTCACATACCGAGTATTTATGAATTTTTAATAAGTTTGTTTCTAATTTTGCGGAATATGCGTTATTTTATTCTCATCTTTGCAGTCATTCTTTGAATAAGTATTTCTTGTAAGAAAATTTAAAGCTACATCAATTTTATTTTTTGATTTTCGGGCTTTTGGCCAAACTATAAAAGAACACAAATCCATGTTTGTCAATGAACTCCACGTTACTTAATTTCATAATACACAAAGAATCCCATTTAGGGCAAAACATTCTCTAGTCTTATATAGCATTAAATGTTTTAAGGATGTCATATTATCATAATTCAAAATTGAATTTGTGTTGTTTATAGTTTATATCTGAGATACTGAAATTTCAGTGACAGTCATGAAGTAGCTAATATGAATAAGAAGGTGTGGTATGTTTGCCAATGAGACAACTTTCCACAAGAGACCAACATGACTCAGAAATTAACAAATATAGGTCACCGTACGGTCTTCAACAATGAACAAAGCCCATACCGCATAGTCAGCTATAAAAGAAATGACACTGTAAAACACTTTTCAAAGTTATCCCTTGTTCATCATAACTTTTAAGTTGTGATATCATCCATGAAAAATGACCGAAGTGACATGAAAACTGTAGCCACTAATTTCTCGTCAAACGGTTTTTGACGAATACTAAATGTCTTTCCTACTTCGTTATGGCATAATAGGGTATGTTCTAGAATTAAATCAGCAGTGGCTTCCCGGGGCAGAAATAGCACATATAACCACCTACAATAAAATAATTTAAACAATATTAACTATATTTACTATTTACTTCAGAATAAATTATTTTTTGTTTACTGTCTTAATCAGAAATCTGATGTAAGGTGACACATGCGTGTCGCCTGACAATTATTGTCATGTATCATAATTTCCATCGCTCATTCACATATTTTGTGGCATACCTAGTTCAATAAATTTCTGTATATTAACAAAGTTCGTGTTTTCCCATTTCCAAATTTCTTGAAGCTTGTTCACCCTTCCAATTTTATAATATACTAGTATGTAGCTGTTTTCATAAGAACAATTAATTATATATGCATAAAAAGAAATGTCATAAGATGTTGGGACGTTTCGTAAATAATTCATCGCCATAATTTCATAATAGGCTATCAGATATACGTTTTTAGTGTCAATATCAATAAAACAGTTTCCAGTTACGATTATCTTTTTTATTTTTAAATACCATAATTACGATTATCTTTTTTCCGAGTTACGATTATCATCCCGAATTTTTCAACGGCTATTTTCAAAGCGCTTAGACAATTCCAGTGCACCGTTACGATTCAAATATGATGAAATGGTATAGATAAACCTTGCAGCTGAGTAACTATTGACAAAAACATGCTACATTTAAGAAAAATGAGTGTAAAGATTTTACCTATATCTACCGTCGCCATATTGGGATAATCGTAATTGCAGTTACGATTATCTCTTTAATACCAGTGATGTATGAAACAAAAAACTTTGTTTTCTTATACTTACTTGAGTGGATTTACTCAATGACGATATTTCTACAGTTTAAACAGAAGAATATCATGTGTTTTACCTCCTTTTTTGTTGTTACAAAAGTTACATAAAAGAACCATTCAATACACATTAGTTCAGAAAGAATCTACGCAATAAGAATAGAATTAAACACGAGGTATAAAACAAATCCAATAACCAATTTACATCTAAGACTCTAGAGGGTACCACGCCGTCTTCAACAACAAACAGTTTTAAATAAATTATGTAGAGTTCTAATAAAGCCCTAACCATATTTTATTGGTAACCAACATTTTGGATTATCGTCAAAAACAATATTAGGCGGTATTTCTAATTTAACCCTAACCTAATTTTATTAGTAAACAGCATTTTGGATGTAAATATCGTCAAAAACAATATAAGGCGGTATTTCTTATCACATCTTCTTTTTTACTGCCATAAATATAATAAAACAATCATAACGGTATATTTAAACTCGTATACTCGTAAACATTTTAACACCTTTCATCAACAAGGGCTAAACACGTGATCTATTAGTAACTTGTCAATTCTCTAAAGTTGATGTTATCCCCCTACGATCTGTGTATATTGAATACTTATAATTAGTGTCCTTTAACAAAAACTGCCGATTTAAAAAAAATCACGATGAAACCTCATGGCACATTCTAGGAGTGTTGCATTAGTATTTTTTTAATATACGAGGACTATTTGTCTAATACAGATAAATAGTTAGGTTTTTAAAGTCATGCACTGTAGATGCAAAATCCAGCGTTGGCGATCTACGTTCAAGCGCTATTGATATTATGTCCAGCGTAGATTTAAAGTCAGACGTTGAAGATGTTAAGTATAGCGCTATAGTTGTGAAGTTTATCACCGAAGATCTAAGTCTAGCACTAAAAATGTACAGTCTAACTCTGTATATCGATTAAATATATATGCAAAGAATAGTGCTTGAAATATTAAGTCAAGCGCTGAAGATCTAAATTTAAATTGCTGAAGATTTAAAATCAAGCGCTAAAGATGTAAAGATCCATTTTGTTTCATTTTAATTTTCATTAATTAAAAATCATTATTTCTATAACTAATTTCCCCTTCACATCTACAGACTTTTTAAAAGAGTCAACACAAATCGCATAAATTCACGTTATTTTACGACCAATTTAAGATTTGTAACAAATAAACTCATCACAGATACCAGGACTTAATTTTGTATATACGCCAGACGCGTGTTTCGTCTACAAAAGACTCATCAAGAGTATTAAGGACCGAAATTCCAAAAAAAGTTTTGCAAAATAGAGCTAAGGTAATCTATGCCTGAGGTAGAAAAACCTTAGTATAAATTCAAAATTTTATAAACGGTTAATTTATAAATATAACCATATCAATGATAATTCATGTCAGGAAAAGTGCTGACTACTGGGCTGGTGATACCCTCGGGGAAATAAATCTCCACCAGCAGTGGCATCGACCCAGTGGTAGTAAATAAACTCATCACAGATACCAGGACTAAATTTTGTATATACGCCAGACGCGCGTTTCGTCTACAAAAGACTCATCAGTGACGCTCGAATCCAAAAAAGTTTAAAAGGCCATATAAAGTATGAAGTTCAAGAGCATTGAGGACCAAAATTCCAAAAATGTTTTGCCAAATAGAGCTTAGGTAATCTATGCCCGAGGTAGAAAAGCCTTAGTATTTCAAAAATTCAAAATTTTATAAACGGTTGATTTATAAATATAACCATATCAATGATAATTCATGTCAGCAAAAGTGCTGACTACTTGGCTGGTGATACCCTCGGGGAAATAAATTTCCACCAGCATTGGCATCGACCCAGTGGTAGTAAATAAACTCATCGCAAATTGCTTGTTTCTGAATCCCTAATATTATTTCATTGTATAATATGTTTAATGTTGATTTATCTGAATAAATATTGTTTAAACTAACTCATCACAGATACCAGGACTAAATTTTGTATATACGCTGGACGCGCGTTTCGTCTACAAAAGACTTATCAGTGACGCTCAAATCCAAAAAGGTTAAAAAGGCCATATAAAGTACGAAGTTGAAGATCTAGAGCATTGAGGACCAAAATTCCTAAAAAAGTTTATGCCAAATAGAGCTAGTTATTGGGAGCTAAAAATAAACTGTATACAAGTAGGCATTACACATGTCAGAACTACGTTAAGAAAAGGGGATCAATAGTTATCAAAGGTATCAGGATTATAACAGCTAACTATACTTAAACCAATTGGTAAATCCTTAATCAAATTACGTACATATAACAAAGAAGATGTGGTATGATTGCCAATGAGACAACTGTCCACAAGAGACCAAAATGACACAGACATTAACAATTATAGGTCACCGTATGGCCTTAAACAATGGGCTGTATTTTACGCATTTGTAATTATTATCCGATTACATGTCACTTCTACAGTAAAATAAATATAGCTTAGATAAAGAAAATACATCACGGTATAGCATGTTCTAATTTGTAGTCCCTTTGATAAATGAGACAAAAATTTCATACATGGTAATCATGTGTAAGAATATATAAGTATTCGTTTAACAGGAAGTTGATTCAGAATAAACCTGAAAAGACATCACATGATAATGTATGTTAATACGCTGTTAAGTAAAAAATTACAGAAGAATTTTTTTATGTACAAAATAACGAATGAAAAACATGTATAATATACAGGAACAATCAACAAACAGTGAATTATAGGCTTATGACTTGGGACAAGCACATACAGAATGTGTTGTTAAAAATGAAGTCTGTATTTAGCGATAGATTAGTACAAATCATGATCCAACACTGTACACTGTAAATTAAAATTAAATGAATCCTTTACAACTGAATATGGCTAGGAAATATTTGAATAAATCATCTTTATAATTTGAAGGAATATGATTCGCTTTCTGAAATGATGTGTCCTTCGTATACGAAATTGTTCGTTGGCAGAATAAGACTATTGTTTAAATCAAGAACTTTAAACAGAGATATGATATTTCTTATTTAACAAACTTTACGTATCATATTTATCTTTGAATAAAAAACAATATCGGTGGTTGTTACAAATGTTATACTTGTATAAACGATACAATTATTATTTGATCTTCTTATCACCAGATTAGAATAATAATGTTTGTTTACATAATTCATGTCATATATTTTAAACTTAACACGGCCTCGACCAACTTAACATTGTTATCTCGTATAGTGTTCAATAGCATGTGAATATTTAGTAATAACTGCATTCCATGTTTCTCTTAAACATTATATCTTCTGGTTAAACTCGCATGTTCATTAAGGACCAAACGTAACCTATAAAAGTTCAGAAGCTATAATTATCTTTGTACTGGTTAACTAAACTCATCCCAATTCTATTAAATATACCAAATCAACTTTAAAATTATAATTTAGTCAGACGTATTCCCCTTTTATGATCAAAATTGTAATTTGATCCCCCATGTTTTATCTTCAGAAAAGAAAACATTTAGGAAAGAAATGGTAAGAAGTGTAAAACGTAACGAAATAAGGAACGTCTTCTTTAAATTATTTACACAAACCCCTACATGCACTAGATAAAATCAAAATCAAACGAAAAGTGTTTCACTGCTGTTTTTAACAATGATTTTAATACGGAAAATTTCCAAACAACTTTTGTTTCATAGTTTTGTATAAGTACTTTTTTATGGAATCGTAACATTATAAATAAATGATTTATTGCAGTTTTTTTTAAAACTTTGATTTGTGTATATGATTAAAGGTGGGTAATGTATAAATAAATGAGACAGCAACCAAACAACACAAAATGTCAAAACTTCAAACTTTATACGGACTTCAACTGCAGACAGTTGTTTATACAAAAAAACCTCTATAACGTCAGCAGATAACCAAGAACTGCAATCAACAATCATGGAAAAAAAACATCAAACATTAAAATAAGAAGATATGGCAAGCTTGCCAATGAGGCAAATATCTACAAGACCAAATGACGTAAATAGTAGAAACTATTGGTCACCGTACGGCCATCAACAATGACTAAAACCTATGACCATAAACACTCAAAGCAGACAACCAATGGCCTGATATGTGTAAAACAACAAACGAAAAACGAAAAAACATATACAGCCAAAAAAAGAGAGCTACTGAATGTTATGCTCATGACTTTGCATAGGAACAAACGGAGTGTGGCGGGATTAAACAATGGACGTCTAACATTATCCCTGATATCTACATTTTATAGAAAAGTGGTGATACAGCACAACATAAAATCAAACTTAAAAACTTTTCTCACGAAATGGAAATAAAGCATAATCAGACCAATGCCGGATCTGAACCTGCGTCACTGATAAACCACAACTAGTCATTATCAGTTTAAATATTAAAAATCACTTCAAACTGAGTCAAAAAAGTTTGAAGACAATTTTCCTTCGACAATTAATGTGTAAAGTATCAATCTATCGACAAACATTGGTAACACGGCAGGTGTAAACAATTCTTACTGGCTACTACATCACATTATCAAGCTGTAAATATTAAATCATTCCCTTTCAAAGAGAAATCCACATATATCGTCCTTGCACATGCATGATGTAAAGTTTAAATTTATTGGCAAACAGGCAATGGCTACACGCAAGATGCAAAATTGCTTATAAGTCGCTTTTATTTGAAATTAACCAGCTGCGAACCAAATGTTAAATCATTCCCTTTGATAGATGCAAGGAAAACTTTGACGAAGTAGCAGAAGAAGTACAAGATGCTGAAGTAGCAAAATTTTATCATCAGCGTAACTATGTGCACACCATACTTTGTATGTTTAGATCCACTGTCTCTCAGATACAGGTTAAAGGAGGCGCAGTAAGAAAATAAAGTAATCAATGGAGCTTTGCTATTTAAATGACTTAATGTGTGCACTCGACTGAGTGAGTAAGACAGACAGGAGTTCTGTTATAATTTGAGCGATAAAAAAGCAATAACGGTTAACTCAATTTGCTTTGCAGGATGTATAAAAAAAAGCAGCTACGTTCGTCAAGAACTCTGTCAAGAAGATATTATCTTATTTTTCTCATATTCCAAGGGCAGTCCAAATTTTCCACCCTTTAATACGGACAGGCAATATCCTATTTCAGGATCCCATTGTATTAATTGTTAATTTATTTCTCGTCCAGCACGTGCATGATAAAATTGACACTGAACGTAGGCAAACATCGATCAATCTTTCAATTTCCATCCTTAGTGAATGTTTTTATGAAATATCTAGGTCACGCTTTATAGTGTTGGCGGAGTAGATTCAATGCAATAAGTACGGGATCAAAGGAAAACGAACGAAGTACTACTTTAAATACATTTTAATAAGTGTTTCTCTTACATAATTTACAACAAAAATGTTTTCGCATAACGTATTACACAAGACTGTCTACAATTTTAACAACCCATATTTTACCGAAGTCCTCATTTTCACCAGCACAGCATCCAATTATTAGATATCCTTCAGCGTCAAAGCATAAACTATATGCATCATTGATGTTTAAGTCTTTGAAAATGAACTGCAGACCCAGTAATTCTCCGTTCGAATTTATTACATGTAGTGCATCGTTCTGGTAATCTGCAACTACAATATTATCACTTGGCGTTATAGTAATTCCACTTGGTTGAAATGTTTCTGAATACGTGTGTTCGTCATAGATAAACTTCAAACGGCAATTTCTATCTACAGCTACTATTCTACCGTTTTTGTCACTGTCAAAATGATCAATAACATAGACAACATTTTTAGAATCGGTGCGAATGCGTGCTGCATAACTGAACAATTTATTCCCCTTTTTGTCGAATTCTAATGTTCCTTTCCGTTGGTAATCACCACCGAAAATTATAACTTGTCTGACTGAAAAATTGGTAGCTGGAAACGCTGCTCCTGGTTCTCTGATGCCAACTATTACTTCGTTCTCCTTGTTTATATGAACGGCTAAAGCCATCATTTGAGAAGTTTCTAACACAGACTTTATTTCGCCCGTAGGTGATAACATTTGTATTTTGTTGTTATCATAATCTTGAAAAAGTATTTCACCGTCTTGGTTCATTGCCATGTCATATATACGGATCTTAAACGTCTGCAATATTTTTATTGATGATTTTAAAAGTTTTCCCTTGAAAAAATGCTGATAGTCAGACTTGGTACCGCCGTATTGAAAGTAAAGTAAATCGTCATCCGAGCAAAGTAAGCTATGAATACCAGGCAGAGTAGTTGTGTATGAATTGAAAACTGATGAAACAACCACTGACGTTACCGCCTGGAAACCTGGTGATGACTTGCTAATATCCTGAATAGAAACTGCTTCATGATCTTGTGTAGACGGAAGCCCTTGATGAATAGTAACTTTACAGGATTTACACATGCGAACATTACAATCCTCACATTTCCATTTAATGTCTTGTCCTTTGCAGAAATAGCATGACACTGGCACTTGTGCTTTTCTTATACTTGTTGATTTACTTGATGTCGCCATTTCTACAATAAAATATAATCAAGAAAGTCACGTGTATCACTTCCTTGTTCTTTGTTACTACGTTAAAATTGTCAAGGCTGAATACTTCACTCACTGATAAAATCTATATTTAGCAATTTAAAGATAAATCTTTATGCGGCATTTTTTCTTTGTGTGTATATATGAATGGGGAAAAGTGTGTGTTACACGTCAATGGCAAAACAATAAATTTATTTTTTCACGATCTCTACTTTTCCCCTTTTAAATATCAGTCAGAAGATTAACATACGGTACATGGTAGAACCGTAAAGTACAAATAAATTCAGGAAATTGCTATACATATGAATAAATATGACACGGGGTATACGCCATTGGGTGGCAATCCATTGACCACAATATTCGAGAGACATCTGGAGGGCATCATATTTACAGTCTTCAATTCTAGACAAGTGTCTATACAGTATGTACCCTTTTCTGCAATATTTTCGTTATTAGTATTTGGTTGTCAATACAATGTTTTTTATCGTTCCAAACACAATTTCTATGAGATGAATGCTTTTTTACAAAAAAAATTTCGGGTATAAAAGCGGTGACCGTAGCAAATTTGTTTAAAGCGCGGACGAGCTCATATTTAAAATGTGCACACGATTAACGCTTTTTAAAAATGTCCTGTACCAAGGCAGGAATATGGCCATTGTTATATTATTGTTCGTTTCTGTGTGTGTTACATTTTAACGTTGCGTCGTTTGTTTTCTCTTATTTTTGAGTGTAATTTCTATTGCGATAAGACGTGTCACGGTACTTGTCTATCCCAAATTCATGTATTTGGTTTTGATGTTATATTTGTTATTCTCGTGGGATTTTGTCTGATGTTTGCTCCGTTTCTGAGTGTGTTACATTTTAGTGTTGTGTCGTTGTTCTCCTTTTATATTTAATGCGTTTCCCTCGGTTTTAGTTTGTTACCCCGATTTTGTTTTTTGTCCATGGATTTATGAGTTTTGAACAGCGGTATACTACTGTTGCCTTTATTGCAACTCTTATTCCATTCTTATAATTATATTTTTGTGCTACAACCACGAAATTACAAACTGTATTGTTTTTCAATGTTAAATTTTAACAGTGTTACGGATTGCCCGTGCAGTCATAGATAATGTATCTTTTATGGAAATAAAATATCATAGTGTTGTGAGCAGATCGAAGGTACGGATTTATATGCACGGTGCACTTTCAAATTAATAGTTAGAGGTGTAAAGACAGGCGTTTGTCAATTAATGTCATGAACTGTATATCTTAAGTTCAGCATTGGATATATAAAAAACACCTCTGGATGTAAACTCCAGGACTGAAACAGACATAAAATGTAGATCTTGAGATTTAAAGTTAAGCGCTTTAGATTTTTAGTAAAGCGCTAAACATGGAAATTACAGCACTGTAGTACTAAATTCCAACGCTGTAAATATAAAGTCCGCTTTAGATGTAAAGTAGACGTTTTATATTAAGATATAGCTATGTTAACTACAAAAGAATCGCTTGAATTTAAATCTACAGTTCTAGACTTTGGATCAAAAGCGCTGTACTTTTCATCACCAACGCTAGACAATTAGTACATTTAACCCTTATGTTCTGTGTTCAGAGAAGATGATGATCGCGTGGTTAACTACATATGCAATTTAACTAGCTATAAACCAGGTTTAATCCAACATTTTCTACAAAAGGAAATGCATGTACCAAGACAAAAATATGACAGTTGTTTTTTTATTTGTTTAAAATTTCTGAGCTTTTGATTTTGCCATTTGTTTAGGGATTTGTTTTGTGTGGTTCGGTAATTTTGTTATTTTGCTTTCTAATACTTTTATTTATCTAAAAGTTACGTATCATGCAGAAAATAATGTGTGAAAGAAACAAATATCTGAAGTATATCTTAAATTGCAATCAAATGAGTATTACAATGATCAGTATTGAGCACTGCACTTGGTAATATTTTTGATAACGATATGTTTATGTTATGTAGATAATGAATCTATGTACAATTGTGCACATAATAACATTCTGTCTTTAAATAGTTATTGAATGAAAAATGCAATTCAAAATTAAGAGAGTGATAGCTGGAATGGTTTGCAAACAAATTAATTCAGAAAAAATGCAAGCTTTGGCTAAAGGAACTTAAACTTTTAATCCTAGTATTTATCTTACTTAAATTGTAATAAGAAAGACTGTGAACATTCATTTTTCATTACTTTGTATCATTATTTATTCATAGATTATAAATTAATTTATACTTATTGACCAATCAAGCTGGTGTATGTCATTTATTTTTCACGGCGGTTCGGGTGATCCAACTTGACTTGAACGAATTAGGAGTTGGGGTAATTGGTCATCCAAATCGTGCATAATATACCGATTTGTTTAGCGAAAAACTGTTTTAACACATTACGCCATCAATTTACATGACCATTTTGGACATTTTCAGACAATATTTGATTCACGGCTCCTGTGAAAGTTTCTTGTGGTAAAAAAAGGGAGAATATAAGCATTTAAGTAGTAAAGGGTTGGTAACTTATTTTGCTTTCAGGCATTCGACTTAATAGTTAAAGAATTGATTTTTTAAATTGCAGATCTTTGGTTGATTCTGTCAAACTTATGCACAATTTAAAAAACAAATCGTGACGATCATATCAAATCACATACACACATTCGGCAAGATAAATCACAATACACACATTCGGCAAGATAAATCACAATACAACATAAGCTCTCACTGAGCTTTTGAACTGACATAAACGACTTAGAACTTGACATATTGTTTAGATACCTGTATTATGTTGAATATATATGTTGCCTTCTAGGTGTCCTGGGGTGGTTTTGTGTTCTTATGTCTTAATGGCGTATAACCAACATCTACAGTTTTAGTTCCGTTTGATGTTCTTTTAAATCGGTGTATGGTTAATCATGAATTAAAGGATTTATTGCTTTATGCAATTTAGGAGTTAATATATCTTAAAACAATTCAAACTGTTTGTATAGCAATCTATCATAAAACTTGATATAAAATTTCCGGAAGCTCGGATTAGTAGTTTCTGAGAAAAATACGACGAAAATGTGATGGGACAAACGGACAGAAGGGAAACATATTCCTTTGAATACCTAAAAACCTCATTCATCTTTTAGATACGACTAAACAGCAGATAAACATAATCTCATGAGGTCTTTTAATGTGAAAAGTATCTTAAAATCATTGAATTTTACTGACTTACAGACCGTCAAAGGAAAGGTACAGAAAAAGGCACTGGCAACAGGAAATTGAAAATGGATTGTACAAGTTGAGAATGGCGTTGTTTTCAGACTATAGTTAACTTCAACTGTTTTACTGCAGATATAAAACAGAATGATCTTTCGGTATTTTTTTAAGACTGCTCCCTTGCAGAACAGCTGCATGATATTTTAATAGGAATCAACTGTTTTTTTTGGTATATAAGAAGAACTTATTGGGCTGTTCAATAAAGCATGATATTGACAATACTTTTGAGCATTTATTATTTCTTGTCATTTTTCACTTTTTAAACAATCGTGCAATTTCATTTTCCCGTTAGAATAAATATAAATGATGTCGTCGAGTTACCTGATATTAATTTAAAATAAGGCATATGCAGAAATAAAAAAATATCGGGATTCTTAATATAATACAAGATAATATTTATAAAAATTTCAAAAATATATTCGAATTTGATTTTTACATGTAACAAATTAACACTGACATAAGATCTTTGGATATTGTTTTATTTTAAAAAAAATTCTTAATATTGATTTCGATATCAGTTAAATAAAACCATATAACATATAGTTTAAACACATACATGCATGCACATTCACGGAACTACATTGTACAATCTGACGATATCTATAGTCTAAAATACATGATTTTGTAGGTGTTACTGGATTGAACTAGCTGACAGTTACTGAAATAATTATCAGGCATGTACTTTGTGTTTATTTTCTTTTATTAGGATTTATAGTTATCAAATGTACCAGGATTACAATTTAGTACGCCAGATAGACGCGCGTTCCTTCTCCACAATACTCATCAGTGACGCTCATATCAAAATATTTATAAAGCCAAACAAGTACAAAGTTGAAGAGCATTGAGGATCCAAAATTCCAAAAGGTTGTGCCAAATATGGCTAAGGTAATCTATGTCTGGGATAAGAAAATCCTTAATTTTTTCGAAAAATTCAATGTTTTGTAAACAGGAAATTTATTAAAATGACCACATTATTGATATTCATGTTAACACCAAAGTGTTAGGAAAAGTTCAACAACATCTACACCGAATTGTTGACTTCTGGGCTAATGATACCATTGGGGACGAAACATCCACCAGCAGTGGCATCGTCGTCGTGTCGTCGTGTTTATACCTGTCACGTCGTCTCAGTTTTTGTCAAATGTCTTGTTTCGATCTGGGTTTTTTTTAAGTTTGTTCCGATGTTTTACTGTTACACCACCATTTCAGGATAGGAGAGGGTTGACGCCTGTCCCAGAACAAGGAATCTGCAGTTAAGGGATTGTCATTGGTTTATATATGTTATATTTTGTTTTTTTAAATTCATTTTTTATGAATTAGGTTGGATTTTGAACTTATAGGAAAGTACCAGGACAGTTGTTGTTTCGATGTGTAGGTTGAAAACATTGCATCTTTTGACTATTTTCTATGCACAAGGCTAGATATTTACACAGGCAAATTAACCAAATTGTATGACACAAGACTTGTTTGACACTTCCCGTGATGAAAATCAAAATAAGAAAATATCTTTCAGACGGTAATGTTTTATGCAGATTTCGTTGTACTGTTCCCAATATTATAAACATTGGTGACGATATCACGTGACATTTCTGTGTCAAATAAAATTAAACACTGTAAAACAGCTGTTATCGAACCCAATGTATAGTAACTTCAACCTAGTATGTTCATTATTGAAATTGAATAGGAGAAGAGTTCACAGGATATCTTGATTTAGTACATTTGAATGAAATGTCTTCATATTTCCTTTTATTTGATACAATACCGTGATGCAAAAATATGAAAGTTCATTAAATATGTAATATTTGATTAGGTATTTATTTTTTGTTAAAAGTATGAAAAGAAATATTGATGAAAAGATTGTTGCTACGAGAGCTAATCCAGTGGAGCTTTGGCAAAAATACTGTAATTGTTTTTGTTGTTTTATTCCTTTTTTTTGTACTATTTCCATTAAGTACGCGAAATCTTTAGAAAAAAAATAATCTTAATAATTAAAACTCAGAATGGATGAATAAATGATAAGATTCAATAAAAGAGTCCACTGCAACAAAATTTTCCCTTCCCTGTAAAAAAAATTAATCCGTAAACAAGGCACACTGATTAGATAGTTGATCAATTATTTTAATCAACTATCTACGATTTATAGGTTATAACCCAGTCACACTAGACAACGATCGCACCACGCTCACTGCGATCTAAAATAATTTCAGATCGTGGTGAGCTGGATGAAAATGTAAATTTTCGTTGTCTTCACGATGCAACTACGTCCTCATTTATACGATTCTTCAACGATTCTATACGATTATACCATGTTTTCACCATGCTTATTCGGCGACCCCGTTACAATTATCACATACTATGCTCATCACGTTCTCACTACGACCATACCACGATGTGTCTGATTGCAACACGATCTTATCACGCTTTTTCTGCGATTATAGAACGTTTTTACCACGATCATTCTACGAACTTACCAAGTTCATATTGCGATCCGACTACGCTCTCAGCAATATCGTCAACATCATGTTCCTACGAGAACTGTCGATATAAATACTGTTCCATTCAATTTTCAATAATACATAGAATTCTTGAAAACAACACAGGCATACCACAAAAATCTAACAGAACTCGTGGTTGTGTTGGTAGTGGTAAAGGTAGAGCCAGAGGGACCTCTGATACAAATCCTGATCCAGATGAGATGCCAGATCAATCAATCCAACCTGAATCACAACGTTTAACTGATTCGTCAAGATCAAATGACGATATTTTGTTTAACAATAGTTGGAATGATACAGATGTGTCAGGCATGCTTAAGATGTCGGAAGTAAAGGACATAAGATCAAAATATCATACAGAAAAACAAAACATGGAGAGCTTTTATACATTTTTTTGACAATGACAATACGCTCGAGCATGGCTAGAACGTTGACGACGGCATGAACGTGCTATATTTAGTATGGTTTATAAACGTAGAAAAGTCGTAGTAGATGCGTTGTCGTGTCACGATGAGAACGTGATGGTTGTAGTGAGGTCGAAGTAACGTCGCTGTTAGATCGTAACACAATCTCATCGACTAGAATCGCTCTTTCGCTACGTTGTCTCTACGCTGGTACAGCGACCTTTGCGATCCTACCACGACCTAACTGCGCTCTCGCTACTTTTCTACTACGATTTGATTTCGTCACGACCGCACCTAGATTGTTTTGAACATGATCAAAGTATGCAACGCTCATCACCAATGATGCAAACAAACATTTTAAGTTACTCATTGTCATTAAATGCGTTTTTTATAGACCTATGCACTCAGCACCTGCATGTCCTCATCATTTCAGATGCCAAGATTTACGATCAAACTAACGAAAAACTCTGGCCCAAATCATAATTTGAAATGCAAATGTTCATTTTTACAAATTTTATCCTAAACCATGTTCATAGTACACAAATGCATATTACTTTCTGAATTCACTACAATTATGTTTCCATTCAAGCACATTTCATAATGAACTGGAAACAAAACTAAAATATGAATATTTTTCCATGAAAGATATGAGCATGTTATAAAATATATATTCAATAATTATTGGTACCCTTGTCCAAAAACTGGTTAAAAGAAGAAATGTATAATGTATTGCAGAAAAAGAAGGCCATGATTTACAATGCATTGTGGAAAACACTTCTTCACTACCAAAACTTAATCAAATGATTACAAATTTATGCAGTTATTAGTAGATACAATGATTAAAATAAGTTGAACAACGCAATTTACTTATTGTATTTACTAATCATGCGATTACCTTTTAACGACTAATTAAATTGATAATAGGATAATTTTAATCACAAGTTAAACAACAGACCCCAGGAAGATAGTTTTCTCCTTGGTGATCATAAGGCAACCTTTAAGTTTTCTATGAAATATAATGATTAATATGACATTTAATTCGGGATGCAATCGTTATTACTGACATTATATTTTTGGACCTCTGAGCATAGACTCACTAGGTAAAATCATTGATTATGCCTTCCGGTTCTCAAACTGTCTTTGTAAAAGAATGTTTGAATAGGTATTCTTGCATTTGGCTGAAACAATGATTTTGCTAAATACATTGCATACAATATTTGCTGATCAGAGTTCATCAGTTTCTTTTTAAGAAAACGTTCTACGGCAATTTTATAATCCTCGATGAACAATAAAAGATATTTTGGTTTTCCAATAAAAAGTCCACCAGCTATATAATTTTTAGTGTGATACATAATGTCCTTGAATGTGAGATCCGGGTTGAAAACTTCAACTTGCGTAAATGAATTATGATCATGTTTCATTTTTGTTGGCGGTTTCATTTTAAAGCAGTCATATCTTATTTTTCAGAAATAGCCTATATCAATCCATGCAAGATAAGTCGTTGGATAGATTTGTTCTTTTATTACTTTTCCGATCAATTCATACTTAGCATGCATTGCGGATGAATAGGCAGGTATACTTTGAGTTGGGTATCCTTTTTGGTTGTAAATCTCTTTGATTTGTGGTTGCAAACGAAACGCCCGAAGACTTTTCTGATTCAGAATAAAGACCTTAGTCATATGACTAGCGAAAGGTTTACGATATGATGTGAACTGCACTGAAAAATCAATTTGATCCGTATAAAGGATAACAGAATTGTTCACAGACTGAAAACTTTTCATCCAATTATAATATGTGCGGTTAGAAAAAATCACATTCGCAGTTTTAGTGAATGCTCCTATGTCAAAATAAGCTGTAACTAATGTGATTTCGTTTCCATTGAAGTTGTGTTCGTGATGTGAGTGTCCCGATAATTGAATTGACATCATGGGCTTGTCATCTGAAACATATAAAGGCTCCAATATTATAATTATAAATACATCATTTTCGCACATGTGACTATGCTATAAAAAGAGAAGATGTGGTATGATTACCAATGAGACAACTGTCCACAAGAGACCAAAACTACACAGACATTCACAACTATAGGTCACCGTACTGCCTTCAACAATGAACAAAGCCCATACCGCATATTCAGGTATAATAGACCCCGATATGACAATGTAAAACAATTCAAACGAGAAAACTAACGACCTTATTTATATAGAAAATGAACAAAAAACAAATATGTAACACATAAACAAACGACAACCACTGAATTACAGGCTCCTGACTTTGGACAGGCACATACATACAAAATGTGGCGGGGTTAAACATGTAAGCGGGATCCCAATCCTCCCCTAACATGGGACAGTGGTATAACAGTACAATATAAGAACGAGTATTGTATTGCTAGTATTGTAAAATATATGTGATTAATTAAGTAACCTTATTTAGATAGTTTCTGGTAACAAGATTGTAAATAGTTGCATGGGATAGAATTGAAGTCAATCGTTCGATAGACAACATTAGGATTTGGTTGGCCGTTAACGAATATTTGTTTTACAGAAGACGACGTCAATGTTCCTTTCGTTGCTTCAATAATTTGGTCATCTTTTCTTCGAATATATATGTACACGACCTACACACAGCGTCCTAATACAGTACATGATATAAAAGGCATAACGATTGAATTCGTACAGATCACCTGAATTATCTATTGTAAAGAGTTCTACCAATTAATGGAAGATACAGTCACAGAAATAATAATATTTTGTCAGCTAATGTTTCTAGACACAGATAACAAAGAGAAAACCTTGTATAAATGG
This sequence comes from Mytilus edulis, assembly GCF_963676685.1. NCBI lineage: Eukaryota > Metazoa > Mollusca > Bivalvia > Mytilida > Mytilidae > Mytilus > Mytilus edulis. The sequence continues at coordinate 48,823,218 of NC_092344.1, forward strand.
CCTAGATCAAGAGTCTAAACTATGTTTGCTGTTAATAAAACACAAGTTGAGTAAAATGTCATTTATTCAAAAATTAATTCAAATGCAACTTACATCTTAACAATTATAATAGTACTGCATGAATGACAATAACTTTAATAATCAAAGGTGGGGTTGAAATAGTGCCACACCGTAACAAAATAAATATCATAAAAATGAAAAAAATAAAAGTGAGTTGTAAAATTCACTCACCAACATATGTTTATACAAATTATATAAACACTTCATGAATTTTGTCATTAATTCATGTTTAAAGAAAAATGAAGGTCCTTTATGATAACATTTAAAAGGGAGGGAAATGGGAGGGTTTTCAGATAAAATTCAAAACAATTTTTTCTCTCTCCCAAAAACAAAGGCGAATGACCGCATGTCCAAGCACATGTAAAAATTTGATATTAATTACTGATCATAAGAATTGACCATTTAGATAATGTAATTAGATGATCATGCATTGAAAATGATGCAGTCCTTGACCTCAAGTTGATATACTTAAACAAAGAAATGCCTTCTTGCACACATGGCATTAATAAAATAAATATTATCTGAAATTCCAGCCAAAAAGTCTTTTATTTACAATTAGTATAATTTTGTCAGGTCAGCTAATGTTCCTAGACACAGATAACACCGAGAAAACCTTGTATAAATGACCTAGATCAAAGAGTCTGAACTATGTTAGCTGTTAATAAAACACAGGTTGATTAAATGCCATTTATTCAGAAATTAATTTAAACATGTTAAAATGCAACTTACATCTGAACAATTATAAAAGTTCTGCATAAATGACAATGACTTTAATAAGCAAAGGTGGGGTTGCAAAAGTGCCACAAATCCCAAGAGGGATCCCCAACCGAGGACTCTGTATTCAACTTAAGGAACTGTAGAATTAGAAAAATTAAGCAAGCCATCTTGACCTCAACAACAACACCCAACATTAAATAAAATGTACACCTTTTTACTTTTGTATTTCAAGTAAAAGTGTAGAGCAAACCATGTTGACCTCTACAAAAATAATAAAACAGAGTCTTTAAACAAACACAAAATGATATATACAAATATAATCATTGATAATGAGATTGTAAAGGAAAGGAAAAGCAAGCCATACTGACCTCTACCAAACAAATAAATACCATTACATATAGTAAATGACTGAAATAAAAAAAACTTAAATTGCAGAGCAAACCATGTTGACCTTTATAACATTAAATACTTCTAACATGTATAACAAAAATAAAATCTTGTTAATCCGTACAAAAAATTAATCACAATAAGGTAAACCAAGCCATGTTGACCTCTATCAAGTACTTAGTAAGCGAACGGCTGAACCAGTGACAACTCTACAACAAATGAATCAATCGGATCATCAGCAATGATGGTGATACAAGGCTTACAATACATTTTGTATATACAAGTCTATATAATTCGTATAAACATCAGCCTAACAATGTAAGATCTGTAAATTTGTGTTAGCAAGTTTGTTGGTCTTCCCTCGCTAGGATTTAAACTCATGGTACTGATAGATAGTGGCAACAAATTGCAACGAATAAAGCCTGATTTTACACAGGTCAGCATTTCACCTTTCATCAAAGTACATACCTTTGAATATGTTGATGTGGATGATGTAGATACCAATTGAAAAACTGCAAATTACTGATACAATGAGAAAGTACTTTGTATAGCTCAGGCTCCTCATCTGAAATATAAGTAAAACTATGTTAATTTTTATTTCTTAAAATTGTTTGCGGGATGTTGTCAATACATATGATGTTTAAAATGAATAATATATCTGAGAGTGGTACCCCAAAGTGTTAGAATTAGATCTTTATGATGAAAGATGTTCTTCCCTCAACGGGATTTAAACTCACATCTTTGATACACTACAGCAACACTCGCTTAACCGCATGTCCAGCACTCAAGACTTACAGACTACATCCGCTATATTAGAATAGCATTTCAATAGTCGAAGTGTTAATTTGTAACGGAAGGCGAATCTAGAGATAGACATAAGACATATGTGTTAAGCGTGTAAACATGTTATATTATTATTTTGTACACAATGTGGTTTTTTTATTTGTCAGTAATCTAACTCAACAGGGTTTTTTTTATTCCTTATGGAATAATGATGACAAATATTATGGTGATAATCATCTGAACAATTTATCGCCTATAATACACTTATAATTTTCCTTTTTTGTGGTATGCGTTGGTATCTCTATAAGTCATTATATCAACAGACATATATCTCCATAATTGTATCGTTTTTTTGTTTATTACCATCGTTGAATGTATAGACTAGTGTATATAAAAAAATGAAGATGTGGTATGATTGCCAATGAGACAACTATCCACAAAAGTCAAAAATGACACAGACAATAACAACTATAGGTCACCGTACGGCCGTCAACAATGAGCAAAGCCCAAACCGCATAGTCAGCTTTAATAGGCCCCGATAAGACAATGTAAAACAATTCAAACGAGAATGTTTACTCTTAAGACAGGTAATGTATAAAAATATGTATTTGACCTTTCATTACTGAAATATGTTCGTACTACCTTAATATGGATGGTCAATTTCTCGGTGCAATTGTAATAAAATGAAATGTTCGCTCTGGAACCAAATGTCTTTCGTTTTAATGACTTAATTTGATAAAAAAAAATACTGTTAATTATTATTATTATTATTATTATTATTGCTATCATTATTATTATTATTATTATTATTATTATTATTATTATTATTATTATTATTATTATTATTATTATTATTATTATTATTATTATTATTATCATTATTATTATTATTATTAAGAGTGCTTATATAGCGCTTATCTAAATAAACAGTTACTCTAAGCGCTTTACAATGCATAAAAAAAATGATACAAGTACATTATATAATATATATATTTCTCTAATTCTATGGAAATTTATTCCTGTCCGAACCCATTGTATGAAAAATTTAATCAACGAGTGGTTGCCGATGATCTCAAAAGATCATTGGCTGAATTTAAGGGTCATTAACTTTTTAGCTAACTGGATAATTCAAAATATGCTAACAGGTGTTAATGAAATTGACAACTTTGTGGAATTTGAAAGGCACTAAAGGGGAATTTTTATTTAACAAAAAAAGAAAATTTATTTTTTAATCATTAAAGAAACAGATTCTTACATAGTTACTCTTGGATTATCGGATTTATCCAATCTCGATAGTTGAATTATAAATTTTAAATTGATAATTATACTATCCCGATTGTATAAATCCGATAATCCACTAGTATCAATGTAAGAATCTATATATACATCTGGAAAAAAGTATTGCAACACTTCCATTGAAAACAATGTTAAATGACATGATTGTAGAATGTGTATAATTTGGGTTTTACCAATTACTTTTAATCCGTTTATGTTTTAAAATTTAAATTCATGGTATTAACTTACTTTTCATCCAATATTAATGATACATGGATAGGACACAAGAGCTACACGGAAATAGTCTTTCGCGCATTTCACAAAAATGTTAATTTTGCAGGACTGATTTTTCTCAAAACATTAGTTCTTCAATAATTACAGATATGATTTGCATTTAACTCATTCACAACTGTTTGAAATGCTCAGTTCAATTAATGTGTTCTGTATCAGATGGTTACTTTGCTGTAAAAATTACTTTTATAGAATGTCAGTATAGAAGACTAGAAAAAGCTTGAATAACTTTTTCAGTACAGCTTCATTGATGCGTCTCTCTAGTCTTGTTTTTGCCTGCAATGTAAGTTATTAACACAAGTTCAATTCTAAACCATAAACGGATTCAAAGTATTTGGTAAAACCTAAATTATACACATTTTACAATCATGTCATTATACATTGTTTTCAATGTAAGTGTTGCAATGCTTTTTTCCAGTTGTATATATAAACAAAATCAAAAATTATTAAAAAATCTATATGTCTAAATGTCAATATAATCAAAATAGAAACCGTAAAAATACAACTCAATATATAAAAATCTAAAATTGTTCATAAAAAATAATTTTTGAATAAAGATAAATTTTGAAAAATACCAAAAGAAAATCAACAGAAGAGCTTCAATTTAGAAATTGGACTTATAGCTTTATGTCTAAAAATAAAAAGAGTAAAGGAAATAGATATGTAATAAAAGGAAAGTAAGTATGAGAAATGTCTAAAAAAAAGTGTAAAGGAAATAAATATACTAAAAAAGTAAGTAGATTACATTGAAATGGAAACTAAAATCGAATAAAGTTCTAATACTGTCCAATTATGAATCATATGAAAAAGCCTGTCTGAATAAATAAGTTCTTCTTGAAAGCATTCATAGACTCTGTGTTTCACAGTTCTTTTGGTAAATCATTCAATAAAATGGCGGCCGCTCTATCAAACCGTCTCTCTCCGTATGTATTTGTTGTAACTGTTGATTTGACTAGAAGCATATTGTTTTTAAACCGAAGAATGCCTATTGGCTTGTAAATGTAAGCTAGTTACTGAAGGTACATGGGTGCTTCCTGTTTCAGAGGTTTCAACACATAAAGCAATACTTTGTATTGGCAACGTAATTTAAAGTTTCGGTCCAAAAACGGATCACTGCGGAACACCATATTCAGATGAATATCGTCCGACTGAACAGAACCGATTGCGATACGCGGATCTCTAACAGTAAGATATGATAACAACCAATTTAGCGCGGCTCCAGATATTCCGAACGAGTATTCAAGTCGCTGTCGTAAAATGGAATAGTCGAAGACGTCAAATGTTGCCGAAAGGTCTAACATTAATAAAACTACACAACAGTTATTATCAAATGCAACAGCTATGTCGTGATGAACTCGTAGCACTGCCGTCTCGGTGAATTGGTAAGCACGATAAGCCGATTGAACATTAACAAAACGATCGTTCGACTATTAATAATTTGTATATGACAACAAATGTTAAGTGGTTAGAAACAAAATGTTTAATATAATTTGGAAAAGACCTTTTTAAGGCATGCACAGTTGGGAGCAGAGCAAGCATTACATAAAGTAAACGCACGTTAACGCTGCGTGGATATATTTCATTGGGTAATTGCATTTTTTGCGTTCACTTTAATTTAGTGTTGTCAAATCGTATACTTTTGCCTAACAGGTTAATCGTATAATCGTTCGACCGATTAACCGGTTAACTGGTAGCTTAAGTTAATGTTTGAAGGCCTTAGCAATAGTACCCTTCACATCGATATAAGAAGATGTGGTATGAGCGTCAATGTGACTACATTCCATCCAGGTCAAACATTTACGTTTCTATAATACGATGAATTGAAGTTTAGCCTTTGGTTTTATAAGGCTTGTATGTGAAGATTCCTGTCGAAGTTTGACTTTTAATAATCGAATACACGGTATCAACTATGGCGTTTGTATTAACTTCAAATTGAAAAATAAAAAAAAAACGTCTTGATATCGTAGAAATGAATATAATCTGAAACGGATGACTCTTCCATTTTGTCTTGTTGTCTCCGAAAATAATGTGAGGTGTTTCAATTAAAATTGATTAATCCTGATATTTGTATCATGAAGTATACATTGATTACATTCACGTTGGTTTGCTTTTTACAGTTTTTGATTTAGCATTTAGTTTAAAGTATGACAAAGACTTGCACGACGGAGATTGCACATCCAGATGTCTACACAATATAAGATCAAAAATGAAATAATGAAGTAAATCGTAAAATTAAATCGTATTACTGATTAAAAATTATGTAAAAAAACTATATGAATTAAGTTTCTTATCCTTCATTGAACTTTTGATGTCGTCCCTAACCGGTTAACCGTTGACAACAATACTTTAATTACGTTAACGTGGACAAAATTGAAATCTCTAATGTCTACCTGAGTGAACTTTAAAGTAAACAGGGCTGTACTACAGATTTAACAAGTTTATTCGTACGTGCACTTAAAAGATGCGGACAAATAATTGTGTTATATGAGTCAGCCTTAGGTATCAAAACTACTAAAATTAATTTACGACTCAATAAATTGAATAAAAAGAGGATATGCTGGAAATCTAAATTGATGCGGACAAAATTTAGTAGTCATTGTGTTCCGAAACTGTCATCGTTTTTTAAACAATCCTTTATGACATAGAAATATAACTAATTTACTATACGGCTATATAGATTTACATAAAATGCAAATTCTGTCAGTTTTTGTTGATACGGACGAATTATGTTGTTATACAAGTCAGCCTAAGGTATCATAACTACTGAAATTTTGTTACGATTTAATATTTGAATATAAAGAGGACATGGTGGCACTATAAATTGATTGAGACAAAATTTTGTAGTCATTGTGTTCCAATGTTGCTCTCATCGTTATTATACAATCCATCTTGGCATAGAAAATGTAAAGGGGACAAATGTTTTTGATACAGTCAATACATTTTTCTTAATATATTTGATTTGAGCAGGAACTTATATATTGATATACTGTTCCAAGTTTCTCGCCTGTCTAAGATGAGAAAGCTGCTGGATTTTGTTGATGATTTAATTATTTAAATAAAAGAAGGACACGCCTGAATTGTTTATTTGTGCAGAAAAAGAAACATACTATGGTTAATTTTCATTAATTATAGAGTTGTAATATCATTAGATATAATCGTTATATATGTCAATCGACAAAAACCAGTTGATTATTGAATTGTAATATACCTTAAAATTTGATATGTACGGTCAGTGTATCGAGGATACGAGACAATCTGCATTAACGCGCGTAACAAACAATAAAACGTCCGATTACTTTTTACGATAAACAGAAGACGCGTTTCTTTTCACGTTAACGCGAAGTAAACGCGACAATAAACGCCGGTTTACTTTAATGTCTACCGAAATTTCGGAATTAACAAACAGTTAACGTGGCGTTTACATGAAGTTGAGTCTACCAGATACGGATTGACTACTTATCAACACATGCAAAAAACACACGTTTTAATTCCAAAAAATGCCGCAGTGTTTCGTCAATATGTTTTATTTAAATAGATAGGACTATATAGTAAAGAAGAAGATCGTACAACTTATAATATAACTTAAACAGTATGTTCTTACTAATACTGAATATGTTGTGCCGTTCGAAAAATGTTATAAAAATAATCCTCATATAAGTATCATAAAAAACAACATCCAATGCCATACCGTCCTTTATATTATCTTTGAAAAATGTCGATTATTCCGTTAATTATTGTAAGTCGTGTTAAGTAATATTATACAGTTATTGACTTATGATGAGGTTGCTACAATGATCTATCAACCCAAGAGATATCAAGTTCACCGAGGCAAAACACAGAGGTTGAATGTCATATCTCTTGAGTTGATACATCAACTGAAATCAAAAGTCAACAATTGTGTTATAATATGACTAATTATCCTTCACCAGTTCAAGTTGAGTATAAAATAAAATTTCCTAAAACACATAAAAAACGGAAAAGGAAGAAAATTACACCAATAACAAGAAGAATAAATGCAACAGAAGTATACCACTAATCGAAATTCATAAATCGATTGAGAAAAAAATAATCCGGGTTTCAAACTAAAACTGAGGGAAACACATCAAAAATAAGGGTAGAACTACGACACAACAGAAACACAACCTTAAAATGTTACACACACAGAAACGAACTATAATATAACAATGGCCATGTTCCTGACTTGGTACAGGACATTTTAAGACAAAAATTGTGGGTTGAACCTGGTTTTGTGGCATGCCAAGCTTCCGCTTTTATGGCAATATTAAAAATAACATTAAAATGACAAAATTACATGATAGGACTACAATACTAATAAATGGGAGAACATATATGACAAAGAAACACACGAATAATAGCTAACAGAAGGTACTAGGTTTAACCTTTAATACGTCAGACGCGTGTTTCGTCCACCAAGACTAACCAGTGACGCCTAGAAGAAAAAAAGTTCGAAAACCAAATCAAGTAGAAAGTTAAAGAGCATTAATATTGAGGACCAAAAGTTCTAAAAGGTTGTGCCTATTACAGCAAGGGTTTACTGCATGGAATCAGAACATCCTTATTATTTAGAATACTTCATACTTTTGCAAACAGTACATTTTTATAAAACGACTATATAATAGATATGCATGATAAAACCAACGTGGTGACTAACTGCAGAATAAAAACGTATACATAAAAAAAACATAAACCAGCACATAAGAATTCACAGCTGAGTTTGCCAAAGCGATACACGCATAAGAAGAAAAAGACAAACAAAATGGGAATCAACATGACTTCAAACTCCCACGTCATTGATGTTGCCTTGGAACATCTAAATTTAGGTACAAGGACGTTGTTCTAAATCTTATATTAACTTCGCGTGATTTAAGCCGCAGTGAATATAATGATTTATCATGCTATTAGCCAATGAGTACACAGAAAATTTATAGTCATATGATAATGTATTATGAGTTATGTATTCTGATCGGATATCTTCCACATTTTTTCAGAATATATGTATGTTTTACATTGACTTCAAAATAAACATTTCTGACACTTCAACAACCAACAAAAAGTAATGTATATGATGCACACATACATGTAAATGAAAATTTAAAATTAATTAGAACGTCTTATTAAAAAAATCTAAATTACTCTACAGCGCTGTACATGCAATATGGTGATTAAAACAAATCAATGACAAAAACATAAAACTTGCATAGTGTCTGATAAAAATACAACAACAACTGCCTACCACAAAATAAAAGGTCAATACGAAAAAAAGATGTTTCGGTGTGAATATGATCAGTTTGGTTTTATCTTGATTCAACTTCAACATATAGTGGCTTGATATCCACGTTAACCTGTGTATCGTCTGCATAGCCATGTCATATTTCATCTTTTGGCTTTCAGAAAAGACAGTAAAATTTTGGGCCTCGCACGGAACCTTGTGGAACACCGAATGTTAGATGACATTTCTTTGATGTAGTTGTTCCAATTACCACACGCTGATGTCTATCCGTCACATATGACTTAATCTATTGGTGAGCGGAACCAGTTATGCCAGACGCCCATGACAGACGTTCCCGAATAGATATGTGATCTATAACATTAAATACAAGAGCACCAATACTACTGATGACTGTTTATCTTCAGCCGCATTGATATCATGAAGTACTCCAGCTAATGCAGTTTCAGTTGAATGACGTGGTCTGTATGATGACTGAAGTGTATCACACAATGAGTGAGAGTTCAAATGACATCTTGTATCTTATCAACTACCTATTCTATTTGTAATGAAGAGTAAATTGGACACTGGTGTGTAATTTTTATAAATTTTGTAATTAAGTCCGGGTTTTTTTTTAGCAGAAGAGGTCTCACAAGAGCTTGTTTGAAGTCTTTTGGCACGATTTTCTTATCAAATGATTCATTGACGATATCTGAAATTAGTTGCACAACAAGATCGGAATAGGATCAATATTACAGGAGTTAATTGGTGCCTTTTGCATAGTAGTTCGTATCTCATTATTAGTTGTGTATTTAACAAAGGTGTACCAGTGAATTCAGCATCAGCCTGTAACAATGCAATGTTGTCAACCTTAACTACATTGTGGTCTCTTAGTCCACCTCTTATTGCTACAGCCTTATTGAAAAACAAATCAGAAAATGTCACGTTTAAATTTTCTTAATACGAGGATGAACTTGGCAACGTTTTTTGTTGTTGTTACCTATAAGATATTTTGTTAGTTTGAATATGTGATTGTGGTCATTTCCACAACTCTCAATTTTAGAAGAGTAATAAGTTTCCTTGGCGATATACAAAGTTTACCAACAGTTCTTCACTTTTCCTTTAAAATTTGATGATGGACTTTTTTTTATGTATCATATAAATCACTTGAAGCATATTAAAGAGGGAACTGGTAGGGTTCGTGTAACTGGTATGCTCATTGTTGATTGGTATTCACTGTTTGGTCCATGCAACCTATATCACTGCCCTAAAAGAAATGCAGTTGTATCACACTTATCGAATATACAAGCACATAGAGGCCAAATACAGACAAAGGTCGGGTTGGCCTTTATTATTTATTAACAGTATAAGTATGAGTTCTTACTAACCACAAAGTATTTAAAAAGTGTTGAGCATTATGTGCTCCAAGTTCGACAAATAAAATCCTTATATCTTAGGACAACCGTTTAAACATTTTCATCCTGAGGTGTATGCGAGTAGTTTGTATCATTTCGTTTGGTTATATGAAAATACTGATGCGATTCGGTAAGAAAATAAAGATGAGCGTGTTTGTAATTATGATATTGCTTAAGATAAAAACATACAAACGATGTTCGCATAGTTATATAATGTTGTTAAAATTTATTATCAAATTATACATATACATCTTATCTTGTCATACTATCTTTCCAGGCGAGTGACATATTTTCAAAAAGACGCTTAGTTAACGACTTTAATGGACCCACCGAACATACGGCTATATTATATATCATTCGAAAGCTTATATCTGTACTTTATTTTTTGCCTGGTCGTCAAAAATTCGTACGGTGCAATTTTTGTTAATTCAAGGTCAAAGGTCAAAACTGAACATTCAAAAAGTTTGCTAGAATTGTTTAATCATTTATTGAAATCTACCCCTTATCTCTTGTGATAATTTTTGGATGCAACAATCTGGAGAATGTAACTTTCTGAAAACTTTTCTGAATAAGGGAGTGTTTTATATTGCTATCGACTTATTTATCAATGCATCATTCATCAATAAATGTATTTTATAAATTAGCAAATATTTATCATAATGCTTTTTGATCAGTTGTATGGAACGCCGGAACTGTCTTATAGTGTAAATATTTAATGTGTTTTGTCGCTTTGCCGTTACGTCCTGTCATTTCTTTTTTATGTTATGTGCAGATGCCTTTATATCCTGACACGGCATCTCTGTGTTATGTCATATTAGTAATTCGTTTGGTCAAACAATTGTATGATATGTCATTGCTAAACTTTGTTGTGTAAAATATGCATTACATTATGCTGTAACTACTATATATTCTGTGAATACTTCGGAACTTTATGATCAACCACCTTTACATTCTCTCATATTTTATCTATGTTGTGTCTATTCTTCTTTTACGTAAGTCAGTTAATAATTGCGTCCTGTCTCAAATGTTATTGCTATGTCAAATGTTCTAGACGTTTTGTTTTGATTCACCTTTGTTCTATGTAAATCTCATGATATTATAGTCTTTTGGCGTTATGTTGCGTTTATACATATGTATATCCAGTGAAAAACATAATACATCATGGTAAAATTCATATGCGTTTTGCCGTACAGTTGATACTCTCTGTGAGCATTCATTACGTGATGTGCAAATGCCTTTTACATTATGTGTAAACAACTAATACGTTTTGTGCAAACCTCGTTTACCTTATGTGCATACATCGTTCACCCTATGTGCAAACATCGTTTACCTTATGTGCAAACATCTATTACGTTATGTGCATATACCTATTAAGTTATGTATAAAAACTACATCATTATGTGCAAACACTATTACTTTATGTGCAAATACCGCTTACATTATGTGCAAACACCATGGAAGTTATGTGCAAATGCCCATTACATTATGTCCAAACATCTATTACGTTATGTGCCAACACCTATTTCGTTATGTCCAAACACCTACTACGTTATGTGCAAACACCTATTACGTTCTGGTAAACGCTTTTTTGCCACAGATTTAAAAACAAAACGCATCAGTGATATGCATTTTGAAAATGAAGAAAATTAAAATTTTACCTTTCTTGCAAACTGTGCATGGATTTTTATAATTATATTGATTGATGTAAAACTGCTATATACATACAATGTATCTAGTTTTATGGGAAATTATTTTGCTCCACTTTAAAAGTGTGCATTATGCATCCATGCTGTTGTTTTTTCTATGGTCGGGTTGTTGTCTTTTTGACACATTCTCCATTTCCATACTTAATTTTTTTTGAAAATTTGTTCACTTTACTTGTGGAAAATTTTAACAAATATACAGACACGACTCTAACTTTCCAAGAGGTGCAACTGAAAGGAACAAAACGATATAAAATAGAAGATGTGGTACGAATGACAATGTGACAACTCTACACAAGAGACCAGGAGAATTTTTTATTACCCTCCCAGTATGGTTTTCATATGTACTAGATTAATGCTACAAATGTAATGACGTCTCCCACGATTCACGTAGCAGCTAAGGAATCCTACAAAATGTTTATGATTTTATTTTCGTTCATTTCCTTTAACAGTTGTGAATATTATTCTGAATAACCTTCCTAAGACTTATTATATCCTCCGTCCCTGACAAGGCGTGTTGAAAAGTTGGATGTCCTGAAAAGGGGTGGTCAGGTGACCCGCCCCTCTTATCTGACACTTTTTTTTTTTTTAAACTCACAGGGATGTTGGAAAAATTTGATCCGATTTTGGATCAGGCAGGTAGACGGGTGTAACAAAAAGCTGCATTTTCTCTAAAAAAAATTGTTTTTTTTCATATTAAAAATGCCTTATCCTGTAATCCACAAAAATGACGCATACACATTTTATTCTGGATGAAAGGGTTATGCAGCCTTTTTTCACCTTCACTGGCCATACTCGAAATTAAATCCCGCAACTTGAAACTCCCGATAATGACTTTCATTTATCCGTATTTGGTCCAGTAACTTTTCGAATCGTGTCATCAAGAACGATACAAAAAATAAATACATTATCTAGTAAATTGTTATTGTTGTCTTCAATTCTTTGTTTTATAAGTGATGTGTATATAGTTTCTTTTGTTGTCTATAAGAATGAATAAATAATGTCGTTGCTAAAATGGTCATCATAACATAATTTTCCCTTTGAATTTCAGAAAATACTGACTATCTATAAAAAAAAAATGTGGTATGCATGCCAATGAGAAAATTCTCCACGAAAGACCAAACTGACAAAGAAATAAATAACAATAGATCCCCTTATGGCCTTTAACAAAAACCCATACCGCATAGTCAGCAAATCTATTTTTTTTAACCCATTTAGTTTTTTCACCAGTTTAAAAAAAAAATTGTTACAGTTAAGTAATTCGCTTTTATCCTGCTATTAGCTAGTTATTGTATACAAATAACAGGTAAACAACATTTTTTTTGCTTTGTGCAAATAAAGGAGTAGGTCCGGTAAGGACCGATTTTGGCCTCAAATTTCAGGTTCATCTGACGAAAGATTTTGACCATTTTTCAAACACTTCAGTGTCTATTTCATTTGAATCAATCAATTGATGTGAAAGATTTTTACTGATAATGTCATTAAAAACGATCCGATTCAAGCTCAAATATGAAAAATCTATCAAATATGCCGAAAAATGTCAATTTTCAGTCGGTTTTGGGCAAAAATGAAAGTGGCCGCATTCGTGTTCATCCTTAACCTTTATATATGTTATGTATTATAATAAAATACGACTTACGTTTCAATATTAAGGATGAACACGAATGCGGCCACTTTCGTTTTACAAGAAAACCGTCTCAAATTTAACTAAAATGCTAGAGTTGTGAAGATTTCAGTTATTTAGCATGACTTTATGGTGCTAGTACCCGATATATGTGCATTGTATTGTCAAAAACAACCCATATTTGTGTAGCAGAAGCATTCTACTGTCCAATAAATAACTAAAAGTTTACATTTTAACAATTTTGTAAAACTGCTATATTTTGGGGTCAAAAAGGGGTCTTACTGGACCTACTCCTTTTTCTGCTACCCGCTTGCATGTTGATCAATCGGTAATATGGATTTCTTTCTGGTATTAGTATTTTGGGGTTTTCTTCGAATCCGCGTTTCAATAGTTGTAAAAAATCAGAGACAATGGTTAAGATTTAACATCTTATTCTCAAATACCAGGTGTAAATTGTAAACAATATATGTACATTGTCATAAATAAAAATGTATTAGTTCTCGCTGCGAAACAGGAGAAAATTCGGCAAGCCTCGCTTTTCGTCCTGTTTATAAAGCTCGTACAAATAAATGTTACGTTTACCGACAAAGTACATTTATAATCAATACATTATTCCACAGTTGTTGATATGAATATATTTTTTTGTTCAATATTTCAACGAATATCGTCGTATAAACTAGAAACATAAACTTATTTTCCGAACGGAGAGTCATAAATTCAATGAATATTATTACTGGATATACGGTATAAACGATAAGCTTCGATGCGTTTAGTTATGAACGCGAATGGTTCGATAAATATAGCCAAATACACAATTAAGCCAAATGTTCATAAAAGGAATTTGCTAGCCTGCACATCATTATTCTGACAAATCTTATTTTAAAAAATATAAAATTTCATACAAATACATTCTATTGGATCTAAATGTTATCAATCTAAAATATGTTTTGACAGTTTCCGTTAAATATTGCCATTTTTGTCGAGCCTTCGACTTAAGTCGAAAAAGCGAGACATAGCGATCCTACATTCCGTCGTCGTCGGTGTCGTCATCGTCGTCGGCGGCGGCGTCCACAAATATTCACTCTGTGGTTAAAGTTCTTGAAATTGTAATAACTTTCTTAAACTATACTGGATTTCTACCAAACTTGAACAGAAGCTTGTTTATGATCAAAAGCTACATGTAGTATCCAGAATTAAAATTTGTAAAAAATAAAATTCCATTTTTCCGTATTTTACTTATAAATGAACTAAGATTTTCTGCCAGAAAATATTACATTCACTCTGTGAAACAACATATTCACTCTGTGGTTATAATGTAATATTTTTAGAATTTTAATAACTTTCTTATACTCTTTTGGATTTGTACCAAACTTGGATAGAAGCTGGTTTGTGATCAAAAGCTAGTATCTAGAAGGAAATTTTGTTTAGATTTTGTACCTGTGTTTTACTTATGAATGGACTTCCAGTCTGAAGTTCATTTTTTTAAAACATTTATTAGATTCATAAACTAGCTTGTATTTTTACAGAAGCTTGTTTGTGATCAAAAGCTAATATCTAGAAGGAAATTTTGTTCAGATTTTGTACCTGTGTTTTACTTATGAATGGACTTCCAGTCTGAAGTTCATTTTTTTAAAACATTTATTAGATTCATAAACTAGCCTGTATTTTTACCAAACGTGGACAGAAGCTTCTTACAATCAAAGATCGTATCAAAGGGAGTATTTTTATAGACTTTTTTCCTCATTTTTGTTGAGCCTGCGATTAACAGTAAAAGAAGTCGAGACACTGGGTTCCGCTGAACCCTTACGAATTTTTAGATATATCGGTCCCCCTTTTCTCGGCTACTGTTAAAGCGAGACGTTTTTTTTTTTTTATATAAATGGCTAGCGAGGCATGAAGTTCATATGATTCAATCCAAATTATCCTCAAAGTGCGGAAACAATCTTGAGTTGGTGCAATCTTGTTCGCCTTGAAATCGACGTAACATATTCAGAATTCTTTATACAAAAATCACCAATATAACGAAGAGAAAACTGTGACAGACTTTAACACGAAAAGGAAGGCTAAAATTCTTCTGTAATTGTCATGCTACTGATTATAAATTAAGAAAGTTCACTTGTCATGATTTGTATTATTGGAATTTCGGAACCCTCTTGTTCATCCGTTTAAAGCACCATGAAACAATTGCCAGCTAACTCCCAGTTTCAAAAATCTTTAAATGTGCAGTATGTCATTGATACGATTTGAGTTCTTAAAATGAATCAAGATAATATAAGGACAATAAGACATTTGTAAAAAATATAAAACCCTTGTTATGTTTTATTACCATTTGAGAACATCTTTATGTTAAAGATATGAATCAAAGTACTGAAATACTGAACATCGGATGACCGCAAGTTCTTGTGGATGGTTACAAGCACTTGTCTCAGAAAACAAAATCACATCTTGTTACCTGAAAGTGACGTTAAAGTACAGAGTGATTCTGACATTTATTTTTTCTGTGCGTGGATGATAAATTCACCCTCATCGTAGAAGTGATACAAATTAGTAAACTCTGTTTTTTTGTTATACAATATTTTGATATTTGTAAATTACAGTTACATGACTGTATATATAATTTTCATCCATTTGTATATCATTCTATTGCACTATATTAATTAAAGTGCTGTGCAAGTGCATGGTGGACATTCTTCTTTTCGATTTTTCATATAGATTGCATTTGAGTGGGCATTCATATTTTCCAGCAAAACATTCAATGTCCCACGCAGAGACAGGGAGCAAAGACAGATAACTCTGCATGCCAGGGATATCGCAAACGTTCTTGAGATATTTCTCCGCATGCGGTAACACACTTTTCTGTACGTGTGTATAAATATTAAAGATGTTTTTACTTTATTTATGTTTCTAACGAGTTAAACGAAATTTTCATATTATTAATTTATGTTAAAAAAAAAAACTATTTTTTTTTCTCTTTTTGATTTCTCAATCAATAACCAGTGGCGGAACCAGAATTTTTGAAAAAGATGGAGCTGAGTTAGTTGGTTCTATAAGCAGTTTGATTAAGAGGGGGCTCGGGACTCAGTTTTGCCGAAACTCCCTGCTAATTAAAAAAAATACAAGATAAGAGGTGGCGAGAAAATATCTTCGTCCTCAGTCAATATAATCTAAATAGACGCATATATAATGTGTTGACCTTGTCAAAAGTCTTTAGTTCATAAATGTAATTTGGCGCCTTCCAAACCCATATGTTATAATTATGTATGCAAGATATGGCGACCTATGAAATGACCCGCTTGGTGCAGATGGAAAAGAACATTACATAAATAAGGCCGTTAGTGCTTTCGTTTGAATTGTTTTACATATTCTTTTCGGGGCCTTTTATTGTTGACTATGTGGTATGGGCTTTGCTCAATGTTGAAGGCCGTACGGTGACCTAAAATTGTAAATTCCTGTGTCATTTTGGTCTCTTGTGGAAAGTAGTCTCATTGGCAGTCATACCACGTCTTCTTTTTTTTTTATATCAACTTATTTTCCGTTCACATTTTCCGTAAAGAAATGAGGTTGCATTTTGTTTTTTACATGTAGCTTTTTTTTTTTGCTACGAATAACAGGGCAGAGCTTTTAGTTTCAGTCGATATACACGCCATCTTGAAATAATTACTATTCACATATCAATTATGTTTGGTTGCTTCATGATGTGGCTGAAATTCAGCAACAACTATTGGCTTAAATGAGATAAATATTTACAGACTGTTCTCTTCTGAGGACATCAAATGCCGGAAAATTAACTGTGTGTATTACATTTCAGATCAAATGTTATTAATTCATGGTCGTTTTATTATGCATAAAATACTCACTGAAATTTTAAAAATATAATATCAATCATTAATACGTTTTTACTTGCATTGCTAATCTGCAATATGTAGACGTTACGAGCGATGCTCGTGCCCGTACGTTATCGCTAAAATCTGACGTTTTTCATGGTTTAGGCGCATAGAAAAATACTTCTAGAATAAGTAAAGTTAATGTACCTGTCTAGTTAGGGGGAGGGTTGGGATCCCGCTAACATGTTTAACCCCGCCACACTATGTATGTATGTGCCTGTCCCTAGTCCATGTAGACAGGAGCCCGTTATTCAGTGGTTGTCGGTTGTTTATGTGTTACATATTTGTATTTCGTTCATTTTAAATAAAATACGGCTCTTAGTTTTCCCGTTTGAATTGTTTTACATTGTCATTGCGGGGCCTTTTATAGCTGACTATGCGGCATGGGCTTTACTAATTGTTGAAGTCCGTACGGTGACCTATAATTGTTAATGTCTGTGTTATTTTGGTCTCTTGTGGAGAGTTAATTGTCTCATTGGCAATCATACCACATCTTCTGCGGGACCCCCAATTACGGCTTCAGTTGTTCTCGACAATTGTCGGTATGGGGACTTTATACTTCAAATGGAATTATTTATGCAGTCTTTGTAAGTACCAAACACATAGTTTTCACAAGAATAACATGACAGATACGTAACTGTCAAATAAGCATCATTCAAAGAAGAAGAAAAACTTGATAGAGACTTTAAATATTAGGAACGATTTAAAAGATATTGTGTCACGATCAATACTCCCGATTCGGCGCTTACAATACAGTAACTTAGTGTCGTTCAAATGTTTTCCGCAATATTTAAAAAAATCTACCGCAGATTGTAGTATTTCGTTCCCGCGAAAAAAAATAATGTCTTCTTGAAAAAGCCCCCGGCTGCGTCCTAATGTCCCTTTCACGAAGTTTCGAAGAATAATTTCGAATAAAAATTTCATATTCGTGTTGGAAACTAATGTCGGTTTAGTAACATTCAAAAACAATTTCGTGACTCATACTGAACCGATAATATAAAGTGATAATACATGAAATATCCGGCAAACTTTCTACTCCGTCTGATGTCCAGCGAATTTGTCTTAAAGTTCTCTAAAGTTATTCAACATGTTACCCGGTTTAGTGTATTTTCAGACAAGTGTAAGTTTTTTCTTAGTTTTTACAGTAATATATTCGTATCGTTTCAAAGAAACATTGGGAGCATCATCCGAAACATTCTTCGTCCGTAAATTTTAAAGAAGACTCTTTAGTGCTATAAGATAGAAACGCAAAAAAAAAATTACGTACAATTACGCACCCAAGTTTTACTCGTTTAAACTTGCAAGTGCTGCACTTAATTTAAAATTTGCGAGTAAAAATAAAACATTCAATCTGTTCCGGGTTGAGGGCAACACTTATCAATATCATAGAATGATAAAAATAATCAGAAAAATCAGTAACATATAGATAAATCAAATCGTAGTTTAAAAAGTATCTCTCTATATATGTAGAACAATATATGCACCGACAATCGACTAAGTTGTGCGCTTGTTCTGTGTGTTTTAATGGCACTGCGTTTTTTGTTGCTTTGGCTATTCAAAACGACGTCAGGTTGCCGCCGTAAGAAATTTAATGCGTGCGACATTTAGTCACCAATTTTCAAACATTGTTTTCTCGGAAAGTACGAATGCAATGGAGATAAATATAGATATTTTGAAAATATTAGAAAAATAACATGTCTATATAAGACTTTGATTGGCGACTATAAAGTGCAAAACTAATCATCGTTTTCGTTTATTTCGACTGGACGCAACGTTTTTGTAAAAAAATAAACGCGTGACATTTTATTCACCAAATTAAAAAATGTAGGATCTTTTTTGTTTTTGTGTTTAATCGATTTTGCCTTTGAAATTAATTAATTACAAAAAAATAGCATTAAACTAGCTATACCATTTTCTCACCTGATGACATCATTTATCCGTATTTTTTAACTGTTTTCGTTAAAGTAGTTTCGAAAATGGAGATGGGACACTATGAAACTTTGCAGATTTGCATGGCGTAACAGAATAAGACGCCATTAGCCGTAAAAAAAATATATATCATAGTGGGTTGTCATTTCATGGCAATTCGCGGCAACAAACAAAATAATAAAAATCGGCGAAAAAAAGTTGAAAAGAAGGCTTATTCTTCAGTTTTCGTCATTAAATATTACCCGGGACAGCCCATTATTTTTCCAAAATCCAGAATCAAATGCATAACAACACGAAGAAATGCGTTTTATCATGTTTTAATGGACATAATTGAAAAAGGACATTTATATCCAGCACAATGATATCTTTGTTTTACTTAAAATACGTTTTTTCTGCACCTGCAGCGCATTTTTATTCACAAAACATACAAAAACGTAAACGGTACGAACATCGCGCGTAACGTCGTACGATTTGTTTGCTTAAAATGTTCCTGTACAATGTTTTCAAAAATGCATTAAATGTATTTTATGACTTTTGTCAATTTAGGCACACCTCCAGAGAGACAAATCTCGAGAATCGTGTCTATATATTTGTAAATATTTGAATTTTCAACAAGTAAAGTGAACAAAATATAAAAAGAATGGATGTATAACGCACACTCTTTAAGTAGAACAAAAAACTAAATATTTATAAAACATTTTTATATCAATCAATATATAAAAATATTCTACATTTCCAATACTAAATCAGCAACCCAATGCTCACATATTACCTTCAGTTCACTTTCAGCATCCAATGGATATTAGCTTGAAACAGAATACAGCGAAGTAGTTCAGAGCTTTTTAGAAAGCTAAAACTTACAATTTTCTTAATTTTCAAAGGGTATATCACTGATGCGTTTTGTTTTAATCTGTGTCAAAAAAGCGTTTACCATAACGTAATAGGTGTTTGCACATAACGTAATTGGTGTTTGGACATAACGTAATAGGTGTTTGCACCTTGCGTAATAGATGTTTGGACATAATGTAATAGGCATTTGCACATAGCATAATCGGTGTTTGCACATAATGTAAACGGTATTTGCGCATAACGTAATAGTGTTTGCACATAGCGATGTAGTTTTTATACATAACTTAATAAGTATTTGCACATAACGTTATAGGTGCTTGCACATAAGGAAACGATGTTTGCACATAAGGTAAACGAGGTTTGCCCAAAACGTATTAGTTGTTTGCACATAATGTAAAAGGCATTTGCACATCACGTAATGAATGCTCACAGAGAGTATCAACTGTACGGCAAAACGCATATGAATTATACCATGATGTATTATGTTTTTCACTGGAGATACATATGTATAAACACAACAAAACGCCCAAAGACTATAATATCATGAGATTTACATAGAACAAAGGTGAATAAAAACAAAACGTTTAGACCATTTGACATAACAATAACACTTGAGACAGGACGCAATTATTAACTGACTTACGTAAAAGAAGAATAGACACAACATAGATAAAATATGAGAGAATGTAAAGGTGGTTGATCATAAAGTTCCGAAGTATTCACAGAATATATAGTAGTTACAGCATAATGTAATGCATATTTTACCCAACAAAGTTTAGCAATGACATATCATACAATTGTTTGACCAAACGAATTACTAGTTTGTCATAACACAGAGATGCCGTGTCAGGATATAAAGGTATCTGCACATAACATAAAGAAGAAATGACAGGACGTAAAGGCAAAGCGACAAAACACATTAAATATTTACACTATAAGACATAGTCGTATTGTTTAGTATATCCTATTTAATTAAGCCCATGTTAACTTATATATGCTATTTGAGAATTGATGTTCGCGTCATATACTCTGGGACAATACGCTACCATTGTACATTATTTCAAGACGTAAATGTGTGTCTAATTGTCATAGTTAACAAGGTATGAAACTACTTATTATGCACCTACATTTTCACATTGAGGACTAAATATCTAGAAACAGTTTTGTGAATCAGAACTTGTCTACAGATCTGTTTCTGCTTGCTGATCCAAAGACAGAAAGCGTCTATTTTTGTCTAGGATGGTAATAATATAAAATACGATACATTTTATAAAATATCTAAGCAACATAATGCAAAACAAACAAATGACGAAAGACCAAACTTTGGCGGCGGAACAAATATAATAATCATAATAATAGCAAATAATTACATTAGATGTATGTTTCATTTTAATATTTTATTCTGATTGGCTAACTGCACATCACGTGTTATTCCGTAAGCAATTGCAATGCTCAATACAACTTTTCACTCATGATAACACGTGCTCCAACAATAAAGTGCACAGGTGAATTAAATAACAAAATATATAAAATTCGTGTTTTCATGATCATAGCTAAAAAATGTAATTATAAGTATTGAATGCTTCTTTTTGTAACTTTATAGGGTTGTAAAAGCGTTGACCGTGCGTACATTTTTAGAATGAAGCGCTTCCGCGCTTCATACAAAATGTACTTCGGTCAACGCTTTTACACCCCGATAAATTTACAAAAAGAAGCATTCAATTCTTAAGAAGAAAACCAATTGCTTCCTAGGACTGATGCAGACCCGAAGTCTGCTCAAGACATGACCTGTGGGCAAGTCAGCTACAAACTAAACATGTGGAGAGGTCTACCTAAAACCAGTGTACAGGTCTGCTACTGACCAGACATCAGTCTGCTTCTGACAGATTACCGTGTTTCGGACTTTTCATATTATACCTTATATGTTTTTATTCAACAATAATCGCATTGTTCTTTTTCACAGTACATCAAATTTCTACACGATACCCATAAGTGTACACAGTACACAAACATTTTTGTTTTAATTTAATTTTTTTATTTTTTTTTAAATGATACCAATAAAATTACATAAAAGTGATCGACAAATACATATGCATCTATCTTGAAATAGCTTCTTTTTTTTTAAAAAAAAGGTTGTCAAACACATTGGAAAAAATATTTTGATATGATGGGATACACACATACTACTAACGTTGCTTTTTTCCAAATTTATTACCCTTGTCTAAAGTTGTTGTTTTTTTCTGCTTGTGCAAGTATTTGTTTAACATTCACAAGTCAGTATACATATTCATAACATGTTTATTGTTTCATTGTGTAATGAGTAATCCGTTTAAATTTTTTTTCATTAAATGTGGTTGTGTGTGTATGTGGCTTTATTTTTTACACCACATATATTGAACAATCCTATCTGGACGTGTATGTTCTGCATACGTGAATTATTTTGCAATTTGCAATGAAACATTAGATTTAAGAATTTAAAGTTTGAATTGCGTGATTTTCAATTAAAAATGTGTTATTGATAGATGTACGTCATTTCTTTCCTCTCAAGTGTTCTGTTTAGCTTTTGACTACTTCATAAAGTCACATGTGTTACGAAGACCCTTTTAATGTTCCAATTGGCGATCACAACCCCGTTTATACCCCGACAGTTTCCTAAATATATACTGACATCTCTTTGTAATTATCATATTACAAAAATCGACACATGTGTAATCCGTTTTTTTTACTCTATTCATTACATTGATCGTTATGAACCTTGTTTGTCTAGGATATCCTATACGATATTTAGAAAAAATGTTTAAACGAAAATTGTTAGTTGTTCGGCTATCGCAGGTGTTGCTTAGTTATGAACCATCGATTACAAATTGTACCTTGGACATCCGAAAACATATACTTATTTTGTACATGAATGCAATATTTGCCCCTGAATATAAAGATACCAAATATAACAACATGCTATAATTATAGTACACTATTCTCAGAGGAGTTTTCTCATACTTTTCATTATAAACACCAATGATAAAGTACACCAATCTGATCAGTGATGTCAGAGTTGGATGATGCAGTCAAAAAGATTGGTTATACAAACCATCCAGAACTTCTGACGTAAGTGACAGTGCAATGAGAGGAAATGCTGGCACTCTAAATTGATGTACTGGTAATTTTTAATGCAACAAACGAGGTAAAAAAATTAACTCTGATTGATTTCAATTTCAGAGCCATGTACACTTATATAGTTAAGGTTAAATACGGTCAGTGTTGTTGATGCAGTCAATGATTTTCATTTTACTAGTCATCCTGAGGTACAGTACAACTTGTATAACTCTCTTAATGATGTACATCCTCTTGAATGGTCAACATCAAACGGTGACCATTTGTTAGGATATCAAAGCTCGAGATGTTGGTCATTTTTGGAGTCATAAAACATAGGTTGGTGTTTGGTATACATATGTTACCTGTTACAATCAATCAGGATTGAAATTTTTCTACTTGATTGTTTCTTAAAATTTACCATAACAGTACAGCTCATATTTCTTTTAAATTTGACATTTTAACCTACTGTTGAAATTGTAAAATAAAATGTTGTTTTGGTCATTGATACTGTATAGTACTTGTTGTTTTTTTCTGTCTTTAATTCTATTTATTTATTTTTTTATTTATTTTGTATGTTTGGATTGCGTTTGATATGCTTTGGTTTTTTTTATAAATATTTTATTATTTGCTTGTGTGCCTTAACGAACTATTCACTAGAGTATGTTCATACCATATTCTAATCCGCTGGTGTACGTCAAACGCGTGATTCTACGTCAGAGTTAATGTTAACCTTACCATGTACTTTTTAGGTAAAAGATTCGGTCCAAGTACATAAAAGCTGGTTATGGCTGCGTGCACATAAATCATTTCCTAACAATACTTTTCGCGTTTAATAGTACTACAAATGCGTTTACGCGATCAACATAAAAGTCGAGAAAAAAAGGTTTGTTTATGATTCCGGTTCCTCAATGCTCTTCAACTTTGTACTTGCTTGGCTTTATATGTGTGTCACTGATGAGTCTTATGTAGACAAAACGCGCGTTTCTCCAAATGTGGTCGAAGTGCTGACACCAGATTTTACGTCAATGAATGTATTTATGCCAAGAAAAATGAAATAGGACAAATACAACGTTAACAGCACTGACATCATTTATAGGAATAACAATTATTCATGTTATTGTCGAGTTGTGTGCTTGTGTGAATTTGGATAATTCCGTAAAACTAATTGCTTTATTATTAAAGCTCTTAAATTGCTTCTATCATTAATGAAACTGCCAGTCTGTTGTTAAAAGCTTTAAATGATTTATTTTAACATTGCATTCATATATTAATATCAGGCATTTTGTAAAATGCCTTTCGATTTTTTCAGGTAGTAAAATTTCTAGAAACATTAGTCATTCTGTAAAATGCCTGAATCTTCCAGGCATTTTGGAAAATACCTAAAGTTTTCAGGATTTTACAAAATAAAATTGAGAATGGAAATAGGAAATGTGTCAAAGCGACAACAACCCGACGATATAGAACAGACAACAGCAGAAGGTCACCAATAGGTCTTCAATGCAGATAGAAACTCCCGCACCCGGAGGCGTCCTTTGGCTGGCCCCTTAACAAATATCTATACTAGTACAGTGATAATGGACGCCATGCAAAACTCAGAATTGTACCCAAGAAACTAAAATAAAAAATCATACAAGACTAACAAAGGCCTGAGGCTCCTGACTTGGGACAGGCTAAAAAAAATATGGCGGGGTTAAACATGTTTTTATGAGATCTCAACCCTGAGTCCGATGTAAGAAGGGGTAACAAAAGAAAATAAACAAAATGACATTAATACATAAATAACAACAGACTACTTGCAGTTACTGACATGCCAGCTCCAGACCTTAATTAAACTGATTGAAAGATTATGGCTTCGTCATATGAATATCAGGCACAATCCTTTTCGTTAGAGGTTTAGTATTATACCATCATAAACTACATGAGAAGAATATAACCCGTGTCATGCCAACAACTGGTTTTTAAATAAATGTGTTTAATTCCGATTAAAAGACCCTATAAGTGAAACTATATTTAAACCAAAATATGCAATCTTTAATGGCACAGTATCGTAACTATATCTATTTTTATACCTATTTTTTAAGTCTGTTTAAAGGTTTCGTTGGGATGAATACTGACATTTTTGTGTTTTGTAAAGAATATTACCATAAAAGATGTGAAATACATGAACGTATAAGATGTCTGCATGTTGAGTTTTCTTTACGAATGATGTCGTTGTTCCCATGATAAAATTTGGTAAAAGTTTTGACTAGTTTGTGAAAACGAAAACCCTGGTGAAATAATCTTTCAAAAATGCCTACCTGATATTTTTGAAATCATAGGTAGAATGTCAAAATTAAGATAATGCCCTCCGGTTTATATGATTCGTTCATCCTATTTTGACTCTTTAAAATTCAAGAGTCTCTCCTAGATTCATGTATGGCCTTCCAAATACCGGTTCGATCCCTAAAGAGACATTTAAAGTCGAAATCCGGCTCTTGTATACAAATATTAAGGTTTGAACTTAGTTTTCAATTTAGACTTGAATATAAATATATTTATATAAGACAAGTGCACTGTTGTCATTCAGTACATTACGACAACTAATGTTGACTGAAAGAATCATTATTTTTCTAATAGGTCATAAGGTTTCCCTGTAATGATTAAAATGCAATTTTAGATATAACTAGGAAAATCATAATTATTTTAAGTTCTTTAAGTCCACAATAAATAAATTTGGAGTATTTACTGTCTTCTGATTGGCTAAAAGAATTAGCTTTATTTTCAATGTTATCAATTTTTATGGCGACACGCCAACTCTAACGTTGTGTATTCATACGCAAACATCTATGTACGTTGTTATTCGTATTAATATACATCTTTGAGCCTTATTTTTTATAGAAATTAATTTATAATGAATGGCAATAATTTATTTTGAATTTATTGAACCATAAAATTAATTTTATGGTTCAATAAATTCAAAATAAATAACAGCCATTCATTAAATAAAATTACAATGTCTTTCAATAGATGTGTCACTGGAACAGCAGTCCTACATTATTGACTCTGTTCCTCCATCTAAAGTGTGTATGCAATACATTTTCATGATTATTACAACAATAATCATATGACCCTTTTATGAAAGCAAGAGATAAAAAATGTTAATATATAGACAATAACTGTTTAGTGACTTTAAATATCAGCTTTATTTGTACGAGGCTAAGAAACAGGTGTAATGTGAGACTTAGCGAGCTATTACTCCTGTTTCGAGCCGAATACAAATACAGCTGATATTTAAAGACACTAAACAGTTATTGTCTTTATTCTGCAATTAATTCTGTATATTATTGAGTTTTGAAAGACACAAAAACTCACATTTTGTTCTATTTTCGATTTGAAATCCCTTGAGGCTTGCGTAGTAATATTCATGAAAATCACATATTCAGCTGAAAACGGGTTCGCAAAAATAGAATCTCGAATGGTCAACAATAATACATCGCTCAAGGTGAATTACTATCTGTTTAACACCTAGTCTTTGATAGAACCATGTAAAATGCCTATAAGTGGGTCCACATGACATGTCAACCAAACAAAATATAAAAACATAACAACTAATTTAACAGTAAAAACAAATAATAAACCATTGTCCAATTTGAAACAGAAGTGTACGAGTTGTCCTACGCTTCAGATTTGACATTCACTAAACATGCATGCTGAAATTGACATGGTTGATTTTGTTACACAATCATACACATTCAAGTTTTGAAATCGACAATTGTACGTCATTGGAATGCGACTGCAATACACATTCTGAGGTCACGCAGGTTCATATAATACTCAGTCCGGCAGTAGGCGGAGCTTTCAAGCGATATCTGTATAGTATACAGATACAGCATAGCGATATCTGTAGGGATGTATCTGTATAGTAGAACACCCAATTGCAAGATAAAGAAAAATATGATATCTTGTTGATTGTGGTTAAAAGACCTACACTTACAGTGCTGCAACGGTTTGTGTCAAATCTGAACTTTTTGTTGTTTCATAGGTTACTGACCATTACTGACAGCAGAGTTAACTGTCTGACTATTGAGTATAAAATTCAAACTCCACTTTTTATTTGTATTCAATATAATATTGATTTATATGTGTTTGATGCTGATTATGCATTATTTAAAAAAAATATCAGGTCGGTTGCAATGGTCTTAAAGACCATTTAATTAAAACTAATATATTTGTTTTTTATTATTTTTCAAACAAATTATAGTTTTTTTGTTTGTTAAATTGAATTATTATAACAAATAGCAAAAATCCTGATACCTGTCAAGTATTCTGTTTGGTCTTTTTCATGAATTCTACAAATTTTTATTGCAATGGCAAAACAATAAAATAAAAAATCACGTTTTTTTTTCTCGATTCAATATTTCAAAATATGACATTTAAGCTGCATTCATAGTTTGGATAAAATCATCAGCCCATGTTAATTTTACTTGATTTAAAAAATGATATTTAAATTTGTTTCAGAAAATTTGAAAATACAGATTTTTGCAACTTTTTGAAATATCATTTTATCTTTATAGACAAAATAAATTTACAACCTGAACTTCAAAATGTAAACTTTAAATATGTTAATTTTATAGGTGTTGGAAATATTTTGTTTGCAATTCTCAATATCATAAAATTTTTCATGTACGATTTTATTTCTGAAAAAAATGGCTGCATGTTACCATAATAACTTTCAACAAAATAATTTTGTTTAGCTTGCAACATTTATTTCAATCTTAGCTGTTTATTATATAAACGAATAAAGAAGTTCTGAAACATACACGAATCATCCCCTGCGTATATCTTACAAATAGCTATACTCAACATATCAAACAAAACTAATGTATGTTTTTCTTTTAAATTTCAGGAGGATGAAGATCAGTAGCAAACTTATTGTGTCGTGTTTGTTCCTTGGGTCAATGACTTGTATAACGTATAAGAATGTCAGTCCCTCTAGTAATACTGTAACTAATAAAAGGAAACTTTTTCGGTCTATCAGACACGTAAATTAATTCATACGATAGACCGCATTAGCAGATATTGATATTACTCAAAGTCTGTGTTTAAGTGCTCACAATTGAAAGCATGCATGAATTTATTAGGTTGGTTTTTATTTGCACAATTATTAATGTGCTTTCTATCTTTTACAAGTTCTAAATGTATATTCCTTAAACCGTCTTTGGACTTCCGACGTATCAACTGGCATTTGCACATGGTCAAATTTTTTTAATTTGTTAAAAAGCATAGACTGTATTATAAATATAGATTACACTAATGTTCTTTGTTTTTTCTTTACATATGTGTAACAAAAAAAATCAAACTTGTAAAAGATGATTTATAACATTTCTAATGATCAATATTTGTCATCAGTTAACATATAAACTTGGGTAAAAAGAAACCGTCTTTTACAAATTAATTTATTATAAAATTTTGTGTTAACGGGCTTTTTAGACAATTTTATTCTTCAATCCGGTCTTTTTCATGTCCATTTTTTTAATAGTGTGAGTATTAAAAAAATCATACAAAATATAAAACAAATGTTTTCAAGTCTCCTTTCGTTTGTTTACTTTGCTCTTTATAACTATGGTCTACACGCTCTACGTACATTGAAAACAATTTGAACCAACTCTTTGGGGAACAGATGTAGCCTGTTATCATTAAATAAACTCATCATAGATACCAGGACTAGATTTAGTATGTACGCAAGACGCGCGTTTCGTCAGCAGTGACGCTCGAATCCAAAAAAGTTAAAAAGGCCAAATAAAGTACGAAGTTGAAGTCACACATATGAAACTTCTTTGAAAAAAAATGTTGAACGTGCATGTTTTATATAAATTAATGGCTAAGTTTTACTTTAAACGAAGTGGAAGTGAACTTTTTTTAAAGAATATTATTATAATAAGATTCCAACTTCTTTAGGCAAAGTTTTTAGTGCAGTTTTCTTTTGAATTTGCTACTTTACTTTATTTTATATGTGTTCAAAAATCAAATAAGTAGCAAAAAGATGATTTATTTAAAAAAATTACTTGTAGTGCCTCTTAAAATAGTTTATGCAAAATATTTTATAGGATTGCCGTGTAAATCCTTATATGTCTGATGCTTAAATCCTTTTTATAATTTATACCAATCAATAAGTATCAATTTGTCACATATGTTTTTGTATTCGTTTTATCTACCAATAATTTAAAAATATTGTCGTTGAAAAAGACTAAAATAATTTTGATTACATTGTTTGCGAGTTTAATATTGAATCGAACTTGAAATCAAAGAGGACTTATTGAAAACGTTCCTTTAGAACGATCAAAATGTCGTAAATAAAATTGAAATTCAGATTTCAGATGCAATTAGACGTAAACAAAGACAAGTGCATAAGATCAGAGAGAACTCATTCTTAGTTTGAGAAATCTTGAAAGCATTAAGTTCACTTGATAAACTATTGTTTTGGGTATGGGTGAAGGTTGGTACCTATTAAAACGTTTACACCCGCTGCATTTGTTTACACATGTCTTAAGGAGGGAACTTGATGTTCAATAGTTGTTTTTTGGTGATGTGGTTCATACGTTTTTCTTGTATCTCGTTTTTATATAGATTAGACAGTTGGTTTTCTCGTTTGAATTGTTTGACACTAGTAATTTTTGGGGTATTTTATAGCTTGCTGTTCAGTGTGAGCCAAGGCTCCGTGTTTAAGCCCGTACTTTGACCTATAAAAGTTTTTCTTTTACAAATTGTGACTTGGATGGAGAGTTGTCTCATTGGCACTCATACCACATTTTCTTATATCTATACACCTTATGAACTAGTCGAACTATTTCTGACAGTTCCAGAGCAAATAAATTCATGCGGGTTTCAAAGAATTCTAATCGGAAAAAGTAAGAGAAACATCGTATCGGTGAACTGATGTTCATTCCAAATGCTAACAGATGTTATAACTGATAAACGATATTATATTTATGACCTTTAAGTAAGAAAAAGAATAAGGAACCAAAAATATTATCGCCAGATTGAGAAATGACCTGTTTTCCCCATAATGAAACCAGTGCTTTTGTTATTTTCCTCAACGTAAACTTTCCATTTCTATGTAGCTACATTTCAACAGAGCTTATAAATGTATTTAATAACTCCCGATTGTGAAATAACAAAATGAGAATCAACACCATGCGTACCATTTAAATAGATTTTTACCCAATAAACACAAATTAAGGTTAAAAATTATATCAGTTTGTACGGTGCAAAATGTAAGATGCAATTTCACCACGTTTGCAACCTACAATGCCATATGTTTGTAAGGTTTCGTGAAATCTATGCTCTTTCGGTTTAAATACATTATCTGTATACATTATGTTTTAAAATTGCTTATTTTTAGACACATTAAAAAATATCAAGGTCTACATTCTTACGTGTTGTAGTTAATTTATTCATCGATTGAATCATAATAAATATATAATGTAGCATAACATTAAAAAGTCATTTCTTCATTGAAAATCTCAATATAAAAAAGAAAAAAAAAGGTTTTCACGTTCATAACGCAAATATAGGTTGTTGATCTACTACGTCCTTGTACCTAAATTTTCTTTACTTTAAACAACTTATGTATTATTATATATGGTTCTAAGTTGCCCTAAATTAAAAATTATACTATGGAATAAATTAAGCAGTGTCTATAAAAGATCTACGGCCATAGATCTACCATCACAATTAATTTCTTTAAGCACTAATATAACTTTAAGATATTAATAAAGACAGCTGCCGAAAAATACTGAAGACAGCACTGTAAATGCACTGGTTTGTTTCGTCTTTAATGTTACTTGATTATTATAAAATATGAATTGTCTGCAAAATTGCAATACAAAAAATGCATCAATATAATACAAGAGGGACGAAAGATACCAAAGGGACAGTCAAACTCATAAATCTAATATAAACTGACAACGCCATGGCTAAAAATGAAAAAGACAAACAGAAAAACAATAGTACACATGACACAACATAGAAAACTAAAGAATAAACAACACGAACCCCACCAAAAACTAGAGGTGATCTCAGGTGCTCCGGAAGGGTAAGCAGATCCTGCTCCACATGTGGCACCCGTCGTGTTGCTTATGTGATTACAAATCCGGTAAATAGTCTAATTCGGTGGTCACATTCATGAAAGGGAAGGGGATTGTAGTTACGACGTAAGGAACATATCCGATATCATTTGTGAAACGGTTATTCCATAACGATCAACCAACTCGTGATGGCGTCCGTAAAATTTACGAAGGGATGATTTCAACTTCACCATTTGGAACTCTTGGTTTAATAGCTTCCTTGTGAGCAGTAACCCTCTATCAAGAAAATCATGATAGGAAACGCAAGCACGGGAATATCGTATCAATTGGGAGATATATACCCCGTATGCAGGTGCTGCTGGAATGTTGCTACTTAGAAATGGAAAGTTCACAATTGGAAAGCTGAAATCATCTCTTTTGTCGTAAAGTTTTGTTTTCAACCGACCCTCATTGTCAATTTCTAGATGTAAGTCAAGATATGAAGCCGACTTAACTGTATCTGTAGTATCCTTTATCTCCAATTCGATGGGATAGATGCGTTCCACATAGTCACCAAATTTTGAATTGTTTAGTGAAAGAACGTCATCTATATAGCGGAAAGTAGAGTTAAAGGATATTGCTAACTTCTTATCTTTCTTCCTAAGAAGTTCCTGCATGAAGTCAGCCTCATAATAATAAAGAAACAAGTCGGCAAGTAGAGGGGCACAGTTTGTTCCCATTGGGATGCCGACAGTCTGTTGAAAAACACGTCCTCCGAACGTTACAAATATGTTGTCAATCAAGAAATCAAGCATCTTGATAATATCGGTTTCAGAGAATTTTTTGTTTGAATCAGAGTGATTCTTTACAAAGTATGATTTATCCCTCCCTAAGACAAGATACTTGTATCTACGTTGGCCATTCTTTTTTATGAAGCAAAGTAATACCAACTCTTTCAATTTGTCTTTTAGTTTGGAATGTGGAATACTTGTATAAAGAGTAGAAAAGTCAAATGTTTTAATACTGTTACAAGATGAAAGAGAGTTAGATTGTATGTACTCTAAAAGATTTTTGGAATTTTTAAGTATCCACATCTGATTCACGCCACCTCTAGAATAGGCAGTTTCACAATAACTTTGAAGCCCG
The DNA here is from genome assembly GCF_963676685.1 of Mytilus edulis. Lineage (NCBI taxonomy): Eukaryota > Metazoa > Mollusca > Bivalvia > Mytilida > Mytilidae > Mytilus > Mytilus edulis. The sequence continues at coordinate 48,855,646 of NC_092344.1, forward strand.
TCTTTGATTGCTGATAAAATAGATGTTAATAATTTAGAAAGAGGTTTCGTGGAGCACTTGGAAGACCCAGCAATATACCGTTGTTTGTAAGGACACTTATGTAGTTTAGGTATCCAATACAGTGATGGAAGATCCAGTTCTTCATCTTTGGTTGAAATACCAAAGGAACAAAGAACAGACCTATGATTATCCAGGATTTCCTCTTTGGTAAGTGTCGTGAGGGTATATGTTGAGTTTCCAAGTGAATTGTCTATACCTAATTCGTTTATCAAGCAATCAATGTAGTGACTTTTACAGACAAAAACGATGTTATTTGGGGCTTTGTCTGCGGGGACAACAACATATTTACCATGGAGGTCGGATAAGTGTTTAGCAACATTTGGGTCTTTAACAACATAGACAAGAAAAAGCGTTATTTTTAAGAATTACCTGTTAGGAAAGCTTACAAACATACTTTATTTAATTTTTAATACGCCTTGTCTACCTTTAACTGATATCATAAACTGATTCCCAAAGGTTGATGCCTGGCCTCGTGATAATCTTTGTCCCCTTGCCACGCCTCTCTTATTAAAGTTATCAACAACAAGCGGGAGATGATAACGAGGAATATAAGAACAAACATTTGTAATGTTTACGTAATGTTCAACAAAACCGGCAGGAAAAGTCACACGTGCAATATGTTTAACGATTCACTACTAATACCACCCATCACCCCTATGGATGTCACTTAACCTCGATGGATCCGAAGAGGGTTAGTAACAAAATAACCTATAATGTAACCAAGAGTTGAATAACATATTGAAAGATCTGACCCCTTATTTCAAACACTGAACAACTGCTTTTATTGGTTTCAGAACAGCGTGTGCTATACATTTTATGTTGATAGTTTAGAATGTGTGGACGTTTATCCTATAGTTAACACTTTCGGGTCTGTGAAATATTTCCTTCAGCAAGATATATTTGAGAGCCATGTAAACCTAAATGTCAGTGTGTAAGTTAATCAGCTCCTGGGAGGCATTGTATCCTGCCAGATCAGCAACATATATGCACAGAAAATAGACATACCGCTCCATGTTGTATAACAATAGTTGATGGCATTGATTTTTTTCACTTCTCATCAAAAAATTATTTGTTGGTACGTTTATGATAACATATTACAAAAATACTTGAACTTCATGCGAACAATAATCATGATTATTTCTGTATTATTCAGGAGGCGAATATTGATTCAGCACAATTAAAGTTGAACCAAACAAAAGACTCAGCCATAGGAGATTTTACACCCAAAAAAAAATGTATATTATAGAAGAGCAGTAGGCAGGTTACATTATATAACACGGTGATCTGGATATTACAAAACATAATTGAAAACAAACATCAATTACTTCAAACCGATGATATAAAAACGACCTAAGACTCGTTTTACACCCTTCATATTCATTCATTCATCCTGCAATAGAGCATGTGAACCGTTAAAACTTACTTAATTGGTATGAAAAATACAACTACCTGACAATGTTATTGATTGTCTATATCAAAGGTAAAACTAAATTACACTTAGAAATGCAAACCAGTATGTGTAGCTTGTCGAATTGCATTGAACAGAAGCCATGTATACGGTCCCAGAAATTTTCAGAAATTATCCACTTTAAACTTGGGGAATATCATATGTACAGTGCTTCTCTATTAATAAAAGAAATTAGTGAAATTGTGTTTTAATATGAGATAGCATAATGAAATGTATCAACAACAACAATGGATTGGCATGGTTTTAAGCACGATATTTCAAAGAGTGTCATTGAACACCAAAATTAACGACTAAATCATTTATACGGTAACTTTGATGATCAAACATTGATAATTGCTATTTCATGCAGCAAAAACTTTGTCGTAAACAACAAATTAAAAAGTGCCAGATACAAAAATTAAAAAAAACCAAATGCCATGCGCGAGCGCAATCCAGAGCCTAAAATTGCAACAGTGGAACACCCACACAAATATTTGATCGAATTACAGAAGATTAAAGAAAATATAAAAGTTTTATAATCTTTATAAAGTTATTAATTGCAATACTCTTAGAAGAAGACCCTGCAGTAATACGAAAAAAATGAAAATGAGGTGAGGATCAAAGACCAAGAGGTACTTTTTTTAACCTTAACTAAGTTGAAGTCTTTTGTTTAATCACAAATTAATCAAATTGTTATAAAGTTGTCTTTCTTTGTTTGTTCTTATTGTTATTTACAGATACCAAGGTTAAATATACTACAAGCTTTCGGTATAAAGTATTCAGTAGTGTAGCGTAGTGTATGAAAATACGGATTTTTGTGTTATTGGAATTTGCTGTTACAAAATGTAAGAAATTATTATAAATAAAGAAATGTATCTCCCTCATGCAAAGCTCTGATTCCTTTCACGGATTTGACTATACTTTTTGGACCTTTTGGATTATAGCTCTTTACCTTTTATATAAGCTTTGGATTGAAAATATTTTGGCCACGAGCATCTCCGAAGAGACATGTTTTGTCGAAATGCGCATCTGGTGCAGGAAAATTGGTACCGGTAATGTTATTACTACCACTGGGTCGATGCCTCTGCTTGTGGACTGTTAGTCCCCGATGGTATCATCAGCCCAGTAGCCAGTACTTTGGTACTGGCATGAAAATACGGATATTTGTGTTATTGAAATTTGCTGTTACAAAATGTTAGAATTTATCATAAATTAAGGAATGTATCTCCCTCATGCAAAGCTCTGATTCCTTTCACGGATTTGGCTATACTTTTTGGACCTTTTGGATCATAGCTCTTTACCTTTTATATAAGCTTTGCATTGAAAATATTTTGGCCAAGGGCATCTCCGAAGAGACATGTTTTATCGAAATGCGCATCTGGTGCAGGAAAATTGGTACCGGTCGGTAATGTTATTACTACCACTGGGTCGATGCCTCTGCTGGTGGACTGTTAGTCCCCGAGGGTATCATCAGCCCAGTAGCCAGTACTGGCATGAAAATACGGATATTTGTGTTATTGGAATTTGCTGTTACAAAATGTTAGAATTTATTATAAATTAAGGAATGTATCTCCCTCGTGCAAAGCTCTGATTCCTTTCACAGATTTGGCTATACTTTTTGGACCTTTTGGATCATGGCTCTTCACCTTTTATATAAGCTTTGGATTTAAAATATTCTGGCCACGAGCATCACTGAAGAGACATGCATTGTCGAAATGCGCATCTGGTGCAGGAAAATTGCTACCGTTAATGTTATTACATCCTCTGTTATTCAATGATAATCTTTCCCATGTATACCCAAACAAAAATATTCGAATTTATCATATATTTTATAAACCAACTTGAATTTGCATTGTTAGGACTAGAATATATATTTTTACTGGTTTGTATTACTTTGACTACATAGTATCCTATATTATTTCCTGATACACCAGTGTGACTACAGATTTCCTATACATAATGGCTATCAGATGACGGATGTTGACAGTGTTATAACATCCCTGGTAGTAAAACACGGTTACAACATCACCTATAATGGGGAGTGACAAGGGAAACGATAACCAATGTTTCAGTTATTAGTGCACAACTTGATGGTAGCTTTAGGCATCTCATCTAAAAGATGATGTAGAGGAAGGCTCAAAGTTACCCATCTGTAGAACCTACTGTTACCACTTACAATATTTTCCAAACCTTCAAATTGTAAAACATGTCAGACCAAGAGCAAGGGCCAAGTGAAATAATCCCCATTAATTACTAGTCTCCCTGGTCACTACATAAGAGAACAAGTCAGCTATCGAATCGACTTGGTTTCTCACCTTCACACAGTTTTAATTATTGAAGCATTGTGGATAAGTTAATTTTGTTGTGTTTAGAAATGACTCCACCCCACTTGTATATTATCTAAGAAAACCTGGTTTCCAATTTAGGGAAATTGTGTTTTTAAAATGCGATGGACATAGCTGTTTCTGGTATTACAAAGTTTTGCTAGAGCCCAATTGTGAAATTTTTGTCACATCTTGGTTGACAATATAAACCCCCACCTGACTTAAATTTTCCAGATCTTTGTTGAATTTTGATTGACCACTGGTATGTTTCTGGAGCTAGGCTGTTAACCTTACTCCACAGAGATCGAGAAAAACTATCAACAACTTGGTTTTGTTTTGAAGTGATATACATTGCGTTACCTTAAGTTTTAAATTTTAAGCTTATTAAAACTAAAATTATCCCTCTACTTGATTAGAAAGTTTTCATGTTAATGAATTATTAAACGCATGATAAGCAACAAATAACTTTTTTATCAACAAAATATGATTTCCAGGACATCAGTACTGCTACAACAGGATACAACTCAAATAATTTCGTGTCTGGTGATTCAAGTTTCAACCTTATGTTTTGGCCATAGGCATTAAGTGCACTGACCAGCAAAATATATTCAATGCCCTCCTTTAGACCCCTTCATCAATCCGTGAACAACTTCTTTTTCGTTTGAAACAGATACATTGCCGGTAATGACACCATTCTATTGTTTAAAAAAGTCAAACCGAATGTCTTGATCTGTTCCATCTGCTTGTTTACTCTAATTTTGTAATATGATTTTCTTTACCCCCATTTGTCCATTAATAAATTTATGAGTCTGTGGCAGAAGTTGCAGCCACGAGCAACCACCTTGCAAAATCAAAATGCAGGATCCCAAGAAGAGATTGAATATCCTTAAGATAACTGGCTAGGGTATCTCTATTTTTTGTTAGAGTGTTTCCATTCGGAGGCCTTATGAATAAATTTTGCGTATCAAATACTATACCCTAAAACAATAGTAATGTAGTAAGCAAAATAGTCTTGTCACTAGCAAAACGAGATCCAATTTTATCGCATACCTCTTGGATCTTCAAAGTATTGCCGACTTCTGATGTGTCGTTTGACTAGACAAAAAGAAAATTATGTAAATAATGGAGGATTTTATCATTTTCACTTTTTGCTCTATTATTCAATGCAAAACTTTAATAAAAAAAAACTGATTGATTATTTAATAAGATAATGTTCAGTCTGAAATTTTATCATCAACCAATTAAAATCCTGCGGAGCAATATACAATAAGCAAAAATCAGCTTTTACACCACACTGACTTAAACGGCCAAGTGTTTTGAGTCATTTAATCAAACGTGCTGCCTCGTCCACAGAACTGTACTACAATAAACAAGGATTTGTGTATACACAATCATTTTTGAAGCATTCTAAGGATAGGATAAATGTTGAATAAGTGAAAAATCCCGACCTGTGTTTGGCACTAGCCCCATTGGTAATATCTGAAGTGTGGGAAAAGGCAGGAATCTGAAAGGACTGTCAATGAAACCAAGTTAAACTTCCTCCATTCACTTTTCTTTAAAAATGTTGGATATGTGTATTGCACTTTTTTTAAATTGGATTTTTTTCTTGGTTCTCAGGAGCCAAAATTTGTAAATGAAAAAACATATTTGAAACCGGTCACCTGGTTATGTGAGTCAATTCTAAATAATTTTGTAAGACAGATACCTTGATAAGAATATGACCTAATTGATAACAAATAATACGGTTTGTTACTTCTTCCTTTGGCACGGATATTGATTTGATTTTGTTCAACGTAATCAGTACGATATTTCACGTTTCAAGTTAGATTCAAAACAAACCGGACATAGCTTTATAATATAGTTAATTGCTACCTTAGTTTGCTATTAATAAGTATTAAAATGTGCATTGTTATTAAATGCAATATCAGAATTTAGTTCAAATAAAATCTTAAATCAATCCTAATTCTATCTTTAAGTTATTCATTCAAATGTGACGTCATTTTTCATTTTTTAATGATCTGTTTTACAAATTCAAATGACGTCATTTTGTTGTCATTTTTTACAATTTCAAATATGACGTCACTTGGCGTTGAGGTTTAAACTTATTCGGATGTGTCTACATTTTGTGCTGCAAATGTCTGGTTATGTATTGTATTTCAGTTGTTTTCTGTAATTAGTTAATACTTTAGTTTCATCATGTACATCTTTTGTATAGTAATTTTATAAATTGTTTACTGTTTGCAAAAGTATAAATTATTCTAAATAATAGGGATGCTCAGGTAACTTAACAGAAAACCCTGGCCGTTTTTGGCACAACCCTTTTTTTATCTGTTGGTCCTTGATGCTGTTCGACTTCATGCTTGTCTCGGCTTTCAAACTTTTGTATCTGGGCGTCACTATTAGATCTTGTGTGGACAAAATGCACTTCTGGCGTATTAAAATTTTGAACTTGTTGCCTTTTGTTGGCTGTTGTTCGTGTGTGTCTTTGTCAATTGTGTTCTCCAATTTATTTATATTGTAGTCCTGTGGTGTTGAGTTGTCGTTTTAATGTTATATTTCACATGGCTATAAAAGGAGAGGTTTCGCATGCCACAAAACCAGGTTCAACCCACTATTTTTTTCCTTTAAAAATGTCCTGTACCAAGTCAGGAATATGGCCATTGTTATATTATAGTTCGTTTCTGTGTGTATTACAATTAAACGTTGCGTCGTTTGTTTTCTCTTATTTTTGAGTGTAAATTGACATTGCGATAAGACGTGTCACGGTACTTGTCTATCCCTAATTCATGTATTTGGTTATGATGTTATATTTGTTATTCTCTTGGGATTTTGTTTGATGCTTGGTCCGTTTCTGTGTGTGTTACACTGTAGTGTTGTGTCGTTGTTCTCCTCTTATATTTAATGCGTTTCCCTCAGTTTTAGTTTGTTACCCCGATTTTGTTTTTTGTCCATGGATTTATGAGTTTGAACAGCGATATACTACTGTTGCCTTTATTTATTACATTAGGTTTTTCTTTATATGACACTGCATATTTGATATATGTTAAAACCTACAACGGAATAATTGCTTTCCCCAAAATAAATTTGGATTCTTTTCTTTATCTGTTAGCCTAAATTCTAATCCGCCATTGTTTACATAAGAAAAGCCTGTAACAAGTCAGATATTAGACAATTGTTATCCATTTGTTTGCTGTGGCTGGGCCATTGATCTTGCCACTTGTCTAGAGACTTTCTGTTTTGAATTTTACATGGAGTTTTTGTAATTTTGATTTTTGCTCGTCATGGGTGACCCATTTTCAGCTCACCTGGCCCGAAAGTCCAAGTGAGCTTTATCATCACTTGTCGTCCGACGTCCGGCGTCGTCCGTCGTTAACTTTTACAAAAATCTTCTCCTCTGAAACTACTGGGCCAAATTTAACCAAACATGGCCACAATTATCATTGGGGTATCTAGTTTAAAAAATGTGTCCGGTGACCCGGCCAACCAACCAAGATGGCGGCCAAAGCGAAAAATATAGCATAGGGGTAAAATGTAGATTTTGGCTTATTACTCTGAAACCAAAGCATTTAGAGCAAATCTGACATGGGGTAAAATTGTTTATCAAGTCAATATCTATCTGCCCTGAAATTTTCAGATGAATCGGACAATACGTTGTTAGGTTGCTGCCCCTGAATTGGTAATTTTAAAGAAATTTTGTGGTTTTTTGTTATTATCTTGAATACTATTATAGATAAAGACAAGCTGTAATCAGCAATAATGTTCAGCAAAGTAAGATCTACAGATACATTTTAAGGCAACATGACCAAAATGGTCAGTTGACCTCTTAAGGAGTTATTGCCCTTTATAGTCATTTTTTACCAATTTTTCATAAATATTTGTCATCTTTTACAAAAATCTTCTCCTCTGAAACTAAAAAGCTAAATTTAACCAAACTTGGCCACAATCATTATTGGGGTATCTAGTTTAAAAAATGTGTCCGATGAACCCGCCCGTGAACCAAGATGGCCGACATGGCTAAAAATAGAATATAGGGGTAAAATGTAGATTTTGGCTTATAACTCTGAAACTAAAGCAAATCTGACAGGAAGTTAGATTGTTAATCAAGTCAATATCTATCTGCCCTGAAATTTTTAGATGAATTGGATAACCGGTTGTAGAGTTGCTGCCCCCAAATTGGTAATTTTTAAAGAAATTTTGCCATTTTTGGTTATTATCTTGAATACTATTATAGATAGAGATAAACTGTAAACAGCAATAATGTTCAGCAAAGTAAGATCTACAAACAAGTCAACATGACCAAAATGGTCAGTTGGCCCCTTAAAGAGTAATTGCCTTTTATAGACAATTTTTAACAATTTTCATTAATTTGGCAAATTTTACAAAATAATTTCCTCTGTTACTAATGGGCAAAGTTCATTATAGATAGAGATAATTTAGGTAGCAAGAACGTTCAGTAAAGTAAGAACTTCAAACACATCACCAAAACACAATTTTGTCATGAATCCATCTGTGTCCTTTGTTTAATATGCACAAAGACCAAGGTGAGCGACACAGGCTCTTAAGAGCCCCTAGTTTCGATCTCCTTGCAGCTCAAATAAAATCCCGCATATATTTTAGCAAATCCTGTCTGTGAGTCCTGTATTTCTCAATGCATACACTCATAAAATCCATGAAGCTGAATGCACTTGTTTATGAACAACTTAATACCCGACGCTCTTTTTCAACGCAAACTTATCCCCTTTTTAAGTTAAATCTTCCTCGTCAACCTACTAAATCACTTTTTTGCGTTCTTAAAGGAATATATAACCCAATAGATTGTGGTAAATACGTATAAAAATTTTGGCAGATTAATGTTACATGCTTTAGATATTTTGATTAACATGTAACATGTGAATCAGTTAATATGTTATTTTTCAATTTCTTGATTCAAAACCAGATTACTTTTATTTAAGAGAGAGAAAAATAAGATGATCAACATTATATGTAACCTTAAAAAAAAAACCTCTAAGAAGTATAAGCGCGAATGAGTATTAAATAATCTTGTATTAACCCCTTTCATTTAAGCTTAAAATCCCTGTATTCGATTTTTGGTGGGAGTTCTGGTCTGAAATATGATTTGTAAACATGTGTCATTAGCTATATACGATTGTAACTTCATGGTGATAATCTTATGTGCACGTCTTATACTAAAGAGGTGTTATATTCATACATGGCTTAACACACACCAAATGTGTTCTTTTTACTGGGTAACTACATTAGCTACGTGGTATTTTGACATTCAACAGCTATAAAAAGTAAGAATCACTATTTTTTGTGAATTTCTGACATACATTTGAATGTTATTTTGTTTTAGACCTAACTAAGTGTTTGTACTAACGGTACCAGTATTGATTACAACTCTAGTTTCCGGTGCATGTCAAAACATGGAGGGAAATATAATAGTCCAATTTTTTTCTTAATTTTTTTTCTGGACTAATTTTTTTCTGTTTGATTAAAAGTTTATGCTGAATTAAAACACATATATATGCCATGCCTTATATATCATGTACTTTAGTACGACGCTAGATTAAAACTGACGTGGAAAGGTAACACTCGGCCACCGAAAGCTTCATTTTTATGTAGCCCAGGTGGTCGTGTGGTCTAGCGGGACGGCTATCTGGTGCAAGAAAATTGGTACCGTTAATTTTCTACAGTGCACGCGATTTGGTGTCACGATATCTCAGTAGCATGGTTTCATATCCCGGTGAGGGAAGAACAAACAATTTGCGAAAGCAAATTTACAGATCTAACATTGTTGGGTTGATGTTTAGACGAATTGTATATACATTATGTACACAGTCATGTATCACTATCACTGCTGGTGATCCGATTGATAAATATGTTGTAGAGTTGTCACTGGCTCAGACGTACTTATAAAAATAATTATTTTCTGTGACTGTATCTTACATTAATTTGTAGGATCCTTTACTATAGATAATTTAGCTGATCTGTAAAAATAAAATCTCCATGCCTTATATATCATGTACTGTAGTACGACGCTAGATTAAAACTGATGTTGAAAGGTAACACTCGGCCACCGAAAGCTTCATTTTTATGAAGCCCAGGTGGTCGTGTGGTCTAGCGGGACAGCTACAGTGCAGGCGATTTGGTGTCACGATATTTCAGTAGCATTGGTTCGAATCCCGGCGAGGGAAGAACAAAAAATTTGCGAAAGCAAATTTACAGATCTAACATTGTTAGGTTGATGTTTAGACGAGTTGTATATACATAATGTACACAGCCATGTATCACCATCACTGCTGGTGATCCGATTGGTAAATCTGTTGTAGAGTTGTCACTGGCTCAGGCGTACCTATAAATATAAATATTTTCAGTGACTGTATCTTACATTACCATTATGATGTTATGAGTGGTTAGCGCTAATGGCAGCTCCCACATCGTAAGTGATATATCTGCCTTTGAAGTGACTTCCAGACATTGTTTCTTCCCAAATTTGGACTCTATCGTAAATAGTGTTATATTCCATCAATGAATGTTTTATTTAAACAATTCAGCAAGAAATAACATTATTAGAGACCATTTACATGTTGTCAACAAACTTTTATTGTGATCAATCAGCCATGAACTCATTACAACATGTCAGGCTATTTTTATCTACGGCTCAAGTATTCAGCCATCCGTGGATTACGTGTCAAAATATTTCAAAATACAGTACGTCCATCGTGAAATCTACCCAAAAGACGAGACGGGGGACAAAAGCCGGAAAAATTTTTCCCGACCGATCCGCACTGTTGTGACATCAAACAGGGTTCCGTGTGATTATCATTCCTTCAGAGGAACTATTTCCCATAACAATTTGATACATATAACACCACAATGTTCATCTATCTTAACTGTTAATAGTATCGATACACATCCGATTAAGACTCTCATTCTACATAGATCAGACGAGGACACTCATGAAACGTTCGCCCGTGATACATCATATCTTCGAAAGATTCCGCGAACAGCTATCAGTCAAATTATTGATAGAATTTCTCTCATTTCACTAAACGCAAGATCCGTAAAGAACAAATCGACTTCGGTCTGTGATTTTATGCTTTCAAATGATGCAGATATACTAGCACTGACTGAAACCTGGCTAGGTACTTCAATTGACAAACAAGTTATCTCCGAAATTACTCCAAATGGATACAGTATTCACCAAATTTCGAGAACAGGAAAGACAGGTGGTGGTGTAGCCGTTATCCACAAATCAAATATTGAAATTAAGCGGTCTAAACACGTACAAACATTCACACATTTTGAATTGCTAGAATGCGATGTGGTAGTTAAATCACAACATTTCCGACTATGCATCATCTACCGTCCTCCTCCATCTCGGACAAATAACTGAAAAACACCACATTCTTTGAGGAATGGTCCGAGTTCCTAGATCGACTTGTTGTCATACCAAACGAGTTGCTTATTACGGGCGATCTTAACTTTCACCTGGATAATGTGAATGCGAGCGATACTCGAAAATTAAATGAAACTCTTCTCGACCATGGACTGGTACAACATGTCCAAGGACCAACACACAATAAGGGTCACACACTTGATGTCGTTATAACAAGAGACAACAGCATAATTGTGCAAACATCTCCATTCATTAAGGACCCATGTCTTTTCGATCAGAACGGTAATCTTTCTGGTGATCACCTTGCTTTGTTTACATCATTGAAGATCTCAAAGCCCCCGAAACTACGACATACCGTGTCTTATCGCAAATTTAGTGACATCAAAACAACTGACTTCATACAAGATTTGAGCACCACTAAAATAGTTCTAAATCGTGCAGGGTCGGTTGAAAATAAGGTAAACCTGTATAACACTGAGCTTAGTTTAATCATCGATAGGCATGCACCATTAAAATCGAGGAACATCATAATGCGTCCTAACACTGAGTGGTATACAGACGAACTCCGCTTAGCTAAGAGAGACCGTCGAAAAGCAGAACGACGAATGCGGAAATCGAATTTGACAGTTCATCGTCAAATATTTCAAGATTCCTGTCTGAAAGCAAGCAAGATTCTCCTTAAATCCAAGAAGGACTATTTTTTTGCAAAAATATCCGAGATAGAACATGATCAAATGCATTTGCATCGTTTGAAAATTACTTAATGGGCAATAGGCGAGACATCAAACTACCTTCGCATAATGATGAAAAAGTTCTGGCTGACAAATTTTGTAAATTTCTTTTTTCGAAAAATAAGTGCCATTCGTGACAATCTCACGGCTAAGAATGATGCATCAAGTTACAACCGTGATACAATGAGAGCTGATATAAAATTCGAAGGTGAACCATTAAGATCGTTGTCGCCAGTTTCAAATGACGAACTTCGTAAAATTATCTTAGCTGCTCCAACAAAGTCTTGCGAACTTGATCCGTTACCAAGAAAACTTCTTAAGCCTTGTGTGGATCATTTGTTGCCGTCAATCACAGATATAGTCAACAGGTCGCTATCAGAACAATTTTTACCACTGTCGTTCAAACAATTGCAAGCTGTTGTGAGACCATTACTTAAGAAACCAAGTCTAGATAAAGAGGTGCTCAAAAACTACCGACCAGTCTCCAACTTGCCTTTCATTTCAAAGACACTGGAAAAGGTTGTCGATATTCGACTGGAAAATCACCTGAGTTCACATTCTCTACATGATAGTGTTCAGTCAGCCTACCGTACATGTCATTCCACGGAAACTGCTCTCTTACGTGTTCATCGCGATATTGCCTATGCACAAGATCATAACTGTTGTGCCGTTTTGCTGATGCTCGATCTATCGGCCGCTTTTGATACCATCGACCATCAGATTCTTTTTGATCGTTTGGAATATTTTTTTGGCGTTACCGGAGCTGCTTTGCTATGGTTACAATCGTATCTTATGAACAGGACTCAACGTGTTGCTCAGGATCAGTACAATCTGACGATATCAAACTCGATTTTGGTGTACCACAGGGCTCGGTCTTAGGGCCGAAACTATATTGTATTTTTGCAAAACCAGTAGGCGAAATTTGTAGGGGCCACGGAATGTCATACCATTCGTACGCAGACAATACTCAGGTTTATCACATCATAAGACCGAAAGGAGACTGGTGCGATCTATCCAAACGCCTAGAAAAATGTTTGTCTGATATTGGTGATTGGATGAGTGCCAACATGCTTAAACTTAATGAAGACAAGACAGAATTAATAATATTTGCACCAAAACATCAATTGAAGCATCTTTCAGATTTTCGTCTGACATTTGATGGAACAGTGTTAAGCGACGTTTTTTGTGTGAAAAATCTGGGAATGTACTTTGATAAAACCATCAGTATGGAACATCAAGCGAGTGCGATCACTAAGGCTTGTTTTTACCAAATTCGGAATATTGGTCGAATTCGATCTTTAATTTCAGTTGAAGCATGTAAAACACTAGTGTGCTCCCTAGTTACATCAAGACTGGACTATGGCAATGCATTGTTGTACGGTACTAACACCAACATTATCAGTAAATTGCAGCGGGTCCAAAACACAGCAGCACGTTCGATAACTCGAAAAAGGAAATTTGACTCAATTACGCCTGTTTTAATATCGTTACACTGGCTACCCATACATTACCGTTACCAAAATAAACTTCTTTTATATGTGTACAAAGCACAGCATGGCAAGGCTCCTAGTTACCTTTAAAATTTAATTACGCCATACAAGCCAAGCAGATCCCTCAGGTCGGAAAATAGTATGCTCCTACATCCTCCAAATGACGTTCGAACGAAAAGCTACGGTGAGAGGCGTTTTGACAAGGCTGCACCTACACTCTAGAACAATTTGCCATCGTCTTTACGGAGTGTAAATTTTTTAGATGTTTTTAAAAAGCAACTCAAGACTAATTTATTCCGGACTGCTTTTAAGGATTTCTTGATTTCTTCTGATTTTATATACCTTTAATTGACTGCATTAGTTTTAGACAGTTTTGTATATTTTAGGGTACATGCATTTTTTCATTTCTTTTATTTCTTCATTTCTTTTTTTTAAGTATCTTATAAATTTTTATATGCTTGTTTGATTCTTTAAAGATAGTGCTTTGTAATCTATGTTTTATGTATTTTTGTATTTTATATATGTTTAAATGTGAATCGCTTAGAGTAATTTTTGTTATTATATAATGCGCTCTATAAATACTGTATTTATTATTTATTATTAATTTGTAGAATCCTTTTCTATAGATAATTTAGCTGATCTGTAAAATAAATTGGGTTGATGTTTAGACGAGTTGTATATATTAGTGTCGATAAATAGCAACGCATAACATACAAATCTATTAGAGTGGTTTGGATTAATCATGTTAATCAGTACAAAGATTAATTCAATTACACACATAAAATTGAAGTTTGCCTAACAATCTAATTTTAACACAATAAAAGTGTGTCGTAGTTCTCCTCTTGTATTAAATGTGTTTCCCTCAGTTTTAGTTTGTAACCAGGATTTGTTTTTTCTCTCAATCGATTTATGAATTTCGAACTTTATTTAAGTAGGTAAGTATTCGAATGTTTAAAATGTTTACTATGCGATAAAAATAAACGCAAAATTTACATACTATACAAGCAATTTTATTTTGTATGAACTTTTCTTACTATTTTCAAAAACATTTGTTTGTAATAAATTGTATTATCAGCACAAGGACATATTTGTTTAATAGCAAAATAAATCAATATGCAAACATCTTATATGTTCATGTATATCACATCCATTTTTTATGGTAATATTCTTTACAAACCATAAAAATGTCGGCATTCATCTCAAAACCTAACCCAACCTTTAAACAGACATATTCAGAAGTGATGAAATTATGGCACTGCATACTTTGGTAGTAATATTGATTAACTCATAGGGTCTTTGCATCGTAAATAAACATATTTTATCTAAAACCAGTTGTAGGCATGCTACGGGTTATATTCTTTTCATATATTTCATATGCTAGTAAACATGATTATTTAGAAGCCAGCTAAGGCCCACATCTAGATGCAAGATTTATCTCGCTGTGTTGAATTCACATTAGTGTCATGTGGCTGTTGTTATCTGATCTTTGATCGGGGTGTTGTCTCTTTGAAATAGTCCCTATTTCCGTTCTCAATTTTATACTGTAAGACAGACATCGAAACTCGGGATAAGAAAATATTTTTTGTTTTGAATGTTTACCCTGCTACAATATTTACTAATAGGCGAGCGGGTTTACCAAAATTCTGGATTCTGTAATCGAGTAGTGGTTGTTGCTGTCGTCTTTAATATTTGTTTTTGTTTATTGTTTACACATCAATATTTAAATTTTATTTCATTGTTTAACATCTTGGCATGTGCTTTTAAGAGCTTGCTGTATTGTATTGGTTTTGCGAATTCATGAAAGCCCAACAATGACCTGTAGTAGTTAATAACCTCGTCTGTTGGTTTATTGTCTCGACGGCTGTCATACCATATCTCCTTATTGATACATTATTACACGAGCACATTGAGCATCAGTTTCCTCTTTATCTTACATTTCGTTATCATTTCAGCTTAATTCTGTTTTAAATTGCGTTTTTTCTATCACTTGCATAAATATTTGTCTAAGCCTTATCATTGAAAAAAAGATAACTGTTATTGATTACTTCTCGGTTAAAAAAAATCTATATATGATGCAGTTTCATAAAAGAGAAAATGAGAAAAATCATAGCATTATTGTATTCGCCAGTACTTTCAAATAACTTCAAACTTTGAGCTTCCAAAAGAAATGACAGAGACAGAATTAGCATTTGTTTCAATTTGTCAGTAACTCCAAGTACTTCTCGGTCTGCATAGTGTGTCTTTTTGTTTGTATGCCATGGTCTCTCTGCGTGTTTGTCAGATATTCTTTTATTTGTATCATTCTGATGAATTAAGCCTTTTCCAACTGATTTTTTTCATAATTCGATCTTATGTTGTATCGTTACATCACTGTCCAAAAGGGGAGGGCTTCGCACCAACAAACAAATTTCATTCTGACACATGCTAGATATATGTGCAGGTCCCAAGTCAGGAATAAAGACAACAGAAGTATTTCATAAATAGAATAACCAAAAAACACGAAAATTGCATTGCATTTAATATTGTTCTTAATTTAAAACCGCACATGAATATGAACATAATTTAGGTGTAGTTGTTAAAATTTAAACATATTTATTACGTCTAATAGTTTGACAAAACAATGATTGGATTAGTTCACAGCTATTACAATAGTGTGTTCATATCAGTATATCCGAACCATCTGGATTTTGGGGAGTTGATTAAGTGCAATTATTTTGGGAGTTTGAGAAAACATGAAAAAACTGCTTTAAAATTGTTTTATTAAAAACATGTCTTTGTCGCTATTTACACGTCAGCTATTGTCGCAACACATTTTACACAAGACTGTCTACCATTTTAACAACATGGATTTTTCCGTAGTCCTCATCTTTTTCTGCACCACATCCAATCAATAAATATCCCTCAGTGTCAAAGCATAAACTACATGGATGATAGATGCCCAAGTCTTCGAAAATGAACTGCAGTCCAAGTAAATCTCCTTTCGAATTTATAACATGTAGTGCATCGTAGTCTGCAACTACAATGTTATCACTTGGTGTAATAGTAAGTCCCAGTGGCATAATTGTTCCTAAATCGTTTGGTCCGGCGTACGTGAATCTCAAGCGGCCATATCTATCTACAGCTACTAATCTACCATGGTTGGCATCGTTTAAACGATCAATAACATAGATAACATTTTTAGAATTCGTACGAATGCTTAATGCGTAACTGAACAATTTATTCCCTTTTTTGTCAAATTCTAATGTAACTTTCCGTTGATAATCTCTATCGAAAATTATAACTTGTCTGACTGAAAATTTCTGGACTGGAAACGGTGGTCCTGATTCTCTTAATCCAACTATAACTTCATTCTCTTTGTTAACATGAACGGCTAGAGCCATCATTGGAGAAGTATCTAGCACAGACTTAATTTCACCCGCAAAAGATAACAGTTGTATTTTGTTGTTATCAAAATCTTGAAAAAATATTTCACCGTCTTGATTTACTGCCATGTCAAATATATTCAGCTTGCACGTCTGCAATATTTTTATTGAGGATTTTAATAGTTTCCCTTTGACAAATTGGTATTTGTCTGTTGTTGTATCATTAAAGATAAAGTAGAGTAAATCATCATCCGAGCAAAGTAAGATATGAACAGCAGGTAAAGTAGTTGTGTATGAATTGAAAACTGACGAAATGACTACAGACGTTACCTCCTGGGTACCTGGTGATGACTTACTAATATCCTGAATAGGAACAACGTCATGATCTTGTGTAGACGGAAGTCCTTGGTGTACGGTAACTTTACAGGAGTTACACATTCGAACATTGCATTCTTCACATTTCCATTTGATTTCTTGTCCTTTGCAGAAATAGCATAAAACAGGCACTTGTGCTTTTCTAATACTTGTGGATTTCCCTGATGTCGCCATTTTTACAGTGAAATAATCAACAAAATGTCACGTGTTTTACTTCCTTCTTCGTTGTAACTAGATAAACAAAGTGTATTCTTTAGTAATGTGTAATCTAAAACCCTTTAAAGTCTGTCTTTCCATGACCTATAGATAATGAAATTTCCTTAAGTATAAAGCCTAAAGATCAGTTCAACGATATTGATTAGATAGAGATAAAAACTTCACTTTAAATCGTATCGTATGACTTTTTCGCATACAGGTATTATTTGAAAAACTCTTCACTATCGAAATTTAAATTTCAAAATATTTATTTCATAAAAGAAGGAGTACTAAATGGAGGCACATAATGTATTTTAAGTACAACACATCTGTTACATGTTATATTTATCTACTTTCGATTCAGCACTCATCCAATCTTACAACATGAATAGACAGCAGAAAGTATAACAATAAGTTGATCTGTTGAATAGTATACTTTTTATTTAATTTCTTCTTTGAATGGGAGCCTTTTTTCATTAAACCAATTTCCGTTCCTTCTGTTTAAACATAACTTTTAGAAAAAAATTATAAGAAGATGTCTCAAATTGTAGAAAGTAAACAATTATAGGTCAAATTTCAGCCTTCAACACGGAGCCTTGGCTCATACCAAACAGCAACCTATAAAATGCCCCAAAATTACTGTTGTCAAACATGTTAAACTGTCCTTATCAATATCACATATAAATGAGTATAGGACATGAATGATAGTAACATTAACTATGCAGTTCTGTGGAATTTTCAGAAAACTTTTAATGTCGATCTAGAAGATCATAATATTCTCTGTAAAGCAATTTAAAATTTAATAGTTTGCAAATGCAGATGTAACTTTTTCCCAAACCTATTTTGACAAATTACGACAAGTTTGTAATGCTTAGTCCTAAAAACTGTCTATCAAGTAAGGTGTCCCCAAGGATCTTTATTATGGCATTTTCTATTTATTTTATACAAAAATGACCTTCTTTCGAGTATCTATATGAAAGAAAAAATATTGAACTGACTTATCTAGTGAGAGGTTTAATAGTAGATAAAGACTTACTTTGTAACCATGTAATTATATAGTATTGTTGTTGTTGTTTGAAAAAAAGGCAATTGTCTTTGCAGGTAGAAGCAACATCAAATTCAAACTTATTAGTGGAAGTGGTCATGTTTATCCTAGTATCAAAATTTACCATAAATTGACAAATCGAGGTTTTAACAAGATCAAATTACAGGCTCTGAACAACTTTATGTTTTTGTTGTATTTTCAGATTTCAATATAGCTTTAATAAAATACTCATTATCTTATTTCATTTCCCTCAATGGATAGGGATTGACTTAGACAACTTTCATGTTTTATACCCAAATAAAATCTTTTAAAATCATGAAATGAAAAATGAAACATGTTACTGTATATTTTGGAAAGAAAATAACTTATAGTATGTTTAAAAAGGAAAATCATTCGTTTTAAGACTTCCTAATTATTAACTTGAATTAAAATGTCCCAGAGATCATTCGTTTTACCAAGCAGAATACTTAGTATACAAAATGCTCTCGTTTAATTGTATCAACATTCTGTATATGAAATGACCGCAGCTGTTCAAAACGGATTCATTTGTAAATGATGTTATGGTAAAAGAAGCAGTCACCTATTGAGTCGTGTACTGATGATATCAGTTTTAATTACAAACAAAGCAGCAAAGAACAAAAAACATCTCACAATCAATTTTTTAAACATAAATTAGGCTGTTAGCTTTCTCATTTGAATTGTTTTACATTGTCATTGCGGGGCCTTTTATAGCTCTCTGTATATGCGGAATGGGCTTTGCTAATTGTTGAAGGCCCTACGGTGACCGAGAGAAAACTGTTGTTAATTTATGTGTCATTTTTGGTATCTTATGGAGAGTTGTCTCATTTGCAATCATACCACATCTCCTTTTTTTTAATTCACAATATTGGGTTCGTTCTGGGATTCGAAGTACGTTTTATTTTTGTTATAAACTTTTCATAGACATAATTTTAGAAGTGTGGCTGCATTAAAAATAATAATACCAGGTAAAAGTCATAAAAATACAACTTTTTTTTTATTCGGCACAAAAAAACTCAAGGGATCGTTTAATACAATATTTTGTAGACATAAGATCAGAAGAAAGTCAAATGACTCTGAAGAAAAACGACGATACCCTTAGACGTAAACATATGTTGTCAAAGTCCCAATAACTCTGAAATGACAGACCATCATTTTTATGTAAATCACAAGCGAGTCGTCTTTTTCTTACAATCACCAATCACGTTACCAGTAAATAGTGCTTTGTGAGTTGATCCAAGCATGCATACTACTTGCTAGTACATGACTTAATTGTTTTGTACTTACATCTCACAAATAAAGTCCCGTATTTCTGGAACAACAAACCAGAAAATTACAAAAATCCAAAGAGTTCTTTTTCAATCTATGAGAGACTTTAAGAAATGATATTTTTTATAAAGTCGGGTGCAGTTTTGATATCATAATTACCTTTAGTGAATGTGATACTATAACTTACATGGTTACACAATCGTGCATACCAACAACAGATGACGATGATTCATGGGAAAACAGGTCATTTGAATATTCATGTGAATTGCATGAAAGATTAATGGAAAAGAACAGAAAAAAATTTCACGCGTATATTGGCATTTAGGTCCTCCGTTATTCCTCTAATGGGCATTCCAGCCCATATTGTTGATAACAATTTTTTCTTCTGTCAAAACGCTTTCCAATAGCATGAATAGTGTATCAAATTTTCTTTTATAGAGGATAGCGCGTCGCAGCAGTCCATACCATTATCAAAAAAAGCTATTTCATAATGTTCACGCGTATTTCGACATTTAGGTTCTCCCTTACTCCTATAATATGTTGTACGAAACATAATGACTATAAACTTTCTGTTCCTTTATTGATAAGATTCTGACTGAGGTATAAGGTATATCCGTAATTAGGGAAAGAAGGGTCACAGCAGTCCATTCCATCATTCAAAATGTCAATTCTATTATTCAAAATTGGCGATTCATTAATTTTCACGCGTATTTTGATATTTAGGTCCTCCGTTATCCCTCTAATGGGCATTGGGGTACATTCGACTAGTTTTAGCTATAGTCAGGGGATGAATAATATCAAAGGTCCAGTGAAAATTTACAAAAGACAAATTATGGTAACTCAAGTTTTCTATATGTTTTTGGTATTCAAGTCGTCCATAAATTAAAATAAGGAATTAATGTTAAAAATAGTTAGAAACACCAACTTATTTATCCTCCAAAATTAATAAATCTATAAAGATAAAGATTTCAGAGTATTAATTTTTTTCTTATATTGATTTGAATATTTGTTATAAAACACAGAGAATGTAGAATTCAGAAATACGGGATATAGTGTCATAGTAAAAAATCATTTTCTATTTCTTAATTCACTTTTTTGACTTGAATACTGCCATATTAACAATTTCATTATGCATACGGAATCTTTTGTGTAATTTTGTTTTGCTATCGTAATTTGGATTGATTTTGGGATGCGTTGATGTTAGGTGTCACTTTTATACAAATTTTGCAAACCGATATATTGCTTCATGAACTAGGGGGATACAACAGGTTTTATAATTTTCAGGTGTCGGCGTTAAGTTGCAAGTTATTTTTAAATCTAATAGTATTGTCTGTACTGTTATAATTTTTAGTGGTATCGTGCATATTTATGATTTTTTGCGTTTTGTGTTTAATAGTGTGTAAGAAGTATTCCATAGCTCAAATTTCAAATTATGCATATAACATTATTTATAACATATACTGAATGCAATAAAACATGCAATGCTTTTATTTTTTTTCATAAAAAAAACGAACTGATTTATTTTTAGCCCATCTGGCTCTATTGACCAAAAAGGCTTTTCTAATCACTTGGCGTCCGGCGTCCGTCGTGGTCGTCGTTGTTGACCGTTAACTTTTACCAAAAAAATCCTCTAAAGTTACTGGGCCAAATTTAAATAAACTTGGCAACACTCATCATTAGGGTATCTCATTAAAAAAATATGTCTAATTAACTCGCCTACCAACCAAGATGAACAACACGCCGGAAATAGAATATATGGGGTAAAATTTAAGTTTTGTCTATTATTTTGAAAACCACTAAAAATGAAGAAATCTGACAACAGCAGGATGTTGAGCTCTACCGATTGCCCATACATGTCCAAACGGTCAGATGATGTCCCAAAATTGGTTTCCATTCTCTAACTATAGTTTGCTTCAAACCAATGTTATTAAACTTGAACACAATGCTTATTACCACATAACCCAGAACAATTCTGAATTTTGGTGGCGTCACTTTTACTGTTCTAGAGTTATGTCCCTTTGCAGAAACTGTTGATTTTTTTATTTCTGTTCTTTTACTTTTAAAAAAAATGGTATGAAATGTGCAATGTGTATTACTACAAACCACAGGTCAAATTGGTGGCCTCACTTTTCCAGTTATGCCTCTTAATAAATAGGAAAAATGCTGACTTTATCGTTTTTGTTTTCTAACTTAAGTTCGTCTCAAGCAAATTTTATGAAACTTATACACAATGCTTATAATAACAGAAGTTCGATCAAGTACAAATTTAGGTAGTGTCACTTTTGTCGTTCTTAAGTTATGTCCCTTTCTAAAGGTAAATGCAAGCGGAGTCATTATCTGTGTCCAAAAGACTCATTTCCCATTTGATTTAGGATTTATTGCCCTTAAATGGTTTTTACCATTTATTTTCGTGTTTGCCTACTGTTTTGAAAATTATAATAGGGACCATGGAGACAGAAAAACTTTATGATGATCAGCAAGATCAGTTCTATACATCAATTTGTTAAATTATTGAATTGGATGATTACATCTAATAATTAAAATTGTAATAAATGTACATCAGATACAATGACGTCTACTTTTTAACTTGCATAACATCTCACTACTTATAGCGAGGGAAGGTTTTGAAAATTTAAAGACCTTTGACTTTAGTGTATAAAATATGTAACATACTGAACTGTAGTTATCTAGGAATTCTTTAATACGACCATAGATCTTTGTTTTTCTAAAAACAACAAAGTATTATCTCTTTTTTATGCTTGACATATTTTCTTGTAATGATAATTTTACGTGACATATTTTTTTGTATCTCAACAGGTTGAGAAGTTTGAGAATGCTTTCAGTTTATTTCAGTGTTTTACTATACTACATACAGTGTTTAAGCTGATCCAAATATGTTGGAAATACCCCGATTTTGTCAAAGATATGAGCTACGGGAAGTAATCCAATGGATCTTTGACAAACTACTTGATTTTTTTTCTGTTGTATTATTACTTTAAGCATCATATTTTTGTATTATTTCAGTTGAAGTGCGCGACATCTTCTGAAAAAAGGTTTTTTTAACACTTCAAACTCTGACTGGATGAATTAATGATAAGATTTTAAAAAATGAGCGCTGCAACAAAAATTCCCCTTCCCTATATAAAAAACAATCCGTAAACAAAGAACACTAATTAGATAATTGGTCAATTGTTTAAATCAACCAAATACGATTTATACGTTAGTTAAAGCAAAAATTAACTGTCGCCGGTAAATTCTATAGGAATGTAATCACATTATTCTTCAATGTTAGAATTGCATAGTTTTTACAGCTAACATTCAATTCTCGCTAAGAAATACATAGAAACATAAACTGGTAGCCATTTTACAGTTCTTTTAGGTTATATTAATCTATTTTTCAGTGGATGTTAATGCTATTCTTCCGAACTGTAATATGGTATGCATCGTTTAAATTTAGATCAACACCATTTTCTGTACATGGCCTTTAACAATGAGCCCACACCGTACAGGCAGCCGTAAAAGGCCCTGAAATAACAAATATAAAACCATTCCAACATGAAAACTAACAGCCAAGTAAAACATTTCAAACCATTTGTATAACTATCTAAAAAGAAACCAAGTACAGTCTGGGTTTGCACAAGATCATTCTTGTCGAACATCTCTTAATAATATCATAGATAAATGGGTATAGGACATGAGGTAGGGTTAAATCAACTTAGCAGTCCTAACTTATTTTAATAAAGTTGAGCCCGGAAATGGGGAATATGTCAAAAAGACAACAACCCGACCATAGAGCAAACAACAGCCGAAGCCATCAGTAGGTCTTCAATGCAACGAGAAACTCCCGTATCCGAAGGCGTCCATCGGCTTGCACTAAACACATATGTATACTAGTTTAGTAATAATGGACGTCAAACTTAACTCCGAATTACACACAAGAAACTAAAATATAAAACCATACAAGACTAACAAATGCCAGAGGCTCATGACTTGGGACAGGGGCAAAAATGCGGCGGGGTTAAACATGTTTTTTTTTAGATCTTAACCCATCCTCTATACCTCTAGCCAATGCAGAAAAACAACCGAACAACAATACGCATAGTAAAACTCAGTTTAAGAGAAGTCAGAGTCCGATGTCAGAATACGTAAAAAGAAAATAAACAAAATGACAATAATACATAAATAACAAAAGACTACTAGCAGTTACTGACATGCCAGCTTCAAACCTCAATTAAACTGATTGAAAGAATATGTCTTCATCATATTAACATCAAGCACAATCTATGGAACGCCATGACTGTCTTCTGATGTTGATTGTTTAATATGTTCGGTGCTTCATGCATTTCAGTAGTATGTATATTATGTTCAGTAGATATCCTATTATGTTCAGTAGTTATTACATTATGTTTAGTAGTTTTTACATTATATTCGGTGCTTTGGTTATTATGTTCAGTAGTTACATTATTATATGCAGTAGTATTTAAATTATGTTCGGTACTTCTGACGTTATATTCAGTACATTTTTCATTATGTTCAGTACTTTCGACATTATATTCAGTAGATTCAATATTATTTGCAGTACATTATGTAATACCTTCAGTAGTTCTGGTTTATTTATATTCAGTAGATTATTCATTATGTTCAGTAGAGGCATCGGTATTATATTCGGTTAGTTCAACTTTATGCTCAGTGGTTGTATCATTATGATGATTTATTAACCAACTTACTACAATATGTATAGAAATGCCCATGCTTTATAAAAGGAAAATTTCAACATCTGGTCATTATGAACGGGAAAATTGCTACAGCCAGTCATTACGAAATCTCAGTCATGCATTACGAAATATCAGTCATGCATTACGAAATCACACCCGTGCATTACGAAACCACAGTCATGCATTATGAACAGATGAAACGGGACATCGATTAAATCAAAATGTCGTTTATTTCTTTAAATAAGTGTGACATTTTTTTATTTTCTTTAAAACTTAATATCATAAAAACAAGTTTAAATGATGTTCATTCACATTGTTTTGTAACGACTTGAAACGGAAATATTTCACAGCCTTTTTCGAGTACGACTTTCGATTATTATCACTGTTTCATTTCCGTTGTTCAATCCTCAGATTGCAGACTAAAGAATAGTTAAACTGTCTGATTTATTCTTCCCAGCTACTTTTTATTTGCTAGATGAAATGAATTTTAATAGCATAAAATTAAGTACTTGGATGAGAAATCAGAAATTACATCTGACAGTCACAATGTTGACCAAAATTCCATGCGAAATTGAATGCGAAAAGACAAGTAGAAGTTCAGCTATGAAAAAAATTTCCTGTATCTTCTTCACGGTAAGTTTCCTACTCTTTGTTTAATCGAAGAATTAAAACAATTTAATAAAAATGTTATGAAACGGGCTTTTCTGTATTGGTCCTGTTGTAGTTTGTGGATAGCTGTATAATATTTTGGATCCGAGACTCGAAGACTGTTCTTGAATGAAGATATGCCTTTATAGTTGGTTAATAAAAGTATCAATATATGGACTTTTTCATATTGGCCCTGTAACATGCCCTTGATATTAATAATGGCCTCGGACAGTTGTAATGGCCCTCGGCGTTGCCTCAGGGCCATTACAACCATCCTTGGCCATTATTAACACCTCGGGCATGTTACAGGGCCAATATGAAAAAGTCCATACATTAATACTATAGTAGTAAAAGTCGGGAAGTCAATCACGGAAATTGTCGGAAAAAAACGAACGCGGATATTTTTGACGGACCTTTTCTTCCTGGACACCGACATGCAACAAAATGTCGTCTGCTAAATTAAGAGTGTCGTTATATAAAATAGATTTAAGTACTTTATACCAAATATTCTTAGATGAAAAAATTGAAGATGATAGCTTCAACTTTCTCACGGATGAAGATCTGAAAAGACTTGGGGTCGAGACAATAGGTGACCGCATACGCCTGAGAGAAAGCATGTGGCATCTGGATGTGCCAGAGTCAAACTTACAGCGTGACCAAGGTACCTTTATCAATTGAAAAGACTCGTTTAGCACTTGTCATTTTAAGGGAATTAGTGTTCTCCAATATTATAAGTTATATGGTTCGCTACTCACTCCCTACGGATCCATAGAGGGTTAGTAAAATCCATAGGGGTTGAGGCCGAACTTTCAAAGTCCGAATCCCCTATGGGTTTTATTCACCCTCTATGGTCCGTAGGGGGTCAGTAGATAACCGTATAAAGAATTTATCGTTCACTGTACTTCTGCTGCGTTTTGATGAAAAATAATCAATTAATTCTTTATTTTCAAAACAAACAAAAAACAATTTTGGTTATGGCAAATACATAAACAAAATAAACATAATGAGGGCCCTCATGGGATTTTGATTATGTGATTACTTGGCCGTTTTTTTAATGATTATTTGATTATTAAGCCATATATTTCATGATTATTTGATTACCTAGGACTGTATTTTTAGTTTATGATTATTTGATTACTAAAGATAAGCAAATATTTAATGATTATGTGATTATATTGGCAAAAAAATGGTGATTATGTGATTACTAGGACCCCCCCATGAGGGGCCTCCATAATGAAAACTAGACAATATTATAATAGATATGATAAAAACAGTTATTGGTCTCATTTCCTCAGTTCTAATGACTCTTTAATAAAAGAAACAACTGCTTTCACATCATTTGGTGTTGATGTATTTAGTATAATCACGAGTTTATCAGAAAATTAAGTGTATTAAAATTTACATATTTTTGTATATGAGCCAGTCCAAGAGTGTGCATAATTATTGGTAGTAGACTTGTGATTTAAAAACACATTTACTTTTCCTCATATCCTTAAGCTATGAGCTTCACGCACCTGAAAGTGTTGAGACCCCCCCCCCACCCCTTTAATGAACTAATTCATATATTTCTATCATTTTCAAAGTACAGTTTAAATGGCTTGATTTGCCGATTTGATTATGTTAACCCCGGGTAGCAGTGGGGATAAGGCTCTCGCTCACGATGCTGATATCAATGCAATCAAACCGGGCAACGGTTCGAATCCCGTGCTGTGACGGTTGACTTTATATAATATTTCATTTGAGTCTTTATTTTATTTTTCATTTACATGTTGTACTGTTAAATCAATCATCCTTAATCAGAACGATAGTTGTATGTGTGAGTGTATGCGAGTGGGCGAGAAAGGGGTTTTATTTTTACCTTATGTGCTTGTTATGAGCCCTATGATTAGGAAATAAAATATCTTTATCTTTATCTTATCTTACAAATCTGATTATTCAGTCAATTGTGTGTTCACCCTCCCCCTTTTCTCCTTTGATATAAAGAGTTTCAATGAATAACAAAATAAAAAGAGACAATTACGCAAGAGACTTCTTACCCATGAAAACTTAAAATTAAGGAATAACAGTAGTAAAACTGCATTTGCCACCGTCAAATCTACAATTGACGGTGGCAACTCTTCAACTACAGTACTATTATTCTGATTCTAATGCATTACAAAAAGAAATAATACGATAAAACTTGAAAAAAGGTCTAAATTTGACAAATAAAAAAAATCCGCGAAACTTCATAAATGATCTTTTTTCCACTTCGTCTCCACGTTATTTTCATCCTGAAAATTCAATCTTTATATGTTATTTTTTTACACTTAAGGCGGGATTTGGTGATTAATAACAAATCAAATCAAATCAAATCAAATATTTTATTGTCATATAAACTTTACAGTTTGTGACCAACATATATTAATACAATAAACACAATACACATAAATACATACATATTAAACATACAAAATATCAACAGCATTAAAATTTATAACAACAAACAAGTTGTTAAGAGTCCCCTGCCCTCAGTTCTAATGACTGTTTCAAGAAGGATCCTAACTTATTTGTTTGTAAAGGTGATGATGGATTTAGTAAATAATGAATTTTTTCTTCTTCATTTTAATTATTAAAGTTATTATTTTCTGTACATATGTGATGAAAAAAGTCATTTCTTAGAGTTTTATTATACTCACAATATAGTAAACAATGTTTCTCATCCTCTAGTATTTTACATTTATGGCAAAGACGTTCCTCTCTTGGGATTTTAAAATATCTCCCCTTTTCAATCAAGAGGGAGTGATCACTTATTCTAAATTTAGTGATCAATCTCCTTATCTGAAAATTAGATGTATTTAGATAATATTCTAGTTTGTAATCTTTTTTAAGTTTTTTATAGAGAAAAAATTTACTTTTATCATCGATGTTTTGAAATTTATTTTGAATTAAATCTTCATATCTATTTTTCATTTTTAACTTTATATCGTTTTTTATTTTATTTACATCTTTTATGTCCTTACAAGTAGAAAGAATATTAAGGTCAACGTTAGTCTCTTTAACAATATTTTTAGCATATGTATACCATGAGTAAGTTCCTGTCAAATCTAGAGACTGTGCTAGAGAAAAAACTTCCTTTAACAATGGATTAATATTATTATTATATAGTCTAGCTAAATATAAAAGGGTTTGTGTTTTAATAAAGCATTCTATAGGCAATCTTCCTAATTCAACTCTTGTTCCTAAATTGGATGCATTTTTTCTTATCCCTAGAGTAGATTTACAAAATTTAAGATGCATATTTTCTATGGGGGTTTTGTCTATAAAATCAAGTTGATTAATTTCTTTTCCTGAAGTTAAGGCTCTGCTTTTGGCTCGATGAAAAGAAATATATGTATCCAAATATGTTACTTCTGAATTATAGGTCATAATTGGTTTTACTAAAGAATCAAAAAGATTATTTGCTACTTTTATAGGTAGACTATTCAATGATTTAGTATATGATTTTATTGCAAAAAAATCTTTTTTTGCTTTTTTTGTCAGCTCTAAAGTACTTTGTGATAAATTTCCATTACATTTTATCAACATTCCCAAAAATGAATATTCTGTTACACTCTCTATGGCTTTATTCTCATAGTAAATATGTGATGTTTCACTTTTATGTTTTGACTGACTAAAAATCATGGATTTAGTTTTGTTTGTATTCAAAGAGAGTTGCCATTTGTTACAATATAATTTGACGTTATTTAAACTGTTTTGTAGACCCTCTTTTGATTCTGACAGGATTAAAAGATCATCCGCAAAAAGAAGGCATCCTACCTTACTATTTATAAGCTTAAGGGGACTTGAATCATTTCCCTCAAAATTTTTTACAATATCATTAATAAAGACATTAAATAAAGTGGGACTTAGTGTGTCTCCCTGTTTAACCCCTCTAGCAATATTAAAATATTCTGATACATAATCTTTATATTTTAAAGATGATTTAGTATGTAAGTATTGTTGTTTTATAACTCTATAAAAAGACTTGCCAACTCCCATTTTACATAATTTATAAAGTAAAGCAGTTCTCCATACTGAATCAAAAGCCAATAACAACTTTCAAAGATCGAGATATATCATTACAGTTATAGTAATCATGTTTATATTAAGGATTATCATTTCTAATTAATCTATAAAAAAAAATTGTTACCGAAATTATAAGAATACGGCACGATGTTACTGACAAAACAATATGGCGTATAGATAAATAGCGCAGGTAAGGTCTAGTTCTAACATATTATTACACTGAGTGGTGTAACGGTTTCCAGTCCCGTTAGTATATAATAGTCCCAGATATTATAAACTATGTGTTTTCGAATAGTAACACACATTTCTAGAACACAGTGTGAATGTTCCAGAAGTGTTACAAGGCTTGGAACGATTAACGGCGTACAATTTAGTCTAAGAGCACTAGGACATGTTCCAGATTCAAACAATATAGGCGTTAAAGGAGTTCACACTATTCATTCAAGAATAGCACACATAGCGTTCGAAACATGCTTACATGATTTTAAAAATTGGGACACCAATGTTAATATTTAGAACACTGTTATGCGTTCCAGAAGTGTTTTAAAGGGACGTTCAAAAAGTGTTTAGATTCTTAACACTTTTATATACAAAGTATAGGCGTGAAAAAAACTGTCAGTGTTCACCTTTAAGTATCTGTTTAAAATAGGGAGAAATATTAAATAGCAAATTGATACCTAAAAAAGCTGTATGGGAGAAAGTTTTCTTGTACCCGAGTAAATTTTCAGTGGCGGATCCAGAAATTTTTATAAGTGGGGGCCCAATGACTGGCCTAAGAGGGGCCCGCTGCAGTCGCGCTTCAGTGATTCCCTATATATGCAACCAAAATCCCTCCCCTAAATCCGCCTCTGATTTTTGGTCATAGTTACATATTCTCAGAACAAAATGAAGCTGTAAATGTAACAATAATATAATTACTTGTTATAGAACACCAAGAAAGGAATTTATCGACCATAGTAAATGAAAGATCAATGCTTTTTAGAAGAGATGGCACTTCCTCAAGTAGAAACAGAAGTAGAAACAAGCAAACAAAACAGAAAACATGGACAGGAACGTTTGTCTGTCTCGCAAACAGAAAACAGTCAAAAATACCAAAAGGAACAGAAAAAACAGTTCTTTTCCGATGCGGTTTAGGTTTAAGACGGATTACTGCCAATCTTAACTTCACTGCTGAACAGTTGTTTAATGCAATAGAAGATATATACCCAAAACTTAAAGGATCAGGAGGTTTTGAATTTCTTAGATGCGGTCAAAACTGTAGAGATCTACAAGTCATAGACTGCAATTGGTGTCCAGTTGAACTAAGAAATAATATGGGGTCGCAGGCTAAAATATACTTGAGACCAGTCCAGAAAGACCTAGAAACTTCACCATTGCACGAAGAGGTAGAAACCATTCAAACGGAGACATGTAAATTCTGCAAACGAAACGTAAACCTTCGTGAGTTACGAGATCATATCAAGTCATGCGGGATGTACAGAAATTTTGAGTTGCCTGACATTGACCCTCCTTCACCTGAACCGCTGATTGATAGAGCTGAGCCAGAAGACACCAATCTTTCGGTAGGTGTTTCTCTTGATGTTGGGACTAGAAACGAGGAGTCGCAGATTGAAATAGATGAGCCAGAAGACGCTATTCCTCCGTTAGGAGTTTCTCTTGATGTTGGGACAAGAAACGAGGAGCCGCATATTTCAACTGAGACAGGTAATCACTTCAATGGAAGTTATGAATAAAATAATTACCGTTCTCCTCAAAACAGTGTTAAGGTCACAGGCACTTGTTTCAGTGATTTTTTTGTACGGGTATGTGGTTAAGGCACAGAGGCTTGTTTAGTGGGTCAGACGAGGTTTTGTTGTCAATGGCAATCGCTATCCTATATTGGTTTTTTTTTCATACAGGATAGCGATCGCCATTGACAGTAAAACCTCGTCTGACCCACTAAACAAGCCCCTGTGGCTAAGGTGGCTCAGGTGTCCTCCTCCATCTTGGATTTTGAAGAAGCAGATAACTTTGGTCTAGATATTTAATGTGCAAATTTTGAGAGTTGTATGTAATTAACATACACTATAACAATATGTCATTTTACCAGACCACGGTTTGCGGAAGTAGTCAAGAAGACAATATTATGTTTTTCAGGGGTTGACAGGATACACGTGATAGTTGTTAGTTTCAACTTCAATATTATTATGCAAGCAGATGTAATAAACAATGATTTCATACATTTTTTTGTTTTTTTACACTTTATATAGGGCTTTATTTATGATCTTGTTCCACAGTGCACAATTCTTATTCTACATATTTCACCTTTATCAAAATTAGGAAATCTGTTTGGTCGTCCCATTTTGTTGTAGGGATGTTTAGATTAAGTGTCGAGTTAATATGTATATTATTTTGTGTTGTCTGCGAGAAACAAATCATTTTTCTGATCTAGTAACTAAATTCAAAACCAATATAGATAATGTTAACATATATATTTTATTGAACTGTGTAAATTAATCGGAATGCGAATGACAACATGCACCTACAATTCTTTTGTTTGTTTCCCGTTTCGGTAACACATGACATTTGCGCGGGAACTTCTTACATAAACATCGTTTTTGGATTATTGAAATATGTATGTGAAACGTACTGTAACAGTTATTGATTTTTGGAGGTAATGTGATATTATTTATTATTCAATAGTACATAATTTTACGTCAGGTTTGTACACATTAAGTCTCTGGTCAGTGGCGGATCTAGGGGAGGGGGGATTCCGGAGGTTGCACCTCCCTTTTTTGTTGACGATCAATTCATTTGGATAGGGATATCAGTTGGAACTGACCTTTTATCCTGGGTTAGTATCCCCTTTTAAAAATGGCTGGATCTGTCTCAGCTAGTCAAGTCAAAACCGAAATACATCAGTGGCAGATCTATAGCCATTTTGAAAGGGGGGTCCAACCATGTCCCCATTCAAATGCATTGATCACCCCACAAAAGGGGCGATTCCAACCGGGAACCCTCCTGCTGGATCCGCCACTGCACACTACTCAGACCTATGTTATTTAGTGAGTGATGCGAAAAAACTCAATTTACATTTAATAGGTCCCCCTTTTTGAAAAATTACTAAATCCGCCTCTGCTTATCCTGGGTGAGGTCCCCCTTTTAAAAAATGGTTGGATCTGTCTCAGTTACTCTAATCTAAACTGAAACACATCAGGCCATTTTGAGAAAAGGGGGGGGGGGTCCAACCATGTACCCATTCAAATGCATTGATCACCCCAAAAAAGGGGCGGTTCCAACTGAAAACCCTCCCCTGGATCGGCCACTGCACATTACTTGGACCTATGTTAGATCGTTACATGTAATTACTGAAGTGATGCGAAAACAACTCAATTTACTAATAAACTCCCTTATTAAAGAAACTTGATATAAAAGTAAACATGTTCATTTTATTTTGCTGTGTGAAATTGCTTATGCGGGAAAGACCCATTACAACCTGACCATAGAGGAGACAACAGCTGAAGGCCACAATGGGTCTTCAATGCAGCGAGAAGCTCCCACACCCGGAGGCGTCACAACAAACCCGTTCTAGAAATAATTTGTGAATGAAATTGGTAAATACAATTATTCTTGATCTTCATACAATTTAAGGGCATTTCCAAATAGTCCTAAATATACATTGTGTAATGCTTTATGCATCTGAAAAGGGTTGAAAATAACACTGAAAAATCATCGTTTTTCCTCTAGCATAGTTTGTACGTGCAGTATAGGTGTATTTTAAAGGCACAACAGTGAAGCCGCCGTATAATACTTCAATCGAACCGATTTACTTTTTGAAGTTTAATTACTATACTATATATATAAAAATATT
Organism: Mytilus edulis; assembly: GCF_963676685.1. Lineage (NCBI taxonomy): Eukaryota > Metazoa > Mollusca > Bivalvia > Mytilida > Mytilidae > Mytilus > Mytilus edulis. Next base: position 48,888,618 of record NC_092344.1, read on the forward strand.
AATTTTCGCGAACCATTTAGGTCACGGAAATTCCAAAATATGGCATCAGTAAGGAGAGTTGTACAAATAATGTGAATACACAAAACCCCCATCCAATTCAGCTTTAACTAAAAGTATTCATCATTTTCTATTTTATATGTACTAACAATATTCCATTTTTCTATAATTTTGATTAAAATGTGCAAAAATCTGAGTTAGAATAGGTCGAATGCCCCAAATAAACATTCCCGGATTGGTTGAAGCACTGTGGCGTCGATGTAAAGCATAGCAAGCCTCGAAGTAAAGCACACGCTTCACAGGAATAATTATGGAGAGTTTTACAAATAATGTGAATACACAGACCCTCAATCCAATTTATGTATTGCTAAAAATAATCAAGTGTTCATCATTTTCTGTTTTGATTATGCTAACAACATTTTATTTTTTCTATAATTCCATTTGAAATATGTGAAACCCCGCAATGAAAATAGATAGCCTCAATGATGTAAAAGCAACCCAAAAAATTTCCATTAATATGTTAACATCTTGAACTTCGACCCCTGGGTTCAAAGGGTTAATAAACCGATTCACAAATAGAGATATCCTTTCGCTCAAGTGAAGTATACAGGCAACTTCGTTTACAGAAATATATACACACTTTATCAGTAATATATTGTCATGCTTCTGCATATCCACGTTTTTTTGTATGCTGAACTTCAGTCAAATTCAATTCTATTCAAACTTTATTACGTAAAGCAATAGGAGTAAGAATATTTTTTGCGCCAATTTAACCGTGACCAGCATCATCGTCAGTATCAAAATTGTTTATCGTCATCATCAATGATCATTGTGAAATTTCACTGACATAGGGTTTATTAATATAGAGTAATTTTGGTAAGTATGGCTTATTTATGTTAAAGTTCTCCAGATTTGCTTCTCTAGACATCTTTGACGGTCAGTTTAATCCCATTTATCTCAATATTATCCCCGATGACAGAAATGTCAACCCGACCTATTCGTGTCAAAAGTGAAAATCTAATCTATTTGATGAACTAATTTCTTCTAAAACTGTACATGCATTATTTCTGTATTATTTGATAACCAATCACATTTGCATGATAACGGGTACTCTTTGAGCGAACTGTCTAGTGTACTGCAAGATCGATGCAAAATGTGACGTCAGTGAGTGATCAGGTGACATTATTATTTGTAAACAAACCAGCTCCTCGTGTAACACGTGTCTCAGTCTGAACTATACATTCAAAGTGCAATCAATCTTTCAATCGCTATTTTATGATATTTTTGTGTCTTTTTTTGGTTTGCATATCAGTAGTCGAAGTAAACTCAAGGTTATTATATAAAATTATTTGTCTCTTTTCGTCTGTAGTACATGCGTTTGAGGTCCGGTTTAATTTGTACGCATGAAATCTCTAGTCTAAAAAAAGCTAGTGATAGAACCTTAACCAGATAAGCAACTGTCTAGGGCCAAGTAAGGAAGGTGAAAAAAACCAAGTATTGGTACTATTACGCAGAACCATAAACAGATGCATAGACAGACCCAGGGGGTGGCAATGGCGGATCCAGAACTTTTCATAAGGTAGGGCCCGCTCCAGTGATTCCCTATATAATCAACAAAATTTTTCCAACGAAAAGGGGGGGGGGAGCACTGGCAGACCTATTTGGAAAATCACCGTGATTTTTGTAAAAAAATCGGTGTTTTTTGGCCAATCTGCGCGGAACGGATAATAAATAGAGGTTCATCGTAAATTTTCCGTTTTACAGAATATTTTGCGGTTCTCCGGAGATTTTCCGTGTCTCAGGGAATTATCCGTTTGTCCGATAAAACGGGTGTGTATTGAGTCATTGATAGAACCAGTGATGCCTGAGCGACGGTTATTAAAAGGTCGGTTGTATAATCCGTTATGCGTGAGCGACGTTCAATCATCAATTGATCGTTGTATAATCCGTGAAGTGTGAGGGACGGTTGTATTGAGGTACAGATTGTGATATATGTAGAAGTTTACAGAACTACTAGTATCATTAATCGATTGAGATATAAGGAATTTTCAAAAATTTATCACATAATGTTTCTGTAAATTTAGAGAGAAACAGATTATATATTTCTCGGGGTTAAAGGTTTACTTTTATGATGGAAAAATACATGTGTATTTCTGAGGACGCAGATCATTTAAACTTCATTGGCAAATAGGAATTTTTAAAACGGTCTTGATCACCTGCTGATCTATTAATCTTTCAGAATGAAATGCACATTTATACCTCTTGGGGTTGAAGGCATATATTAGCAAAATTAACAATATGCTACGATGAGATAATAACAAGTTGCGAATTTTAGTCCGAATGTGTATATATATATGAGCATATGGACATACATTCATCTTTATAATTAATCAGTTCATCTGTCATTTGTTTTATTAAATTACTTTTCAATTGTGGTATAAATACAATTTTATCATTGTGTAAGACGATTTGAGAATAATGCTTTCATCGTAAATACTTCAGAAATTATAATTGATTCAAGAACCGTTTATTGGAACAAAAATAAAATGAACGGCCTGGAGGAAGTTCTAACCTTAGTTGATATTAGGGGTCAATTGGTATAGCAGTATGTTACGTAATACAACGATCGTCGATGCATAATATGCATATGTATGTATATAGTATGCATGCAACTGGATTTCGACAACTCGTGGGTTGTCTTTTAGACAAAGAAGTTCCATTTTAAAGATATGAAAGTACGTCAATGCACGTCTTGTAAACTAATCTGTTACTTTTTGAAATTTAAATAAGTTATATTTAAAAGATTGAATGGTTATTTCACACGTATCAAAGTTCTTCTGTCATCATTACTGTTTTTCAATTATCTTTTGAGAGTTCGATCTTAAAACTAAGTTCGTCCTGACATTTATGGAATATTTGCCACTGGAAGTTAAACAACCAACAATCAATCATCTTATTACAAAATTTAAAATATGCCTGAGCGATAATATTCTTTTAAATTTTAATGTGAAAGACAGTTTCTCCATTTATAAGAAGGCACTTCCAGGTCTAATGTTAAGTGTATCTACATCCCGGGATTGAGATTTATTTACTATACTAGCAAAAAAAAAAAAAAAAGAAAAGAAATGATGATACGTTTTTTTTTAATAATTAAATAATTAACGTTAAAAATATATGTAATTAACTTGATCTAAAACTTGACCTCGCTCATAATAGAGAATGTTAAAAATCAATTGTGTCGACTGCACGGGATTGTCCAACGGCGGGAAATACCCTGTAACTATAGGTGATGTTACTGACCGATTGTGGAATGTCAACTCAGGGTTAAAGTGATGTGTAATGATTGTGCGCTTGAAAGTTGAGGCTCTAGTAGGTTCATTTCAATTGATAATCGAAAATCTAAAATCATTTTTTTTTCAAATCAACGATGAAGTTTTAGATATTATGGAAGGGATTTTTTAAGGACAACGGAGGTACCTTAAAAGTCTATAGGAAAATATACAAATAAAATAATATAAAACAATTTCGAAGGTCACAACTTGTATCTTATAAATCAATGATAAAGCAACTTCATCAGTATTAACAGTTATAAGATTGCAATCAGATGACTTTTAATTTTGTTTGTGTTTCAGGAGTGGGAGTGTATAAGATTACCTTATATTACAATGTTTGTTTATATTGCTTGACCCTTATGGGTGTAAAAGGGGGCGGACACCGTGTCATTCCCCCTTTATAGCCGACTGAGAAACTCAAAGGACTGTTTAGGCAGTCAATGTCGTCAAAAGCTTCTATGTGTTGTATAGCCAGTCATTGAGTCAGTGTCGTTAAAAACTTCCATGTATATCAATCAATCAAATCAAGACTATTAAAAACTCTCATCAACGCCATTCCCCACTAAATCCGGCTCTGGTTCTATTAATTTCATTACTTCTGCAACATACTAGTATCGGGAGCATGTGAGTATGGTAGCACTCCGTAGATAGGTCTGTAGTTTTGCATGTATGACAATAACAGTTTGCCTAACGTATTAGAAGGCCAGGGTTGGAAGGTTATTCAACATTATGTGGCTCAATTGTAACTATATTTTCTGTGAAGTGCTACCTAAGCCGTGGCCTGGTAAACCCTACCCATTTTTTTCAAAGGATTTTCCAATAGCACATCGAAACACTTCCAGCATTCTATATTTTTTTCACCAAAAAAATTGTACCTCAGCATAATACAGGTCATGAGGTACATTTGTTTGAGGAGGGGGTTTCAATTACTGTTTAATTTCCTGTTACTACGAATTTTCGGGATTTTTGTTCATCAGATTTGCCCTGTTGTCTTTTCTTTTAACTCCGTGTAAACCCTCACACGCGATGTTTACAGAATTATTTGTTTGAAAAATTAAATTTGTTGTATTACCTCTTTTATCAAAATAATATTTAGTTAGCTTTATTAGCGCCTTTTCAAAGTCCAAGCATTGAACATTGCAAACACATATAGATATTTTCAAATGAATTAGAAAATATCTTCCCAAATCGACAGAACGAACAGAGAGATATTTGCCACTGGTCTTTACCCAGTTAACGATTCACTCTTAAATGCATTTCTCAAAAAACGATGAGAAACAGAAAAAAACCAGACTATATCTTTTGGATAAACAGCCAAGGATATTTCCAGACATGAATATAACTGCATGGACTATCGCTTACAAGTTTTGTGACAGAACAGACTTACAACTTTACTATAGTACATGTACAGTGCTTAGAACTCTCATAATTTTACTCCAGTTTACAAAGTGCATTCTTTTATGTTTTATGATAACAGAACTGTGTTTTATCAAGGTTTATCATAACTCGTATGGTTTTATTATAACTGATTTCTGAGGAATATGTTTAATAATGTAAACTTTATTTAAAGATACGTTTTTTCCAATTGGCGCTAAAGAAAAGCACCATATGAATATTCATGAACCTACAACGATTGCTCAAAATCGTTATTTAAAAATCCTGTTTGTGAGATGTAGATTCATTTCAATACCGAAATTTCGTCTATATATTAAGTTTCACAAGTGTATAACACGGAGAAGCTATCAGAAGGTACATTACTCCCATTTTGTTTGGGTGTGAACCATCGATGTTTACAGCAATATCAAAGAATAAGATGATGATGGTAGAAAGAACTATGGGCGTCATGTGGCAAATATTACATGCATATCGGACCATGAGTTGTCAATCTGTATGAAAAGATTTCCAATACAACCATATTATTGAGAAGGAATGTTTATATGCTCTCGTACTAGTATTACAGGGTTCTTGTGTCGTTCACCTTAGACACACATCTTTTTAACGATGTTTAAAAAAAAAGACAGAACCAATTTAATGTCATATATCCCTATTTTTTAATATAACTATAACAAGAATATCCCTATTTAGCGGACAAGCAGTTTATTCTTTTTTTCTGTTATTGAATATTGAATACCAAGAAGGAAAATAAATCCCGAAATTAATTTGAAACTTTGATACTCAATAGTTTTCCAGCAAAATATTCACATCCCTTGGGGATAATTAGTGTTTGTCCAGTGGCATATATAACATGCATGTCGGAACAGGAAATTTTGCATAATGTACTTTCAGAACCATGTTCACATCATTATACATTATAGCCAACAATTGTGATGACAACTCCTTCCTTTGTTCGAGAACAATATTGTTGAAATAGAAATCTGTGATTTTACTATATCCATAACTTCGATGAACCCAAAGCAAGTTAAATATCGACCTGTATTTAATTCAAATAAGTTCTCTTCTTCTTCTTCTTCGTCCATCGACATCCCATGATAACATACTGTTGTCATACGAGGACTAGTTTATTTACAAAACTTTTAACCCAAATAAACAAAATGTATGTGTCTTTCTTATGTTCAATGTAAAAATGTATATAATTTTGAATTGCAACTATCTATAGTTCCGTAACTTTCTATCAAGGCGTATAAAAGAATGGTCGATAACTGCGTATTGTTTGTTAAATCAATATTTCTTGTTTATATAAAAGATATTTACTATAAATATAGAAATTTGTGTGTTTCATCATAATAACAGCTGTAATTTCTCAAAAACGCCTTCTTTGTGTGTTTGATTAGAATTTTTTTTCAACTTTGCCAAATAAGGAGAGATAACTCAGATAAAGTAATTTTTACTTTTTGGAATTTTGGATCCTCAATGCTCTTCAACTTTTTACTTGTTTGGCTTAATAAATATTTTGATATGAGCGTCACTGATGAGTCTTATGTAGACGAAACGCGCGTCTGACGTACTAAATACCTTTTGAATTTACCTATTTTGAAAAGTAGCAAGAAAACAAGTTCGGTGACCCATTTTTCTTTTTCTTACCTAACAGTATGTTATAGGTGGCACGGTAGTATTTCCTGGCCCATAAAGGGTAATGATAGCCTTTTTAAAATTTTCACCACTTTCTAACACTCCAAAAAATTCTACATTCACAGTTAACTGAAGTACTTTCATTTTACTATTCAGAAATGAATTGAATATGTATCATGACCGTTTACTTTTTTTGCTATTTTTAAAAACCTGAGGCAACTAGTACTTTTAGGTCTTTTACGGTGCAGTGAATACAAAATTTAAAAAATTTCTCAAAAATTCATTTTCATCTGTATGTAAAATTATTTCATATTTTTCTACGCGTGATTCATCCCTCAGTTTGGGAGAGTATGTTCAGTTGATTCTGTATTTTTTGTCCAATCACACTGTTTACATACATTTATCTAAGTAGGGTACACAAAAGAGCAACCTAAATTCTGGAATGCAAATACAACCGTGCCACCTATAAGAGCAATCTTCTTACATGTTATCTTAAAGTTCTTGTAGTACGTTTTCTTTTTATAACACAAAACTTTATTTTTCATGCATAATCTATACAAAATCTGACAACCTGTAGCGTGACAAAAAGGTCGGTATATAAAAAAAGCATGATAAAAACTTCATTTTGACAAGTTATAAAAAAAAATCTGGCAATTCTAATTAAGACGCCCTAGCCACCTTAAGATTAGAATCCAGTTACAAGCACTAGAAATTGCATCGATCAGTAAAATTACGAAGAAAGGCTAGAAAATAGTGTCCGTATAATATAATAGTGGAAGACTTCGACTTTTATATCTTATGGATCGTTATTCGATTGATAGAATGTCTGGTGACTGTGATTCATTGGATTTATTAAAATATCTCAAAGTAAGAAATTGTAACTGGAAGAAAAATTCTTGCAAAGTTTTATGAAGATCATTAGCTTACGTCATAAAAACTAACCAGTCAAACATCTTATCCCTTTCCTCCGCGGATTTTTTTTTACATACTTCATTCGCATAGAATTTTTTCAATAATAAAAAAATCAACAGGTTTAAAGTATTAATGCATTGCAGAAAAGAATATTTCATCAATGAAAATCCAGACTGATAATCTGATGAATATTCTTTTTATATTAAATACAAATTTTATAAGTCTGAAAAAGTTTTTTCGTAGGCAAGACGTTTCAACTAAGGCACTACACAGGCGTCTAAAGGCTTCATTAGGGAGAAAATATTTATCAGAAAAATGAACAAGCAGCCTAATCATTCGCCAGTGGAAACACTTATTGTTTCTTGTGCATTTTTTTTTTTAATTTTCATAGTTTTATTTGGTATTTCATGACATAGGATTCAAGCTTGTGGGTTGTTCCTCGCGGACTCCGTCGTCCAACCCATTTAATGTCTTGAAAATGATTTAGATTCCCGCTTATGCTCAATATTTGATTGTCATGTATTTTAGATTATTCTATTTTCAGATTCATCAAGTTTCAATGCAGTTTCAATAGAGCAACAATTTGAACAAATAGTGGAAAAAATAATAAAGTTTTGCAAAACCAATGATGTAGTTGATCCTGTAGAAATTCTTAGAAAATATCAACAGGAAATGGTCACAGGGAGAGCCCTGGAAATAGAAGATGTTACCCAGTGTGCTGAAGGGGACACCAATTTCATACTGATAGACAGATTTAGCCTTCTTAACACTGCTATGGATGAAATTGGGTCACTCTCAGATTTGAGAGTGACACTAGAAGTGCAGTTTAATAATGAAGTAAGCTTCACTTTATATTTCTCAGTAGGAAAAATACTAGAGGGACAGTCAAGCTCATAGATCGAAAATAAGATGACAACCCCATGGCTAAAAAAGAAAGAAAAAAAAACAGATAATTAATAGTACACCAGACACAACATAGAAAACTAAAGACTAAGCAACACGAACCCCACCAAAAACTGGGTGTTATCTTATGTAGTTTTATAATAAGATATGATTTGATATGATGTGTGGTGTTTTAACGCCGCTTTTAAGCACCGCATTTGGGCGATTTCGTGGAGTCCAGTTTCTAATGGTGGAGGTCGAGGAAGCCGGAGTGCCCGGAAATAATCGTCCGTCCTACGATAGGAAAACTGACATTCCTAGTCAATTGCTGTTGTTGTCTTCTCTATGGTCAGGTTGTTGTCTCTTTGACACATTCCCCATTTCCATTCTCAATTTTAATGAAAGTTGGAGTCGAATGTACCTGCACGAGCGGGGTTCGAACTCGCAACATCAGTGTTGACTGGCTAGTGATTTACATAGTAACTACTTTAGAATAGACCACTCGGTCACCGATGCCCCTTGTTTATAAGATATCTTATATAGAAACTTAAAATTTATAATATATTCTAAGTGATTTATGAGATATCTTACTAATATTTGGTTATAGGATATGTCATATAATTTTATTTATAAGATATCTTATAAACTATACAATATATCTGTGACCTGTGTTTTGCAGAAATAATATAAGCATTGTGTATAAGTTTGATAAAATTTGTGTGAGGCAAACTCAACTTAAAGAAGGTAAACCAATTTTTTCTGATAACATTCCTTCACCAGTCACGTTTAATGTACCTAATTTGGAAAATCGGAAACTTCATAATTTCGCATCTATGAATTTTTGCACACCTCTTCTAATTTGAATTTCTCACTTAAATGTAGCCAATGTTCTCAAAATGATTATTCATGAGTACCTGCAAGTCGAAGACATTAAGCATGGAGTTCCCGACATTTTTAACAGTGCCGAGTAGTCCTGAAGACATTGAAAATGTGCACCTCCTGTTCAGGCCAAATTTGAAAATATTCATTATGGATCTTTCATTTAAATATTTTTATGTTTTCAAAAAATAGGTTGCTTTAGATTATGGAGGCCCCAGAAAAGAATTCTTCAGACTACTTATGCAAGCAATAAAGGAGAAGTATTTCGACAATGGGCTCAGAGATTTATTGGCAGATCAATACCTATTTGTTGGAAAAATATTTGGTAAGCGTAATCCGTTAATCCGTTTGTATCAATTTCAAGTTTTGTACCAATAAGAAAACAAACGTGACTGCCATAAACAATTAACGGTTTTGTTTGATCCACACATGAACTTCGTTTATGCTTCAACCACAAGAAGAGAAATTCTTAACAGTACCATGTCTTTCAGAAATTATTTGAAATACATATTGCTGCCATAGACAACCATTGTTTCTGATTGCAATGAGATAATTTGAAAAAAAATAATTCCCGAATATCAAGCAAAATTTAATAGATATATTTTAGACAATCAGACATATGTATTACCTAGATCAACCACTTGCATTTTTCGTTTGGAAAATATATGAAAGCCAGTCTACTTTGTTGTAAAATTAAATGTTTTTTCTTTCTTTTCTCATTCAAGCATTAAGTTCACATCAGAATGGAAAACTGCCAACTTTTCTTGAATCTGCTGTTGTGGATGAATTGTTCAACAATACTGACAGTAACTCAATATGTATTACAAATCTACGACAAGGAATGGATGCTTTAGGATTTTATACTGTAAGTGGGAATTTGCACTTAAAGATGTACTGACATATTTTAGAAAATTAGTGCAAGTGTTTCGTGATTATGAAATAAATACATGTATGATGTATTTTAAAATTTAATATCATGTAATTGATTGATTGAAAACTAACTCATTTGTTCAGACATTCAGATGCACTTTGAAGATATGAAACATGTATCAGTTTGTTTTGACACCAACTGTTATTCGCGGGTGATTGATTTTACATTACCGGTAATAAATCGGGATCTTCGTTATTTTCCATCATTTAATCAAGTGAAAGTTTCTATCTGTCTTTTATTGTTTAAACTAGATGTGTCGAAACGACACGAAAGGCCCCGTCTCAAACAGTTGAAAAATCTGCAATTTCAATAACACAGATAGACACAAACATGATATTAAAAATCAGCTCTACATCTGAAAGCGTTTAGAAAAAAAAATCCGTATAACTGTGATTTTCAACAAGTTATCAAAGTTCAAAGCCCGTAATTTCGGCAAAAATTAGCAATGCAGAACATAACTTAAACTGAATCTGTATCTCGTCATTGTTAACTAACATTCGAAAAATCAAGCCAATATCTGAAAGCGTTTAGAAAAAACTGATAAAACATTATTTGCTTGCCTTTCAAGGGCAATTACTCTTACGAGGAGTTGCCCGACAATTTTGACTCAAAGTAGACTTTAGTAGGCCTTATCATAAGGATAATATCAGCAATTGGAAGTTTCTTTCTATCTACATGTATCAGAGTTTTAAAAAAGGACATATTTTTTTCACTTTTCAAGGGCAATAACTCTATCAAGGAGTTGTCCATACTAACTTCTAATATCTATTGAAAACCTTTTACTTTTGTTTATTGATAGATTCGCACGGCATTACCAAGTCTAGTGTTTTTATTTCAAAACAACACGCCTGCATTAACCATGAGAGGGATTCTACATGTGTTGAAAGCCCAGTTTAGTGAAGAAGGCAGTAATGCCTATTCTTTTGAAAAGCTGGTATATTGGGCCTTTGTGAGATATCTAAGAGAAGTTGGAAGTGAGTTTAATAGTCCCAGACTGAACCGAATACTTATATAATGTATTTTGCAACTCTTGAACAGTTTTTTTTTCCATTTTCCCCCCTGCTTTATTACAATACATGGTTAGACATTTTGTGTTAAGCTAGATAATTTTGAATTGTAATTCATGGTACAGGTAGTTAAGTATAATATAGCTGCGATCCTTATTTTTATCTCCCTGTGATTTTTGGTCACTGAGGCGAATGTACGGAAGCCGGTTAGTGTCAGGGTAGAGTTTTAATTTTTAAGTCATTACAACGACTTAGCTAACTTGTTTAAACGACTTAGCTAAGTTGTTATAACGACTGAGCATATTTATCTTGTTATAAAAACTTAGCTAACTTGTTTTAACGACTTATAGCTTATAACAAGTTAGCTAAGTTGTTTAAACGAGTAAGTTAAGTTGTTTAAACAAGTTAGCTAAGTTGTTTAAACGAGTTAGCTAAGTCGTTCTAACAAGTTAGCCAAGTTGTTTAAACGAGATAGCTAAGTTGTTAAAACGACTTAGCTAAGTCGTTATAACCAGTAAGCTAAGTTGTTATAACGAGTTAGATTAGCTAAGTCGTTATAACAAGTTAGCTAAGTTGTTTAAACAAGTTAGCTAAGTCGTTTTAACAAGTTAGCTAAGTTGTTTAAACGAGTTAGCTAAGGTGTTTAAACAAGTAAGATAAGTCGTTAAAACAAGTTAGTTAAGTTGTTTTAACAAGATAAATATGGTAAGTCGTTATAACAACTTAGCTAAGTTGTTTGAACAAGTAAGCTAAGTCGTTAAAACAAGTTAGCTAAGTTGTTATAACAAGATAAATATGCTAAGTCGTTATAACAACTTAGCTAAGTCGTTTAAACAAGTTAGCTAAGTTGTTATAACAAGATAAATATGCTAAGTCGTTATAACAACTTAGCTAAGTCGTTTAAACAAGTTAGCTAAGTCGTTATAACGACTTAAAAATAAAACTCTACCCTGACACTAACCGGCTTTCTAACGAATGTATAACTATCCAGCGGTGGAAGTGACATTGTAATCTTTTCGATAGCGTACTATATAGACCTCACAGAGCAAATTTATACCAAACAATGTATCTTAAATTGTCCAGTTTTAGATTTCTGTAAGATATACAATACGTGTATATTATATTTGAAATAGGTTTGTTTCTTGGTGTGTTTTTTTTCAAAATTCTAATTGTCTTATTATATCATTTAAGGTGGACGACGAAGTGCTGTACGCCTGGAAAGTGTCCTACAGTTTGTCACTGGAGCGACCGAGGAGCCTGTTTTGGGTTTTAAAATCCATCCTTCTATTACCTTCTATGAAGTGGAGACAACATTTTTACCAACAGCAAACACATGTATTAGTTGTTTAGGACTTCCTAGGCCATCTTACAATACTGGATTACCAGAGGATGCAGAATTGTTCAAAACCTATGACTACGCTTTTACGAGCACATTTTATGGCCTGAAATAGGCAAAAAACTTACTTGTTCTTCTGGTGTTGAAACAGTTTTAATTTTATATCATTATTCAACCTAAAGGTAATAAGGTTTACAAGTATTGATTGTAATTGGTCTTTTGCTTAATTTTATGTTTCTAAATACAGAGTAGTTTGCTTATAATTATTGTAATTTTGACATAGTCCTTTCCAACAAGATTAAAACACAGTTCTGGCAATCCACCAATTTATTTTGTGTTCTTAAGACTTTAACATAGATCATCAATGAGTTATTAAATTTTGTACAGCAAATATCATAGTCTACAATTTCATAATTACGACTTTATGATTGCATACGCCTTCAGATATACATCAATACCATGATCTTGTGACCTCCAGTTCAATGGACAGTTCTGGCGTAATGTTTGAAGTTTATCGTTAGGTACAGAAACTGAAGAAGACAACAATTTTACCCCTTGCGTACCCTGGTCATTTTCAGTTTCATCGGGGTTATCGTCAGTTACTAATTCATCACTGTCAGGGAGAGGCTGTAATTTATCAACAGTATTGTTCATCACACTTGTGGTAAACATCTGCATAGGTGTTTTATGGACAGTTCTGATACGATGGTTCGCCCAAGCAGTTTTCCAAATTCCAAGTTTTTCATTTACTTTGTGCAAATAAACATGGTGCAGTGCATATATATTAAGTTTGTCTAAAGGATCTAATACTCCGATGTCTTCCATATAATAAAATAAATCATAATAGTATGACAAAACTCCAGCATAAACATCTCGCCAGAGACGCTCTATGCGCTGGTTATGAACACTTTTACAAGTTATCATGCTACCTCTACCTGAGCCTCTGTTTTTTATCATGTAATCTGCAATTAAAGTGTTCTCTCTACCCATATCTGAACGGACTCCGGATGGAAGTCCATATTTAGTAACACCTTTATACAAAGCAATTTAATAAAGTGCCTGCTTTGTTATTATCAACACACTCAAGAAAAGTAATCAAACGACTGAACCCATCGATACCACCAGCTATTATCATATTCCATCGTATAAGCTTGTGGTTCGTGTCTACATGCCACAATGTATTTGGAGATTGCACACTGTATGTTCTATGTAACCGTCCTTTTTTTCTTTCTAGAATACCTTTTTTGTCTAAACGGTACATGCTGTCTCGAAGTCTGTATCTTTGAACCTAGAATTGATTATTAAAATAATCTTATACATCAAGTTATTCGCGGGTTTGTTCTAGTAAATTAATAATATTAAAATGTTTAGTTGTCTGTATATACATATAAATAAAAAATCATTTATGTGGAAGAATGTCTCGAGAACGTTAGCAATATAAGGAACAATAAATCTGCATGCATGATTAAACATTTTTATGCGGGAAATACGAATGCCTACTCAAATCCATTCTATTAGAAAAAAATCGAATTATAACAGAAGAGTATCCACCATGCACTTACAATTAAAGTGTTCTCTAGAATAAAATTATATACAAATGCATGAAAATAATATATACATGTAACTGTAATATGCAAGTATTAACATGATTAATTAAGTAATGACTGTAATATTTTTTCTGTCTATGAAGAAATAACATAAAAAATTTGGTGCACACTGAATAACGCGCGTATATGTCGAAAAGACAGAAAAAATATTACAGTCATTTCTTATAATTAAATTCTAAATTCCATTTTAAACCGTTGAAAAACAGGAAAAAACGTTGATGACGTCACGGTCACATGACTAAATTATGACTATTGGCTGATACCAAAATAACGTCAGCCAATCAGAAGACGCGTTGCATCCAAAATTAAATTATTGTAATATAGAACAGATATATCATGTTGTGGAGGGGTATTTGCGAAAAATACCACTCGAGGGACTATGACAGTTCCAAAGCCGCTAGGTATCTGTTTAATTACACCGAATGGGTTTTGTTTGAAACTGTCTGTATATAATAGGGAAATCGTAGTACCGCGGAAATTTAACAATGAACTTACATACGCGTTAGTGCTTTTTGTAAAGTCATGGTATCTATGTGTGAACGTCATTATTATTCCATCTTTATATCGTACATTTGCATAGACGTATTTTCTTTCCACTTTATATATGACATTTTGTAAAAGTTTTCGGTTTAACTCAATCAAAAGTGCTTAATCATGTTGTCTTTTTCATAAAAGTGATAAATTGGTATTTGCGGCAAATTCACCGGCAGTGGTGAAAGGGAAAGAGGGACGAAAGATACCAAAGGGACAGTCAAACTCATAAATCTAAAACAAACTGACAACGCCATGGCTAAAAATGAAAAAGACAAACAGAAAAACAATAGTACACATGACACAACATAGAAAACTAAAGAATAAACAACACGAACCCCACCAAAAACTAGGGGTGATCTCAGGTGCTCCGGAAGGGTAAGCAGATCCTGCTCCACATGCGGCACCCGTCGTGTTGCTTATGTGAAAAACATGCAAATTCTTTTGAAAAATATTAGCATATGCGAAAAACACACTGGCTATCAACCAATCAAAATCTAACATTCTTTTATAAGGTGTAATTAATAACAATAAACCAGAGTATACTGATTTGCATCACTTCATAATGATAATCATTATGGTGAGGTTAAATTTCCTGTCATTATTTTATCATCCATGCACCAATTTGTCCCAGAAAAAAATTATATCTGTACATTAATCTCACTTTCGGGTATATATGTGTAATTTTTTTTTTCTGAGACAAGTGCTTGTCGGACCATCCACAAGAACTTGCGGTCATCTTATTTTCAGTACTTCAGTAATTTGATTATAGTTTGTTAATTATGTTGTACTGTAACATCACTGTCTCATGTTAGGGGAGGGTTGAGATCCCGCTAACATGTCTAACCGCGTCGTATATTCTGTATATGTGTGTCTGTCCCAAGTCAGGAGCCTGTAATTAATTGGTTGTCGTTTGTTGGTGTGTTACATATTTTGTTTTTCGTTTAATTTTTTTATTACTAATAAGGCCTTAGTTAATTCGTTTTAGTTGTTACACATTTGTTATTTAAGAGCCTTTTATAGATGGTTTGCAGTCTGGGCTGTGCTAATTGTTGAAGGCCGTAATGTGACCTATAGTTGTTAATTTCTGTATCAACTTGGTCACTTGTGGAGAGCTGTCTCATTGGCAATCATAACATTTTTTTTTAATTGACCATTTGGTATATGGCCGTGTTTTAAGCGACACGTACATACAGGTCACACATTAACTATTTGAATGAAACTAAATCGTAATTGTGTCCGTTTCTTACAATAGTTTATGTTACAATATTGCTCTTTTTAGTTGTGTTACCTGTTTTAACCGTTGATTTCTAGTATAGTGTTTTCCTGTAATTATTATGATTTTATGGTCTTTTTTGTTACACTTGAAACTCCTCTGATTGAGACCGAAAGCGGGTGAATGTAACCGAACCATATGTTTGTGTGACTGTCCCAAATCAGACACTAACTCGAAAGTGGTATCTTAAAAGAATTATTGAAAAAAATAGGTGTTAGTTGACTAAATGTCTTTGATTGCGCCTGTCAAGTTAATTCACTTTTTTTCTATATTCAATGTTATATAAAATAAACCCAGTGATAAGTGTTAGGTCACATTCAAGGGAAGGGAATGCGTTATTGTGGTTACGACAACAAGTTTTTGGTGGGGTCTTTAGTTTTCTATGTTATGTTTTGCGTAATATAGTTTGTCTTTTTCTGTTTTTGCCATGGCATTGTCAGTTTATTTTCGATATATATGTTATAATGCATTTTAAAGAGTTGTATGCTTCATGAGTTTAAATGTCATTTTGGTATCTTTTGTCCCTCTTTTGAAAAATATCCGTCGTCATCTGTGAATCAGGTATTCCATATCGGTCAACCATCTCGAGTTGGCGTCCGTAACATTTTTTCAATCTTATCACTTGAAACTCTTGGTTTGATAGCTTTGTTTTAAGCAATAATGACGATTAAGATTTGGAATGTAGGGTGGTTCTCAAAATAACAAATTGACTTGTATTCAGTTTTCAAAAATATATGTTGTATTTAAAGTGGTTCAGAAAATATTCCATTTTTTTCCCATTTAAATAAAAACTAAAAGTCAGAGAGCTTATATTCATCAATATAGTATAAATGCGTCTATAAAAATGAACGAGACTGTCTGGTGAATTATTTATACACTGTAATGAATCACTCACGATTTCAATTGTCTTGATATCATCCATTTTCGCTGGCCAAGGGTTACAGTTCAGTCCTCTCCTCTCCACCTTTTGGGGATTGAGCTAGAATTTCAGAGACACAAGGTAACGACATCTTTTGGTCGCAGTTGTACCTGGTTGCATCTAAAAAAAATCACCTTTAAGATGATCCCGTGTTAATGTAGAAATGTAACTAAACAATTGCTGATTGTACGACAAGCCTTTACCCCAAAACGTACAACAGTATTCAATGACAACTTTAAAGTCCTTAATTGACTTTTTGAAGTTCCTGGGTATGTTTCTTGCGCAAATGTTGGAATGATATCATATATTTGCAGTTCCTGCTTCGCGAAATTTGTAAACACTAGACAAAAATTATTTTTACACCTCTACATTGAAGACAGTTCAAGTGCTACCTTTGGTCAAAATTGATGATGTCGGAATGGGCGTGACTTTTATCCACCAGTAGATAGCACAGCATTGTTACCACAGATGATGGCTTTAATCTACAAATGGTTGATTGTTTTTTTTTAGTGTGAACTCACATTACTATAAGACGTGTCACGGTACTTATCTATTCCAAATTCATGTATTTGGTTTTGATGTTATATTTGTTATTCTCATTTTGTCTAATGCTTAGTCCGTTTCTGTGTGTGTTACATTTTGATGTTGTGTCGTTGTTCTCCTCTTATATTTAATGCGTTTCCCTCAGTTTTAGTTTGTTACCCCGATTTTGTTTTTTGTCCATGGATTTATGAGTTTTTAACAGCGGTATACTATTGTTGCCTTTATTGATCCGTAATCCTCGACTAGCAAATTTTGGTATAAACCAAAGATAAAATATTTCAGTGTATTCCTTAAAACTGGTGTGAGAACACCGATCACATGGAATTATTTTGTTGACAATCCTAAACTACATTCTAAACTTGATGACATGTGTTATCTCTAAATGTTTCATTGAAGACCTGTTGGTGACCTTCTGCTGTTGTCTGCTTTATGGTCGGGTTGTTGTCTCTTTGACACATTCCCCATTTCCATTCTCAATTTTATTAACCAAAATGACTAAAATGACTAAATATTGTTGTCAGTAAAATTAAAATAAATCAAACAATCTACCATAATCCTCAATCCAAAATAAATGATAATCAAACGAGAATAAACAAAAACGATTAACACACTGTTCAGAAACCAGTATAACTTGGGCACATACCTTTTCCTTTGCAATTCTAGAACATGTGTCTTCAAGTGAGCATTTTTGATTTTGAAAATGCAAATCGTAGCTAACAGGAAAAGTAATATATATCTTAAACGGCAAAAAAGTTGGAAAGCAGGGTCATAATGTGTTCGCTACTACAGGATATTAGCTACGGTAGCCACGACTGTTGGTTGAATTCCTCAAGAAAACAAACAAAAATCAGAATACTTTAACTAAGATAATGCATAGTTCAACAATGGCTTTCATTAATTTAATATAACTTATGGATCTGCCCTACATAAGTGTAGAGACTAAATAACGAAAGCCGGATTCCATACAATATAAAAGAGGGATATTACAATGCCATTTTAATTCATTTTTACAATGGTAAATCAGTTTTCTTTAAGCCTGTTATAATGTCTCTGAATACTGTGATATTGTCACCAATATATTATTATCAAATTTTGACTATTTACTACATAAGACTATCATTCATTTTAACGACGTGGATTTTTCCATATGCTTCATTTTCGCATTTAGAACATCCAATTAATAAATATCCTTCGCTATCAATGCATAAACATTTTGGATTTTTGATTACAAGATCTTCGTGCATTGACTGCAGACCAAGTACCATGCCTTTTGAATTAAGAACATGTAGTGAACTGTTACTACTATCTGCTACTACAATTGTATCACTAGGCGTTATATCAATTCCTTGTGGATTGAATGTTCCGTAATCCTTTTGTCCTTCATACGTGAACTTCAAGCTGCCACTTCTATCTACAGCTACAATTCTACCTGGAAGTATACTTGACTTTCGATCAAGGACATAGACAATATTTTTAGAATCGGTTGTAATGCGATCTGCATACCTAAACAATTTATTCCCCTTTTTGTCGAATTCTAACGTATTTTTCCGTTGATAATCACCACCAAAAATTATTACTTGTCGGACCGAAAAATCCTTGACCGGAAACGGTGGCCCTTGCTCTCGTATTCCAACTATTACTTCATTATCTTTGTTTACATGTATGGCCAATAAAATCATTGGTGAAGTATCTAGCACAGTCCCTACTTCACCTGAAGGTGATAAAACTTGAATCTTATGGTCATGAAATTCAACTAAAAGTATTTCATTGTCTTTGTTTATTGCAAAGTCAAATATTTTTCTCTTTAACGTTTGCATTATCTTTATTGATGATTTTAAAAGTTTCCCTTTCACAAATTGATTGTCCTCGAACTGTTTCAAGTTAGAGCAAAAGTAAAGCAAATCGTCATCCGAGCAAAGTAAAGTATGAACAGCAGGTAGAGTAGTTGTGTATGAATTAAAAACGGATGAAATAACGACAGACTTTATCTCCTGTAATCCTGGTGAGGACTTGCTGATATCCTGAATAGAAACAACGTCATGATCTTGTGCAGATTTAAGTCCCTGGTGAATAGAAACTTTACAAGAGCTACACATGCGAACATCGCAATCTTCACATTTCCATTTGATTTCTTGTCCTTTACAGAAATAACATGAAACTGGCACTTGCGCTTTTCTAATACTTGAGGATTTACTTGATGTCGCCATTTCGACAGTAACAGATACAAAAATGTCACGTGTATCACTTCCTTGTTCATTGTCACGTAGTTAACAAACGATATTTAAATGGCTAAATACTTCACAAATTGTAATATCTATATTTAGCCATTTAAAGATCGGTCTATTTACGGCATAAAGAAAGATATATTTTCTGTGTGTGTGTGTGTGTATGAATGAATGAATGAATGAATGAATGAATGAATGAATTCTTTATTCCAAAAAGCATATATATGCTATAGCAACAAAAGTCATATTTATAACATGACAAATGATAAACAGCAGAGCTCAATACATATAAATCATAATAAGAAAACAAATAACATTAAGTAACAATATGTGATCTGATTGACCCACGCAGATTTTTATTTAGTTACACAATTTTTAATATGTAAAACAGACTTTAATTTAGACAGATACTGTAATTTAGTAAGGTTTGGCCAAGAACAATAAAATTTTGGCAAATATATAGGCCTAATTGGTCTATAGGCAAGGCATACTAATAAAAAATGGTATTCGTTTTCAACAAACTGCATATTACAACATTTACATAAACGTAGTTCTCTAGCCATGCCAGTATAGCTTCCTGTTTCAATGTTCTGTTTTAGTGTACCACTTCGCAATTTAGTTAAAAAGTGTGAATTATAATAGCAATCTAAATAATTTTCAAACCTAAATTCTAACTTGATATCCTTATAAATACTAAGTTTTTTCGCTCTTTTTTACATATGCTAACCAGTTTTGTATATACTGATCTTTAAATCTATTCTTAATTACATCAATCAATCCAAAATGAGAAAAAGTTGGGTGTTACATAACCTTCGCACATCAATCAAAACTAGTTTTTCACGATCTCCATTTTCCCCCTTATTAAATCTAAGTAAGATGCCAAACAAACGGTACATGAAAGAAGCGTACAGTACAAATCAATTGACAAAATAAATAAAACATGACACGGGCTTTACAACATGGAGGTGGCAACCTATTGACACCAATAATCAAGAAAAATCTAGAGGGCAGCATACAGTCTTTAACACTAACGTATTTACTAAAATGCCCCTTTTCTGTAATCTTTTCTTTATCAGCATCTTGGTTGTAAATTCAATGTCGTTCAAAAACTATGTCTATAAGATGAATGCTTTTTCTTTATAATATTATTTCTTTTAAAGCGCTTTTGCTATCCTTATTCTATTCTTATAATTATATTTTTATGCTACAACCACGAAAGTACGAGCTGTATCAAAAAGTTGGTTTGTTTTTTATTGCATAAAGGAGTAGGTCCGGTAAGGGCCGATTTTGGCCTAAAATTTCAGGTTCATCTAACGAACGTTTTGGACACTTTTTAAACATTTAAGTGGCTATTTCAATTGATTCGATTAGTTTATGTGAAAGATTTTAGCTGATTTAGTCATTAAAAACGCTCTGATTCAAGCTTAAATATGAAAAATCTATCAAATATGCCATAAAACGTCACTTTTCAGATGGTTTTTGTCAAAAATGAAAGTGGCCGCATCCGTGTTCATCCTCAATCTTTATATATATTTTGTATTATCATCAAATACAACTTACATTTCAATATTATGAATGAACACGAATGCGGCCACTTTCATTTTAGACGGAAACCGTCTAAAAATTAACCAAAATGCTAAAATTTTGGAAGATTTCAGTAATTTAGCATGACTTAATGATGCTAGAACGCGATATTTATACATTGTATTGTCAAAAACAGCTCATATTTACGTAGCAGAAGCATTGTACTTTCCAAAATATAGCTTAATGATTACATTTACACAATTTTGTAAAACTGCTATATTTTGGGGCTAAAAAGGGGTCTTACTGAACCTACTCCTTTCAATATTGTCATGGACTACACGTGCAGTCATAGCTCAAATATATTATATGAAAATGAAATGTCATATTGGCGAGCCTCGTTTTGAGCAAATCAAAGTTCGAATTCTTATGTACGATGCCCTATTGGTCTCTTACAGATAAAACGTTGGAGTTTTATAGACAAGCTCTTGTGAGTTAAAGTCCTGCATGGTATATCTTAAGTCAAGCATTGAAGATATAAGTACACCGCTGGCCATGGAAGTAAACTTCAGCACTACAACAGACGTAAAATGTAGCTCTTGAGATTAAAAGTTAAGCGCTAAAAATGTTAATTATAGCACCGTAAATCTATAGTCCGGTACTGTTTATCTAAATTCAAACGCTGAAAATATAAAGTCCGCCATAGATTTATATGGGACGTTTATATTAATAATGAAACTAACACACAAAAAGTCACACGTAAGAAACACACCAGCAAAAAATAGCAACATATCTGTTTCCATGGTAACTTATACAAGTCTATATATATATTCTTTTATATGTTATCTCATCCGAAATTTTGAATTTTATGCATTTTTAATGCATTTTTTATTTGTTATGTATACTAATTTTTTTTAACTTCTCTGTAACCTTTGTACTTGCATGGTTTTATGAGAATAAACTATCTATCTACAATTTGCTTCATAAATCTTGAAATTGTCCGTTTTCGGATTAGTTGTCAGTTCTCTCTATATAAGCAGCTTCAACTTCCCAAAATTTTTCCAAGTAAAGCTCTGCAACTTTATGACATACTAACATGTTCATCATTGACGTACGTGTGTGATCTGGATTTGAAGGAAATCCATTGATTGATCGGGACAGAAGGCATTCGATTTTCGACTTGACGGCAGTTGGTCCTTTTTCACGCACTATACTATTCTCGAAATTCCATATGAGATTTATTGCCCTATATACATTTGATATAATTGATATGCATTTCTAACTTGTAAACAATAAGAGATAGACCTAAATTGTTTTGATTTGAGGTCCGCGCTCCAAACAAAACAAAACGGTCAAGATCATATTCTTATATTGATTTTTGCTTATTTTCGGTTCTTTTTTTTTGCTTTTTTTAAACTGTATAATATATTGACAACCTACTTATATTAGTTATTAGTTGCGACAAGTTGTAACACATACATTTTGGTTAAAAGGGTACGCTAACAATAATTAGTAGGCCTATGTTATATCGATTTGAGGTTTTATATTCATTTAAATGAAATTCAGTCCAAGGTCAAAGGCATATTCTATGCGCCCCTCTTATATTTAGAATTATGCGTAAATTGATATACCTCATTAATTAATTTTACATATGACCAAGGGTCTTTTTATTTGAGGTCCTTGGTTTATGACCTTGAAATTGAGGTCAAAGTTATAGATAAATTTGACGTTCTAGATTTTTACCTCTGCTCTAAATTCATATTGATACATCATAAAGCCATAGGAACTGACATTTTAAACTGAGTTGTAATATTTTCATATCAAAATATATTGCTAGATGTAGATAGACATATAATTGTTCTCTAAACAATTGGTTTTCAATTGTAATTGTGTTTGTGCCAAAAAAATATTTGTATTTGTACCACACATCGTTTATTCATATATGTAATAATCACACACATAGAAAAGATATTTTTCTATGCCGCGGAAAGATCGATCTTTAAATGGCTAAATATAAACCTTAAAAACAAGTGAGGTATGACCCTTGGCAATATTTACTTAGTTACATATAACAGGAAAGTAATACACGTAATGTTCTAGTCTTTTAAACTTAACAAATGGCATTATCAGGTAAATCAACAAGCTAAGTATAGGAAAAATGCAAGTGCCAGTTTCATGCTATTTCTACAAAGGACTACAAATCAAATTGAAATGTGAAGATTGCGATGTTCGCATGTGTAGCTCTTGAAAATTGCTGTGCATCAAGGACTTAAATCTACACAAGATCATGACGTTGCTTTCATACAATATATCAGCAAGTCATCACAAGTTTCCCAGGAAGTAACGTCAGTAGTTATTACAGCAGTTGTCAATTCATACACAACTACTATCCCTCGTGTTCATAATTTACTTTGCTCAGCTGACAATTTAGTTTACTTTACACACTTTAAACTGGGAACAGAAGCTGAAAGTAATAACTTAATCAAAGGCAAAATTTGAAATCCTCAATAAGAACATTACAGACATTTAAAAGAAACATATTTTACTTTACATGTAATACAAATGGTGAAATATTTATTAACGATACTGATGACAGGACAATAAACAGTTTATCATCCCTGGGAGAAATGAAAACTGTTTTAGATCCATCTCCGATGCAGATAGCGGCTATTCATGTAAACAAAGAAAACGAAATAGTTGTTGGATTAAGAGAAAAAGGACTACCATTTCCGGTCATGGATTGTTCGGTTCGACAACGGAAAGTTACACTAGAATTCGACAAAACAGGGAATAAATTGTTCAATTATGCATATCGAATTCGCACTGATTCTCTTAATATTGTCTATGATGTTGACTGTTTGGACGACGAGGACAATGGAAGATTAGTAGCTGTAGATAGAAGTGACCGTTTGAAGTTTACCTACGACGTGCATACGGAGTTCGGAATATTTCAACCAGAGGGAATTACTATTACGCCTAGTGATAACATTGTAGTTGCAGATTACCATAACAAATCACTACATGTTATTAATTCGAAAGGAGATTTACTTGGACTACAATTCATTTTCAAGGACCTGAACATCTGTGATCCATGTAGTTTATGCTTTGATACTGGAGGATATTTATTAATTGGATGTGGTAAAGAAAAAGATGAGGACTACGGGAAAATCTATGTTGTTAAAATGGTAGACAATCTTGTGTAATATGTGTTGCGACTATAGCTGACGTGAAAATAGCGAAAAAGACATGTTTTAATGAAATATATTAAAAGAAGTATTTTGCATGTTTTCTCAAACTCCCGATCCCACAAGTGAAGAACTTAAACCAGATGGTTCGAATATACTTATTCAAATAAACAAAAATTATTGCCAATGTGACAATTCTCAACAAGAGACCAAAATGACACAAAAATTAACAACTATAGATCACCGTGCGGCCACAACAGTGTTCTAGCTGTGAAATAATCCATTCATTGTTTTTCTAAAATATTAGACGTAATAAATATGTTTAAATTTCACAACTACATCTAAATCTGTTAGTCCCCGAGGGTATCACCAGCCCAGTAGCCAGTACTCCGGTACCGGCATGAAAAAACGGCTTTTTATGTGTTAATAAATTTGCTATTACAAAATATTAAAAATCATTATAAATTAAGGAATGTATCTCCCTCATGCAAAGCTCTGATTCCTTTCATGGATTTGGCTATACTTTTTGGGACTTTTGGATTATAGCTCTTCATCTTTTATATAAGCTTTGTATTTTACATATTTTGGCCACGAACATCACTGAAGAGACATGTATTATCGAAATGCGCATCTGGTTCAGAAAAATTGGTACCGTTAATGTTATTACTACCACTGGGTCGATGCCTCTACTGGTGGACTGTTAGTGCCCGAGGGTATCACCAGCCCAGTAGCCAGTACTCCGTTACTGGCATGCAAATACGAATTTTTTTGTGTTATTAAATTTGCTGTTACAAAATATTAAAAATTATTATAAATTAAGGAATGTATCTCCCTCATGCAAAGCTCTGATTCCTTTCACGGATTTGGCTATACTTTTTTGAACTTTCGGATTATAGCACTTCATCTTTTATAAAAGCTTTGGATTTTACATATTAAGGCCACGTGCATTACTGAAGAGACATGTATTGTCGAAATGCGCATCTGGTGCAGAAAAATTGGTACCGTTAATGTTATTATGTTCAGATACATGTGCGGTTTTAAATTACAAAAAAACATATTAGATGCATTGAGATTTTCGGGTTTTTGGTTTTTTTTTTTAGTATATTGATGACATACTTCTTTTGTCTTTATTCCTGACTTGGGACATATTTCTAGCATGTGTTAGGGTGAATGTAGTTTGCTAGTGCCAAACCCTGCCCTTTTGGACAGTGATGTAGCTATACAACACAAGAACGAATTATGAAATAAAAACGGTTGGAAAAGTCTTAATTCATCAAAAGGATACAAATAGATAGATATACACCTAACAAAAACACAGAGAGTACGTGGCAGGTTACTCATACAAACAGAAAGACACACAAAGTGCAGATCTAGAAGTAATCGAAGCTACTAACAATTTTAAAAATGCTAATTCGGTCTCTTTCATGTTTTTTGGAAGTGCAGTATTAAAGTTTGCAGTTATCAAAAAGTACTGGCAAATATAATAATGCAATGATTTTTCTTAATTACACTTTCTAAAAAGATTTTTTAACCAAGAAGTAATCAAATAAAGTTATCTTAATTTTTTTAACTGAAAAGGTTTAGACAAATATTTATGAAACTGATAGAAAGAACGCATTTTTTAAAATAAAATTAAACTGAAATAATGACAAAATGTAAGACAAAAAGGAAACTAATGCTCGATATGCTCGTGTATTGATGTATCAATACGGAGATATGTTATGAAAGCCATGGAGACAACTTACTGCCAGAGACAACGGACGATGATGTTTACAACTACTGGTCATCGTTGGGCTTTCATGAATTCGCAAAACCAAAACAATATAGCAGGCTCTTAAAAGCACACGGTAAGATGTTAAACAATAAAATAAAATTTGAGTATGTATGTGCAAGCAATAAAAAAGAACAAATATCAAAGACGACAACAACCACTATTTGTTAAAAGGCTCAATAATTTTGGCTTATCCGCTCGCCTAGTAGTGAATAATGTAGCAGGGTAAACATTTTGAACAAAACATCATTTCTTATTCAAAGTTTCGATGTCTGTCTTACACAATAAAATTGAGAACGGAAATATGGAATATGTCAAAGAGACAACAACCCAACCAGAGAACAGATAACATCCAAATGCCATTAATGTGTCTTCAACACAGCGAGAAAATCCTGTACCTGGATGTTGGCCTGAGCTGGCTCCCTAATAAAAATGTGTACTTGCTCATAAAATATTTGAAAAGAATATAACCCGTATCATGCCAACAACTGGTTTTATAATTAATGTGATTATTTCCGAAGCAAAGACCCTATGAGTGAATTATCAATATTATTATCAAAATATGCAATATTTAATGACCCGCCAAGAGTATCATATATAACTTTATCACATATTTGTTACGAATACGTCTGGTTTTGCATATGCAATAACCTCAAAATTGCCCGGGGCAAAAAATCCATATTGATATTGTGCCCTGATTGTAAATGACGTGACGTCACTGTGTCCTTAACGACACGTTTGTGATAAAATGTTTAAGATTTTACCTTTTATCTTTCATTAAATTGTTATAATTGACCTTTGTTTCTCTTTTCTGCAGAAATTAAATATGTGATAAAAAGATTATAACATGTCTTTTCCATATTGGCCCTGGTATCATCCCTCGACCCATATCGGCCCTCGGCTAAAGCCTCGAGGCCGATATGGGAGTCTCGGGATGATACCAGGGCCAATATGGAAAAGGGCATGTTATAATCTATACTTATTCCTTCTGAGTATGTCTGTTTAAAGGTTGGGTTAGCTTTTTAGGTAAATGTCGATATTTTTATGCTTTGTAAAGAATATTACCATAAAATAAATGGAGGTGAAATACTTGAACGTAAAAGATGTCTGCGTTTTGATTTATATTTATATTTACCAATTAGTTCCTTATACCGATAATAACAATTAGTACTAGAAAATGTTCATACAAAATAAGATCGATTGTATAGAATGTAAATTTTGCGTTTATTTTTATCGGATAGTAAACATTTTAAACATTCGAATATTTACATACTTAATACTGTGTTAAAATTACATTGTTAGACCGTCTTTAATTTTATTTATGATATTGAATTAATCTTTGTACTGATTAATCCACACCACTCTAATATATTTGTATGTTATGTGTTGCTATTTATAGGAACTAATATATATATATACATATATATGTTTGTACCAAAACAAAATGTGTACTGTTTTCTTCCTTAGTTAATAATTTTCATCCTACGAAATAAGCTAAATGTTTACATCCGTGCACTGCGAGAAAAATGAACAATGTAATTCATAAGCACTTCGCGTATGTTGTTATAGTTATGAAGCGTAAATAACAAAAATGAGAGCGTGTTTATATAGCACCATCAGGACAATTTGCATTGGTGAATCCAATAAATGATGTAAAATAAAAGGGAGTTTTCAAAAAGCGCTATAGTTCATTGGCATAAATATTAGAGAATTTTTTATTTGCTTTCCACTTTTTGTATTATGTAGGAACTTTTTGCATGAACCCTCTGAGGTATTCATGCTTATATATTGGCGAGTTTTGGATGTGTCTATGGGCCACTCGATATCTCTCGGCCGGAAGTCAGGATAAAATTCTCGGAACGTCTCTAAAGTTTTCGGTCATTTATACAGTTAACAGGTTGTTATCTACGTCTTTGATATGGCCCCTTGATGGCCCTTGACGACGCAATTATATTAGTTTTAAAACGACCACTGTGCACTGTGTGTATCTAGTTCAATTACAACGTGGTATTGTCTGTTGTCTCGATAACATGTTAACTAATATAATTATGTTTGAAGATTTATCTACGGGATACTGTGTATTTCATCATACTAGACTTACGGGAGATAACATTCTGGTTAAAATATTAATATTAGATCGGAAAACAGAAAGATAATATTCTTATCAAAAGTATTTAATTCAATCGGAATCAAACAAATATATACAAAATAAATACTGTATTTATGTTTCTGGAGAAACTAACAATGATTGAAATCAGAATATTTTCAGAGTTGCAATTAAAGTATTTTATATGACAACGTCAAGATACTCTGCTTTGGCATTTTTAAATATTCATTTGTAAAGAAACATAAAAATTAAATCTAAATAAATTCTTGCATCCTACAAAACAAAATGTGTATAAACAATCATCATTTTATTTCTAAATTAATTATTTCATACTATTTTAGTTTTTATGTTTTATGAGTAATTATTATTTATTTTTTTGTATTGTAATATATCCATAAAACGGAAAGTAAGATCAGTTTATTAAATATTTAAATTTTAAACGGTCGTGAAAAAAATACTTGTGTGTTTTCAATTCATAAAGCATAATTTTAAATCCTTGCAGCTCACAACAACCGTACAAATGATTTACAATAATTACAACAAAATTTAATTACAACCCCATTGTTGATTATTTTATACTGTTAGTATGGATTTAGAAGTCTTTGCTTATGTTTTGTATAGTAATATATTCCCATAGTGGAATGTTAGAATTCAAAATAGATTCATTCGATAAATACAAAGTCCATCCGTAAATACTTGACGTTCGTGTTTATTGATATTATATATATTCAAAAGAATTTGAAAAAAATTACTAACAGAAACGTTAGTTTATTATAAAATTTTAATTCAATTTTTGTTTGTTTGTTTTAATAGTTTAACCTTATAGCATCTAAATATTTGAACTATGACACGGTTTTGAAAATTGTATTAATTGTGTTGACCAACTATCCTATACGTTTTGATTCATTCACATTATAGATCACATTTCAAAAGCACACTGTATATATCGGTTTGCGTTCTCAAAAATTCCGGATAAAATGTCAATTAATCCGGAGTCAAAACATTTAATGTAGGCCGTTTGACATTCGATTTCAACTATTAGATTAAGATATGTGATGACGCAAATGCTTATTCTTTTCCCGAGTATCAGTGGGATGCTTTCTATTTACTATTTCGTGCGCTAAAATACTATTTGCATGCAATACTATTAAATTCACTAGTGGAATCTAAATTCAGGACACGGCAGAAAGAGCTTTACATGTGACTTTCAAGCACGGTCATCATTACTAACGGTATTCTGACCTCGAGTTGTTTCTCTTTTGTTTCTTTCTTGGGTCACTGTCCTATTATAAACTTTGACCTTTTCAAAAAGCTGAGGATTGTCTACCCAAGGAATAGATTCCTTAACTTTGTTATGTATTTAGCCTTTTAAATTTTTTCATTCGAGCGTCACTGATGCTTTTTTTGTAGACTTAACTCGTGTCTGGCGTTTTTTATATCTACATACCTTTTTATATAATTTTGTTATTTTGAAAGTTTCTCTGTATAATGTTTGAATTGATTTAAGTAAAATCAGGAAATTCTTTAAATTTAAGATGTTTAACGAGACCAAAATAAGTCTCTTCATAAGAGGTTTCAATCAATTGCATGCCACAGGTTTAACCGAATACAACATTTACCATGAGTAAAGACATCTTCAAATACGAGTTGAGAATATAAAGGCATTCATATAGGAAACAAATGCATCCATAATTCCAGATTATAAAGCAAACTGAGTGCATAAATTTATATTGTGATAGATTTGTGCAATTTGCATAAGTCATACGGTTAGTAGAAACAGAGATATTATATGTCTCTGGTAGAAATTAGGATTTGCCAATGGGTTATAATCGGATAACATATGTACATGCCCAAGTAATATATAAAATAGTCGAGCTTTAAAATAACTATTCAAATAGAAGCTGTAAATATATACGTTGAACTGGCTTCTTCTATTCACAGTCTATTATTTCAATTCAAAAGCAAACACAAATTCAGCAACACTCTTTTGGTGACCCGGCAGTCAGCGGTCTTAGGTTCATGTATTGCTTTTCTTTTTTTAAAGAAAGCAACTTGTTTTTATGTTGATTACTCATACCGTCATTTTTCTATTGAAGGGAAGAAGTATTCAGAATATAAGTGATTTTGTGTACTGATTTCATAAGATAGTTTAAATTTGCCTTGTATGTCTTCTGCCTTCTCGTACATAAATTCAGTCTTTTTTATGTTTGTTTACTGTGTGCTCTTTCCAAAATTATATAATTGACCTGATAAAAGACATGTTCATACGTGTTTCTTGTTTGCTCGTTTTTTTATACAGATTAGACCGTTGGTTTTACCCTTTAAATGGTTTTACACTGGAAATTGTTGGGGCCTTTTTGGAAACAAGGAAAATCCTAAACATCAATGATGTTTCTGCTAAAAGATCCATTAGAGGCAACAGTTATTTACCCATGTTCAAATATTATAAACAAAACAAAAAGATACAAATGCTGATGAAAATGAAAAGTGAGGGAACCGGTTGAACTTAAACTGGTTGCATGAGAGTATCCTGGTATGCATGTATCATCCTTTATAAGAATCCCCATTAAGTATATATACATTATCTGGAAGCGTTAGCTTTACAGACCAGACTACAAAACTACAATCTGACAATCATAATTTAAGCAACAGTAGTTTGCTGATGTTTGAATCTCACAAAGCTGTTTTGAAGAAACAATTTTTGTTAAGAAAACATAACAGAAACACCATAGACCATGACAATATGGTGAATGTTACCAGTAAATATATATGATCCGAATCTGTGTAGGTGGCCCAGGAAGTATTTTGTTTTGTCTGTTTGAATACTTGATGTTGAACTATTTGGTTTCAGGTTTTCATGTTTTTGATTGAAAACTGTTTGCTTTGAGGATATGACATAAAAGTATAAAATATCTACTTGTATCTTTTACAAAAAAAACTGTGAAAAGGAAAAACTAAGTTATGATAAATAATATATTTGTCAACTTCTGTATTTATCAATTTGATAATAATTCTAGCAGCTGATGTATAAATATATTATCTCAGAGAGCTGGTGGGCACTCCTTATTTTCAATTATTTCATGCAATTGTTAATTTATTTATCATCTCTAAAAGTAATTTATTTCGAATATTATGCAAGTTCAGGGTAGAAAGGACTTACTATGTTTACTTTGAAAGTCATTTAAACAAAAGCAAACTACAATAAAATAAGATCCGGGAATCAGATCATTAACTTCCAATTCAAGACTACAGCAACAAAACTATTGCGTATAAATTCAACAACTGCAATAGAAAAAATACATTTCACAGAAGACTTGTTTTGTACAATATTTATTAAAAGGTAATGTGATTTTAAAAAAAGCAACGGGCAACGAGTGTCGTCTTTATTCTCTAATGATTTACACAAATGTGTCTCAATCAATGCTGAAATAATAACAACAATTCTAATATAGATTTGGAATGTTTATATACGGTCGGTGTATATTCATGTATTATACTTAAATTCACGATCAATCCGGATTTTAAAATCAGCCTACTTTCTCAATTAATATAAGTAAACCACCAAACTACCTAGTCCCCTATTCTCTGTCACTTTGAAATGTTAAGAAAACAACTTGACGCAGAATTGAACCTACGTATTTCTAAGTCTTGATACATTGTACATGATGAAAAGTGGATTTATTCTTCAAAAGTCTTTAGTTCAGACGAGAAGCCTCTGTCCTTCCTGTTTGTTTTTCTGTTAGCCCTTTCAGTGTATGTAAAGTGCGGATCCTAAAATATCATTTTCACTGTATATGCCAGGAATTTTTGATGTAGAATGATAAATAAACAGACGACTTTTTTTTAATTTTTGAAGAAAATGAAGGAAATTAGTTAAAATGTATATGTTAAGAAACACATAATACTAATAAAACAAAGTAAGAGATGCGAACGGGGTTTTTTCGCGCCTAAATCCAAATAGCTGTGAAATATATACCAAAATAGGTGAATATTTAGGACATTTCACGAACAGATCGTGCAGGTGTTTTATTACTAACAGGTAAGATGTTGTTGAAGCAAAAATATTCATTTCAACACAATTATAAAGTTGTATAACGTAGAATAGGTTTTGTCATTCAGTTTCTTCATATTGAACTGAATTCCACTATGATGCTATCTTTATGCGAGTCATGTTTACTGTCGAATAATGATACTATTCTTTCATTTTCACTGTCGAGCGATTCATTAGTATTGTATATGCGGCGCATTTTCCCTGAATGATATATTTATTTATTTTTTATCTATTACAGCGTATTTTTTAAGCATGTAAAGCAAGACTTTAGCTAGCGTGCTTGCTTTTTTTTGTACAATCATTATGATAACACCCAATTTAATTCAAATATAATAATTATATAAATACAGGTTAAACTATGCCGATACATATTGTTTAAAGATGTCAATCTTATTTACAAAGTTTGTATAAACAATTATACAAACTAAGCAATCAAGTCAACCAAAGTTTTGATATACATGCATTAGGAAATTAGCTGTAAAGCCTTAATTTAGCCGACTTGCTCAAACAATAGATAAAGTAAGAGACGGATTTGATAAAATTTAACTTACGGAGGAAAGTTTGGTTTTAAAACACTCTAAATAAATTCAATAGAAATAACATTTATTCCAAATGTATTCCATTTTTAAATTTTCTTATGAATCGTATAGGGATCTTTATCCTTGTTTTTTTTTTATCCATTTCCATATCCTTGTTTTTTTATCCATTTCCATGACACTTCACCACTAATTACGTACATCTTGATAAAGATTGAATCGTTGGATTTCCCGTTTAAAAGGTTTTACACTGGGACCCTTTATAACTTGCTGTTCGGTGTGAGCCAAGACTCCATGTTGAAGACCGTATTTTGACGTATAAAGGTATACTTTTATAAATTGTGACTCGTTTTGAGAGTTGTCTCATTGTCACATATGACATCTTATCTATCTGTGGCTCAACCCGAAACGAGACAGGATAAAAAGGGATAAAAAAACACACTTTTTTAATGTATTTATAATGGGCTTAATATGAGTCAGAAAAGAGTAGAATAGTGGGTCGCGTTGGGGTATAAGCGTGACGCGGAATTGTCGATTTATTTGTAAGCGTGACACGTGATAGTCAAATGATTGTGTCGTGAAAACGATAAATAAAGTATAGCTGGACACGGAAAATTTCAAAAAATGAGAACTGCATAGTAGAAGCGGGATACGGGAATCTGATAAAGCAGTAAGCGGGATCAGGGATCAGACCCCCCCCCCCCCCCCCCCCAATGAGACCCCAGAATAAGATATTTTTTTTTATCTTCATCCTATTCACGTTACAGTCATGCCTTCAATAACAAATGTCTCCCATGCATGCATTTTTATAGACAAAAGACCTTATGGCTGGATATTTGGGGTTCTTTGACATGCTGAATCTAACCTTATATCCAGTTTGGGGATTTTTACCAAGTTACCGAAATAGCCCACACAGAGGTCCAAAGGGTCTAAGATCATCAAACATGAATTGTAGCATGCATGTTGTATACAATTACCCAAGTGTGCTATGTTTTACCTCTGTGGTATTTTCCACTTGCGGATCTAGAAATTTTTATAAGTAGGGGTCCAATGACTACCTAAGAGGGGGCCCGCTCCTGTGATTCCATATAAAAGTAACCAAATGTTTTCCCAAAGAGGGGGCAACCCCCTGTCCCCCTAAATCCTCCTCTGGTATCGAGCTGTTCATTACGGATAAATATTTTTTGTATCAAGGGTGCTCTACTTCAGGTACCAATGCAAACAAAAAAGTTCGCCCACACCTTACATTTCATGTTTTAATGACTGTGGATAATTTATGTCACATACCGTTTCACCTTATACAGTTAAAATCATGCAAGCAACAATCGAGTCGAGAATATTTGTTCTACCAAAATATGGAAATTGGAGCAGTTGAGGGTACAACTGGGGAAAGTTAATCTTTTATAAGCTTTTCTGTCACCATTGCGTTTCAAGATGCATATTTCTCTGTTCGCAAGTGTATTTATTGCGTGGATGATAACGTCCTCAAATGTACTCGTCTCTATTTTACACAGACTGCACTTAAACTCCGCAATATCAATCTTTGACTTAAAAAAAATACAGAAATATCTTTTATTTTTTTTTTTAAATCAAGGAAAAACTTAATTTGAAGAATACAATATGACATTTTGAAAAGCGTTTTTGTTACAAGTTTGAAAAGCTATATATTTGATAAAGAATGAATGAAGAGTTTGTATTTTAATTTGAAAATACATTTATCATAAATTCTAAAGTCATCAACTAAGTTTTTTCACTTATTTCAAGTGCATTTATCACATAATTCTACAATAAAAATTCCTCGCATCTTCGAAAATTCCACATCAGAAATGACTGCACTAACAGTGATAATTCATCGCATCTATAGTTAAAATGGATCTTTTTCAAAAATCGATAAGCTATATTATGTTGCTTTTATAACACTTATTTGAACTTTAATGCTATGATTGTACATAATAAAGACATATCACAATGAAAATATGTAAAAACTTTCCTTCAAATCAATTAATTTGGTATTTTCAAAACGTAAACAAATACAGTTTTCCCATGATCCTTTATTCTACAATAGACATACCCGCATATGACAGTGAAAATGAACTAGCTGGATTCGCACTGTATATACACTGCCTTTTGTCTTGACGTTTTCTTTTCTTTTCATTAATCTTTTATGCAAATCACATCAATATTCAAATGACCTGTTTACACACGAACCGTCGTCATCTGTTGTTGGTATGTACGATTTTGTAACCATGTTAGTTGTAGGATCACGTTCACTGAAGGTTACATCAA
Source organism: Mytilus edulis (assembly GCF_963676685.1). Lineage (NCBI taxonomy): Eukaryota > Metazoa > Mollusca > Bivalvia > Mytilida > Mytilidae > Mytilus > Mytilus edulis. Next base: position 48,923,482 of record NC_092344.1, read on the forward strand.
AACTGCATCCGACTGAAAATAGATATGTCAATATACTCCTGTATTCATAAAATATAATACAAAAGTATGCATCCGTCTGAAAATAAACATGTCAATATACATCTATATTCATGCAAAACAATGCAAAAGTATGCAAAGGTGATTCTTTAATATTTGTCTTTAAAATGTATGTTGGTATCTATCGGTATATGCGAAAGAAACAAAAAATTAAGACAGAAAGCGGGGCTGATTAAGATTCATTCTGAAATCCTTTAATTTCGGTATGCGAAGTTTATAACAAAGTGGTTAATCAATTAAATGGGATACCCATTAAGCTAACACGGCGCTATCAAAAAAACTTTTATAAAATTGAAAAAAAAATTTCTATTAACTTGAACGAAAAACCAGAAATCAATAAAACATTTTTAAAACTACGGGGTGATTAAGATCTTGACATATGCATGGTGTATAGACATTGTATTCATTGTAAAAGACTCTGTGTTGATATGTTCATTAAATCGCACTGACTTCATTTTTTGTTCTATAAAAGTAACCTTTCAATCATTAGGGTGTGTATTTTGTTATCCAGGGATCCACTTATACTTGTGTCAGGGTAAACTTGATTGTAACTGATAGCTACTCTTTTTTCATTTGAATTGTTTTATGTCACGTTTTTGTTTGTGTGGTTTTGTTCACTTGTTAACTTACGTCTACGCTGGTATTTTGCTATTTTTTCTTTCCAAATATTCTTAATAAATTGTTTATTCTCATTCTTTTAATATTTACGCTCCATTTTTGTCGAAAAAGCTATACATCGCGACCCTACATCCGTCGTCGCCGGCGGTGGTGGCGTCCACAACTATTCACTATGTGTTCGTCGGCGGCAGCGGCGGCGTCCACAAAAAATCACTCTGTAATTAAAGTTTTTGAAATGTTAACATTTGTAAACTAACCTTAATTTCTACCAAACTTGGACAGTAGCTGGTTTATGATCAGGAGATGTATCCTGATTAAAGTTTTGTATAAAAAAAAATCCTGTTTATCCGTTTTGTACTCATGAATGGACAGTTAACATAACATTCACTCTGAATAAGTTTTTAAAATTCTAATAGCTTAAAATACCCTTCATCAAACTTTGACAGAAACTTGTTTATAATCATAAAATATTATCCAGAAGAAAATGTTTTTACAAATAAAATCCTTTGTATCCGTATTTTACTTCTTAATGGACTTAGTTTTTTTGCAAGTTAAGATTACATTTACTCTAGATCTGTTGTTAAATTTTTAAACATTTTGATAACTTTCTTAAACTATCCCGCATTTCCACCGAACTTGGACAACACTGCTTTACTTTATTATCATATCTAACTTATAAACATGATAAATGGACCTAGTGTTTCTGCTATTCACTCTGTGGTAAAAAAAAAATATACTAACTTTCTTACTCTATCCTGGATTTCCGCCTAACTTGGACAAAAGCTTGTTTATGATCAGAAGATTGTATCCAGATGTAAATTGTATCGCCCCACGAAAATACACCTCCACTATTAAGTTTATATATATTTACACATATTACATGATCAAATGTCGTTCTTACGTTGTAACATACACATGTAATGTAGTTTTTTGATTTTTTTATTTTCATGCCAAAAATTATGAATGAGCGAATTTGTCTCCTTTTAGTTTCAATAGAACTTTTTTGGTAAAAGTTTCGTTGATTTATTTTATCAAATGTTGTGCATCTTTAGTCAACAACACGTGAAAATGTTTAATTGACACATGATCCTATATATTGAACAGATGATGAAGTGCTCGGAAATGTAGAACATGACAAATAAGTAGTCCATGGGATTTTTATGAAAAGGTCTTACAAATGAATCCAAATTAAGATGATCGAATAAGTGTATTAGTCTCAAGATTTGTAATCATTTAACGATGTCCATTTATGAATGTAGTTTGTCGATCAATTTGTTAGAGCAGGATTTTTAATGAAAAAGATGCATTACAGAAAAAAATAAAAATCTGCACAAGAAGAAGCCGTTGCAACTCCAAAATTGTCGATGTAAACAATTTTCCCTTGACCACCAAATAATGTTTAGTATATAAATACTTCCATATATGACTCCGAGTCTTTGCTGCTTATCATTTATACTGCGTGCTTATTGTTGAAATATCATATACCAATGTATTATGCTGAATCAAAAAAAAAAGTGTATTCGTCTGACAGTGACCTGCTATTGTTTTTATACTGCAGCTCAACATAGAAATAAAATGAGTTTCAATTACTGAACGAACCCCATATTGTGAGATTTTTTCAATGTACTTTTTAACTATATGTTTAGAAACTAAACTGATATCAGAAGCAAACGATTCAGTAGAAAAATGTTTCGTGTGAAATAAAATCATTGGCAAATATATTGTAGACAAGCCGTTTCAAACAGCTGTGACAATTTCATAAACAAAATGTTGATACAATCAGATCAGATCATTTCATTTATTCTGCTTGGCAAACAAGGCAAGGAAATTTCTGGGACATTTGTATGCAATAGTTTTAATATGTATCGAAGCCTGAAACGAATGGTTTTCTTTTTAAAACATACTGCAGACTGTAAATAATTTATTTTCTTTCAAAAATATACATTAACCATAGAAACATTTTTCATTTTACAATTTCAAAACTTTGTATTTAAGTATGATCAATACATGAACGTTTTCTTTTATTAATATACTATAGGAGGACATGAAATTAGACGGTGATTAAATTACATCTGTAAATACAGCAAAAACAAAGTATTAAAACATTAAGTTATTCTGAGCTTGTTACTAGATCTTATCGAAACCTCTATATGTCAGTTAAGGGCAAACATGTGCTACTTGGACCAACCCGACCGCTTTCATCCATTAGTTTGATTTTGATGTTGCTCCTACTTTGAAACACAATAGCCATCTGTTGTAACAACAATAAGGGTTAAATGATCTTTCCCGAGGCAAAATAAAAAAATCATTAACAACAAATTGTTGAAAAACAAAATTGCAAACAATAGTATGAAAGTCAAGTATAATGATAATGCTATAACTGAATAAAATGTTATGAAAGACTTCCAAGACATGATGAAATATTTATTATTCAATATATTTTTCAATTGACTGGTCGGAATTTAGAAAAGTTCTATCTGCTATCTTTTGTAATTTGTCTGTACCTTTACTGGTAAATAAGGCCTAGATTATTTTTTTTTTTTGAGATTTAATCAATTTGGTTTGTCCAGGTGATGGGTCAATTTCTATGAGACTTTCACATGTGGACGGTTGTATAATTTTATTCTTTATAGTAAAACAACGGTAACTGTGGATAAACTCATCATAGATACCAGGACTAAATTTTGTATATACGCCAGACGCGCGTTTCGTCTACAAAAGACTCATCAGTGTCGAATCCAAAAAAGTTCATTCATCAACATATAAGTCAGTGCAATTGTTTTCTCAGATAGATATATGTAGTAATAGCATATATGTATAAAACAAACAGAAGAGGTCCTAATATGGAGCATTGCTATCAAGTTTTTCGATATGAGCATCATCTATTTGTACTTTGTAATTTGTGATGCGTCTGCCAATAAACCTCTTTCCTGGTATCTATGATGAGTTTATTTACAACCACTGGGTAAATGCCACATATGTTGGAGGTTTCCACACCATGGGTACCATATATCATCTGGCCAGTGAATGTATATCAAAACATCTTTAACCAATTTCGGAATGAAAAAGGTCTGTTACTGTGAAATAGAGTAGTCATAAGAACCCCACAAAGCATACCAACAGTCATCTTTAAATTCGTTTTTGAATTTACCAAAATCACTCAGAGTATTGTACATCAACATACATTCGTGCACTTGTAAAGGTTTTTTTTCCCGACGCAGCTCATTTGTCAAAATAAGATTTAAAAACATAATTTACCTATGATATTATTAAGAGATGTTCGACAAGAGTGATCTTGTCCAAACCCAGACTGTGGTGAGTGCCAAAAAATAGTCCTTTTAGATAGTTAAACATATTGTTTGAAACTTTTTATTAGGCCTTTAGTTTTTTTCGTTTAATTTTTTTAACATTTGTCATTTTAAGCACTTTAATCGCGGACTATGCGGTCTGGACTCATTGTTAAAGGCCGTACGGTGATATAAAGTTGTTGAGATCTGTGTCACTTGGTCTCTTGTGCAGAGTTGTATCATTAGCAATCATACTACATTTTCTTTTTTAAATGTACTAACTATACAAATACATTTACTCTTTTTCTCATCCCCGTGGTCTCTAGGAAAGAAGTCATCAAGATAATGCATCGTGCTGTCCTTTGATACCTATCACGAGAATGTTACACCTACAATGACCTACTGATATTACTTATTACAGCTGTCGGGCGAAGACAGGATAAGTCAATTGCACAATACAAGCTGATCCTTCTTCTACATGACATAGTCATCATAGACAAATGTGATATAATACAAGTGAGAAGAACATGTGTCAGTCCATATGGTAGGTAAAGTAAACAATACCATGAACAATGACACCCCCTTATCGACTCATAGAAAAACATACACAGCATTAAAAATAAATTAAAAAAATCATACTATTTGACAGTTAAGCATGTAGTTATACTATCTGCTGTCCATTATTCGTACGCTTTGCAAGATTGAGTGAGTGCTGTATCGCAAGTTCAAAAAGAAATTATCAATTCAAGACAATTGTTGATTTTAAAATGCATTTTGAGCTTCATATAAAATAACTCGTTCGTATATGAAATAATTCATTTTAAATATGACAATAATTTTTTTTTAAACAATACCTAGTTGTGTTACGGCCCAAAAATATAATTTAATGTGTAGTATTATTATCCTATCGATGCATTTATCTTTAAACTTATACAAATAATGTTTATTCATGTTCAGGTTATTGGAAGACAAATTTTAAATGGGATCAGATTTCTCATTACTGAAGTATTTAATTGTTTTACCTACTTCCACAAAGAATGAAGAAATGAAACACGTAATGTTTTGTTGTTTCTTTTACTGTATAAATGGCGACATCAGGGATATCTACAAGTATAAGAAAAGCCAAAGTGCCACTGTCATGCTATTTTTGTAAAGGACCAGATATTAAATGGAAATGTGACGATTGTGGTGTGCATATGTGTAATTCCTGTAAAGTTACTGTGCACCAAGGACCTCCGTCTAAACAAGATAATGACGTTGTTTCTAAACAGGATATCAATAAGACATCACCAGGCTTCCAGGAGGTAACGTCAGTAGTTATTGCATCAGTTTGCAATTCATACACAACTACTCTACCAGCTGTTTATACGTTACTTTGCTCGAATGACGATTTGATTTACTTCCACTATAACACTATAACGTCTGACAATTATCAATTTGTGAAAGGAAAGCTTTTAAAATCATCAATTAAGATATTGCAGACGTCTGAGAAACAAATATTCGACTTTACAATAATGAAAGATGGTGAAATACTTCTAAAAGAATTTGGTGGCAACACAATTCAACTTGTATCACTTTCTGGTGAGGTCAAGACCGTGCTAGATACTTTTCCAATGAGACCATTGGCAATACATGTCAACAAAGATAATGAAGTAATAGTTGGGCTGAGAGAACAAGGACCACCGTTTCCTGTCCAAGATTTTTCAGTAAGACAAGTTATTCTTTTCGGTAGCGATTATAAACGGAAAGTTACATTAGAATTCGACAAAGAAGGTAATAAATTGTTCAGTTATGCAAATCGTATTCGCACTGATTCTAGAAATGTTGTCTATGTTATTGATCGTTTTGACAATGCAAACCGTGGTAGAATAGTAGCTGTAGCTATAAATGGCCGCTTGAAGTTTACCTACGACGGACCAAAGGATTTAGGAACATTTCAACCAGAGGGAATCACTATTACTCCTAGTTATAACATTGTAGTTGCAGATTACTATAACAAGGCACTACATGTTATCAATTCGAAAGGTGATTTACTTGGACTGCAGTTTATTTTCAAAGACTTGGACATCAATTATCCGTCAAGTGTATGCTTTGACACTGAAGGATATTTATTAATTGGGTGTTGTAGAGGAGAAAATGAAGAATTCGGAAAAATACATGTCGTTAAAATTTTAGATAGTCTTATGTAATATGTTTGGTTGTCAATTGAAATTTTAAAATAATTGAATATAATATAACGAGTATGGCATAGTAATTTCATTTAGAGTTATAATTACTAGGGCATGGGAATGAGATGGGACACGATTGAAGATTCTAGGGGGTCAGATATACAACAATTGTGATAAAATTGTCAAAATAAAAGTTCTATCGTTTATCGTGTATCATCCACTCTGAATGAATATGCCCAGAATATGACCGATGCATAAATATTGTATGCAATCGTGTAATTGCATTCTGTGCGCACAAACTTTGTAAATATATTTCTTTAGAATTGTATACAAAATCATAGATCATGTTCAAAATCAAACAGTTATTATGCAAATTGGAATTATTTATACAAGTATTGAGACGACGAAGTGTAAGTAATAATCTATCATTGTCCTAAATATGAACGGAAAGTGAATACAATCTTTTATGATAAATGTTATGATATATGGTTGCATATATCAAAACTACAATTATAGTAAAAACACGGAACTTGAAGGAAATTTAAAAACTGAAAGTCCTTTATCAAATGGCTTAATCAAAACATCAAACAAATGGAAATTACTGTATTATTCCTGACTTGGTACATAACGCGTGTATTGATGTCACGAAAGTTGTATATATCTTTTGTTTCTAAGTTAACGGATAATGATATGGTCTAACAATTGGAATTGTAACGGTATCAATGTAACGTATTTGACTTTTTTATTTTTTAAATAAAGCTTGTTTCTCATTGTGAATAAACGTGACATTTAAGTGACTGCTCAGTTTGATTTACTCATTCGATCGAGATTCTGGAAAATACTAAAATTTTCAACTTTAATTCAAATTGGTAGACTTTTTGTATTTCACAAAATATACACCAGTAAAGTATGCTCAATTCTGAGGACCTTGACAAAATATAACATCTTTAAATACGATAAAAATTATCGGAGTCACTGTTGATTCCAAATAGTTTTCTTATCCTTAAGTTCGTTGATTAAAATGCATTCAATTAATTTTTAGAACAAAATCTCAATGATATTTTAGAATACAAATTATGTTGATTTATGGAACCCAGTTTGAACTCGGAGTACACAGGAAGGGGAAAATACCAAACGATTTATCAAAAATCAGACGTCCATGAGGAATTGCATTAACCGTTGATTTATATATCGAGTTTAATTTCGACTACTTTCAGTTAAAATTGGAGTTGGAGTTAAGGTTAGGGTTATGGTTAAAGTTTGAATTGCAATTCCAATCACTTCGATATAACTTCGAATTTAAGTCAAATTTCAAGTACATAAAATGGTGTTGATCTAAATATAAACAATGCAAATCTTCTACATGTTCTATGTTTACAAGCAGTTAATTGCATACCGTACAACAATTCGGAAAAAGAGGATTAACACCCACTGAAAAATAGATTAATAAAAACTTAAAGAACAATAAAATGTTTACCAAAATTATCGCAAATATGAAAAACAAATGTCTAACAAAAACCAGTTTATACTTCTGTACATTTCTTCATTGTTTAGATGTCAAAACTATGTAATTATAAAATTGTAGAAGAAAGTGATTCTTATACAATTTACCGGCAACAATTGATTTTTGACACAAGGCCCGATCACACTACGATCTCTAAAAAAATTTGACGATGGTAGTGCGATCGTGTAGATCGCAGTAAGGTCGTGGTACGGTCGTGGTACGTTCGTGGTACGTTCGTGGTGAAGTCTTCACGATCGTGATGAGCGTTGCACACTTTAAACATGTTCAAAACAATATAGGTGCGTCGTGACGAAATCAAATCGTAGTAGAAAAGTAGCGAGAGCGCAGTTAGGTCGTGGTAGGATCGCAAAGGTCGCTGTACCATCGTAGAGACAACGTAGCGAAAGCGATTCTAGTCGGAGAGATTGTGTTACGATCTAACAGCGACGTTACTACGACCTCACTACAACCATCACGTTCTCCGCGTGACCCGACAACGCCTCTACTACGACTTTCCCACGTTTATAAACCATACTAAATATAGCACGTTCATGCCGTCCTCAACGTTCTAGCCATGCTCAAGCTCATTGTCATTGTCAAATAAATGTATAAAAGCTCTCCAGGTTTTGTGTGTCTGTATGTACTTTTGACCTCGTGTGCTTTACTTCCAGCATCTTAACCATGCCTGACACATCTGTATCATTCCCACTATTGTTAAATAAGATATCGTCATTTATTCCTGGATCAGGATTTGTATCAGAGGTCCCTCTGTCGAGGATAAATAGAGACAATCATATTACGCGGGATTCATACAAGTACTTATACGCGTTACCGCTCTCTATATGTAACGTCATGGTTGCTATGTATTAACGTCATTGAATTTCAGCATTAAATCATCCATTTGTATAGACGTCTTTTTTCTCTATTCATACAACACAACGCAAACTACAATTATACGATCACGAGATTGGTGCCGTGACCAGGATAAAAGATGGATTCGTCGAGAATCAAGTCTATTCGAGCTGGAAATAGAGCCGCTGTCACGAAATTCTTCAAGAAACTAGATGAGCTGAACACTCATTCGGAGGTGGATATAGACATTGTAGGTCCAATTATTGACGCTATAGAGAAAAAACAAAGTGTAATTCTTAAACTGGATGAACAGATTTTGGAAAATACATCGGATGAAGATAAAGAAGTTGAAATCACATATGCAGATGAGTATAATTTAGATCTTGAAACGCATTTACGCCGTTATAAGAAATGAGCACAAATAGTTACACGTACATGTACAGAATTATCTCATGAAATATTCCAAACACACGCCCAGTCATGAACATGCATGAAGTCAATTCCGAAACCCGTCCTGTAATAAACACAGAATTCATCCCAAGATTTTCTTTACAAACTAGTTCCCTGTCTAGTCAAAATCACCGCTTGCCGAAGCTAACCCTACCTACTTTTTCTGGAGATATTCTTGAGTGGCAATACTTTTGGGAGTCGTTTGAAAACACAATTCACAGCAATCATACACTTATTGATGTCTAGAAATTCACGTACCTTCAGTCACTTTTTGATACAAACGCTATGAATGTCATAAATGGTTTAAACTTGTCAAGCGCAAATTATCACAAAGCCGTGGAGTTATTAGTAAATCGCTTGGGGAAAACACACAAAATTGTGAACGCTTATATGAAAGCTCTTTTAGATTTGCCAGATACGTACGGTTCCCTGTTAATCCCAGTTATGCTTGGTAAGCTCCCTATTAGTGTAAAAAGTAATATCACAAGAGAAAACGGAAACGACGACTGGACCCATGGAAATCTAAGAAAGGCAATACAACGGGAAATATATATTCAAGAAGCCAGCACTAATGGGAGTGAGACTTATGATATACCTACAGCAAGTTTCCATGTCGGAATAAAACGTGCATTTATTGCAATAATCAAAATTTCCCTACAGAATGTAAATAGTTCACCGACAGCAAATCAAGAATGGAGATTGTTAAGAAGAGAAACCTCTGTTTCAATTGTTTGGGTAACCATAACATATCAGAATGTAGGTCGAAAAACACATGCCGTAAATGTCAACGTAAGCATCATACAAGTTTATGCAATGAATCTTCAATTCAAAAATCACAGAGTCAGAATATTACAAGTTATACAGAAAATGGCACGCCAATCATGCATACATCTGCTAAACAGGAAAATTCTACCGTCTTCTTAAAAACGGCAATCGCTCTAATATGGTCACAGAATCAGTGCGCCGACGCTCACATCCTTTTCGACGAAGGAGCGCAACGATCATTTATGACGCAGGAAATAGCCGACAAGTTGAACGTCAAGCCAGACGCAAAGGAAAATTTCAACATATCCGCCTTCGGAAATTCTGACACATGAATAAAGCCACAGTGTATTTAGAAGCAGACTGAGGAGAGAAAATACCTTTACATGTATTGATTGTACCTACCATAGCAGCGCCGATTCAGAATAATCGCAGGTACATTTCGCAGCAACTACATTATTTGAAAGGACTTAAACTAGCCCACCCGTTATCAGAGGATAATAGCTTTGAAATTTCTTTAATCATTGGAGCAGACCACTACTGGGATGTAGACAAGGATTATATCGTTAGAGGCGACGGACCGACAGCGATGAGCTCCAAAATAGGATATTTGTTATCTGGACCACTTACATGTACAAGAGGACAACGCAATTCACATATGATGCACATATTATCTAGTCACACAAAAGAGGACTTTGATATTGAGAGATTTTGGAAATTGGAGTCACTTGGTATACAAGAAAACGACAAACTTAACACGGAAAAACAGAACATCAAAGAATTTTCATCAACATCGATAACATATGAGGATGGAAAGTACGTTGCAAAACTTCCTTGGATTGAAAAATGACCTGAATTACCGACAAACGAAATGATTACAAGAGCAAGGACCCATAGAGTCGTTAACCACTTAAACCAGGAACCAAACTTATTCAAAATATATGGCGACATAATTAAAGAGCAGGAGAAACGTGGTTTCATCGAAAAGATAGGGGAGAATGAGGACGAGCCACAGCGCATACACTACATACCGCATCACCCCGTCAAGAAAGATTCTACAACTACTCCGATTATAATTGTGTATGATTGCAGTTGTAAAGAGAACGCAAAAAGTCCGAGTTTAAATGACTGTCTTCATTCATATCCGCCAATTACAAATGATATAACAGAGCTACTTACCAGATTTCGTGCTCAGAAGTTTTCAGTGACAACAGATATCGAAAAGGCATTTCTGCAAGTTGGACTTCATAAATCTGACCGTGATGTAACTCGCTTCTTTTGGTTAAGTGACCCAACAGATTCAACCAGTCCGTTTACAACTTATCGTTTCAAGTCAGTCTTAATCGGAGCTACATGCTCACCATTTATACTGAATGCAACTTTATTAAAACTCTTTGAAGATAATCCTAGTCCAACAGCTTCAAGAATTACACAAGATTTGTACGTAGACAATGTTTTAACTAGTTTTACTGATGAAGACGACTTAATGCAATTTTACCGTGATTCCAGGTGTTTATTACAGAAAGGAGGCTTTAACCTCAGATCATGGAACTCTTATTCTAACAGACTACGAGAACTTGCTGAAACAGAAAACGTACTAGATTCCAGTAACGAGGCCAACATACTTGGAATGCGCTGGAACGTTGCGGACGACAAACTTTTATTTGCAGAAGTAGACACAGATTCAACCATGTTAGATGTAACCAAAAGAGAATTATTACGACAGTCGTCTAAAATCTTTGATCCGCTTGGCATACTTAGTCCCGTGACAGTGAAAGCTAAGATACTAATGCAGTCACTATGGAAACGTAATTTTGGATGTGAAGAACGCTTACCTGAAGATGTAACTACGCAATGGACTACTTTATCTACAGATCTTAAAGATACAAAATCAGTTGAACTTTCCAGACTACTTAACAATGATGGATTATCGCACAAACAGCTAGAATACACATTTTTACCGATGCTAGCAAACAAGCTTATGGAGTATGCGCCTAAATTGTATAAGGAAAACAGTCGCAATTAGTTATGGCTAAAAACAGAGTTGCACCGCTTAAAGTAATTACTTTGCCGCGATTGGAGTTAATAGGCGCCGTAGTTGGAGCGAAATTAGCTAAACATGTGTCAATTATTTTAGGAATTACAGAAATTACATTTTGGTGTGATAGCCAAATCGTTCTGAGTTGGTTGTATTCGTCGAAAATACAAAAACCATTTATAGCTAATTATAATAGAATTACAGAAATCCGACAACTTGTGGAAAATAAAACTTGGAGGTATTGTCCAACTGACTGTAACCCCGCCGACTATCTTACCCGCGGCATGTCTTCATCTAAGTTTTTGAATAATGATACTAGGTTCAACGGACCGAAATGGCTTGCACATGAAGAACAGTGGCCGCATTGGGATCGAAATTCCGTTGTTATGACAACAATTACAGACAAGGAAAGTAAAGACATAGACCGGCAAATTCAACAAAATGATGATAGATTCACAGTTGTAAATGAAGTCATCAATATAGAGAAGTTCAGCAGTTTTCCGAAACTGCTTCGTATAATGTCTTACGTATTGCGCTTTATACCGAATTGCAGAACACTTTCACAAAACAGGAAACACCAACATTTAGAGGTAGACGAGATTCAAAATGCTTCACTCGTGTTGATACGGAATGTACAGCAAACTATTTTTATGAATGCAATCCGCAATATTGTTTCAAAGGATACTAATGGACTACCTATTGTACGTCAGTTACGGTTATTTATCGACGAAAAAGGACTACTACGTTCCGGTGGAAGAATTAACGATGCGCTTGTTAGCAAAACAGTGAAATACCCTTATTTACTTCCGACAAAACACCCATTGACAACATTAGTTATTTTGGACGCACACAAACTACAAAATCACAGTGGAATAAATGGGACAATTACTTTAATTCAACAGACATATTGGATACCGAAAATCCGACAGAGAGTGAAAAACGCATTACGGAATTGTATTCCCTGTAGAAAGATAATTAGTCGACCGTATGTGGCGCCTGACCCACCACCGCTACCAAAGGATCGTCTTGGAGAAGACCCGCCATTCAGCTTCGCGGGAGTTGATTTTACAGGAGCGTTACATGTACGACAAAATAGTAACAAGGAAACAAAAGCGTTCATATGTCTATTTGCGTGTGCTTCAACCAGAGCTGTTCACATTGAGCTAGTTCAGGATTTAACGACACATTCATTTTTATTAGCTTTTCGCAGATTTGTTAGCCGTCGATCTTTACCGAAAATTATGATATCTGTCAATGCTTCTACGTATAAAATATTCAAATCAGAAACTATGCACGGAAAACTTAGTGAATTTGGAACAGTGTCGAAGTTTATACCCAGCAGGGCTTCTTGGTACGGAGGCTGGTGGGAGCGACTTATTGGACTCACGAAAACTTCGCTCAAGAAAACTTTAGGACGTGCCTGTATCGACTTAAATATGCTACACACCGTTATTACAGAAATCGAGTGCACACTGAATGACCGACCGTTCTCTGCTGATGAAAAGGATCCAGAACCACTTACGACGTCTCATCTTTTGTATGGCAGAAGGTGAAAGACACTTCCGTATCCTTCAATTGACAAAAGCGAAATCAAAGACACTAGAAAAACACTAACTTGCGCTCATGCGCTAAAACGTAAGAAACAACAACAAGATTTACTACAACACTTTCGGACGAGATGGAAGAAGGAGTACCTTACATCACTACGGGAATTCCACAGAGCCAGTGGCAATAATTTACTAATAAGGATAAAGACCGGGGACATAGTACAGATTCATGATGACTCGCCTAGATCTGTATGGAACATTGGTATCATCGAGGACCTTGTGCGTGGTGGGGATGGTTTGGTGAGATCAGCAATAGTGCGTACAAAATTTGGACTTACGAATAGACCAATCGCCAAACTCTACCCACTAGAGATAAATTCAAATGACAATGATGAATCGCAAATACTTAGAAGAAGTGTTCGTTTACAAAACCGCAATCAGATACTGTAATTATAATTGAGAACAATTTTCAATCGCAACTTGATTCAGAGATAGTTTTAAATGTGATTTATAGACTTTAAAGTTTCAAATATTTCATTTCTTTTCATTTTATAGATAAATTTCGTAATTTAGATGAATTGCTCATTGAGACTTTAATCACAACTCGCTGCCCCGAGTATGTCGAGGATAAATAGAGACAATCACATTACGCGGGATTCATACATGTACTTATACGCGTTACCGCTCTCTATATGTAACGTCATAGTTTCTATGTATTAATGTAATTGTATTCCAGCATTAAATCATCCATTTGTATAGACGCCTTTTTTCTCTATTCATACAACACAACGCAAACTACAATTATACGATCACGAGATCCTCTGACGCTACCTCTACCCCTACCACAACGGCCAAGAGTTCTGTTAGATTTTGGTGGCATGCCTGTGTCGTATTCGAGAATTTTACACAGTATTGAAAATTAGAAGGAATGGAACAGTATTTAAATGGACAGTTCTCGTAGGAACATGATGTTGATGACGATATTGCTGAAAGCGTAGTCGGATCGCAATATGAACGTGGTAAGGTCGAAGTATGATCGTGGTAAAAGCGTTCTATAATCGCAGAAAATGCGTGAACAGATCGTTTTGCAATCGGATAAATCGTGGTATGGTCGTAGTGAGAACGTAATGAGCGTAGTAAGATCGTAATAATTGTAACGGGGTCGCCGAATAAGTATGGTGAAAACGTGGTATAATCGTAGTGGAATCGTTGTAGAAGCGTATAAATAAGGTTGTAGCTGCATCGTGAAGACAACGAAAATCTACATTTTCATTCCGCTTACCACGATCTGAAATTATTTTAGATCGCGGTAAGCATGGTGCGATCGTGGTCTAGTGTAACTGGGTAATAGCCTATAAATCGTAGATAGTTAATTAAAACAATTGATCAACTATCTAGTCAGGGTGCTTTGTTTACTGATTATTTTTTTTACAGAGAAGGGAAAATTTTGTTGCAGTGGACTCTTTAATTGCATCTTATTATTAATTCATCCATTCAGATGTTTAATTATTATTATTTTTTTAAAGACTTCGCGTTCTTTATGGAAATAGTACACAAAAGTAATAAAACGACAGAAAACAATTTCGGTATTTTTACCAAAGATCCACTGGATTAGCTCTAGTAGCTCACATCTTTTCATCAATATTTCTTTTCATACTTTTAACAAAATTAGTGTATTTCCAACATATTTGGGTCAGCTCAAACACTGTATGTAGTATAGTTAAATACTGAAATTAACTGAAAGCATTCTCGAAGTTTTCGCCACAAATTAAACAAATTAAACAAAGTCATCGCTCGGATTATTCAAATCATATACTCATTAATTTTGTATCCTTGATCTTTCAAAACCGTGTATCTTGAGTATCAAAAATAAAGAAGGAACAAAAGTGTATACGTCAATGAAACAGCGACCCAACTTAAAACTCTAATGAATGGTCCAAATAATGATACAGACTAAAAAGCTATGTGTTTAATTAATTGAAAATGTGTTCAGGGATCCATCATTGCTTTTTAACCGACAAATATAGAAACTGCAAGGTCTTACATACAACATCTTTATTTGAGTGTGTACAAAAACAAATCATGCTAACTTTGTTTTCGGGGAACATGAAATCAGCTTTAATAACTCCCTAAAAAATAACCATAGTTACAACTAGCCAATCAAATTCTTGTTAAGTTAATAAAAGGATAAATAAAGAAACCGCTTTACTAGTTTGTTATACTTTATTTTCTTTAGATTGTAGAGGATGCATGGTTTATCAAGAAAACAAACACATTTTGTGCATGAAATGCGCTACACAAAATATCAACATAAAGAATATGGTTAGTACAAATGAGTCTTTTGTAGACGAAACGCGCCTTTGGTGCAACTACAAAATGGCAATACTCCTATCTTTGATGAGTTTATTTGTTTTTTAGTATATTATCATTGAAACCCATTTAATATAATATTGATCGAAGTTATATTGCAAAGCCAAGTCAGAAAACATAAATCATTTTGAATAAACAATATGAACTTTTGTACTGTCTACAAAATTAAACGGAAATAAATAATCAATGTTCTAATACCAGATTATGTTTTTCTGTGAATGAATAAAATTATAAAAGTTGATTACCTTATCAAAATACTACATATTTCATATTTTTGCATCACAGTAGTGTATCAAATAAAAGGAAATATGAAGATATTTCATTCAAATGTACTAAATCGAGATATCCTGTGAACACTACTCCTATTAAATTTCAATAATGAACCTACTAGGTTGAAGCTACTATACATTAGGTTCGATAATAGTCGTTTTACTATGTTCATTTTTTTTACAGAAAAATGTCACTTGATAACGTCAGCAATGTATATATAGAGTTCGGAACAGTTCAACAATATCTGCATAACACATTACCGTCTGAAAGATAGTTCTTAATTTTGATTTTTCCTTACGGGAAAAGTCAAACTAGTCTTGTGTCATAAAATTTGGTTAATTTTCTTGTGTCAATATCCATACAAAAGCATAAAATAATGGCGCGTAATACGATGTTAAATATACAAATCGACACAACAGCTTTCCTGGTACTCTCCTATAGGTTCTCAAACGAAACTAATTGATAAAAAAAAAAAGAATTTAAGGAAACAAAATATAACATGACATAAACCAATGACAATCCCTTAACTGCAGTTTCCTTGTCTTGGGACAGGCGTCACCCCTCTCCTAACCTGAAATTGTGTTGTAACAGAAAAAACTTCAGGAAAAACTAAAATAAACAGTAACTCATCAGATCGAAACAAGACATCTTACAAAATCTGACCCGACGTGGCAAAGTATTTATACATCCTAACAAAGAAAACAAACACAAAGTGCATATCTTAGAATTATCTCAGTTACTATCTGGTAGTTCAATCCAATAACAACTAAAAATTATGTATCTAAGACTATAATATCAATCAGTAAAAATCCAACATCAAATAGGTTAAGTTTAAAACTCAGAGAAAAAACACAACCTTGTTCAAAGCCAGTCTATAGATCTCGTCAGATTGTACAATGTAGTACCGTGAATGTGCATGCATGTATGTGTATAAAATTATATGTTGGTTTTATTTAACTGATATCGAAATCAATATTAACAAAATAAAAAAAAATACAATATCCAAAGATCTTATGGCAGTGTTGAATTGGTAAGATATATGTTTGCTTGTATATTTTCTTCCATTTTAAAAATATTTGTACATAAATATTATTGTGTACTATATTTATATTCCCGATCATTTTTGATTCTACATATGCCTACTTTAATTAATATCAGGTAACTCGACGACTGCATTGTCAACTAGTATTATTATTCTAACAGGAAGATGAAATTGCACAATTGTTTAAAAAGTGGGAAAAAAACAAGTGATAATAATTGCTCGAAAGTAGCGTCAATCTTATGCTTTATTGAGCAGCACAATAAATTCTTCTTATATACCAAAATACAGTTTTGTTCCTTTTGCAGCCCTATTAAAATCTCATGCAGCTGTTCTGCTAGGCATCAGTCTTGATAAACTACTGAAAGATCATTCTGTTTTATATCTGCAGTAAAACAGTTGAAGTTAACTATAATCGGAAAACAACGCCATTCTCAACTTGTCCCATCCATTTTCAATTTCCTGGTCTGACCAATTCACAAGAAAGACGTCATCGAGTATACAATCGAGTTCGATTGGGAAGTTTTCTACTTGGACGTTTCTTGTAATGACAATAATACGCTGCAAATGTCCAGTGTACTTTTCATACTTTGCTCTTTGAATCTCAAACTTTCCCCAGGTTTTTTTGGTGAATGATTTAGAAATGACAAATACTATATTTTTACTTTCATGAATAGACTGTGAAATGGCATCAGATCGGATAATTCCAGCCAAAATGTCCCGATCCTCTATACATATTTTCATCTTCCATGTGTTCTCAATTTTCGATATTAACATTTCTTTAACCCAATCGAAGCAATCATCTGAATAAGATAAGTAAATATCGTATTTGAATTTTGACCTTAAATCATTTTCAACAACTCTTTTAAAAACCCGATATACCCAATACGCTATTCGCCACCTGAAATTAACTATGACTGCAATAGGAGTAGTAAATGTTATAAAAATCACGAGTAAACATATACCAACTCGGAGCCACACTTCATTTTCACAATTGCCATAAAATTCATGGAAATGTTCTGCCGCTTTTTGTGTATTAGTATAAGTTCCGTTTCCTAACTGGCACGTATAGTTTCGCGCAGGTTTATCAAGTTTTATCCTCGTTTTGGAAATCCATAACACAAAGTCAGAAGTCTCACAACTACATCTAAAAACATTTCCAGAAAGTTTCAATTGAAACGAAGCCTCAGTTCGATCATTTCTCAAATCGAAAAATTGCTGAAACGTCTCCTTGATCGTTTGGAGATTATTACGTTCTAAATTTAGGACTTCAAGATTTGTTAAAGTGTGCACCGCTATTGGTACTTCCGAAAATAAGTTGAATCCCATATCAAGATGTCGTATGTGTTTGTTG
This sequence comes from Mytilus edulis, assembly GCF_963676685.1. NCBI lineage: Eukaryota > Metazoa > Mollusca > Bivalvia > Mytilida > Mytilidae > Mytilus > Mytilus edulis. Next base: position 48,941,798 of record NC_092344.1, read on the forward strand.
GAGTTGAATGCGTCTTTTGGCAGAAACCATAAGTGGTTATATGATATGTCCAATCTTTCTAATGTTGGAAAAAGACGAAATATTTTTTTACCTTTTTTAAATGTCAAACCAAGCCTTGCATGTTTCAATATTAAAGTTCTAGATTCTTTAAACAACGGAATATTATTCCTTCCTGAGTATAGAGTTGAGTCAATACCTGAAAGATCAACATATTCCAAGTAGTTTGTTCCATTGAACACAATATTTGGAAAATACTTCATTTTGAAATAGGATAAATCTAGAACACGTAAGTAGTGAATACTCGAAAAGTATATTGTGTGTGGAGAAGTCCCTTGAATATGTTCAACTCCAGCAAATTTCGACAAAACAAGTACTTCCAGTGATCGTGGGAAAGGGTAGGTTATCTGAACATCTAGTTTCCAATTATTTGCGTTGACATTATCCAGATTTTCTGCATATTCTGTATCAACCGTTAAACCTGAATTCATTTCGTCAGTTGAAATACCGAGAATCCCTGAATAATTGAAAGTTACAAGACTTGATAACTGCAATGCGAATTTTGTCAGTTCAACTGCTTTAAATCCATTTGTTATTGAAAATCGGTCTCCAGAAAAAACTATTGTAACAAAGCATTCAGGATATTTGTAAGAAAGTAAAGAATTAGGCTTGAAATCTACAATACCATTTCTTATCAAAATTAATTTTCTCAAACATATATTTCGCAAGTATTTTGTCATATCAGCAGTTATTATAACTGCATATGGAGCCCTAACTAGTCCATCACAGTATCCAGGATTAACTTTTGTAAAGTTCAACTCTTGCATTTTTGTAAAAGGATATACAATCATCAGTGCTGACTCAAAGTCCATGCAAACTTGGAATAGGCGGAGGATCTTCAATGATTGGAAAGGTTCGAGAAAGTTAAGTTCAGCCAACTCTCGAATCTTACAGCCCACAAAGAAGACATTTTCTATTGATGGTGGCATAAAAGCGAAGGTCCTATTTGTCATTTTATCTAAATAGCAGAGGTCAAAAGATAAAGTTCGTAACTGTTTAAGTTTTAAAAATCCACATTTATTCCACACTGGCTTACGAGCAAGATCCATTTCTAGAATTGTAAGTTTACGAAAATATCCAAAAAACGGATAAAAAACTGGCAAATCTGTTCCTACTTGCATATTTCTTGAAATGTAAAGCCTATCTAGAGATTTCAGAGGTCTGAATATTTCCGAGACATATGATGTATTAAGATGAAGCATATTGTCAGCCAATGACAGATGTTTCAAATGTGTAAGTCCTTTAAAAGCATTTGATTGCAGAACGGAAATCTTGTTCTTGTCTAAAATCAATATTATCAATCTTCCATAAAATTGGAAATCGCCATGTAATATTGTTTCTATTAAATTTCGTTTTAAGTCCAGTGACGTAAGATTCCGTGGTAAATTCTGCGGAATAGTTTTGAGCCCTTGTGAAGAACAATCTCCTCTGTTGTCTTGAATAAAACATGTATGACAAGAAACATATGCAAAAAAAAATGTTGTTATAAAAATATTTAAAGCCATCATGTTCTCCAAAAAAATCTACGTAATGCAACACAAGTTTGATCCAGCACTTAGTTCGATATCTAATTGCATAGTCATACAAAATTATAGTCAAATATAAGATGTATAAACTATCAAAGTCCAAAAGTTTCCTGTCTAGCTTAAAAGTGATGAAAATAACGAAATATTGATTGAAAATTTTATGATTTTTGCCAAAAGGAAGTTATAACTATCATATGACAATATGCACATATAATTATTAACACTACAAAAAAAATAAAATATTCTTTTATAATGAGAAATAATATTTTCAAATAATAAATGTTGAAATACATAAAGAGGTGTTGTTTCTCGATTCAATTTGCTCTAATATTGAATTAAGGAAAACAGGAAATATTTGAGGGGTGACAAGGGGGGATGGTTTCTTTATGATGTTTTGAAGACTTTCAAATATTTAAAATTTGCATTTGCATTTGCAAATGTGGACATTGATACATTTTCAGGGATAAAATCAGTTAAAATGTTGCAAAAAATCTTTGAAATTGCTTGTAAAATCATTCTTCCAATTTACATCATACCAGTATTTTTTCACAATTTTTTATATGATTGCATCTTAAAGGGGCACTAGCTGTCAAATTCATTGTAACCGATTTGACTCAAATTCTCATATTTGGTTTATAACAATGTAAAACATTTATCCAAACTATCAAAAGTCTAAAATAAACAGTTTACAGAGCTTGGGGTAAATAATATATAGGTTCGTTTCGTGTGTATTTTAGTCCAGACGCCATCTAATTAACTATCGATTTGACCTCAGATGACCATATAAGCGATGTAAACAAAAATAAAGATACGAATAGATTAAACCAACACGTGCAATTGGATTTTTATAGGTCTGTTTGATTTTATTTTATAGATTAAAAATAGATGTTTCTCATTGTTTTTAACCATATAAGAATGATTTTATGTGCATCGAATTAGTAGTCAAATGATTTACCGTAGTTTCACTTTCATTGTTGACATTCTTTTTCTTTAAATAACCAGTACACGTACAATGCATGCGTTGTCAATCTCTAGCTAGGGGTTAACTTGAAGTTCACATGAATACCGGTTAGAATGATGATGACGTTTTCACTTGCAAGTGAATCAGTCAAAAATTATGTTTAATCGCTTATTTCAACAAAATTAAAGGAAATTGATTGCTAAAATCAAATTATTATTTCATTATTCCAATTTGATTAATGATTGATCTAAAAAAAAATCATACTTTATTTTTTTTTATATATCGTAGCTAGTGCCCCTTTAAGATTATATTTCATCATAAAGGATTGTTTGACTTGACATTATACTTTGTTTTCTTTATATATGCTCAATGATTATCAGTGTTTATTACTTTCTGTCATATTTCATTGACTCAATGTCACAATGTTGTCAATCAACAACCGCTTTGCCATCGAAAGTATGATTTAGTTTTACACTAAAGGGACATTAGCTGTCATATATATTTTCACCGATTTGACTCCAATTCTCATATTAGAATTTGAAGCATATATTGAAATATATGTACAAATGATAAAAAGTCAAAAATAAGCAATTTACAATGCGTGTGTTCGACAGGGGCGGGTCCAGGTAAGGGCGTAATGGGCGTACGCCCCCCCCCCCCCCCCTTTAAAAAAAAAAAAAAAAAAAAACTATCGTTATAATCTGCTAGTATTGTATTGAATGATGGCAATTTATCATATTCATTAATTAAACACATACTCTGATTTCTTTTTATACGGATTCCCCAATTTGATGGGTCATCATCAACCGTAAAATTTAGTTTCTCGGAGTCCGGCGTGTTCGACTATGCGATTAGTATCCATTGTTGTTGATGTGATAAAGAATTCGCAAAGATGTCGATGTCAAAAACAAAACGTCAAAAGACCTTAAAATCGTATCAAGGTGTCTTGGACACCTTTTTTAAACAACCAAAACGGTAAGTAAATCAGTATAATACATGAATTTTGGTTGTTTTGTGTGACACTAACTTCGATTCCCCATAGCCATTCTAAATATACCGGGGGGGGGGTATATTACTATATATACGATACTGGGTATATTCTGACAAAAGGGGTTGTATTTTCAGCTAAATTGTCCAAGTCAGGAACCGTTACATTAGTGCAATTCTCTATTATTTTATGTTTTTAAGCCAAAAAAGGTCAAAAAAAATATTTTATTCTACGCCCCCCCCCTTTCAAATATCCTGGACACGCCCCTGTTCGATAATATGCATCGCCATTTGGGTGTGGTTTAGTCTAGACGCCGTCATATAAACAATCCCAGTGACCTCTGGAGACCGACGACGGTCATAAAATCTGGTATAATTATAAGTATTAATATGAAAATAGATCGCGAACTCGTGTAATTGTATTTCTTTGTCTGCTTAATTTCATATTACATGTTAATAAAAATATATACAAGTCATTTGTTTGTTTACTATATAAGAATGAGTTTTTGTGAATAAAATCAAATGGTTAACCCTTGTTTCACTTTCAATGGTGATATTCCATTCCATCTTAATAACTGACCATGCGTAATTCATGCGCAATCCAGCTCCAGCTAAAGGGTTAGATTAAAGGTCGCATAAATACGGATTTAATGCGATTGACTTATTCACTTGCAAGTCAATAATTGATTATCGATGGTTCTAGGCAAATTTTGTCAAAGTTGAACTATGCAGGTTGCTGTCTTGTAATTGACTGTTCCGTAGGCTTACATGCAAAACAGCAGATCTTTGAAAATAAAAATGCTATATAGAAATTTTGTTTCATATTCATATGATGTATGTAGTAACGTAAAATTGTTATTAAATCGAAAAAAGTTGAACGAAGCATAAGATGTTAAGTAAGCATGAAGTCAAAACTGTTTGTTTCTACTTTCTGTTAGTTGTGTTTATAAGGCGGCACCACTTGCAGTAAACATATCCTTCCACTTTTCTGGATCGATTTCTGCAAAAAAGTTGCAAGATGTTTTTTAAATCTATATAAATGTTTTAATTCAGCCTGAAGTTTTAATCAAACAGAAAAAAAATAAGTCCAGAAAAAACAGATGTTCCGCAGGGCGCAGCTTTATACGACCGCAGAGGTTGAACCCTGAACGGTTGGGGCAAGTATGGACACAACATTCAAGCTGGATTAAGCTCTAAATTTGGATTGTGATTAAATAGTTGACACAGCATAGGTTTCTGACACAGAATGAATGTGGTCTAATGAACTTAAAATTTTTGCCTTTGAGCAATTCACTATGCTGTTAATATTAATCCTCTCAAAAAAGTGTTTGAAGAAATTTTCTTTTTATTTATGAAATCTGAAAAATTGAACCCCCCTCCCCAATTTTTTTTCAAATCCCCCTTTCCCTTATTCCAAAACTGATCTCAATTCAAATTTCTAATGGAGTCTGCAACAATAACTACTCATTTATATACATCATAAAATATTAAAATGTAAAAAAAAAGTGCTTGTTATCACTGAATGGTAAAGATTGTTTTAATTTATCAGATGGTAGTAAAAGTGAATATACATTGTATATTGTATAAAACAATGATTTAAGTTGATTCAACTACTATTCTGGACAAAGAAAGATAACTCCAATTGAAAATTTCTTGCTATTGCTCAAAAATTGTGCAATTAGATATTTCTTGCTATTGCGCAATACTACACGCCATTGAAAATACTTGCTATTGCACAATACTGTGCAATTGAAGATTTCTTGCTATTACGCAATACTGTGCAATTGAAAATTTCTTGCTATTGCACAATACTGTGTAATTGAAGATTTCTTGCTATTGCTGAATACGGTGCAATTGAAAATTTCTTGCTTTTGCACAATACTTAATATAATAATTTTGGATCCTGATTTGGACCCACTTGAAAACGGGGCCCATAATAAAAAAATCTACGTACATGTTTAGTATCAGCATATCAAAGAAGCCCAAGAATTCAATTTTTGTTAAAATCAAACTTCGTTTAGTTTTGGACCCTTTGGACTTTAATGTAGACCAATTTGAAAACGGGACTAAAAATTAAGAATCTACATACACAGTTAGATTTGGCATATCAAAGAACCCCAATTATTAAATTTTTGATGAAATCAAACAAAGTTTAATTTTGGACCCCGATTTGGACCAACTTGAAAAACAATAATAAAAAATCTAAGAACATTTTTAGATTCAGCATATCAAAGAACCCCCAAGGATTCACTTTTTGTTAAAATCAAACTAAGTGTAATTTTGGACCCTTTGGACCTTAATGTAGACCAATATAAAAACGGGACCTAAAATTAAGAATATACATACACAGCTAGATTCGGCATATCAAAGAACCCCAATTATTCAATTTTTGATGAAATCAAACAAAGTTTAATTTTGGACCCTTTGGGCCCCTTATTCCTAAACTGTTGGGACCAAAACTCCCAAAATCAATCCCAACCTTCCTTTTATGGTCATAAACCGTGTGTTTAAATTTCATAGATTTCTATTAACTTATACTAAAGGTACTGTGCGAAAACCAAGAATAATGCTTATTTGGGCCCTTTTTTGGCCCTTAATTCCTAAACTGTTGGAACCAAATCTCCCAAAATCAATCCCAACCTTCCCTTTGTAGTCATAAACCTTGTGTCAAAATTTCAAAGATTTCTATTTACTTATGCTAAAGTTATAGTGCGAAAACCAAGAAAATGCTTATTTGGGCCCTTTTAGGCCCCTTATTCCTAAAATGTTGGGACCAAAACTCCCAAAATCAATCCCAACCTTCCTTTTGTGGTCATAAACCTGGTGTTAAAATTTCATAGATTTCTATTCACCTTTACTTAAGTAAGAGTGCGAAAACTAAAAGTATTTGGAACGTGATACCAATATACGACCAACATTTTTTCAATTTTTGCGGTCGTATAAAAATCAGAAAAAATGGACTATTTCATTTCCCTCCATGTTTTGATATGCCTCGGAAACTTTGTAATAAAGTTGTTATACAAGACTGGTACCTAAGAAGGCATTCAAAAGCGATTTATTGTTTTACTTTTTCATTTATATCAATGATTGAACAAAAAAATCATATTTTTTTTTTTATATATCTTGAAGCTAATTTTCCTGTAAAGCAAATAAAAGAAACTAAGAATACTATTGTTAATTGTCAAACAAGTTAAAGCAAGAATGTTAGACATTTCTTTGTGACTTTTCTCAGAAAGAGTTTTGTTTAAATTTCCTTTCTGATTGACAGATTAGTTTATTCACTGTGAGTATAAAAAAAATAAAGATGTGGTAAGATTGCTAATGAGATAATTGTTCACAAATGATACAGACATTACAACTATAGGTTACTATATGGCCTTCAACAATGAGCAAAGCCCATACGGCATAGTCACATATAAAAATGCCCCGAAAAACAAATTTAAAAAATTCAAACGAGAAAACAAACGGCCTAATTAATGTACAGAAAAATAATCGAAAACCTTCAATGTAACTCAGAAACAAACGATAACCACTGCATTACATGCTCATGACTTGAGACAGACACCACTATACAGAATGTGGCTAGGTTAAACATGAAAGCATGATCCCAACCCTTCTTATCTTTGAACCGTGTGTAACAATCGAACAAAAGAATAATCCAGAAAAATCAGTTGTATAAAGGCTTAACTCATCAGATGGATACAAATAGAAATACGTCTAACAAAAACACACAGTGGACGTGGCCAGGTACATCCGACCAACAAAAATACAGAGTACATATCTCAGGGTACTCTCCGTTACTGGCAGCTGTTAAAAACCAATAACAACTAATAACAAATCATGAATCTAAGACTAGAAAATCAGCCAGTGCACATCCTACATTAGGATTTAGATTAGAGCTTAAGACATCAAAAACAATCAAGAGAAAAAGAATATGTAAGTTATGATAACTAATATATTGTTTCAATTTTCTTATCTAATGATTTTTTAACATTTATAGAAAAGGACTGCTTCATACCTTGATCTTTTCCTCAATATTGACGCAGATGGACGACTTCACACGAAAATCTATGATAAACGGGACGATTTCAACTACCCAATTATCAATTTCCCATTTCTCAGCAGTAAAATACCCTCTGCCCCTTCGTATGGTGTTTACATATCACAATTGATACGTTTTTCTCGTGCTTGTTTACACTATACGGACTTCGTATACAGGAGTGTGCTCCTTACACAGAAACTGCTTCAACAAAGTTACGAGGAGGACAGATTAAAATTGACACTCCGTAAATTTTATGGACACCATCACGAATTAGTTGATCCATACGATGTGTCTTTAACCAAACTAGCTAAGGACATTTTTACCACATGGTAGATTGTGGTTTGTCATTACGTCGTCTTGTCTTTTAATTACCGAACGTGACTTATTCCCGATTGTGACTGTTTTGCTGAGTGTGAATTCGCATTACTATAAGACGTGTTACGGTACTTGTCTATCCCAAATTCATGTGTTTAGTTTGATGTTGTATTTGTGGTTCTCGTCGGATTTTGTCAAATTTGTTGACGTCTTTTCTATTATATTCATGTGTTATGGTAAAGAAAATTAATCACCGCCTTCATTTATTAGATTTGATTTTGATGAATGTAATCTACGATAATTTACGTTTGAAGTTGGATTCAAAACAAACTGGACATGTATATATATTATAGTTAATTGCTATTAATAAGTATTGCAATGTGCATTGTGTTTAAATGTAAAATCAGTATTTAGTTCTATTATAATCTTAAATCAATCCAAATTCTATCTTACTTTTGAGATATAGTTTTTCAAATGTGACGTCATTTTTGTGATGTTTCAGAAATTCAAATGTGGAGTAATTTTTGTGTCTTTTCACCACTTCGTATGTGACGTAATTTTTATGATTTTTTGCGTTGAGGCCTGGACTAAGTCGGATGTGTTTATTTTTCTGTGTTGGTCTTTGCATTATGTATTCGGGTTTTGTTTTCTGTAATTAGTTAATACTTCAGTTTCATTATTTATATCTTTTATATTCATTTAATAAAATTTACTGTTTGGAAAGCATAAATTGTTCTAAATAATAAGGATGTTCTTATCCCAACCATAAAAACATAGCCGTATTTGACACAACCTTTTTCAACTTTTGATCTTCAGTGCTGTACAACTTTGTACTTTTTTTCACTTTCGATCTTTTATTTCTGGGCGTCACTGGTGAGTCTTGTGTGGACGAGACGCGTTTTTAGCGTATTGAATTTTAACCCTGGTGGCTTTTGTTATCTAGTAATCATGTGTTTCTTTGTCTAATACGTTCTCCTATTTATTTGTATTGTAGTCCTGTAATATTATGTTGTCATTTATATTTAACATTGCCATTAAAGTGCGAGGTTTGGCATGCCACAAAACCAGGTTCAACCCACCATTTTTATCCGATTAAAAATGTCCTGTACCAAGTCAGGAAAATGGCCATTGTTATATTATTATAGTTCGTTGCTGTGTGTGTAACATTTTAATGTTGTGTTCCGTTGTGTCGTTTGTTTTCTCTTATATTTGAGTGTGAATTCACATTACTATAAGACGTGTCACGGTACTTTTCTATCTCAAATTCATGTATTTGGTTTTGATGTTATATTTGTTATTCTCATCGGATTTTGTCTAATGCTTAGTCTGTTTCTGTGTATGTTACATTTTAATGTTGTGTCGTTGTTCTCCTCTTTTATTTAATGCGTTTCCCTCAGTTATAGTTTGTTACCCCAATTTCGTTTTTTGTCCATAGATTTACGAGTTTTGTACAGCGGTATACTACTGTTGCCTTTATATAGCAGCTGTTGTATACATATATTATCTGGGAGAGCTGATGAACACTCGTTATTTTTAATAATAACATGCAATTATAGATTCATTAAAATTATTAAAACTGTAATCGTTAAGAGTATATTATTTTAAATCGTGTGCGAGTTCAGGGTAGAAAGGACTTATGTATATTTCGAAGGACGATTAAACAAAAAAACATTCCTTAAAACAAGATCCGGAAATCACATTTATAATAACGATATATATATTAACAATGTAATTGCACATAGATAATCAACAAACGATTGCATAAGTTGTTTGTATGTATATTTATATATATATATTGCACAATGAGTTAGGGAACTTGAGAAAATAATTTTGAACATTTTAATATAATTGTTGTAAACCTTAGCCCTAGAATCTCCTATCATGTCCCATGTTATCGCCATAGATTAATAATTACATTAGATGTATGTTCCATTATAATACGTTATTCTGATTGGCCAACTGCACATCTCGTGCTATTCCTGAAACAATTGTATTAGACAATAACATTTATCATTCATGATGACACGAGGTCCCACAATAAAGTGCACAGGTAAATAAAATGAAAACTTGATAAAAATCGTGTTTTCATGATTCTAGCTAAAAAAAATGTAATTATAAGTATTGAATGCTTCTTTTTGTAACTTTATAGGGTTGTAAAAGCGTTGACCGTGCGCACATTTTTAGTATGAAGCGCTTCCGCGCTTCATACAAAATGTACTTCGGTCAACGCTTTTACACCCCAATAAATTTACAAAAAGCAGCATTCAATTCTTAATTAAAACTCTAAATGCAGTTATAAGGTTATACTCGTTTTATTATATTTAACAATTTTCATAATTTATATTTAAACAAAATATATTAATTTACATCAGGCTGTCTGTCATTTTAACGACATGTATTTTTCCGTAGATCTCATCTTTGCCACTACATCCAATTAACAAATATCCTTCGCTGTTAAAGCATAAGCTATATGGATAATAGATGCCGAAGTCTTTGAAAATGAACTGCAGTCCAAGTAAATCTCGTCTCGAACTCATAACATGTAGTGCATGGTTACCACCATCGAAAACTACAATGTTACCACTTGGTGTAATAGTAATTCCTACTGGTTGAAATGTTACTTTATCTGTTTGTCCATCATAGGTAAATTTTAAGTGGCCATTTCTGTCTACAGCTATTATTCTACCGTTGCATGCACTGTCAAAACGATCAATAACATAGACAACATTTCGAGAATCAGTGCGAATTATTCCTGCATAACTGAACAATTTATTCCCTTTTTTTGTCAAATTTGAATGTTTCTTTCCGTTGATAATCACTACCAAAAATTATAACTTGTCGGACCGAAAAATCCTTGGATGGATGCGGTGGTCCTTGTTCTCGTAATCCAACTATAACTTCATTGTCCTTGTTTACATGTATGGCCAATGGTCTCATCAGAGACAAATCTAAACCAGTTATTACTTCATCAGCAGATCGGAAACATAATGTACAGTAACTGTTACAATTTTTTTAATTGTGAATTGGAGGACCAGAATCCTGTGATTTTTGGCTAACTATCAAATTAAAAAAAAAGATGTAATATGAACGCCAATGAGGAACTCCAATCGAATCCAAATGACACAGAATCGAAGTTCAAAACTGTAGGTCTCCATACAGCCTTCAACACTGATCAAAATCCATACCACCGACTGCATCATCCCATTTTTAGTATACGAACCAATAAAAATTGCCGTCATATACAAAGTTCGGAAACAAAGCAAACGAGAAAACTAACTGTCTAATATATATTTATTAAACAAGAATGTGTCCCCAGTACACGGATGCCTCACTCGCACTATCATTTTCGAAGTCGAGTCAATTGACCGTGAAATTGGGGTAAAAACTCTAATTTATATCACAAGGAACGTGTACTAAGTTTCAAGTTGATTGGACTTCATCAAAAACTACATTGACCAAAAAATTTAACCTGATGCAGGACAGACGAACAGACCAAAAAACATAATTCCCTTCTACTATCGTAGGTGGGGCATAAAAATATATGAAATACAGCAACCAATGACAACCACTCTCACAGGCTCTCAACTTGGGACAGATACATTACAAATGTGGCGGGGTTTCATATGTTTGTTAGTGCTTTAACCCCAAACACAAAACAATGAAGTATCCTTTATGTTAAATCTTTGTACACTAAATAAACAATGACTGGAAATAAATCTTGAAAAGAAACCAATGTGTATGTCATTTGGGTGAATGACACGTCACAGTATAGTTTCTTTATTCAAAACCGTATACTTTATGAATAGACTGCGAGAAAGCATATCAACAATACAACACATTAATCAATACTTTTATATTTCAGGTTCTAAGCCTACAATTTTAATACCGCAATATATAATCTTTCAATGTGAGATCCTTATTGTATGTGTGCCATCAATACAAACTTGAAATAACTGTATAGTTTACTAATGTTACCCTTGTCTATACTTTTCAATGTGTTTTACCCTTTTACTCTACTTTTCAATATGTTATGGAAAATTGCAAGTAAACTAAAAAAAAAGGAAAATAAGTTGAAATATTTCCGATTATTTACTAATATAGATTTAAAAAAAATTGTGTCCACACGACTTGTAAGCCCGCTTGTATATGTCCAGTGAACAAAAAACCACATAGATGTGATGGAAATCACTCCTGGAAAGTTTGATTTATTTGAATAATTTCAAATCATATTAAAATAGGTCCTTTATATGGTGTGGACAAAAAGATCATTATTATAGCACGATCGCCGACAATTACATTAACTGCACGTCTTTACAAGGATAAGCACTTTTTCAGTAGATAAAATGAGTTGTTTAATGGGTCATGGGAATCTATAATAGCAAATCCCTTAATTTGCACAATTTCTTTTAAATTGCAATTTCATATCTTATCCAAATAATATTCGCTATTTTATGTTAAACTTTGATGTTTCTTCTATATATTTCGAAACAGAAAAAAACCCCAAAATAAACATTCTTGAAACATAGGCATACTATTTTCTCCTTTCAAGAATAAACTGAAATAACAAGTCTAAATAAAATGTAAACTTTCAGGCATCCCTCTCAATTTGTAGTTGAGATTGGTATTTAAACAAGAGGCTCTCAAGAGCCTGAATCGCTCACCTTAATTCTTTTGGTTAAATCTCTCATCAATGATTATTTTGGCTTTTCAATTTATTTAAATGTTTTTTGGATCGTCCTATTTTCTTCAAAAGCCAAAAAAATAATCATTTTCTCCTATGTTCTATTTTAGCCATAGGAGCCATGTTTCTTGACATACAAGGAAATAAAATATAAAATTTATACTAGATACTCTGAAACTCATTTAGCCTAAGTTTGGCTGAAATTGATACAGCAGTTTCAAAGGAGAAGATTTTTTAAAGTAAGTCAACATGATGAACAAATTGTGAAAAAAGTCTTTAAAGGGCAATAACTCCTTAAGGGGTCAATTGACAATTTTGGTCAAATTGACTTAATTGAAGATCTTACTTTGCTGAACATTATTGCTGTTTACAGTTTATTTCTATCTATAATTATATTCAAGATAATGAACAAAAACAGCAAAATTTCCTTAAAATTATCAATTCAGGGGCAGCAACCCAACAACAGGTTGTCTGATTCATCTGAAAATTTCAGGGCAGATAGATCTTGACCTGATAAACAATATTACACAACGTCAGATTTGCTCTAAATACTTTGGTTTTTGAGTTATAAGCCAAAAACTGCATTTGACCCCTATGTTCTATTTTTAGCAATGGCGACCATGTTTGTTGATAGATCATAACTTCGGATACAATTTACAAACTAGATAACCTAAGGAACATTCAGTTAAAGTTTGGAAGTATTTGGCCCAGTAGTTTCAGAGGAGAAGATTTTTGTAAAAAATTACTAAGATTTACGAAAAATGGTTAAAAATTGACTATAAAGGGCAATAACTCCTAAAGGGGTCAACTGACCATTTCCGTCTTGTTGACTTATTTGTAAATCTTACTTTGCTGAACATTATTGCTGTTTACAGTTTATCTCTATCTATAATAATATTCAAGATAATAACCAAAAACAGCAAAATTTCTTTAAAATTACCAATTCAGGGGCAGTAACCCAACAACAGGTTGTCTGATTCATCTGAAAATTTCAGGGCAGATAGATCTTGACCTGATAAACAATATTACCCCCATGTCAGATTTGCTCTAAATGCTTTGGTTTTTGAGTTATAAGCCAAAAACTGCATTTGACCCCTATGTTCTATTTTTAGCAATGGCGACCATGTTTGTTGATAGATCACAACTTCGGATACAATTTACAAACTAGATACCCTAAGGAACATTCAGTTAAAGTTTGGAAGTATTTGGCCCAGTAGTTTCAGAGGAGAAGATTTTTGTAAAAAATTACTAAGATTTACGAAAAATGGTTAAAAATTGACTATAAAGGGCAATAACTCCTAAAGGGGTCAACTGACCATTTCCGTCATGTTGACTTATTTGTAAATCTTACTTTGCTGAACATTATTCCTGTTTACAGTTTATCTCTATCTATAATAATATTCAAGATAATAACCAAAAACAGCAAAATTTCCTTAAAATTACCAATTCAGGGGCAGCAACCCAACAACGGGTTGTCTGATTCATCTGAAAATTTCAGGGCAGATAGATCTTGACCTGATAAACAATATTACCCCTTGTCAGATTTGCTCTAAATGCTTTGGTTTTTGAGTTATAAGCCAAAACTGCATTTGACCCCTATGTTCTATTTTTAGCAATGGCGACCATGTTTGTTGATAGATCAAAACTTCTGATACAATTTATAAATTAGATACCCTAAGGAACATTCAGTTAAAGTTTGAAAGTATTTGGCCCAGTAGTTTCAGAGGAGAAGATTCTTGAAATAGTTTACGACGACAGACGACGGACGACGACGGACGCCAAGTGATGGCATAAGCTCACTTGTCCCTTTGGGACAGGTGAGCTAAAAACAAATCCTGAGGAGTGTTTTCCGAAAGGTCCTATAGTAATAAAATACAAGACTAGTGAATTTTAGCAGCTGTATTTTAAATATTGAAACGAGAACTTTATACATGAAGATACTTAACCCAAAACACAATTCTTGAACTTATCCCTTAGTCATGAGACTGTAATTCAGTAGTTGTTAGTTGCTGTTTCACATATTTGTTTTTTTGTCATTATTTTGTACATAAATAAGGCTGTTTGTTTTCCTGTTTGAATAATTTTTGGGACTTTTATAGCCGACTATGCAGTAAATGTTTTGCTCATTGTTGAAGGCTGTATGGTGTACTATAACTCTTAATTTCAGTGTCATTTGGTTTCTTGTGAAGAATAGTCTCATTGGCAATCTTCTTTTTTATATAACAAAGAATTGAGATGAGGAATTTTACCATTCCAAAACAATGGTTTCTGTCATTTATGCTAGACAAGGGTTACACACCAATCAACTACGCTCTTCCCTTCACAGATTGAGAGAGAATTTCGGATCCTGGAATGTCAACATGTATTTTGGTTTCCCGATTCACCAAGTTTGTAAACTCTAGATGCTATGGTGCTTTAATCTCAACACTGAAGAGAGTCCCAAGTGCTACCATTGGTCAAGAAGAATGTATTTGGAATGGACTTTAATCAATCAATAGATGGCCCAACATTGTTATAACAAATGTTGGCTTAATCTGCCATGGGTGGAGAGGAGGGGAGTGGATTGCAACCCTTGGCTAGCAAAGATGGGTTTCTGCTTACTTTATATAAAGATACACTAGCATTTATCTACTGCAGTTTTAATGATAAGTTTTGCTTCCAATGAAAAAAAGAAAGAAAAAAAGTTACAATGATTTTTTTTTTTCAAAATCAAAACAACCTCCAACAGCAATAAACTAGATATTATTTACATATCATATGTACATCATCAAAATCAAAAAGTAATAATTTCTTGGGATAGGTAAATCTTTACAGCAGAATGCGTTTAGTGTGTAGATAAAGGTAGAATCTTTGATTAGCTTGCTTGTTCGCTGAAACGTGAAGGCATTATTAGGTTAGGTATACTACCCTCCTTTCAGAGTAGTCTAGTTCTACAGACAGATAGATTGGTTATCTATTAGACTAGTCTACTCTTAAAGTTTAGCTTACCTAATAATGACTTCAAGGTTCAGCTAGCAAGCAAGCTTACCCAAGTTATTTCCATTACCTACACACTCAATGCATTCTGCTGTAAAAGCTGGCTGTGTATATATATTTAACCATAAATTGTCTCGAATATCAATGTTATTTGTACAAGGCTTAAAAACAGGTTGAAAGCCAGGTTGTGCCAAGCATTTCTACTGGTTTCAGGCAGAGTACAAATAACATTTATATTTTGAGACAATGTATGGTAATTCTTTATATACTGCAACTCTTGTAATTGTTCTAAATGCAATATTTAGGGTAAAAACCATTTGTTTTTTTTTAATTTGTAGCGGACATGAAAAATTTCCTGGAATCTGTATGTTTTATTGACCTCATAAATAAAACTCAACAGAAAAACGTTGTCAACATCATAAACAAGGCGATATACTGTCATTGACTGTATATAGCATATGAATATAGGGTCAATGCAATTTGACTGCACAAATAGAACAGCTACAGTATATAACTTTCATCAATGTCATGGCATATGGTCGGACGACAAATAATTTGTGTGGTTCTTTTCATGAAAATATTTTTAAGAATAAAACAACTTTCAAGTCATACACATTTATGTATAACATGCATTTAATTTTAATTGTTGTTTATTTTTGGTGGTGAAAAGCGTCCCTGTGGTAAAAGTATGGGCATTTAATGTCACCTATATAACCAATAAGCATACTGAAAGCGTACAATTTCATTTTTTACTTTTTATTTACTTTTAGAAGTCTGAAGAACATTTAACAACAAGCTACACAAAAGTGTTATTTTACAAGCAAATTATATATAAGGTATACATGTATATATTCATATAACAGAAAATAAATTATAAACAACGAATCAAACAGAAGGAAAACAAATGCCCAATCTGGAACAGTTTGGACAAACCATGTAAAGCACTTCAATAGCTGTGGAATACACATCCCATTTTTACTCATATTTTTCTATATTAGTTTTGGACAACTAAATCAATTTCTCAGAAGCATGGTCCCATTTGGAAAACAAATGAAACAGTCAACATTTTACATATCCAATCATGTGGAACATTATGCATGTAATAGAAAAATTTAATAAATAAGATACAACTGCACCAAAAATAACACAATACACACATAAAAATCAGTCCTGACAAATTATGCCTTATACTGTGGACACTTACAAAGACTTAGCAAATAAATGTAAAAGGAATTGAAGAAACGAAACAATTAGCACTGTTCACACCACATAATAAATTTTATCAGTTTACACTGTGTGTGAAATAAAAAACATATTAACTTTACACTTCTGCTGTAAACATAACTAGTCTGTAGAAGATTGTGCATGATACAACTTTTATAATAATAACTATAGCAACATTTGCCCATAATTCCATTTTTAATGAAGCAAAATTCTCTTGTCCAATTCTATTTCTTTCCCTTTCACCACACTCAAGTCAAGTTCCTTTCAAATACTGGTAAAATATTTACTGCATAAAAGTATCCATCCTTAAATAACTTGTACACACATATAATTACATACGTAATATGTAACAAAGCTTTATACTCCATACAGTGAGTAATGTCAATGTTTTGAAGTTCGTAAATATGTATTCCACATATGCTACGAATAACTTTTCTTTTTACAAGTTCAAATATATATATATACATATAAAGTGTTCCATTTAATATTACAAATTCATACAGAACTCTGGTATCATTAAGAATTTCACTAACAAAAGTACTTCTTGTGGTTTGCATGTTAACCAAAACTTCACCAGCAAGGTACGCACTATGGACTTCTACATGAATGTCGAACTAGTTTTCAGGAGACAATTATTGTCCTCTAGGCCAGACCAAATCCTTCTGAACATTCATTAATTGCCAACAATAACATCTTCCTCAGTTTGTCGTAGGTTTCATAGGCAGGTAGATCTAACTGATTAAAACTGTAAAATGAAAGAAAAAACTAGTTAATGCATTTCATCAGTCAGAAAAGAAAAACAAACAAACAATATATTGGAAATTGACACAGAAGATCACCCCACTTGCATATCATATAAAGCTGTAAAGGGACATAACTGAAACCAGATGCTCCGCAGGGCGTAGCTTTATACGACCGCAGAGGTTGAACCCTGAACGGTTAGGGCAAGTATGGACACAACATTCAAGCTGGATTCAGCTCTAAATTTGGATTGTGATTAAATAGTTGACACAGCATAGGTTTCTGACACAGAATGAATGTGTTCTAATGAACTTAAAATTTTTGTTTCTCTTAGAGCAATTCACTATGCTGTTGAATATTAATCCTCTCAAAAAAATGTTTGAAGAAATTTTCATTTTTATTTATGAAATTTCAAATGAGAAAAATTGAACCCATTTTTTTTAATCACATCCCCCTTTCCCTTATTCCAAAACTAATCTCAATTAAAATTTCTAATGGAGTTTGCAACAATAACTACTCATTTAAATACATCATAAAATATTAAGATGTAAAAAAACTGCTTGTTATCACTGAATGGTAAAGATTATTTTAATTTATCAGTTGGTAGTAAAAAGTGAATATACATTGTATATTGTATATAACAAAGATTTAAGTTGATTCTGGACAAAGAAAGATAACTCCAATTAAAAAAAAATCTTGCTATTGCACAATATTTTGCAATTAGATATTTCTTGCTTACTATTCTGGACAAAGAAAGATAACTCTAATTAAAAAAAAAATTGCTATTTCACAATATTGTGCAATTAGATATTTCTTGCCATTGCGCAATACTGTGCAATTGAAAAGACTTGCTATTGCACAATACTTAATATAATAATTTTAGATCCTGATTTGGACCAACTTGAAAAAACTGGGCCCATAATAAAAAATCTAAGTACATTTTTGGATTCAGCATATCAAAGAACTTCAAGATTTCAATTTTTGTTAAAATCAGACTAAGTTTAATTTTGGACCCTTTGGACTTTAGTGTAGACCAATTTGAAAACAGGACCAAAAATGAAGAATCTACATACACAGTTAGATTTGGTATATCAAAGAACCCCATTTATTCAATTTTTGATGAAATCAAACAAAGTTTAATTTTGGACCCCGATTTGGACCAACTTGAAAACTGGGCCAATAATCAAGAATCTAAGTACATTTTTAGATTCAGCATATCAAAGAACCTAACTGATTCATTTTTTGTCAAAATCAAACTAAGTTTAATTTTGGACCATTTGGACCTTAATGTAGACCAATTTGAAAACGGGACCAAAAGTTAAGAATCTACATACAGTCATGACAGTTAGATTCAGCATATCAAAGAACCCCAATTATTCAATTTTGATGAAATCAAACAAAAGTTTAATTTTGGACCCTTTGGGCCCCTTATTATGTTGGGACCAAAACTCCCAAAATTAAACCCAACCTTTCTTTTATGGTCATAAACCTTGTGTTTAAATTTCATAGATTTCTATTTACTTATACTAACGTTATGGTGCAAAAACCAAGAAAAATGCTTATTTGGGTCCCTTTTTGGCCCCTAATTCCTAAACTGTTGGGACCTAAACTCCCAAAATCAATACCAACCTTCCTTTTGTAGTCATTAACATTGTGTTTAAATTTCATTGATTTCTATTTACTTAAACTAATGTTATTGTGCGAAAACCAAGAATAATGCTTATTTGGGCCCTTTTTTGGCCCCTAATTCCTAAACTGTTGAGACCAAAACTCCCAAAATCAATCCCAACCGTTCTTTTGTGGTCATAAACCTTGTGTCAAAATTTCATAGATTTCTATTAACTTAAACTAAAGTTATAGTGCGAAAACCAAGAAAATGCTTATTTGGGCCCTTTTTGGCCCCTAATTCCTAAAATGTTGGGACCAAAACTCCCAAAATCAATACCAACCTTCCTTTTGTGGTCATAAACCTTGTGTTAAAATTTCATAGATTTCCATTCACTTTTACTTAAGTTAGAGTGCGAAAACTAAAAGTATTCGGACGCCGGACGACGACGACGCCGACGACGACGACGCCGACGCCAACGTGATAGCAATATACGACGAAAATTTTTTCAAAATTTGCGGTCGTATAAAAAGGTAAAAATGACACTACCCAAATTTGTACTTAATCTGAGTTTTGTGGTAATAAGTTCTGTGTGCAAGTTTCATAACATTTGGTTGAGGCAAACAAGAGTAAGAGAACTGAATTGAACCAGATGCTCCGCAGGGCGTAGCTTTATACGACCGCAGAGGTTGAACCCTGAACGGTTAGGGCAAGTATGGACACAACATTCAAGCTGGATTCAGCTCTAAATTTGGATTGTGATTAAATAGTTGACACAGCATAGGTTTCTGACACAGAATGAATGTGTTCTAATGAACTTAAAATTTTTGTTTCTCTTAGAGCAATTCACTATGCTGTTAAATATTAATCCTCTCAAAAAAATGTTTGAAGAAATTTTCTTTTTTATTTATGAAATTTCAAATGAGAAAAATTGAACCCAATTTTTTTAATCACATCCCCCTTTCCCTTATTCCAAAACTAATCTCAATTAAAATTTCTAATGGAGTTTGCAACAATAACTACTCATTTAAATACATCATAAAATATTAAGATGTAAAAAAACTGCTTGTTATCACTGAATGGTAAAGATTATTTTAATTTATCAGTTGGTAGTAAAAAGTGAATATACATTGTATATTGTATATAACAAAGATTTAAGTTGATTCTGGACAAAGAAAGATAACTCCAATTAAAAAAAAATCTTGCTATTGCACAATATTTTGCAATTAGATATTTCTTGCTTACTATTCTGGACAAAGAAAGATAACTCTAATTAAAAAAAATTTGATATTTCACAATATTGTGCAATTGGATATTTCTTGCCATTGCGCAATACTGTGCAATTGAAAAGACTTGCTATTGCACAATACTTAATATAATAATTTTAGATCCTGATTTGGACAAACTTGAAAACTGGGCCCATAATAAAAAATCTAAGTACATTTTTGGATTCAGCATATCAAAGAACTTCAAGATTTCAATTTTTGTTAAAATCAGACTAAGTTTAATTTTGGACCCTTTGGACTTTAGTGTAGACCAATTTGAAAACAGGACCAAAAATGAAGAATCTACATACACAGTTAGATTTGGTATATCAAAGAACCCCATTTATTCAATTTTTGATGAAATCAAACAAAGTTTAATTTTGGACCCCGATTTGGACCAACTTGAAAACTGGGCCAATAATCAAGAATCTAAGTACATTTTTAGATTCAGCATATCAAAGAACCTACCTGATTCATTTTTTGTCAAAATCAAACTAAGTTTAATTTTGGACCCTTTGGACCTTAATGTAGACCAATTTGAAAACGGGACCAAAAGTTAAGAATCTACATACACAGTCATATATATTGACAGTTAGATTCAGCATATCAAAGAACCCCAATTATTCAATTTTGATGAAATCAAACAAAAGTTTAATTTTGGACCCTTTGGGCCCCTTATTATGTTGGGACCAAAACTCCCAAAATCAAACCCAACCTTTCTTTTATGGTCATAAACCTTGTGTTTAAATTTCATAGATTTCTATTTACTTATACTAACGTTATGGTGCGAAAACCAAGAAAAATGCTTATTTGGGTCCCTTTTTGGCCCCTAATTCCTAAACTGTTGGGACCTAAACTCCCAAAATCAATACCAACCTTCCTTTTGTAGTCATTAACATTGTGTTTAAATTTCATTGATTTCTATTTACTTAAACTAATGTTATTGTGCGAAAACCAAGAATAATGCTTATTTGGGCCCTTTTTTGGCCCCTAATTCCTAAACTGTTGAGACCAAAACTCCCAAAATCAATCCCAACCGTTCTTTTGTGGTCATAAACCTTGTGTCAAAATTTCATAGATTTCTATTAACTTAAACTAAAGTTATAGTGCGAAAACCAAGAAAATGCTTATTTGGGCCCTTTTTGGCCCCTAATTCCTAAAATGTTGGGACCAAAACTCCCAAAATCAATACCAACCTTCCTTTTGTGGTCATAAACCTTGTGTTAAAATTTCATAGATTTCCATTCACTTTTACTAAAGTTAGAGTGCGAAAACTAAAAGTATTCGGACGCCGGACGACGACGCCGACGTGATAGCAATATACGACGAAAATTTTTTCAAAATTTGCGGTCGTATAAAAATTCAGCCATTAACCAGTTTGTAAAGGGGCATAACTCTAGAACGGTGAAAGTCATGCCACCAAAATTCATACTTGATCTGTGTTTTATGATAATAAGCCTTGTGTACCAGTTTCATAATATTCAATTGAGGCAAATTCAAGTTTGAGAAAAGAAACCAACTTAATGATGTCTTGACAAGGTAAAAACTTAATGCCCCCTCTGCTACTGCTGGGGTTATCTTCAAATATATCAACACAACTCTAATGGCCACCTCTGTATCTAGTTTATTTTTTTTTTAATTTTTGTATCAGACAGCCACAACATACAGTTACTTCAAACCTACCAAGTATGAGCAACTGGAAGTCTGTCTGTAGACCTGTCATCTCTGTGAATCTGGAACTTCTGGTACCCATTCATTCCTTCCAAGAAACCAAAACCTTGTAAAGGAACTTTTGAGGTACCAGTTACAAATTGTAAGAATTGGGCTCTGTCTGCTTGATCAAAAGATCTCAAAGCTCTCCAAAACCATTGAACCTGAAAATATTTGTTATGATAGTCACGTTTCATATAAATAAGTGTTTTTCTATTCAAGATAAACAATTGCTTGAGTAAATTAAACGTTACTATCCTCTGTACTGTGATTACTGAATTAAGATAGTTTTAACTGTGGACTTCTAGTTTTTAAAATGAAAAGAAATAAAGGACTGCTAACCCAATGAATCCAAAAGTTAGTGTTGACAGAGTACGGATGTCAAATAAAAAATAATTAAATAATGCTTAATCAACAACAAATTTTAAAGTAAATTGCAACTTTTATTGGTCAACATTAAATGTTTAGCTGATTAGATTAGAGTCTTCAGGACATAGCATGCAGAAATGAGAAACTCTGAAGCAAAGAATTATGGCATCATTGATGTGATGTCATAATGATCCATTGACCATTTTTCAAATCTTTATAGGACACATTTCCCAAAACTTAAGAATTAAAAAATATCAATACCAAAATGTTTCAACAAAACTTGTCAAAATTATTTCCAGAACTTTTTAAAATTAAATTATTAACAAAGTGAGATCGATGATATTCGTAGTTAAAACTGTCAAACACTATAGGAATATAGAACTAATTACAAGAAACAAAATAAAATGTATTACCCCCATTATACTTAACACTTACTTGTAATGAAGTAGGCTGGTATTTATGGTATTCTGAGTGAGCTTTCAAATCGTCTATATCGATTGTAGGAAGACCAGAGATTAAAAGTTCTAATTCTTGTTCTGTAAATATTGATATTAGTCTCTTTGGTATGATGTCATAGAAACCTTCCATGAATGCTCCCAACTGT
This sequence comes from Mytilus edulis, assembly GCF_963676685.1. Classification (NCBI taxonomy): domain Eukaryota; kingdom Metazoa; phylum Mollusca; class Bivalvia; order Mytilida; family Mytilidae; genus Mytilus; species Mytilus edulis. Next base: position 48,964,862 of record NC_092344.1, read on the forward strand.
TTCCTAATAGCACCTGTCATTCTCATTTGACACACTAACTTGACATACTCCTTCTTATTATCTTCATTTACAGGTATGTTACGGCCGTTGGGCTTGAGATCTCTTGTTTCAGTCACACCAAATTCTCGGATCTACAAAATAAAACATATTTTAACCTCCACCTAAATAACACTTTCCACTTGACATACATAACATAAATAATACATATATTACTTTAAAAAAAAAATGTTAAAAAATGACAATTTTTTATTTATTCACCCAACACATATATAGCACAGTAGATATATATATTGAATCCATATTCCAAGTAAAAATGAAAGTAAAGAAATAGAATTTCCATGCTTTGCAGTCCAATTTAAACATTGTCTTCATGCATAAAAATTCCAAATATTTTGTCTTCTTTGGGATTAAAGGTAAACACAAAATAATCCAGCATTTATGATATCTTGACAGAAAACTTTGATTCAAATATTTCTTGAAGAGTGAGTGTTGTAAAGTTTAAAATTAAAGTGAAACAGGAAATTTCTGCATGGTAGATTACGAGATATAATATTGCTTAATCACTATACCTCAACTTTATCAAGCTGTAGATAAGAAATTAAATCCTTCCAATTCACAGAAGTAAAAAAAAAAGTTTGGATTCAAGTGGTTACTAAACCTGTTTCTGCCTAAGGCAACACAGTTTAAAACTTTTCTATTGCCTATTTTAGGATATTTTTTGTATTGTAGATTTTTAAGTATCGCTTTGTGGTAGATTGCCTACACCAAATCTACCAAACTTGTATCCCCCTCCCTTCTCTTTGTCTTAGTAGTTAATTTACCTCTGTGTTAAATGTCAATTCATATCCAAGATCTTGTACATCATTCTGGATTAAGAAGACTAAACCTTTATAAAATGAGTAATCTTCACTTTCCATATCGGTATACCTGGAAACAAAACAAAAGCGTTTAATGGAAAGGTTTCAAAATCAGACCCAACGTACATTTAATGACAGTCATTATCTATTTGTCCATGCAACATTTTTCAAGTTAGTCTCGAAAAATATTTATACAGGTGAATTTAAGTGCAGTTTTGGCAAATGTTTAAAAGAAGACATGTATTGCACATTTTATATCCTAAATGTCATCACTGTAGTATACTTGATTATCATTGAACTATATAGCACTCATATAATTATTTTTATTTGTTTATAAAGCAAAAACAAGAGATGTGTAGATGTTGGGGTTTCATATATTCCATTCAAATTTGAACATGTTTTATGGTCATTATGGTTGCTTCATCAAGTTCACTCATACCTTTAAAGCTATAACAACGCTTCTGCAGTTAATACATTTTTTCCTATTAATTGTAGGATTCTTACCATTGCCTCAAACTAAACAGATTTTTTCCATAACACATAATTGGTCACTCTTCTGCAAATCTAAATAAAAGACTACAATTCCTATGTTATTTCCACTCTCAGAAATACTTATAAGGCATACTCACTTCACATGCTGTCCAAGAATATGTTTGTAGAAAGACCTGGTAAAGTAACAATCCAGCAGTTTATTGTCATAAATAGCTTTAGCTATGATACGTCCCACAAATTTAAAGTAGCTAAGATGATTAGAGTTACAGTGAGAACTAGGATTAATTGTATATGTCACACGATCTCCAGGAGATGTAGCAAACAATGCATAGTTAGGGTTGAAAATTTCTCGAGCTATGATGATGTACCATTCTCGTAACAGTCCTCCAGCATCCTGACCTTCCTCACCTACAAAATACATAGGGTCTTTAATAATCTCAAATAACTAGTTATAAACTACAAACACTGTGAGGATGCAGTAGATTTCGTCCATACTCCCGTTATTTTTTTACAGTTAATTTCTTTTTGAGTGTGAGAATTGTCTCATTTGCAATCATACCATATAACTGATATTGAATTAAAAGTTCAATCAATCAATTCACAATTAGACAACTATTCTGTATTTGTGAAGAGTCAACAAATAAAAGTATACAACAGAAGAAGTTCTGAAAATAATTTACCATGAACCAAAATTGATATTAGGAATAGTGTATAGCCAATCACAGACAACAGTTTGCATATAAGAATTTGTTTCCATTGCTTTTATTTTTTAATTTCCAGTAGAATTTATCTTTAAGTATGTACAGAAATGTAAATTCTTGGTTAAAATCTTGCTAAGAATTGTTCCTGCTCATCAAATACAAAGATCTTTTATGTGACCAAAAACAAAATAGCATATTTTTTGTTTTTGTTTGTTTGCAAGCAGTCATTTTTATTTCAGTTTCATTAATGGCTGTTCAAGACTGATATTATGTTTATCTGTGATGATTGAAAACAAGAGTGAATTCAATATAGCCCTTACTACTTAAGGTATAGAACAACTAATTCAGGCCCAGTCGGAAAGAACATACAAGAAAGTAGTACATATTTTAAACAAAATAGTTCCTACGCATAGCTGTATCTTTGTCAATAGTGGGAATATCTGGGTAGTTTTTGTATCAAATGAAAGCTTGGAGACTTGGGATCACTGCAGAACCCTTGTTGAAAGTTTTACTTGAATAATAAGGAAGTATATGGAATTTTAATAGGAGGGCACATTTGGCCTGTTGTTCAGATCAGAAGTTCCTGTTTTGTACTATCAAACTTTGGGGAACCAGTGTGCTCTAATATGCAATTAAAGGTATGTTGATCCTTTCAGCACATGTCAGGATAAGGTACAGTTTTGACATGAAATAACTGCCACTTTTTTGTAAACTTAAGACAAAGTAACCATAAATGCTTGAAATTGCAGAATTTAACAAAGAAAGCAATCGGGCTGTAAATTAGTGGTTTTATACCTTTAGTGGTATATTAATATAAAAACATTTATTACATTGGTTGCAATGAATTACATTGATTTCCCAGTTAAATAAAAACCGATAATTTCACATGTGAAATAAACATGGTTATTTCACTCTATGACATCATACAACAATAGGTGTTGATCAAAACAAATTGTGAATACGTAGAAAAAAGATAAAGTTCCTTACATGTTTGACATTAATTTCTTTAAAAAAGCCATTTGCCAATGTAATAAAAAGAATAATTAATTAAAGAATTCAAATATCTAAAATTATTCAACTCGTGACCAAACAACACTGATAATTAACTCATGCTATGCGCATTCATGAATTGATGTGTTGTTCGGTCACTCGTTGAATATTTTTCTCTATTTGAATTCTTCGATTAGTTATTCTATAAATAATACCGAAACTGCCTAATTATATATAATAGGCTAAAATTACACAGTTAAAACAATGTATCATAGTAAATAGCCAATTGTTTGAAAGATCAGTTCTAAAACTACAAACAAATCATTAAATATTACCTTCAAATACTATATAGAATCTGTGTTTCCATTCATCAGCCTTTCTCCTAAACAACTCTCTGAAAGAGTCTTCAAATACATTTTCTCTCCTGATATGTACGGCCAAATCTTCCCTTCTCAATCCTTCATCAAGTCGTTCTAACTCTTGCCTAAAATACCTGCGTTTCACATCAAAGTCCAATATTCTAGTATGATCAACTAAGACTGAGAATGGTCCATCACAAAGGGGTGTGGTTGATTGCCGCAGGATTTGATTCAAGACTGTTCGATGTGTTTCTGAAAAACAAAACATCTCAAAATGATGAAACCAATGCAATGGCAGAATAAAAGATTTTATATACTAAGTAGTTAACCTTAAAAGACAAAATTCACATGCAGTATCCAAAATTATATCTATTCAAGTATCAAGCATTTTAAAACATCAATGAGAAATCATATTTGGCAAACATAACATGTTTGTATTTATATTCAGGATTGTATTTTTTAGGAAGGCACAATTTTTTTTTAATTAACTGCCACCAAAACAAAATTTTTGGTGTAATCTTTTAAAATGTTTCACATATCTACTATAAAACAACAACCTTTCTATCATAAAAATTCATATTAGGCAAACAGCTGTATAACCCAAATCAGTGTGACATGTTGATTGTTTAACCACATGACCATGGTTTAGGGTGATAATAATTATATTACATAGTGTCTGATCTGAGGTGCTATGAGAAACAATCAGAAATTCTCCATGTTAACTTCTAAATTTACATAAAAGTTGCTTTTTTTAAATAATTAATCAAAAATTTTCAATAAATGTCTGATCTTTTCAAACTATAAACCATTTCTCACAAATATTTATATAATGCAAACAGCTGTATAACCCAAATCAGTGTGACATGTTGATTGTTTAACCACATGACCATGGTTCAGGGTAATAAGATTTATATTACATAGTGTCTGATCTGATGTGCTATGAGAAACAATCAGAAATTCTCCATGTTAAACTTTTAAACATATATACAGGTTGCCCTGTGAAAATTATCCATCAAGTTACTTTTCAATAAATTTTATATCTAAATATTAAACAATACACATTTTTCTCACAAATATTTATATAATGCAAACAGCTGTATAACCCAAATCAGTGTGACATGTTGATTGTTTAACCACATGACCATGGTTCAGGGTAATAAGATTTATATTACATAGTGTCTGATCTGATGTGCTATGAGAAACAATCAGAAATTCTCCATGTTAAACTTTTAAACATATATACAGGTTGCCCTGTGAAAATTATCCATCAAGTTACTTTTCAATAAATTTTATATCTAAATATTAAACAATACACATTTTTCTCACAAATATTTATATAATGCAAACAGCTGTATAACCCAAATCAGTGTGACATGTTGATTGTTTAACCACATGACCATGGTTCAGGGTTATAATATTTATATTACATAGTGTCTGATCTGATGTGCTATGAGAAACAATCAGTAATTCGCCATGTTGTACAAAATTCAAACATACATGTAACAAAGCAAAATAAACTAATTTGATACTAGGGAAGCAATTATCAAAATGTCTTTACCCTATGAATGCCCTATACCGACCCTGCAAGGGCTGTATAGCTAGTCAAGGTCGTTAAAAACTTCCATTTGTGAAAGTCCTACTGTTCATACTACATCTAAATACACATCTAAGTAAAAAAGTTGGTCTGTAAATATTATCCATCAAAAAAGTTTTCGATAAATAACTTCTTTAAGCAATACATTGATCATGTTGATTGACAGATTGATTGGTGTTCAAAACTATTGTGTTATTTCATGGTGGTCAGTTTTTATTGGTGGAGGAAGCCGGAGAATCACTGACCTTCAAGTCATTAAAACACTTTGCTCACATATATTTCTAAAAATGCAGACAGCTGTATAACCCAAATCAGTGTGACATGTTGATTGTTTAACCACATGACCATGGTTCAGGGTGATAACATTTATATTACATAGTGTCTGATCTGATGTGCTATGAGAAACAATCAGAAATTCTCCATGTTAACTTCTAAATGTACATATAAGTTGCTCTGTGAAAATTATCCATCAAGTAAACAATACATTTTTTTCTCACAAATATTTACATAATGCAGACAGCTGTATAACCCAAATCAGTGTGACATGTTGATTGTTTAACCACATGACCATGGTTCAGGGTGATAACATTTATATTACATAGTGTCTGATCTGATGTGCTACGAGAAACAATCAGAAATTCTCCATGTTGTATTATTGATGAAAAATTGTTCCAAAATTCAAACAAACATTTAATAAAGAAAATAAACTATACTGATACTAGGGAAACAATTATCAGGGTTGCTTTATCCTATGAAAGTCCCTCTGTTCATACTACTTCTAAATAGACATTGAAGTCAAAAAGTTGGTCTGTAACTATAATCCACCAAAAAAGTTTTCGATAAGTAACTTCTTCAAGCAATACATTGATGATGTTGATTGACAGATTGATTGGTGTTTCAAAACTATTGTGCTATTGCATGACAGTCAGTTTTTATTGGTGGAGGGAGCAAAAGTACTAAGAGAGAACAACTGACCTTCAATCAAGTCAATTAATACACTTTGCTCACAAATATTTCTGAAATGTAGACAGCTGTATAACCCAAATCAGTGTGACATGTTGATTGTTTAATCACATGACCATGGTTCAGGGTGATATTTATATTACATAGTGTCTGATCTGATGTGCTACGAGAAACAATCAGAAATTCGTGTGGTTGCAAGAGTCTGAAAACAAGCAAATAGAATTTAGGAATCATCAAAAAATAGTGAATCCACAAAAATTATTTGTTTTTTGTTAATTGTGGTGTCTTCAAATCTTTCCTTAAAAAGTTTTATATAATGCAAACAATTGTATAACCCAAATCAGTGTGACATGTTGATTGTTTAACCACATGACCATGGTTCAGGGTGATATTTATATTACATAGTGTCTGATATGATGTGCTATGAGAAACAATCAGAAATTCTTCATGTTAACTTCTACATGAACATAAAAGTCTCTCTGTGAAAATAATCCATCAAAAATTTTCAATAAATGTCTGATCTTCTTCAAAGAGGGGCAAAAGATTCCAGAGGGGGACAGTCAAACTCGTAGATATTTCACAAATATTTATATGATGCAATCAGCTGTATAACCCAAATCAGTGTGACATGTTGATTGTTTAACCACATGACCATGGTTCAGGGTGATAAGATTTTTATTACATAGTGTCTGATCTGATGTGCTATGAGAAACAATCAGAAATTCGCCATGTTGTATTTGTGTATATGTACATCTGTTATGAAAGATCAACTGTTGTAAACCAAAATGTTTTGCCCATTTAATGGATATCTAGTCAGTGAGAGGGAACCAGTAATTTAATCCCAATTATTAATTTTTTTTTTCAGAGATACGAGGTAAAAATGTTCTGACAGAAACATGAAACAATGCAGAGCTGACAAAAGGAAAGGGCCAAAAAGGTTGCTAAAAATTTTAAAAGTTTCATAATTATTTGTTACAGTGACAAGTGCATCAAAGCATTCAACAATTCTTTAAACCATAATCAGTTTCTTTCTGTACATAGCTCATTCAACCTATAAGTGACATTGAATATAACTTTTTGTATATCTATTTAGATTATATATCTTTCAATGAATGACAAGGTTTGCTGAGTGTTCACATATCCCAACAATATTAAAGATTTCATTGTTACTTCTAGCCAGCATTGTATTTCATAATAATTTTCATTACATAAAAACAGTTCAGAATCCATGAAATAGGATACTTAATAACAGACTAATCTTCTTACAACAATAAACTTTCTTTCATAAAAATTCATATAATTCAAACAGCTGTATAACCCAAATCAGTGTGACATGTTGATTGTTTAACCACATGACCATGGTTCAGGGTGATAAGATTTATATTACATAGTGTCTGATCTGATGTGCTATGAGAAACAACCAGAAATTCTCCATGTTGGAACTTGTGGATGAAAAGTTGCTCCAAAATTCAAAAACAGAAAATATAATCCATCAACAAAGTTCTCAATAAATGTCTTCTCTTCATGCGATATAAATTTTTCTTACAAATATTTATGCTATGGAAACAGCTGTATAACCCAAATCAGTGTGACATGTTGATTGTGTAACCACATGACAATGGTTCAGGGTGATAAGATTTATATTACATAGTGTCTGATCTGATGTGCTATGAGAAACAGTCAGAAATTCTCCATGTACATTTTTATTTCAAATAAACCATTAAGGATCCATGAGAATTTCATTTTAATTGTTTTTAAAAATAACCACAACACATTTAATAGAAAAAAAACCTGAAACTTCTTTAACAATTATTCAGATATTTGAGCAAAGTTTAAAATGCTCTCTTTTTTAAAGAAACTATCTAACCCTGATTTATCAACTACCGAACCCTAAATTTTATCGGTACCTTTCAGACCAATAACATCATGGCAACATTTGGGATTGTTTTAAACTGCACCTTATAGCAAATTATCATAAAATTTTCAAACTGTTCATTGAATGTGTGGTTTCATGCATAAACAATGAAATACCATACTAAGTGATATACATATTTTCCTTGGACTTCTCAATAATCACCAAACTAAAGACACATTCGTGATCCTACTATTGCAACCATTATAAAAGTGTTATGACTGTACTTTAAGCTATTCCATACCTGCAAACTTTAGGAATTTCTGAGTATCAGGAGGCAGAGATGAAATTGAGGACACAGAATTTTCTCTGGCCAATGCTGGTGTTTCTGAGGAGGTAGATGCAGCAGGAGAGGCTGGAGCAAAATCAATGTTCAGGTGAGCTAGCTGATCTTCTCTCCTCTGAGATGACTGATCTTTAGTCTTATTTCCCTTCTCTCCTGTAACATAATAATTCGATGTTGATAATTTCTTTTAATAGGCAGGTACTTCATTTTCTTTACAATTTTTTTTTTCTTTCCAGAAAGTTAGATAATAGTTTGTCTAAGTAATTTTCACATTTCCAAATGTACAACAGGATTAGAATGAAAAAAAGCACAAATCAAAGTTAAAATACTCTTCAGAAGTTTCCATTGGCTTTTTGGATTTAAAGATGTAGAAAAGCACAATTTCAATTAAGTCTAAAAAAATTATCAAACAACTCTAAATATTGTTCTTTTTTCCCCAAAAAGTCCTAAAATTATTCCCTGGATAACTTACCAGAATGAACAATAAAGAAAGCTTCCACTGCTGGTTGTAGTATCAACACGGCATGATGATCAGGTGTCTTATCTAATTCTGAAAGGCACTCTCCTAAACACTGCCACAACTCATCTAAGATTAATTGTTCACTTAACCTGGGGAGTACCACTTCTTTCTTATCTTTCTTGTCATTCTGACTTGATCCTGAAAACATTAGAAATCATATGTATTCTACAAGTAAACTATACAACAATACTATGGAATTGTTATTACTTGCAATTGTGATGTACTAATTTTGTGGATTTTGTGCACCATGAATTTAACTTTATAAATTAATTTTATGCAGAGTTTGATAAAACCACAAAATCAAGTATAAAATAAAATATATACAATTTTTCTTCTATCAAGTAAAATTGATATCCTTATTTGTGAACCACTGTATTCTAAACGAAATATTAACTACAAGTAAACATTAACCTGTTTCCTCCAAATGAGTTTTTATCTGAGGCTTTTCTTATCCAGATTTATTTGGTAATGTATTCTCTTCAATAAGCATTGTGAATCAGTTTCACAACATTAGGTTGAGACAAACTCATGTTAGAGAACGGAAACCAATTTTGTTACATCTCAATTACATTGAAAGGGATACATTTAATTTCACAGCCATACTATGAAAAAGACGTGTAATAATATGCATATTGAATAGACATTTTCTGAAAGGTAGGTCGTCAGATCAACCATGATATTGTATCAAATTACCTGGCTGGTCTACATCCATAGGTGTTTCGGATGTACTGGGGGCATTGACAGATCCTTCAGTTGTCTCCGCTGAAGATGTTGGTGTATTTGACGTGTTGCCTTCAGCACTTGATGGTTCTGAAACAGATTCCCCTTGTTGGCCAGCAGCAGAGGGAAGCTGATTACCACGTCTTCCTACCATCTCCATAATTGCTTCAGCTTCTGCTTCTATTGCATCCATTGCCTCTGCAATGTTACCCAAGACTCTTAAATCTGAATTGTGAAATTTTGGTTGTTTTTTTTAAACAAAAAATCATATATCATTTGACAAATGACAAATCAATCTTTTGTACCTGTACTGACGATCTTTTAAAAAAAAAAACATAAAGACTTTTCTTTTCAATTTTATCCTTTAAACTTTACTGATTCAAATCCTGCCTCAAATTCAGTATCATACATTCTCTTAAAATTCCCATATGCTCTTCAAAATACGTTTTTATACCAAATATAAAATTTAAACGATTTTTTTTAAATGAACAAAAGAAACATCCTTTATAGCAAATCCTTCCTCCTATAATTTAAATTTTTCTTTATCAGTTTTTTATTATCCTCCAATTTTTAAGAATGTAAACAAAACTAAAGAGTACATACCTCTATTAGCCCTTCCTCCTCTTGCAGAGTTTTTCTTGCCCACTGTTCTTGCAGCATCTCTGAGCTGAATTATCACTTTCAGTATTCGTAGGAAGAACTGCTGACTGGATGTCTTACTAGTTAATGCTGTCATAGAAGGTAATTGTAATTCCCTTCCTACTTTCACTTTCTTTGAGGCACTTACAAGAAGATTCTGTCCTGGGTTGTACCTATATTGTTAAAACATAAAGCTGAAATTAGTCTACATTGTCTATAAAAGTACAATTGATTTACCTAGCTACATTTCCTACTACTCATAATACCAATGTAACAAAATAACCCAGTATTGAGGGGGAAAAAGATAAAAATATGTAGATATTAAATTTTGTGTAAAAAGATAAAATTCCAATTATGTTCTTTTTACATAAATTAAGATGTTTTTTCAACAATAAAGAAGGAAAGACTACTCGAAATCACTGCATCCACCAATCGTGCGATAAAATCAAGATTTTTATAAAAATTGCAAAATATTTTTCATTGGAGAACCAGAAACAACCTTATCAATGTTGTGAAAATACACAGAGGAAATAAATATGAGATAAATACAAATGACTTAAAGAAAATTTCAAGTACATCTTGTAAATTGCATAAAACAAGACCAATGAATAACATCTTTACTGGATATTCTTAAACTGGTTTCATTATTATAATACAAACATACCTATCTGCAATGAAGCCTTTAGTTGATGTCGACTGTGTAGTATCCATATCACGGGAATCTTCATCATCTTCATACCTTGACTTCACATTTAACTTTTGTAGTTCTTCTATTAAGGTTCTGTAAGAGATGCACAATAAATATTGCCATAAACATTTAAGAAAACAAGCAGGAAGAAAAAAAGTCTGGAAAACTGATTTGCTGGACAGAGTGCAAACCTATAGCCCCCTTCGACTTCGTTGGTAGGTGATTAATAAATATCATGCACACCCTCTAGTTATAAAACAGTCATATATATCATGAACCAATTAGTGGACTTATTTAGAAATGGTGTGGCATAATCATGATAATGTGAATGCGAATGCAACTATTTTTGGACATTTTAAATGTACAACAGAAAACTGTTTGGAGTAAATTACGATTATAAAACTTAAATTTTTGGATTTGGTCCAATAAGTTTACATGATCATGCTACTAGAACAGTGTTCTAGGATTCCCATTACCCGTTACCCGGGGTAAGTGGATTAGGACAACGGTTAAGTCATTTTTTAGCCTTTGTCACCCGGTGGTAAGTCAATTTTCAAGTTCGGGGAAGCCGAAAAACTCTTGAAATTTCCCGGTCCTCTTCAATTTTCCCATATCTGCTTTTTATTTTTATTAAATCACGAGAAAAAACTTTGATAAAAGATCGAAGATTTTGTCAATGTCTATCGGCGCTTTTATTCAAGCACTCGTTTACTAGGTGTAATCAAGCGCAAAAGAGACCACATTCTTCTCCTATCATTCTAAAAGTCGGTCACGGTGTCGGTAAAATCGGAAAATCCGGATTGATAACTGGTGCTTAAATCGGGACATAAACGATTTTTTTTCTTGTCATCGGAGGAAAATAAACTTACAGTTGCATTTATTATAGCTCTTAATAAATGACATAGTAATAACTATAACATATTTGTCAAATTTAGTAAGAAATCGTTTTTTTTAAATTTTGTACAAAATTCAATCGTATCCGAATCCAGCTTTGTTCAGTAAATTACAATATTCAAAGTTATTATGGCGGAAAAATTCAAACTGAATCTGTAGATCATGAGTTTGCATAAGTTTGGATTTACTTCAAAAAGGCTAAACAATATAAATCAAGCATCACCCCCACCAAAAAAGCCCAAACTTGACAAAAAGCAGAGAGACAAACTGTATGATGTTGAAAAAAGGACCAGGGGGTATGCTTTGCGCCGTCCGCATTGGTTGGCGGATTTAACTTTTAGATGTGGGTAAGTAATTTTTTTATTGATCTTACCCGTGGTAAGTCAAGGTGCCAAAAAAATCCTAGAACACTGTAGAAAAGGCCAAATATTTATTGATGTCTTAGTTAATAAAATATAGTGAACACAGTTTCTGAAAGATTTATAGTTCATGGTTGTTTTTTTACATCATACAAAACAGTTTTTTGTAAATTTTTCTGGTGTATTTTGAAGATCAATAGCTGTTTCCATAAAATAAAGATTATCTCTCACCTAATATGTGCACAAACTGTAAAACCTAATTCTCTAGCACCATCCAATAATAGACCTAGAACTGCTTCTCTAGTAGAAGAATTTGCCCACGACAGTTGAACCAACAAATTTGTTGCATCCTCTAATCCTTCCTCTGAGCATGATTTGGATGTCAGCACCTAAAGCAAAAACACAGATATTGGTTAAGCTAATACGAAAAATAGTAATTTACAGCATCTTTAAAGATTGAAAATTATATATAACAGCTGTTTTCGTTTTTCAGTAAAGATATATTGGTATTCCAACTTTTCAAGTATTGACAATTTCATAGTTTTCAAAAATTGTACACAGATGCCTTTATTCTTCCCAACAAGGGGTAAAGCTTTGAAAGAACACAAAATTTCAGTATTAAAACTTAATTATCAAAACAAGCATTGTGCTTTAATGTCCTGACAGTATGATTTTCATATATCGTTTCATTCTCATGTATGTAGTTATTTAACAGAAATCATCTAATTGGTTATTTCCCTCATTGTAAGGGGAGTGTATATCACATTTAAATTTTAATTATATCACAGTTTTCATTCTATTACTGATTGCCAGCAATGGAGTCCCATATTGTGTTACACTTAATTTAATTAATTTTTTATAAATCTTTAAAGAAATTTTAGTTTTCCATATGGTGAGGTATTCTTGTCCATCACTGAATACCTGACCAATCATGACCTTTAAACTTAAAATGTCTACTTTTTTTTTATTTGCCTGCTGTCTCATTGACATTTACGCAAAATCTTTAATTCAAAATCAATTGAGTTTATTCAATAACAAACTCTATTCTAGCACTAACTTATTTTCATTTGCAATGTTCTCCCCGTCACTAAGAATCATTGTATCAAGGTTTCAATGTAATCATATATGAAGATTTTTACAAGACAGTGGATATGCAACTAAGTAAGGCCATTGTTATTATATTTTTAGTTTTACGAAATTTTTTGACAAAACCAATGGGTAGGAGGACGAAAAAAAAAAAAAAAAAAAAAATGCTGCTGCTGATTTTTTTTTTAATACCAACTGTCAATATCAATTTTTTTTTTTTTTATTTCACCAGGAGATTTTCTACTAGTGTAACAACTATTTTTTTTTTCTTGACAAGGTTTGAATTGAAAATCAATGTGCAACAACTTACTAAATCACCAAGAGCATAAACTTAGATTCTTTCATGCAGTTATGAACTAAAATTTATTTTTTTTGCATGAAAAACACTGGGTCGGAGGAGAAAAAAAAATAAAAATCAACATTTTTAATTTTATTTTTTTTCCTATTTGGCAAAAATTAGGGTAGGAGGGTTCGTAAAACTAAAAATAAACAAGAGTGCACACACTGAAATGTCTCGCCTTCTTTACTAATCATTGATATTATGTTGATAGTCCTAAGTATAAAGCTTGATTACAACTGTCACATAAACTTAACATTAACCAAGATAGCTAAACAAAGACCAATGAACCATGAAAATGAGGTCAAGGTCAGATGAACCATGCCAGGCAGACATGTACAGCTAACAAAGCTTCCATACAACAAATATAGTTGACCTATGACTTATAGTTTAAGAAAAAAATAGACCAAAACACAAAAACTTAACACTGTGCAATGAACCGTGTAATTGAGGTCATGGTCAAATAAAACCTGTGGGACTGACATATAGATCATAATATATTTCCATACACCAAATATAGTTGACCTTTGGCATATAATATTAGATAAAAAGACCAAAACTTAAAAACTTAACTTTGACCACTTAACCATGAAAATGAGGTCAAGGTCAGATGGCATCTGCCCGCTAGACATGTACACCTTACAACCATTCCATACAACAAATATAGTAGACCTATTGCATAAAGTATGAGAAAAACAGACCAAAACACAAAAACTTAACAATAACCACTGAACCATGAAAATGAGGTCAAGGTCAGATGACACCTGCCAGTTGGACATGTACACCTTCCAGTCCTTCCATACACCAAATATACTAGCCCTATTACTTATAGTATCTGAGATATGGACTTGACCACCAAAACTTAACCTTGTTCACTGATCCATGAAATGAGGTCGAGGTCAAGTGAAAACTGTCTGACGGACATGAGAACCTTGCAAGGTACGCACGTATCAAATATAGTTATCCTATTACTTATAATAAGAGAGAATTCAACATTACAAAAATTTTGAACTTTTTTTTAAAGTGGTCACTGAACCATGAAAATGAGGTCAAGGACATTGGACATGTGACTGACGGAAACTTCGTAACATGAGGCATCTATATACAAAGTATGAAGCATCCAGGTCTTTCACCTTCTAAAATATAAAGCTTTTAAGAAGTTAGCTAACGCCGCCGCCGCCGTAGCCGCCGCCGGATCACTATCCCTATGTCGAGCTTTCTGCAACAAAAGTTGCAGGCTCGACAAAAAACTACGGCCTAATCAAAATTGTATGTGCTTGTACTCAGTAATCTTACCTTAACTGCCAATTGTAACTGGTTTTCTAATATAGCACTTTGTTCTTCCAATTTTTCCTCATCTTTCTTTTCAGATTCCTCTTCTTTCTCCTTAATTTGATCAGTAGCTGTGTTAGTTCCCATTGATGCTGTTGCTCTTGTTGCAGTAGACGTGGTAACAGTTGAAGCCCCCGTTAATGCAGTAGTACTTATTTGTGTTTGGGCACCACTTTGTGGCATCTCTGCTATTGTAGTACTAGACTGAGACTGAGCACCTGACGAGTCAGCTAATCCATTCGAAACTAAACCTAAAAGTCTGAGCAGTCTATCCGTCAATAATTGACTTCGTTTGATAACTGGATGATTTAACATGCACATTAAAGCTCCTAGAGGTGACGATTCGTAACTATGAAATTGTGTATCTCCCTCAGTGAGAGGTATACTATGAATCCGTTGCATACCTTTACCTTTTTTACTACCACTTATACTGTCTAATTTGACTAATAAATCCCACAAATCAGTTTCTGGTTCATTTTTTTTAGGACTAGCACTAGCCCCAGGTTTAACTTTATCAGTCTCTTTTTTCTCATCCGTATCACATTTTCCAACTTCTTTCGCTTTCGTCGACGGTAAAAACTGACTTGGAAATATTTTTGCAAGCGCTATTAAGGTATCTAAAGCATGGCGACAAACCATTGGGGCTGCTTGTGTATGAATTGTCACTGTCCCACTAGCAGCACTACTGTGCTTCTTACCCGTTTTATGAACTTGGAAAACATTTGCCCGGCAACCTAGGGCTGCCTCTAAACTCATCGACAGCCAAGTACCCTGATTTTTAGTATCACTTTTCATTGTAACAGGACTGTCTAATGCAGATTTCCTTTTACTTTTGTCAGGACTCTTGCCCTTCTCTTCCTCCATCTGACACTCTCCAGTTTTATGAAGCATTGATAATAAAGCCTTAATCACCCAAATACGTGTTGGTCCATGATAACACAAGTTTCTCAAAACTCTATGTAAACGGGTTGTGTTGAGCTTTGGTTCATCAACAAACAGTAATACTAAGAGACATGTCATTGCTTCATGATCCAAAAGAAATCGCCCTCGCACTCTAACAGCATTGTTTTTAGGGGTACTATTAGATGGTCCTGACCTTGAATTAAAAGGCCAATGTCTTCCACTAGTAGGTACAGCTCTAATTGTGTATCTTCCTCCTCCAAGTCTTCCACCAGAAAAACCTGCAAAATTTTTTCAAAGTAAATATTTTAGTTATTTATTTATTTGAAAGTTTGTTTAAAATATGACAAAAATAGTGAAACTTTATGTTTTATAGTGCATCGAAGTAAGTTTCCTTATTCAATTTGTTTGAGTATCTAACAGACTGGCATTTTACACCAATTTTTTGTCCAGATCTCTGATGTCTGACCATGCAGAAAATTATGTTTGAGGAACACAATTCACCTGAGCCAATTACAAAATGAATTACAGCTGATTGCATTGAGTGTGTAGGTAAATGTGATATCTTTGGTTAGCTTGCTTGTTAACTTTACCTTGAAGTAATTATAAGTTAGGCAAACTACCCTCCTTAAAGAGTTGACTAGTCTGACAGATAACCAATATATCTGTAAACTGTAGTAAAAGGTATCTCAAATGAGTCAAATAGTAATGTTTAGTCCCTCTGACATATCAAGGGTCAACGGTACAATTGTTTTAATAAAAAAAAATGTCTGTTGGTTAAATTTTCACTAAGTAAATGAATGCTTATTTTTGTAATTGTATTTTTTGGGTGCAAAGCCTTTGACCAAAGCACTTTTGAAGCACACAAAGCATAACTCTTTTAATCACATTTATATACTACAACCATGAAAGGCAAGTAAAATCAAATTTTTTAATTGTTTCCTATTAAAGCATTGTTGTGGTATTATCAAAGAAAGCTCATGCTGTCGCGAGCATTCTTTTAAATTGGAAAAAAAAAAAAATATATACCTTTGGAATGCCTTGCAATTATTGTTTGCCAATCAAAATTATGTATTATTATCAATGAATATACATTTGTTCAATTCTGGTTTCCAACACTACACATTCTAACACAGATTTATCAATAACAAAACATAATCATGGACAACCAAATCAACAAATCAACAAAAATTAACTCTAATTTAAGGTATGTTTGTCCACATGCGAAACACAGTGCCAACTATTAAAGCACAGGTCTGTCTGTAAAACACAATTTATATTTGGAGAGTTTCATATCTGAATGACAACAGTGTATCATACAAAATGTGTTAAAACACAATAAATCTCCAAGTGCCTTCTAATAGATAGCGTTTCATACTAAAAATGTGCGCCTGATGCATAATTCTTTTAATCACAAATATATACATGATATATACTACAACTACGAAAGGAAAATTAATTTGTTTTCATTTGTTTCATAAGCATTGTTGTGATATTATCACAGAAAGCTCATGTTGTCATGAATATTGCATCTGGATTGGAAATAAAATAAACTATAATTTTGGAATGCCTCCAAATAATTGTCTGCCAATCAAAATTATGTATTACATAATGTAACTATTAGATATTAAAGCAGCATTAATCAATTGAAAGATTTACTTTACAAAATTACCTGTACCTGAATGTCTCAAAATGGCAGAAAGTGAACCCGCACCAGCCTGAGAGAACAAACGATCTATTTCCAGTTCTCTCCTCAAAGACTGGGCCTCAGTTGCTAGATCTGATGGTAATACGGCTACCATGCTATCATCCATTTCAGCCAGAACTTGTCTTCGGAGAGAGGTCGGCAATGTAGCAAAGAAACTGTATGGATCTACAGGTGCATCTGAAGGAGGCTGAGCCGGCTGTGAAAGGGCTTGTAATCTGGCTTGTTCAGCTCTTTGTTGAGCTAAAACCTACAAAACCACATCTAAAATATTATCTACAACACTAATTAATTTACAAAGTTCTTTCAAAGATATCATCAATTTTAACTGTTACCCTTTACTTGATACAACATTTTAGAAAAACATATTTCTTAATTTCCACATTTCATAAGAAGCATTATTGCATTGAAACTGTTTGTTTATTTTTCTACAGCAATCAAACCAAATCATGTAAAACAGTTATTTTTGCATTTGTATTCCCAATATATACTGTGTTCAAATCTTGTTTCAAAACCTCAAGGACAAAAATTATATCTAATTTAAGAAATGTTTGTCCACATGCGAAACACAGTGCCTACTTTTAAAGCACAAGTCTGTCTGTAAAACACATTTATATTTGGAGAGTTATATATCTGAATGACAACAGTGTATCATACAAAATGTGTTAAAAACACATTAAATCTCCAGTGCCTTCTTAAACAGGATAACTTGGCCAAAAAGCTTAATTTTTTCTCCGATTTCAGTTGATACAAGTTTAAAACAAGAGGCTGTCACAACGACAGCAAACCGGATTTATTAATATTTATTTGTGTCCTGGCAATATCACAAGAACCATCACTGATGAATGGTGAAAGTGAAAATCGTCAATATCAAATTTGACCTCCATTTTGTCATCAGTATCAACATCTTAAAATTTGAAAAGCTTAGATTGAATGGTTCATGAGTAAATGCAACAACGTGAATGGAAACGCCATTTCACAATCTTTCAAGAACCACAACTCCTGAACGGTAAAAGTCAAAATCATCATTATTGAACTTGACCTCTAATTTGCCATCAGTAACAACATATAAAAATTTCAAAAGCTTTGGTTGAATGGTTCATGAGAAAATGCACGGACACGACTGGAAACACCATTTTTCAATCTTTCAAGAACCATAACTCCTGAACGGTAAAAGTCAAAATCGTCATTATTGAACTTGACTTCTATTTTGTCATCAGTAACAACATATTAAAATTTGGGAAGCTTTGGTAAAACAGTTCATGCGTAAATGCATGGACACGACTGGAAACACCATTTTTCAATCTTTCAAGAACCATAACTCCTGAACGGTTAAAGTCAAAATCATCATTTTTGAACTTGACCTCCATTTTGTCATCAGTAACAACATATTAAAATTTGGGAAGCTTAGGTAGAACAGTTCATGCGTAAATGCACGGACACGACTGGAAACTCCATTTTTCAATCTTTCAAGAACCATAACTCCTGAACGGTAAAAGTCAAAATCGCCATTATTGAACTTGACCTCCATTTTGTCATCAGTAACAACATATTAAAATTTGGGAAGCTTAGGTAGAACAGTTCATGCGTAAATGCACGAAAACGACTGGAAACTCCATTTTTCAATCTTTCAAGAACCATAACTCCTGAACGGTAAAAGTCAAAATCGCCATTATTGAACTTGACCTTCATTTAGTTGTCAGTAACAACATTTTAAAAGCTTTGGTTGAACGGTTCATGAGTTAATGCACGGACAACATTTGATTGCCTCCCGCCCGCCCGCCCGCCGTACATCCCCAAATCAATAACCAACATTTTTGTCACAAAAATCCGGTTAATGAACCCTACCTGCACTACTTGAGGAATTCATGTATTAAAGCAAGAATTAATATGCATTTCATTACAAAAGAAATGTGCGATCACAGTCCTTCAAATATTTAGATATCATTGGTTATCTCAATAAGATTGATTTTCTGGCTTGAGCTGGTCCTGCAAAAGTGAGAAAAGCAATCAAGTTGAGATGACCATTGATAATCTGTTTATCCCCATTTTGCCTATGACGAAGTTGAGGTTTACATTGACAACAGCACTTGTGTCCTTGGTTTATAGCAATAATTTTTCATATTTTAAATCAACTCTAATTTAAGATATGTTTGTCCACATGCAAAACACAGTGCCAACTATTAAAGCACAGGTCTGTCTGTAAAACACATTTATATTTGGAGAGTTTCATATCTGAATGACAACAATGTGTCATACAAAATGTGTTAAAAACACAACAATTCTCCAGGTCCTTCTTAAACAGGAAAGCCAAAAAGCTTTAACAATTTCTTAAATTCAGTTGACAGTTTAAAACGAGCCCTACCTGTACAAGTTGAGGACTTCATGTTTTCAAACTTAGCTCATATATGTGTGAAAAAAAAGTCTTAAAAAGACTACTCTGTAATATGTTGTTCTTTAAAAATAAACTATGGGAGTTGGCATTATTGTTTTTATTTACTTCATATTGTTTTCTACAAATTTTTTGAATTTATTGTAGACTTTTCTTACAATCAATGTAAAAAGGGCTTCTTGTTTGTTTAGCCAAGCCTGGTTTTATCTAATATTGCCTTGAATAAGTTATTATTTATGTAATTTTATACATTGCTGATGCTTAAGATTACCATAATGATTTATATAGAGCATAGGAACTCACACCAAAATGGCACAAAAATATTTTTACCCAATTTTGGATAGATCATACAGATACAATTTCAACCAGCTTACAAAAATCATTATGGATAAATATAAATCAAGAAAATATTTTAGAAATTTTGTAATTTTGAATTGCAAGAAGCTATTAGATTCAAATGTGTGCATCTTCCTAGGAGAAGGAGTGTAGTCTGTCAACTCTAACCAATAGGAAATGGCAAAATCCATGTTTTAGTAAGAGAAATAGAAGAGATCATTTCGATCAAAATTAAAATAGCATGTTTACAGTTCCTGTCCTAAAAAAATAATTAAAAAGTCATGAAACTTTTAAAAAAAATATTCATGGTATCTATTTCACTATTACTAAGATATGTTTGTTCACATGCGAAACACAGTGCTTACTATGAAAGCACAAGTCTGTCTGTAAAACACATTTATATTTGGAGAATTTATATTTGAACGACAACAGAGTGTCATTAAAAACATGTTCAAACACACCTATCTCCATTACCTTTTTTAACTAGAGGCTCTTAAGAGCCTGTGTCGCTCACCTTGGTCTTGTCATATTCAACAATGGACACAGATAAATTCATGACATAATTGTGTTTTGGTGATGGTGATGTGTTTGTAGATCTTACTTTACTGAACATTCTTGTTGCTACGATTATCTCTATCTTTAATGAACTTGGCCCAGTAATTACAGTGGAAAATATTTTCTAAAAATTTACAAAAATTTATGAAAAATGTTGAAAATTAACTATAAAGGGCAATAAATCCTTAAGGGGTCAATTGACTATTTTGGTCATGTAAAATTATTTGTAGATCTTATTTTGCTGAACGTTATTGCTGTATACAGTTTATCTCTATCTATAATAATATTCAAGATAATAACAAAAAACAGCAAAATTTCCTTAAAATTACCAATTCAGGACAGTAACCTAACAACGGGTTGTCCGATCCATGTGAAAACATCAGGGAAGATAGATCGTGACCTGATAAACAATTAAACCTTGTCAGATTTTCTCTTACTGCTTCGGTTTTTGAGTTATAAGCCAAAAACTGCATTTTACCCCATTGTTCCAATTTTAGCCATGGCGGCCATCTTGGTTTGTTGGCTGGGTCACGCCACACATTTTTTAAACTAGATATCCCAAAGATGATTGTGGCCAAGTTTGGATTAATTTGGCCCAGTAGTTTCAGAGGAGAAGATTTTTGTAAAAGTTAATAGACGACGGACGCCAAGTGATGAGAAAAGCTCACTTGGCCCTGTTTGAGCTAAAAATCAACTGAAACAGAACTCTTTAAAAAAAAAAATCCCTTAAATAACAGTTAATACATGTATAGCAGTTTAAATGAACAGTTACTGTACAGGGTGATGATGTTATTTTTCCAAACATAATCATATATCTAATTAAGCTCATACATATGTGCAGAAAAGTTTTTAAAGAAAATACTATACAACAATACTTTTAATAAGAAACCTGGGACTTTGCGTATTAAAACATATTAATAAATCTTATATTGTTTTCCTCTCATTTCATGGATATATTAGAGATTTTATCTTGGAAATGCATAATAAAAGTAAATTTCACTTTATTTAAGCAATGCCTGGTTTTTAAAAATAACTTCTTAGAATAAAAGAACAATAAAGAAAACAGTAATTTCACCTATTGCTGGTGCTGAAAAGTACAATGGTTTTGTTCAAGTGTGTGGGAACTCAAACTAAAATTGCACAGCAATATCTTTACCCAATTTTGGATCCTGAGTACTAGTAACAATTCTTTCATTCTTCTAACAAACTAACAAAGTTTTTATGGATACAGCAATAAAGCATGAAAACATTTTAGAAATTTATATAATTTGCATTGCATGAATCTATGAGTTGGGTCCTCCAAGGAAAGTGAATGCTCTCTGCCGACTCTGAATAATAAGAGGACATGACAAAGTCCACCTTAACTTTTAGTATGGAAATAAAATAAATCTTTAAATTTAAAATAGCAGGCGCAGTTTAATATCCAGCAAAAGAAATTCAAAATGGAAAAATCTGAAGAAAAACATTTTTCTTATTACTTTTAAGATATGTTTGTCCACATGCGAAACACAGTGCCAACTATTAAAGCACAGGTCTGTCTGTAAAACCCATTTATATTTGGAGAGTTTCATATCTGAATGACAACAGTGTGTCATACAAAATGTGTTAAAAACACAATAAATCTCCAACCCTTTATTCACAAGGATGACTGTACAAAAACTTTTCAGACCTCTTAGTAAAATTTTAGCTGATACAAGTTGTATCAGTTTATAGTTTATTTCAGGCCATGTATGAATATTTGAAAGAATTGCATGGAAAGTATGTTATCTGTCATCAGGTGCTACTTACCTCCTCTTGAATACCAGGTGGTAATGCTGCTAAGAACTCAGCACTGACTTCACTGGAACCAATATTTTGGGCTGTGGCAGCCTGGTCTCTAGCACTCTGTTGTATTCTCTGAAGCCTTAATTGTTCTGCTACTACTTCCTGTCTAATATTCTCTGGAAGTGCTGCCAAGAATGAGGGATCCACTCCATCTGGCAAATTGTTTTCTGAACAAAAAATAAGAACGCTTGTATATTCAACCAATCATCAAAACTGTATACATATATATTTATGTGCTCTAGGCATAGTAATTTTTATTCAGGTAGTGCCTTTTGAAAGAACCAAATTGAATTTCACAGGAGGTTTTTTTTCAGTGGATATTATTTGCATTCAGTGAATTGGATGTTTTTTGGGGACAGTTAATGCTATTTGAATAAGCTTGTAATGTTAATAAAATGACATGATCACATCGCCAGACAAAATCAGAAATGTGTATTCTTATTCTATATCAAGACTGATAAGTATACAGTATGGGTTTGGAGTTGATTTCAGAAACTTAGGAGCATTGTGCACATAAATAACTTTTACCAATAGCTGAATACATTGAAATATCAACAGTAAATAAAACAAATACAGGTAAAAACAACTGAACTGAAACTTGGGCATAAGTGCTGGTAAGACTTTAAACAGAGGTCAGGTGTTTCAGACTCTGATGTTATATACATCAGATAACAAAGCAGAAAAATCTTACTCTCACCTGTAGAGCTTGCTGGTCCTGTGGAGGAACTTGGTGTGGCTTCTGACGACGTACTTGGTACAGCTGATGACTCAGGGTTTGCAGGAGGTGCTGAGGTTGTTGTCACTGCTGCTGTGGGCATTGCTGTAGCTGCTGGGGGTACCAATGGTGCAGTTATGGCTTCCCCACGCACTGAAAGACTGACGGGTACATCAACATGAAGGAAATCTGGTAAAGGAGGAGTAACAATACTGTTTGGTTGCAATACTTGATCCCTAAAAAACAAATAAAACCAGATTATCATACATGAAAAGATTTATATTCTGTAGACAAATCATTATTTGTGGTGTACCAACAACCAGGAACTGTAAAGCAGTTCAATAAAAGCAGTTTTCCTTCAATAAATTGCCAACCTTATTGTATGTCACAAGATTCTTTCTTTTCAAATAAAGTGTACCAGTTATATGAGTTTGCAGTCTTTGACCAGAACAATTCACCAAATTTCAGAATTATATGCAAAATGAGTTCAAGAACACTTATCTAGAGTATATGTGTTGAAAGTTTAAGAATAAATATTAATATCCTGACCTAATACCAGTAACTTCATTGAGGGGATTTCCTATTCCCGATATCACAGGTATTGGACTGGCTTGTACTGGCTCAGTTACATTTGGTAGAGTAGTACCTGGAATAATTAACAGAAAATTAAACTAGTAACTAGTTTTTCCTACAATAATATCAACCCATGAAATCAGAACATATCATAATTTACATTGTTACGTAATAAAATGCATGTAGAAATTACTTATGTTGAATTGTTTTCGTACGTAATAAAATGCATGTAGAAATTACTTATGTTGAATTGTTTTCCAAATGGTCATCTCTATTTCATTTGTCATGAAATCAATCCTGTTGTGTCTTGGACCAATTTTCTTATGATTGTAAATGGTGGTGCATTTTTGTTTAGAAATTATTGGTTAGATCCATCCAATGTTGTTCAATTTTGGTTTGTACTGGTACATTGTACTTGATATACATGTTGTTGGTTTTCAGTGGATATCTTTACTGATTCTGATATTGAAAACAAGTGACATAACAGCACAATGTGATTCCTCAACAAGACAGTCATCTGGCAGAAAACAAATCTCAATCAGCAACTCACCATTATACAAAATGAAATTAAAATCAGTTGGATTTGTGAAGGCATAATGGAAAAAGTCTGGATGATATAAGAATTTCCAAAAATTGAGATGAAGAAAAAGATACTTTAAATGAAAAGTTTAAAACATACTTGGTGTGGAACTAGGGGTACTATGAGCCACTACTCCTCTCAGCATCTGTACAAGTGAGTTCTCTTCACTGGTTCGGTTTTCTGGATCATCACTCAACAGCAGAGTAGCAAGGTTGGTGATAGTGGTAGTAGGATTACGTCTAAAATGAATGAATAAATAGCTTTTTAACTGTATTAGTGCATTCTATGACAGAAATATATTTATATCAAATAAATATTCATCACTGTATAAACGTACAAAGGGCTTAAAAATATTTTGTTACAGCTCATTTCAATGTAAAAGATATAGTCTTCATAGATGTCCTTTTGCTGCAATCTTTAAAAAATATTAAAAATAAAAAATGCAACATATCAACAGAACCACATTTTAAATTGATAAAATATTCAAATCTTACCTTTGAGGTTCTGGTACTGGAGCACCTGGTCGAACAACAGGGAGTGAAAATGAAGATGCTGAATCTGACCCTAAGACTCGAGAGCCAGGAGGTATTACTAGATTTGAGCCTGGACTAGGAGCCAATATTCCTTCCACCATAGCTGTAGCTATTCTTTCGGCTGCTGCAGCTGCTTCTGTGGCACCTAAAATTATCATTCAGCACATTTTGTATCATAATCTCAACATCACATTTTCATTCTTAAATTTTTCTCCAACAAATCTTAAAATTCATGACATCAATAATTATTGTGGAAATATATTGACACAGAAAAGTCAGTAGGTTCAAAATATCTATTTAGAAGTGTTAGACGACAAGGAAGTTAAACTTATGAAGTAATGGAAATTTCTTTTCATTTATCTAAATATTGGAACAGTAACAATTGTAAATATTAGCCAATCAAATCCTGGAACTAAAGTGATGAATGAAGAACCTAATTATACTCACCGTTCCGTAACAAACAAGAAAACTTGTATTTTATGAACAAAGTACAGCCATTTTGTAAAACTGTGAAAAAGTTCTAGGTAGTAATCATCTCAATGTATTGTAATGGTTATACCTTATTTGTGAAAATATATTAAAAAAGTTTATACCACAAATTTTGGACATCAAGCAACATTATTATATTAATATAAGAAGATGTGGTATAAGTGTCAATGAGACAACACTCCATCCAAATCACAATTTGTAAAAGCAAACCTTTGAAGGTCAAAGTATAATCTTGTGATCTATTTGAACAACATGCAAGGACCATCCGTATTAGTCTTATCGGTTAACTTCACGTCTGTACTTACTGATTGGTCTGTTCGCTGATTCTTCTAAGCTCTGTGTTATCCTCTGCACATCCTCATAGGGTATGTTTTCTATAATACCTCCAGGGGTAACTATTGATGGTGCATAATTTATTGGTCTTGGAGGTGGACACGTATCAGCTGTTACCAACATTGCAGCATTTGGCTACAAACAAGGAGAAGAGTTGTGAAGTAAAATTAAGATAAATATTTAGCTGTCTAATGTTACTTTAAATCAATTTTAATTTAATTCTTTTAATCAAAGCAAGCTTCTTTTTTTTTACATTTAGAATTCTTGAAATTTCACAAAACTGCATGTTAATTAAAGTCCATTCATATGATCTTTCTAACTGTTCAAATGGAAATGTTTATTATTTTAAAGGTGTAGTCTTAATGATCCATAGGTTTTAGTAAATATATTCAAATCATATTTAATATACAATTCCAATAAGAGTGTTTCCAGATGCGATTCATTTTCAGCTGGTTATAAATTTTTACAATTAAAATGGTCTTTACCTTTGATCGGTCAGGGGGTGGTGGAGGCCTTCTCCAGTCAGGATGTACAAGGCCCTTTGCTTTTAGTTCTTCTTCATACTCCTTCTTTCTCTTCTCTTCCTCTTCTGCTACTTTTCTCCTTTTTTCTTTCCTTTCATCCAATTCTTCATCCCTTAACTTCTCAAGCTCCTCAATTATTTCTGGTTTCAAAGCTAATCAACATAAACATAACAAGCTTCACATAGTGTGGGGTGCTCATTTGTGCCATATCTTTCCATGTTTTCTAGTTTATGTTCAGGTCTATATGTTTTTGAAGTATACTGATATTTCTATATGAAAATAACTTCAAATGCAAAACATTCCTAAGCTTGAAAACATTTTTGTTTGAAAATAATCATCTGTAAAGTTAGATTAAAGGGTGTTTGAAATTTCCTGATGTTTTTTCAATGAGGGACACATATTCGCCGTTTTTACACATCTATTTAAAACCAAATAACTGCAGCTTTATATAATATTTATCAAATAAATTTCATTATAGATGAACAGCAGACATTTCAAAGGTGTAAAAAACAGAAGTTTAGGCCAATCAGTCAAAAAATTACTAAGAAAATTCTTTGAAAATCGTGTTTTTCATTCAGGAATTTGACCGAAAAGTTTTTCGTTCCCTTGCAGTAAGTGCCACAATTTTGTTTAAGTTTAAAAAATAATCATATTTGTTATAAAATTATAATTTATCGGCATATTTCTTCAATTTCAGCCATCCTATGAAGTTTTTACACCTCAAAATCATAAAAGGGCGAAAGTGTGTCCCCGGCAAATATGTGCCCCCACTCCATACATAAATGGATATATTATTTCAGCATTAACCTGTCTTTCGTTTCTGCTTTTTATTCTTTATATTATGTAAAATACATCTAAAATGAAACTGATGATCAGGAAAAGCTTTGTACTGACACATTTATCTTTTTGGTATCTCATGGATTGTTGGTATTTTCATTATTCATACAAAATGTAAACCTTTGGCCCATTTGTTGAATAACCAGTTCTTGTGTTTTGGTGTACTTTTTAAAACTACAACTCAATTTCATTAATTCTGAAATCAAATTACTGTGCTTGAAAATTTGTATTTAACTTGACCTACTCCTGATATCATTCTTTACAAATACTGTGTAGAAAAAAATACACAGATTCAAGATGGCCAATTTCTACTTCTTTATTGCTAATAAATATATAACAGTAATACATACATGTAACACAGTCATGTACACTATCTCCGTCCAATACTTTAGCTTCTTCAGTCCATCTATTCATTGTTGAAGGAACTAATGTTAACAGCCCTGATCCTGAAGCTCCATTGCTAGAAAATGGATCCTGTAATAAAAATAAAACAAAATTCATACACACAGAAAATTACAATCCCACAGTTGCTAAATCAATGTGATGGCACTTGATTTTGTTTGTGGAAGATACAAATGTCTCAAGTTAACGGTAAACGGACAGAAAGTCACAGGACATAAAGTCACAAATTTGATAGGACAAAAAGTCACAAATAATTTGTTGACAATTGATTGAATATACGAGAGAAAGATCTTGAAATACTTTCTTTTTGTAACATATATTTATTTCTAAGTTTAGGCAATTGTTCATAAACCTTGATAAATGAAAATTTATTAAAATTAATCATACAAAGGACATATTTCTTGGCAGAATGAAGCCATTTAGGTAGTTAGCCACTATGACATTTTGTTTTCATAACAATTATGATCATAATTGATATTTATTGAACACATTTTGTATTACAAAGTTGCTTCATATAAAATAGTTCAAGAAAAAACAAACAAAATATTTAAAAAAATTAGTGTAGTCTTGTTCAAAGAAAAATAATCTCAAAACTGAATTGTGACTTTTTGTCCTGTGACTTTTTGTCTGTGACTTTTTGTCCTGTGACTTTCTGTCCTACATTCCTCACAACTGTTCTTTGGCATGACAATTGCCCAATTCATAAAATAGTAGCAAATTTGAGTGTGCACTGCCATTTTTTTTATAAACAACTTGAATAAAACACAAACCCAATATCATACTATTAATATTCAGAAGTAATTTGCAAGGTATTTATGGACCAACTTGTTTGTCTACTTATGCCACACTATTTAAATTTATCAACTGTTTCAAGATGTTTTACATATGGATTGAGTTTCTAAAACTATTTAATTACCAACCTGAAACAATTCTTCATAAAATTCATCTTCCCTTTGATTATACATGAAGTCATCACTACTGTTAACAACCACTCTGGTTGGAGTAGGACCTGCCACAGATGTGAATGTATTAGTCAACTGTAGAACATCAGCAGCTGTAGATGGTCCTAGTAGTCTGCAATAGTAGAAACAATATTTCAGGCTAAGACTTTCAAACATAAAATAAAATTTTCCAAATTGAAAATGGCATTAATCTATAAACTTAAATGACACACTGACAAATTTGAACTCTGTCTGCAATTTGCATTTCTTACCTTTTGTATGAATTTCATAAAATTAGTACGAGACTTGAGTTACGAGTGAGGAAACGAAATATGGGTCGTACAATAAAGACGAAGGTACCAATTGGGTGCCACCTTAGCCATGCAGTAAGGACATAAAGTGTTTTCACTCGCCTGTTTTTTAAGATTTGTTATAAGTTGTTAAGCCATTTAAAAGGATTGATATCTGTTCTATCTTGCAGTCTGACAGAACCATGTATTTAATGAACAGACATTTTTCTAGTACAACTCTCATATAATCAGAGAGGTAACTTTTTTATTTACTTTATATAGTGTTCTCCCCAGTATTTTCAAATGGCACTATTTCCCAAAAATTTTACAATCCTTTGCATATCTTCTTCATCAACAAAATGTCTACAACTGATTATTTATTATAAAAGATCTATACATTCATTAACTGTTAAATGTAACAGCTTTTGACCATTTTTGATAACACAGGAGGTCATCAAGTCAGGACATGCTGAACATTAATTTTGCATTCTTCCCTTCCTAAATGACCCATGGTTGGTGAGGTCAGTCGTACACAAGAATGCTAGTATAAGTAAAGTTGAAAACTATTGACTGGAGGTGTCATGTGACAAGTTTTGCAGCCGATTGCATTGAGTGTGTAGGCAAATGATATCTTTGGTTAGCTTGCTTGCTAGCTGATCTGTGAACTCATTATTAGGTAAGATATACTACCCTCCTTTTTAAGTAGGCTAGTTCTACAGACAGATATATTGGTTATCTGTCAGACTAGTCTACTTTTAAAGGAGGGTAGTTTACCTAATCTAGTAATGACTTCATGGTTCAGCTAGCAAGCAAGCAAACAAAAGATATTACCTTTGCCTACACACTCAATGCAATCGGCTGTAAGATAACATGTAGCAATTTATTCTTTCTGCAATTAGTTTTTCAAAAATTACAAATTGATTGTTGAATACCAATAAAAAATCTACTGAAATATAAGTATTATTAACAACAGTTATATTGTCACTCTTATAGATTCTAAAAAAAACTATTGTTTGATAAAGAGTTATTAAATCAGACTTTCCTTAAAAAATATGTAAAGATCAAATCTGAAAGAGGACTTAAAATGAATGTGTCCAAAGTACATGGATGCACCTCTCACACTATCATTTTCTATGTTCAGTGGACCGTGAAATTTGGCATTAAAATTGGACATAGATCATATCATAGTGAACATGTGTACTAAGTGTCAAGTTGATAAGACTTCAACTTCATTAAAAACTACCTTGACCAAAAACTTTAACCTGAAGGAGGACAGAAAGACGGACGGACACACAGACCAGAAAACATAATGCCCCTCTACTATCGTAGATGGGACATAAACATTACAATTTGAACAACATGATTTTAATTAGTCTAACTGTCTCAAATGTTTTGAAAATATGAAACTACAAAAGTCTAAAAATTGATATTTTTACAAAATATAAAATAGTAAAACATCTGTTGAATGGGAGGAAAAATTGTAACCACATTAAACACACAAAAGATACAAGTATTTCTAATGAGTCTCTAGTAGTGGTAATTTATATAGCAGTCTTCCCTTCCTAAATGACCCATTGATAAGAGGTCAGTCGTACACAAGAATGCTAGACAAATGATAAATTACAAAATATATACAATTCATCTAAATGCTTCAAATAATTATCTTTATATTGTTAAGTCAGAACCTCTTCAATAGCATGTTCAACAAAAGTTTGATTAGTTTGCTTGTAATTTTTTTTATGAAAGTTTGCTCACAAACAAAACAACGTACAAAAGACACTGAAAAAGGTTGAGCTTAAGTCTAGTTATAGAAAATACTAGAATTTGATCCATGTAGCATTGGTAGTTCAAATAACAAAAAAAACTTTGACAACATTGTCCGGCAAAGGTTCTAAACTTTTTGAACATGCTATATTAGAATTTTGCACATTAAAAATAAGTATAATTTCTCACGTTTCGCAGTATAGGGAGAAACTATTGTATATAGGGTACTAACGTAGTAGTTTTATCAGTTAATATCACTAGGTATAAGACACATGGGGTTTTATAAGTTAACGTCACTAGGTATTAGACATGTGACCAACTTTATTACAGGAATTTTTTCCCCTGAGATTATCACTTTTTGGCCCGCCACAGACAGGGCAACATTCAAGTTCCATTCATATTATGAATATACTTTGATACATGCATTTATATATTTTTCAAAACAATACACGTCCGATTATGTCTCGTGAGATGACTTGTCGCATTGGGTTGGACCCAGATTTCCAGTTTATCCCATTATTGGGTTTGTTTGGTTGTTCCTTGCTGGCAAGGTCGTTCATGATCGAGTTAGTCAGCTATTCATTTATTCAGTTATTCAGTTTAAAGGAGTAAGTTCGGTAAGGGCCATATTTGGCCCCAATTATAAAGTTCATAGTTACAAGACAATAAATGCTTTAAGTTGCCTTAAAGACATGTGAGAAAGTTAAACAGAACTGTTTTTGTCAAAGTTTAATTCTAACACGTTGATTTTTACATCCCAAAAAGGTCAAGATAAGGGATTTTTGTGAAATTTGACAAAATCAGCTGGATTTCAACCAAATAAAGGACCAGGAAACATAGAGCGCAGGCGTCGACAAGCTTAATATTCAAATAAGACATGTGAAATGTCTTCACAAACATTATTTTAAAAGATTTTTGTTGTCGACGTATGCGCTCTATGTTTCCTGTCCAATAATCTATGAAAATTTACCCAGTTTCATTGATTTTTTCATGAAAAATCAATATGAGTACAACTTGTGACGTCATAATGAAACGCAGGAGCGTGAAATTTTCAATAAAATGGCTTATATCCTATCTAGTCAATGTATTAGCTATAATTTATCGTGATATTGGTAAATAAATCCGAATTTGAAATTTGCGCTAAAAAAGGGGGCCATTTTAGGACCTTATCGAACATACTCCTTTATATCAACCATATTATAGCTCGTTTGTGGTTATTGCTTTTTTCATATGTTTATAAATAGATATATATATATATATAAAGACACATGTATGTAATTATTTGATAAATTCCATTTAAATATCCACTATGCTTGCTGGGCTAACGGCAACACTATACATATTGTATTCATTTATGCCTGATAATAGATATGAGCGTAAAGGGTATACTGAAAGGGACATTAAAATAAGGGCTATTCCAGAAAAAAATGTAGGGGTTGGGGGTTGGAAAGCAGTTTTTGTCAGCACCCGCCACCCAGACAATTGTAATTGAGAATTATAGTGCATTATAGTGTGAAAAGTTGCTCTGATACCCATCACCCATGTATTATTAATACAATGTGCCTTCCAACCCCCCATACATTTTTTTCTGGAATAGCCCTGTTTGATTTACACAATAATTATTTGATGTTATTGAGTACTAGTATGATGCAAATTTACAACCTGTACAAAAATTACTTAAAAGTCATGTCATTTCACTTACAAAAGTTATTTACTACCTATAGCATTGGTAACTCATGCAAAACATGAAAAACTCCAAAACATTTCTTCAAAATATGTTTCAGCACACGACAACATAAATTACAATAAGGTATGCTTTTTTGAGATGCTGATGTTACTATTGCAGTCTTCCCTTCCTAAATGACCCATGGTTGGTGAGGTCAGTCGTACACAAGAATGCATTTTTAAAAATTAATGTCTTTAGTACAAGTGTTACAGATTGTCTGGCTAAGCAAACCTGTTCATAGCTTAAAGAATTGGCAAACAGGAAGTTTGTGTCTGACAGATCCTAAAACTGCTACAGGGGTCAAAATTAACTTTAAAAGGCCAGTAGCCAGCTGGGCTACTAGACTTGAAAATCAGTTAGCCCAGACAAAAAGTCAGTGGCCCACATAATTTTACTATCACTGGTGAAGCCCGCAAAGCGGGCTGAACTACCTAGGGGGGTTTGGGGGCATGCCCCCCCCCAAGAAAATTTTGAAATTTTAGACTCAAAATCCTGCATTCTGAGCATACCTGGAGGTAATTTAGATGCCTGAGAAAATGTAATTTTTTTCTTATTTTTGTTGTTGACTTCAATCAAATTTCATTAAAAAAAAAATCATATGCAAAATGGGAATCTTCATACCCTGTATAATTCAGATATATGTACTTTTGAACTGGTGGTGGGATACTCATTGATTGAGGTGCTACTTTTATGGAGGAAGTTATAGAATACAAGTTACAAGTACATATCTTTTTTTTTAAAAGACAACTAAAGAATTCTCTCGATCTGTTCTGGAATACATGTCGATGATAGATGAAATATTTCATTTTAGTTCTATAATAATCTAATTAATTAAATATCTTGGTCGATTCATTTTGCGTATTAAACTACGTACATTTGTAAACAAACAACCCCCCTTTTTTCTCAATACTATTTCACGTATTTCAAAAGCGTTTTCATGAACTTGATATTTTCTATTATTTTCTTTTTGTTTTTTAACTGTTTAGTTAGTAAGGAACTTTAATCATTTTTAGCTATCAATGTTATTTATTGTGGTCGACAATATTCTACTTTCGTTTTTGACCTTCATTCTCTGTACACCACTGGGCTTTCAAAAGGTAACTACAAAAGGTACTGTTTTCCAGATTCTTAACAACATTATATATTATACTTTCTTTTATTTGACTGATATTACTTCGTGACATGCTATTGTCATCTTCCCTGACTTTCTTCGCTTTCTTGAAGCCAAAACCGTGATTGCTTCATAATGTTTATGACCATCGGAATACCTCTCTTGTTATCGTTGCAAACATACGATACATTCCGACTTAAATAGACAACCAATCAGTGACCTGAATTAACGTGAACTATATTTAGTCAAAGGTAAACACTGATTTGACATCCTTGTTTATCGCGACCTCGATTTTGATGCAATACATTTTAAAAAGATTTTTCTTTTAAAATTAAATTTTTTGTCCGTGAAGTAGCCAGTACTTGGAGTCATGTAAATGGCGGATTTCAGTCATTCTTGTACTTATTTTCAATTCGCCACCTGGGCTACCACAACTGAGTAAAAAGATCGCCCAGGCCAATTTCTGGTCGCCATTGGCGACTGGGCGACCGTTAATTTTTTTCCCTGTGCTAGCATGTTATATACACACCACTGTCAAGCTGCTTACCAAATATGAAATTATTCCACTCAGTGTTCCTCAGAAAAGGGGGACAAAAGTATTTGTTGGACAGATGGATGAACAATGAGATTTCAAAAAAGCTCCTAAGTGGAAGTATAATAAAATCATACCTTTGTAAAATTGCTGGTGGGTTAGGCTGTCTAGGTAAGTTAACATGTAAAGTTTGTGTTGTGGGATTGTATCTACACGTTCCTCTTTGTCGCCCTCCCCTCACTCTAGCAACTCCAGAAATGAAAGTTTGGTCTGGTTGTCTTACTAGCAATGGATGAGCTGGAAGCACATTACTCGGTGCTGGTGGCACAGATGGTGCTGAAAGGGAAACAACCGGTTAATGTACACAATAGTATTAAATGTATTTGATACATAATTGTCTTCCTTAGCTTTAACCGAGTCGAGCAAAACCATAAATTGAGTTTTATTGTAATGTATGGTGAAAATTTTCCTTCATTCAAGGCAGACATTTATATGTATCTATGTGTACTTTATTCCAGAAATTCCATCTCAATTTTATTACATAATTTTATCATTATGAACCCTTATCAGGTCTGAAAGTGAAGGCTTCAAACCTAAAATAATCATTTTCAAAATGATTTAAAAAACAAATAAAAATAAAATAATAACATTGACATCTGGTCTATTCTCAGCCTGTTCTGTAAAAAGGGAAATAATGAAGGCATCTTTCTTAATGCTTATCTCTAGTGAGAAAAAGTCCCCTTAAGCTAGCATACAATAATCAGTCATTTTACATACAAGAATACAAAATAAAAACAATGCAAACAGCTTGGACTCAAAATCTGCAAAATGAAAGACAGCAACAACAAGAAGAAAGAGAGAAAAGAAAAATGATTTTTTCTTATTTTTTCATAAAAAAAAATCTCATACATACTCAAAGCCTCATTGCCATTGTCATTGTCCATAAAAATAGGGAAGGGAAGGCCATGTCTCTGTAACTGTCGATTGTCTATCGTGTTGAACATAATGTGCTGACCTCCGTCTGTAACATAGACAGTACAATTGGCTGTTAGTTTTATATATATATACAAAACAAGAAACATTTGAATATCGATCTGACAATGCTTGAACCCACTGAATCAGAACCTAAACTAGCAAAGAACATCTATAAAAAGAAGGTGTTGTGCTCACTTCTATAGTTTAGCTAATTGCAATACTGAAAACCTAGTCCATATTTTCTATCAACAAGTTATGTATCGTGACTTTTTTTATAATCTGGTTAGGCTGAAATCAAACTGGTAAAAATAGTCACAGTTAATAAGTTGGGGGAGTCAGCATAATAAATCTGTTTCATCCCTGAAATTTTGTTTTCTTATCTCAAACAGAACATTTCTTTTATATTTAGATCTTGTAAAATTGATGTTGAACTGAACAAAAGCAAAAATATGGAATAGATACAGGCGTTGTGTTATATGAAAGGAGAGGCACTCAAAAACCAGTTAAAACTAACTATCAAAAAATCAGAAATTTGACCTGTTAACATATTTTTTTAGTCATTATTCAAGAATGGTAAGAAAAGACCCCCAACAAATTTAATTGACTAAGTAAGAGAATTTCAAACATTTTTATAGCAAATTTTCTGTTCATTACTCCAGAGAAGAAATAAATAAAAAAAAAATATTATGTAAGAGAATTTTCAAACATCTCTATCATAACATTTTCAATTCCAGACTCAAAACAATGATAGTTAGTTTGCAGGTTTTTGAGTTAAATGTACACATCTAAATTCTGACAGGCAAAAGAATAACACATTTGACTACTTACCAGGGAGTAACATATCATCAGGATGGAAGAAGTTATCATCTATATAATGTGTAGTTACTGAAGGTTCTATATCCTGATAATCGTCTTCTATTCCATTCTCCATATCAGAACCCTAGGTTAAATGCAAATTAAAAACATGATAAAATCAAGATAAATGTTTTACTTGTCTGTAGTCGTGCTGAAATTTTCAAACACTGAATTCATTATCATTCATGGTATACTGATTTTCATAGATTTTGAGGGATAAGAAACACCTACATTTAACATATTTATGAGATGAAATTTTCTATAGTCCTGTATATAAAAGTTTTGTAAAACTACAAATTAAAAAAACTTTATAACAACACAACAGAAAATATAAATATTTCGTAACTTATTGATTTCAAGTACTTGACTGAATGAAGCAAGTCACTGGACTCAAGCTACCAATAATTGTTTAGATCAGGCTTGGTTAAATTTGTTCATGATAAATTAAAAGCTGTATCACAACAAAACATGAGCACAGTGATAGATACAAAGCCTAAATTTGCTGTTTTAATTTAAAAGAATGAGCTTAATTGTTCCAGCTTTATCATACTACAGATGACTATAAAGTCATTGCAGGCCAGTTATGCTGAATGTTATTGTTGCAGTCTTCCCTTCCTAAATGACCCATGGTTTAAGAGGTCAGTCGTACACAAGAATGCATTGTTTACACCTATGAACTATAAGAACAGTACCTCATCGTCATCATCTTCATCCTCCTCATCGTCATCCTCATCGACATCATCATCGTCTTCATCATCATTGCCACATTCATGATCATCATCATCTGAACTGTTGGATTCACTGTCAGGAGTATCATGCACTAAAAAAGACAAATTTCTGTTCATGTTTGTTTTCAACTTTCA
The DNA here is from genome assembly GCF_963676685.1 of Mytilus edulis. Classification (NCBI taxonomy): domain Eukaryota; kingdom Metazoa; phylum Mollusca; class Bivalvia; order Mytilida; family Mytilidae; genus Mytilus; species Mytilus edulis. Next base: position 49,001,346 of record NC_092344.1, read on the forward strand.
AGCATTGTGCAAAACTATCATGGAAATTGTGTGCGGGTTTATATGTTCATGGTCCAATAAAAAAGTAAATGTTTTGGAACACCTTAATATTTTGTGCTATTTTAAAACAGAAGGCAAATATATTTTTTAAACTGGAAAAATAATTTCATAAATAAAATAAAGAGGGTGTCACTATAATTTTTGTTTTCTTTTTCAAGACTATTTCTATATGAGCATTATAAGACAGAAACAAACTTTACTTTTGCCTTAGAACAAATAGAAAACAAAACCTAACAGCGAGTCACCAACAAAATTATTTAATAAAAGTTCAAGAAATACAATTTTACCATGTGCATTTTCATCTGGGTCATCTTCATCAATGGATAGTTCTTGACTGACCATCTGTGAATCATGATGATCAATGTCATCATCTTCACCAACTTCTACATCAATTAAAACATCATCATGTTCATGTTCCTCAGACTCTGATGCTCTATTTATTTCCTCTGAAAGATTACATATAATTATTAACATTCATAGGTAGTAATAACTAAAAGTAAATATTGTCTAATGAAGGCAAGTACTGATCGTTTTTACAACACCACCAAATATTCTGCTAAAGCAATGATTTTGACACAATAAAACTCTTCCATAATGTTAAGGACAACATCTCAAACTGAAAATGACTGAATTTCAAACCATTTACACATTCCAGTAAGGGCTATTCCAGAAAAAAATGTATGGGGGGGTTGGAAGGCACTTTGTAAAATAATACATGGGTGATGGGTATCAGAGCAACTTTTCATGCTATAATGCACTATAATTCTCAATTACAATTGTCTGGGTGGTGGGTGCTGACAAAAACTGCCTTCCAACCCTCCCATACATTTTTTTCTGGAATAGCCCTAAGAATTCTAGATTCATCAAGATACTATTTTGCATACCTCAAATTAGTTCTATTTTTTAAATGTGTTGTTTGTGTAACAATCAGATGTTGATTTAAACATTCACCAAAATTTAGCTACACAAGAATATTGATGAATCCACAGTAATCTATTGTTGTTGGGTTTTTTTTTTTTTTTTTTTTTTTTAAATATTCACTTCATAAAATCATGCTGTGATAAGTACCTGAGACATCCATAATAATATCTGCAATTACTTCACTTTCAGGATCTCTGATTCTTTCTCTATTAATCATATTATCTAGTATGTTGTCTAATTCCTGAGCAGCCTGTTTACAAAAATAGAAATAGTAATAAAATAATTTTCAAATGGACTCCTTTCCATATGTTTTTGTTGATATACATTTTTGCCATTTTGTATTGTTGTTCATAATTTCATATTCCATTTGCCAGAAATGAGTTATGGACAGTATATATGAAAACCAAAAATAAGAACAGTGGCAGATTCAAAGCCTAAATTTGCCTTTTTAAAAAATGATAAGCTTAATTGTTGCAGCTTTAGCATACTACAGGTGTCTATTAAGTCACTGTAGGCCAGTAATGCTGAATATTATGTTGCATTCTTCCCTTCCTAAATGACCCATGGTTTAAGAGGTCAGTCGTACACAAGAATGCATTTTTTTTTATAGCTATAAACAAAAACATGATTAAGCAGGCATCAGTGCCTTATCATCATAATCACTCCTCTTTTGACCAGAGGTATAATGAGGATAAACCCCCTCCGTGACCATTAGCTATGAACTAAATATTTTTTTTCTTTCAATTATTTACAAACCTACTCTGCAAAAGATCAAAACCATGTAAATTAGTAAAGCACAAATACCTGGCTTTCTGTGACTGGTTCAACAGCATCAAATGCTTCACTCTCTTCAAGAGCCTCGTTTTGTTCTTCTTGTTCTTCAGTTATATCCTCTATCGTGACCTCTCCAATCTCATTTTCTGCAGGTGCTGCCTCTTCAACTATTTTAAATGAAGAAAAAAAGTTAAACATTAGTTTTCTGTCCATCAACATGTCTCATGTACTATACATTATATTCTTTTCCAGTTTAAAACCCAATAACAAAACTTTAAATTCAATTAGGATAAATCCATTTTGGAATATGTCTGTTCTATTTGAACAAAAGCTCATTTAAAATAGTTTGCAAACCTTAATAACATTTTTGGTTTCTAATACAGATTAAATTTTACCATGTGCTGAAAACTTGTAACCACATTAAACACACAAAAGAAACAAGTATTTCTAATGAGTCTCTAGTAGTGGTAGTTTATATAGCAGTCTTCCCTTCCTAAATGACCCATTGGTTAGAGGTCAGTCGTACACAAGAATGCTTGACATACAATACATTATACAATTAATCTCAATGCTATAAAAGTAATCTTCATATTGTCACATAAGCTATGCAATTAAAATAGACGCTCACAGTAACAGACAAGAACAAAGGTGAGCTTCAGTCTGGTTATAGAAAATAATAGAGTTTGATCAATGTGCAATGCATGAAATTTGCAAAGATTTAAACTTTTTTCACATACTATATGAAGAGCTTCAAATTTAAAAAATATTTAAATCTTATTACAATTGAAGAACATTAAAAAATTATGTCTTCAAAATATGTTTCAGCACAAGACAACATAAATTACAATAAAGTATGCTATGATATGCTGATGTTACTATTGTATTCTTCCCTTCCTTAATGACCCATGGTTGTAGAGGTCAGTCGTACACAAGAATGCTAGTAGTAGTGTAGTTTAAACCACTGACTGAAGTCACAAGACACAAGTTAGTAGTAACAAATATAATGACATAATTTTAATCAGTTCTTTCAAAGATTTTGAAAATATGAAAATACAAGACTACAGAAAATTTGGCTTCTTTTCTAAAAAAAAAAAAATTATCTAGTAGTAAAATGGTGAAAGGAGAGGTAAAATTGCAACCATATTAAACACACAAAAGTATTTCTAACGAGTCTCTAGTAGTGGTAATTTATACAGTAGTCTTCCCTTCTTAAATGACCCATTGATTAGAGTCAGGTCAATGGGTCAGTTGGTCAGTTGTACAAAGAATGCTGGACATACAATCAGTCTTAAGATAATTTGGCTTCTATATTAACAAAATATCTAGTAGTAAAACCTCTGCTAAGGGTGAAATAATGTAACCACATTAAACACACAAAAGATACAAGTAGTTCTAATGAGTCTCTAGTAGTGGTAGTTTATATAGCAGTCTTCCCTTCCTAAATGACCCATTGGTTAGAAGTCAGTCGTACACAAGAATGCTGGACATACTATCAGTCTAAAGATAATTTGGCTTCTATATTAACAAAATATCAAGTAGTAAAACCTCTGTTAAGGGTGAAATAATGTAACCACAATAAACACACAAAAGATACAAGTATTTCTAATGAGTCTCTAGTAGTGGTAGTTTATATAGCAGTCTTCCCTTCCTAAATGACCCATTGGTTAGAGGTCAGTCGTACACAAGAATGCAAGACAAATGATAAATTACAAAATGCTTTTTTTTTTTTAAATCTAAAAATTTTCCTCACATAAGTTATATGGTTACATCAGAGATGTTGTATAATCAGGCCTATTCTACAACATGTTCAATAAAAGTTTACTTTAATTTGGTTATAGTTTTTAAGGGAATTTTACCCAAGTATAACAAATGAAAACAAACACTGACAAAGGTTGAGCTTCAGTCTAGTTATAGAAATACTGAAATTTTATGGATGTGACATTGGTTATTCAAATACTTCAAAAAACAACTTTTGCAGCATTGTCTGGCAAAGTTTCATACCTTCCAGAACATGCTTTTTTTTTAGACTTGCACAGTACAAATAATAAACCTCATTCAAATCAGTTTGATTTTCACAATAAATATTTGATTTTTACAGCGGATTCCATTGAGTGTGTAGCCAAAGGTAATATCTTTGGTTAGCTTGCTTGTTAGCTGAACCGTGAAGTCATTGTTAGGTTAGGTAAACTACCCTACTTTAAGAATAGACTAGTCCTACAGAAAACAAATCAATCCGTCTGTTGGACTATGCTACTTCGAAAGGAGGGTAGTTTACCTAACCTAACAATGACTTCACGGTTCAACTAACAAGGAAGCTAACCAAAGATATTACCTTTCGCTACACACTCAATGAAATCTGCTGTAAGTATGATGCAAATTTAAAGTCATGGCATTCCAAATTTATGTACTACCTATAACATTGGTGTAACACATACAAAATGTGGAAAACTCCGAAACATATGCCTTCAAAATATGTTTCAGCAACAGACAACATAATTACAAATAAGTATGCTATAAATGAAATGCTGATGTTATTGTTGCATTCTTCCCTTCCTAAATGACCCATGGTTGTAGAGGTCAGTCGTACACAAGAATGCTAGTATTAGTATGATTATTAGTCCTTTTCTGAAAACACAGACTAATTGTAGACCATTGATGACCCTATCTTCTGAAGTATATATGTTTTCAATCTATAAGTTGTTTGAAAGATTTTGTTAACATGAATAAGATAAGATTTGGTCAGAATGTTATCATGTAATACCTTTTCAAAATAAAACTGTAACCACAATAAACACACAAAAGATATAAGTATTTCTAACGGGTCTCTAGTAGTGGTAATTTATATAGCAGTCTTCCCTTCCTAAATGACCCATTGATTAGAGGTCAGTCGTACACAAGAATGCAAGACAAATGATAAATAACAAAATGTATACAATAGATCTAAATGCTTCAAACAACTATCTTATTATTCATATAAAAAATGTCAAATATTCAGCTGATATATTTATGTAACAAGAGGCTGTCACAACGACAGCAAACCGGATTTATTAACATTTATTTGTGTCCTGGCAATATCACAAGAACCATTACTGATGAATGGTGAAAGTGAAAACCGTCAATATCAAATTTGACCTCCATTTTGTCATCAGTATCAACATATTAAAATTTGAAAAGCTTAGATTGAATGGTTCATGAGTAAATGCAACAACCTAAATGGAAACGCCATTTTACGATCTTTCAAGAACCATAACTCCTGAACGGTAAAAGTCAAAATCGTCATTATTGAACTTGACCTCTATTTTGTCACCAGTAACAACATATTAAAATTTCAAAAGCTTTGGTTGAATGGTTCACGAGAAAATGCACGGACACGACGGGAAAAACCATTTTTCAATCTTTCAAGAACCATAACTCCTGAACAGTAAAAGTCAAAATCGTCATTATTGAACTTGACCTCCATTTTGTCATCAGTAACAGCATATTAAAATTTTGGAAGCTTTGGTAGAACAGTTCATGCATAAATGCACGGACACGACTGGAAACTCCATTTTTCAATCTTTCAAGAACCATAACTCCTGAACGGTAAAAGTCAAATTCGTCATTATTGAACTTGACCTCCATTCTTTCATTAGTAACAACATATTAAAATTTGGGAAGCTTTGGTAGAACTGTTCATGCGTAAATGCACGGACAACTCCATTTTTCAATCTTTCAAGAACCATAACTCCTGAACGGTAAAAGTCAAAATCGCCATTATTGAACTTGACCTTCGTATAGTTGTCAGTAATAACATATTAAAATTTTAAAAGCTTTGGTTGAACGGTTCATGAGTTAATGCACGGACAACATTTGATTGCCGCCCGCCCGCCGTACATCCCCAAATCAATAACCGACATTTTTGTCACAACAATCCGGTTGAAAATTAAAAAAAATTTTAAAAAAATTGTAACCACATTAAACACACAAAAGATACAAGTAGTTCTAATGAGTCTCTAGTAGGGGTAATTTATATAGCAGTCTTCCCTTCCTAAATGACCCATTTATTAGAGGTCAGTCGTACACAAGAATGCAAGACAAATGATAAATAACAAAATGTATACAATAGATCTAAATGCTTCAAACAATTATCTTATTATTCATATTAAAAATGTCAAATATTCAGCTGATGTATTTATGTAACAAGAGGCTGTCACAACGACAGCAAACCGGATTTATTAACATTTATTTGTGTCCTGGAAATATCACAAGAACCATTACTGATGAATGGTGAAAGTGAAAATCGTCATTATTGAACTTGACCTCTATTCTGTCATCAGTAACAACATATAAAAATTTTAAAAGCTTTGGTTGAATAGTTCATGAGAAAATGCACGGACACGACTGGAAACACCATTTTTCAATCTTTCAAGAACCATAACTCCTGAACGGTAAAAGTCAAAATCGTCATTATTGAACTTGACCTCTATTTTGTCATCAGTAACAACATATTAAAATTAGTGAAGCTTTGGTAGAACAGTTCATGCGTAAATGCACGGACACGACGGGAAACTCCATTTTTCAATCTTTCAAGAACCATAACTCCTGAACGGTAAAAGTCAAAATCGTCATTATTGAACTTGACCTCCATTTTGTCATCAGTAACAACATATTAAAATTTGGGAAGCTTTGGTAGAACAGTTCATGCGTAAATGCACGGACACGACTGGAAACTCCATTTTACAATCTTTCAAGAACCATAACTCCTGAACGGTAAAAGTCAAAATCGCCATTATTGAACTTGACCTTCATTTAGTTGTCAGTAACAACATATTAAAATTTTAAAAGTTTTGGTTGAACGGTTCATGAGTTAATGCACGGACAACATTTGATTGCCGCCCACCCGCCCGCCCGACCGTACATCCCCAATTCAATAACCGACATTTTTGTCACAAAAATCCGGTTAAAAATGTACAAACAATACAAAATAAAATTGTAACCACATTAAACACACAAAAGATACAAGTAGTTCTAATGAGTCTCTAGTGGTGGTAATTTATATAGCAGTCTTCCCTTCCTAAATGACCCATTGATTAGAGGTCAGTCGTACACAAGAATGCTTGACATACAAATTACAATACATTATACAATTTATCTATTGACCTTCATCGTCATATGATATTTACTCATAAGAGACGTGATAAAATTAGAGCTCTTCCTGCTGAACTTATTCTGCTCACACTATTTTCATGAAATTGCAACACCACAGAGTGTACCTTGTAGAGATTTCAAAATAACACATTAAATTAAATTATTGATATTAAGCTGACAATTATGTTGTTGGGTTACTGTTTCATTTGTATATTGAAAATATATCTTTTTATCTTTAAAAATTTTCCTTATAGTCAATGCAAGTATTATCTGAAGAACACTATTCTAGCAACATATGATTTCACCTACTTTGACTGATTTAAAGATTTCTTTACTGGTTAAGTCATGCAATGTCTTAAAGAAACAAAACCCTCTGGTTTATGAGAGGTTAAATTGTAATCACAATAAACACACAAAAGATACATGTATTTCTAATGAGTCTCTAGTAGTGGTAGTTTATATAGCAGTCTTCCCTTCCTAAATGACCCATTGATAAGAGGTCAGTCGTACACAAGAATGCTTGACATACAATGCATTATACAATTTATCTTTATACCATAACAAATTGCTGGACATGTGAAATTTTTTCATGAGGTATTATAAAATATGTACCTGTTGTATTATTTTCAGAGGCAAGTCCAGTTCCTGGTTCAATCTGTGGAAGTTCAGCTTTTGGTTTGGGTTTAGCTGTAACATTTTGCACCGGTTGGTTCACACTTCTAGACAAGGTTTCCAATGGTTTAAGAGCCGAGTTGATTGTATTAGCCATATACGGACTAGAAAGATCCAAACTATGAGGTATCCTGGCTAAATCTGCTACAATGCCCTTCTTCAACAGACTCTTAACAATGTTATTAATTAATGTCTGCTGTCCTTTGAAAACTTGATTAGGGATCTGACCGGGACTAGGACACGATTCAATAATCACACTGATTAAACTAGTCAATGATTGAATCTTTGTGTGTTTTTCTGAGCTTTCAGGCAAGCCCAAAGCTCTCTGAATGGACGCTTTCAGTTCACTTACAAGAGTTAATTGAGCATCTGGACTGTGATTACAAGCAGCTATGCTAGCTAAGAAAATCCTAGAATAAGCAGGACAGTCTTTGTCTCCACTTTTTTGACACTGTGGTAATAAATTGTCCAGAACATACGCTAACACAGTGCAATCCTAAAAAAAAGTAAGCATGTATTAATAAACAAATACAAGAATGCTTATGTAAGGCAAACAATAAAATATTCTTATCTTCAGTTATTCAAGGAACTATAAAGGTCATCATGGTTTTGTAATTACCTTAGAGAGTTGACGTTCAACTTTTCCCTATTCAAATTCTTGTTTTACTTTATTTCTTGACTTCCCTTTATGGTGACTTGAGTAACACCGGTATCACTCAGGATTACAATTCTACCTTGACAGGTAAGTTTGTATTTAGCCTATAAAATACTTATTTAGCCTTGAGAATTGAATGGTCAGTTTCCCATTCATACAATAGAGGTTGATAAATTTGGCTTCATGCCATTTACCTTGTCCAAAATTAAGGTCACTTTATTGTTATTGTGACATTGTTAAAGTACAAAAGAACCCTATATTCTGACCAATACTTAAAACTTTGTGCATCTTGATTTAATTGCTAAAAATCTGTTAAAGTTGAATTTTAGGGGTTATTTTAGGCCTTTTAATTGCATATTTCTTTACATGGTAGGTTTTTTTTTTTTTTTTTTCAGATATAAAAAAACACTATCTGCTTGACTATTATACAAATAGACTATGCTTGCAGGTTATCTATTACACTCTCTTGTTTTTTGTTTACACCAAATCTGACAGATTATTATTAAGTTGCAAAATATTTTAAATGAGAGCTGAAATTTTTTCTATCTTTAAATGTGCATTGAATAATGTTGAAGGTTAAAATAATCATAATGTGAACAAGAATGAAGAAAACATCTTGGTCCCAAAAACCATCATCAACCAGGATATAAAATTCCAAATTTTAATTTATTATACTAATATCAGTTGAAATCTCAAGCCACTGCTTTGCATGTTAACAATGTAGGTCATGTCCCAACAGAAAATCAATAAATATGACAGTACAATGTACTCTTAGCACAAACACATAAGGTCACTGTGATATAGACATCTAGGGCAAGAAACAGTCAGTTATACCAAACCAGTTTGACTAGATGTGTCCTATATTTTGACAATGTAAATGATACAAGGACCTGCGTGGGTTTTTTTTATATCTGTATTCTTTAAATTTTTAGGGCATTTTTCTTTTAATAGCCTTAAAAATAACTCTCATTCTGTAAAGCAAATTCTCATGAAAATGATTTTACTATATAGTCTTTCTGTTACAAGATTATTTATCAATTATGTACATTGATCATTATATTATCAGTATTGCATTACAGTTACCTAAGTTATCTTTTTATTTTGCACATTTATTCTTTATACTTTTGCACCGCATTATTATCTTTTTCTTTATTTTGTTGTTCATTTTCTCTATTCTCTATTTTTTGTTGCTATTACATTATTCTCTATTTTGTAAACCCCATTCTGACCCTTATAGGTAAACTTCTATTGTATGAATGGGATAAACTGACCTTTCAATTCTCAAGGCTCAATAAGTATTTTATAGGCTAAATACAAACTTACCTGTCAAGGTAGAATTGTAATCTGAGTGATACCGGTGTTACTCAAGTCACCATAGACTGCATTCATTGTAGTATCATAGCAGCTAAGTATTCAATCTAATAATATTTGTTGTTTATGTTGCTATATTCTTTTATTTTTTCTCATTTCATCGGAGTATATTCATCTTTTTTATAGCGTCAGAAAAATACCATTTTGAACATTCGATCTTTTAATTTTCATGGAGGTTGGTATTTTTTGTAAAGTAACAAATAATATGATTTGTATCTTTATTCCTATTTATACTTTGTTCTTGAATTAATAATAACTATATACGTTACCTCTACTACTAATTCTGACTGTCCACTATGGTATGTGTAGTTTGTAATTAGCCTTGTACAACTAGAATAAGATTTAATCATTTCAGATAACAATCGTAATACTGCAGATTTTGGCATCAATGGATTCTGGTTCTTTAGGTCTTCTTTTATTTCTTTCTGGTCTTTGGATGTGCCTGCTTCTGAATTATTGACATCAATTTGACTCTGAAATATAAATTTATATTTGTATGATTGACGACAAACTTAACTCTAATGAATGTTGACTTCCCACAGTAGAATTGAATTTGTAGTGTTGATCAACTACTTCATTAAATAATTTTACTGCTAAATTTCAGCAAATACTGAAATAAGATGCAAAATTAATTCAAAGGAGACATCTACTGCCAGTGACCTAGATTTTTAGAAAATTTAGGTCACCGTACAGCCTTTACAAATGAGCAAAACCCATATCTAACAGTAAGTTCTGTTATTTCCTTACATGAAAAAATATGTAAAATAATTAAACCAGAAAAAAACAATAGCTGAAAAAAAGGACAAACAAATTGACAATTCGGTGTGAAATGTTCCATTTTGTTTCGAAAATATACTTCTTTTGGTGTATCACACTCGAATAAAAATTGTCAACATGCATAATTCAGTCATATGCTTGTCATTATAAAATTCATCATTGACATATTCAATTAGAAAAAGATGCAATAACCTGCTTTACTGTGATTAAAGTATGATAACATGTTTTTTTTTGTTTTTTTCAATCTCAAAAAAACTCTTTTAACAAACTAAGGATTTTCTTATCCCAGGCATAGATTACCTTAGCCGTATTTGGCACAACTTTTTGGAATTTTGGATCCTCAATGCTCTTCAACTTTGTACTTGTTTGGCTTTATAAATATTTTGATATGAGCGTCACTGATGAGTCTTATGTAGACGAAACGCGCGTCTGGCGTACTAAATTACAATCCTGGTACCTTTGATAACTATTAACACCTGTTTGTTTAACAGTATTTCATATCATGCATGTACTTTTTACCATGTTAATTAATCCTTTACCAAAATCACTGAGACATGTCTCATCTAAAACCTAATCATAAACTTCAACAATGGTTGACACTATCGACACCAAAAATAGCATGCCTAAGTCTCCATTTAAGGGAGTTCAAAATTGTAACAAAAAAAAAAACTGGCCCTTGGTTATAACACTTATTTCTGTACTCAAGAGTATAATTTTGTGTTTGAAACACCAAATCCAGTATTTTGGTTGGTTAATATCTGATTTTGAATATGATGATCCTGGTCAAAATTTGTATGTCCACAAGGCCAGAAGTATAATATTTTCTTTCTCTAACATAATTTCCAATCCCAATACAAACATGACAACAGAAACAAGTTTCCTACTTACAGATGTTTCATCCTCTGTGACCATGTCTATTGCACTGTTCTGTCTGGCTATTGTTCTTTCTGCTTCAGCTACTGCCTCTGCCAAAGTTTTTGGTTCTTGTACTTTATTTTCTAGAAATATACAGACAGTTTCTTTTTATTATATATCTGACAATTGTGATCAATTACAAATTCTAATGTTAGGAGAAAAAAAAAACTATGTCAATTTACAGCTAATTTCCTAATGCATGTAAAACAATACTTTAATAAGCTTGATTTCTTTGTTTGTATATATTGTACAATTTTAATAAGGATAACGTCCACTTAAATCTAAATATAATATATGCAAGTTAAAATATGCCCATGTATTGTTTGAAGATGTCAATGTTAATTACAAAGCTTGAATTAACCTTTATATAAACAGACCAAGCAAGCCTACCGATGTTTTACTCTACAAGCATAAGGAATTAGCTGTAACTTTCTGCTGATATTTAAAATACTATGTCCACTAGTGTAGAAACAGACCATCTGTTAATTTAATGTCAATATTTACCAGATCACAAGAGGCTCAAGTCAAGATCAAGAAATATCACATGTGCATGCTACACCCTTGAGCTTGAACTTGTACAATGCACCATTATATGTTCTGATATAACATTTTTTCCAAGCATCAAACTCATTCCCAATACATTCATTATCATTTCTTCATTGGTTAATTCTCAACAATTTTAATATGCAATTTTTTTGAACTTACAATAATGAATAACAAGAGATTACATTGCAGCAATAAAATATGTTGAGCAAGAACATATGTCTATTGTTTACTGTATCTAGAGTGATTTGTACATACCTTCCTCTGCATAGTGACACTTGCATATAAGAGCATTTAAGAGATCAAAAAGAACTTCTTTCAATGGAGATTCTACTGTATAATTGATGGTATGTTTACTGGCTATACACTTCAGAAGTTGAGGACTATTAGGACCATAAAACCTCATCTCGTCTTCATCTACAAAATATATATTTTACTTTAAGTAAACAATATAAATGTTAAAAAAAAAAAAGCCTGTCAAAAAACAAAATCAGTCTAATCAGGGCTGTTTAACTAGAGGGTCCAAGGACCCTGTGTCGCTCACCTGATATTTTTATTTACAATTGTTGCATGATAAATGCAACTGTTGTACTGTTGTTTAGTTTCAGAGATATAATACTAAAGAGTGCATTTGAAACCTATGTTTTATTTCAGCCATGTGGGCAGGCAGGGTCATCATACACAGTGGTCCCTGGATATCCTAGTGGTGATTTAAACCAAGTTTGTTTAAATCCGACAGTTGTTCAGGGGAGAATTTTTGTAAAATTTATCTAACAAGAAATGCAAAGTAATGAGAAAGTTGTGAAGTAGTTTTGTTGTTGCGCAACCCCCCCCCGCCTTTGCCAAAAAAAAAAAAAAAGGTAATAAAAAATTATCATATATGGGCAATCTATCCTATAAATGATTTCTGCAAAATTCAGTTGATTGTGCAACGGTTGTATAGCCAGCTGAGGTCGTTAAAAACTCTCTTTCTTTTGTTGTTGCAGATAGACCTTGACCTGATAAACAATTTTACCACATGTCAGATTTGCTCTAAATGCTTTGGTTTTTGAGTGATAAGCCAAAACTGCATTTTACCCCTATGTTCTATTTTTAGCCATGGCGGCCATCTTGGTTGGTTGGCCGGGTCACCGGACACAATTTTTAAACTAGATACCCTAATAATGATTTTGGCCATGTTTGGTTAAATCTGGTCCAGTAGTTTCAGAGGAGAAGATTTTTGTAAAAGATAACTAAGATCTACGAAAAATGGTTAAAAATTGACTATAAAGGGCAATAACTCCTAAAGGGGTCAACAGACCATTTTGGTCATGTTGACTTATTTGTAAATCTTACTTTGCTGAACATTATTGCTGTTTACAGTTTATCTCTAATTATAATAATATTCAAGATAATAACCAAAAACAGCAAAATTTCCTTAAAATTACCAATTCAGGGGCAGCAACCTATCAACGAGTTGTCCGATACATCTCAAAATTTCAGGGCAGATAGATCTTGACCTGATACACAATTTTACTACATGTCAGATTTGCTCTATATGCTTCGGTTTTTGAGTGATAAGCCAAAAACTGCATTTTACCCCTATGTTCTATTTTTAGCCATGGCGGCCATCTTGGTTGGTTGGCCGGTGTCATATGGTATTTTGAACCCCCTAAAAAGTGAACCCGGGGTCAAAATACCATGCGGTAAAATGACCCCGGGGTCATTATACCGCATGGTATTTTGACCCCGGGGTCATTTTTCACATATGGTATTTTGAACCCCCCTGCGGTATATTGAACCCCCCTGGTTTTGATAAATATTTTGATAAAAGTATTGCAGATAATCTTATTTACAATTTATTGGCTATCATTTTTTTTAATTTGTGCTTTTAAGTAGGGGGTTCAATATACCGCAGGGGGGTCAAAATACCATGGCTAAGTAAAATTTTTAAAATATCTTTTCCAGTATATTAAATACATACAAACTACTTATTGGAGTATTATAACTATATTAAGGAGTTAGAATAGCTTGAATTTTTGATATTCAAGGTCTATAGTATGGGGTTCAATATACCACAGGGGGGTCAAAATACCATGGCTAAGTAAAATTTTCAAAATACCTTTTCCAGTATATTAAATACATACAAACTACTTATTGGAGTATTATAACTATGTTGAGGAGTAAGAATAGCTTGAATTTTTGAAATTCAAGGACTATAGTAGGGGGTTCAATATACCGCAGGGGGGTCAAAATACCATGGCTAAGTAAAATTTTCAAAATATCTTTTCCAGTATATTAAATACATACAAACTACTCATTGGAGTATTATAACTATGTTGAGGAGTAAGAATAGCTTGAATTTTTGAAATTCAAGGTCTATAGTAGGGGGTTCAATATACCGCAGGGGGGTCAAAATACCATGGCTAAGTAAAATTTTCAAAATATCGTTTCCAGTATATTAAATACATACAAACTACTCATTGGAGTATTATAACTATGTTAAGGAGTTAGAATAGCTTCAATTTTTGAAATTCAAGGTCTATAGTAGGGGGTTCAATATACCGCAGGGGGTCAAAATACCATGGCTAAGTAAAATTTTCAAAATACCTTTTCCAGTATATTAAATACATACAAACTACTTATTGGAGTATTATAACTATGTTGAGGAGTAAGAATAGCTTGAATTTTTGAAATTCAAGGTCTATAGTAGGGGGTTCAATATACCGCAGGGGGGTCAAAATACCATGGCTAAGTAAAATTTTCAAAATACCTTTTCCAGTATATTAAATACATACAAACTACTTATTGGAGTATTATAACTATGTTAAGGAGTTAGAATAGCTTCAATTTTTGAAATTCAAGGTCTATAGTAGGGGGTTCAATATACCGCAGGGGGGTCAAAATACCATGGCTAAGTAAAATTTTCAAAATACCTTTTCCAGTATATTAAATACATACAAACTACTTATTGGAGTATTATAACTATGTTAAGGAGTTAGAATAGCTTGAATTTTTGAAATTCAAGGTCTATAGTAGGGGGTTCAATATACTGCAGGGGGGTCAAAATACCATGGCTAAGTAAAATTTTCAAAATACCTTTTCCAGTATATTAAATACATACAAACTACTTATTGGAGTATTATAACTATGTAAAGGAGTTAGAATAGCTTGAACTTTTGAAATTCAAGGTCTATAGTAGGGGGTTCAATATACCGCAGGGGGGTCAAAATACCATGGCTAAGTAAAATTTTCAAAATATCTTTTCCAGTATATTAAATACATACAAACTACTCATTGGAGTATTATAACTATGTTGAGGAGTAAGAATAGCTTGAATTTTTGAAATTCAAGGTCTATAGTAGGGGGTTCAATATACTGCAGGGGGGTCAAAATACCATGGCTAAGTAAAATTTTCAAAATATCTTTTCCAGTATATTAAATACATACAAACTACTCATTGGAGTATTATAACTATGTTAAGGAGTTAGAATAGCTTCAATTTTTGAAATTCAAGGTCTATAGTAGGGGGTTCAATATACCGCAGGGGGGTCAAAATACCATGGCTAAGTAAAATTTTCAAAATATCTTTTCCAGTATATAAGATACATACAAACTACTTATTGGAGTATTATAACTATGTTAAGGAGTTAGAATAGCTTGAACTTTTGAAATTCAAGGTCTATAGGGGGGTTCATTATACCGCAAGGGGGTCAAAATACCATGGCTTAGTAAAATTTTCAAAATATCTTTTCCAGTATATTAAATACATACCAACTACTTATTGGAGTATTATTACTATGTTATTAAAGGAGTTAGAATAGCTTGAACTTTTGAAATTCAAGGTCGATAGTAGGGGGTTCAATATACTGCAGGGGGGTTTAAAATACCATGGCTAAGTAAAATTTTCTAAATATCTTTTCCAGTTTATTAAATACATACAAACTACTTATTGGAGTATTATAACTATGTTGAGGAGTAAGAATAGCTTGCATTTTTGAAATTCAAGGTCTATAGTAGGGGGTTCAATATACCGCAGGGGGGTCAAAATACCATGGCTAAGTAAAATTTTCAAAATATCTTTTCCAGTATATTAAATACATACAAACTACTTATTGGAGTATTATAACTATGTTGAAACTATGTTGAGGAGTAAGAATAGCTTGAATTTTTGAAATTCAAGGTCTATAGTAGGGGGTTCAATATACCGCAGGGGGGTCAAAATACCATGGCTAAGTAAAATTTTCAAAATATCGTTTCCAGTATATTAAATACATACAAACTACTCATTGGAGTATTATAACTATGTTAAGGAGTTAGAATAGCTTCAATTTTTGAAATTCAAGGTCTATAGTAGGGGGTTCAATATACCGCAGGGGGGTCAAAATACCATGGCTAAGTAAAATTTTCAAAATACCTTTTCCAGTATATTAAATACATACAAACTACTTATTGGAGTATTATAACTATGTTGAGGAGTAAGAATAGCTTGAATTTTTGAAATTCAAGGTCTATAGTAGGGGGTTCAATATACCGCAGGGGGGTCAAAATACCATGGCTAAGTAAAATTTTCAAAATACCTTTTCCAGTATATTAAATACATACAAACTACTTATTGGAGTATTATAACTATGTTAAGGAGTTATAATAGCTTCAATTTTTGAAATTCAAGGTCTATAGTAGGGGGTTCAATATACCGCAGGGGGGTCAAAATACCATGGCTAAGTAAAATTTTCAAAATACCTTTTCCAGTATATTAAATACATACAAACTACTTATTGGAGTATTATAACTATGTTAAGGAGTTAGAATAGCTTGAATTTTTGAAATTCAAGGTCTATAGTAGGGGGTTCAATATACCGCAGGGGGGTCAAAATACCATGGCTAAGTAAAATTTTCAAAATACCTTTTCCAGTATATTAAATACATACAAACTACTAATTGGAGTATTATAACTATGTTAAGGAGTTAGAATGGCTTCAATTTTTGAAATTCAAGGTCTATAGTAGGGGGTTCAATATACCGCAGGGGGGTCAAAATACCATGGCTAAGTAAAATTTTCAAAATACCCTTTCCAGTATATTAAATACATACAAACTACTTATTGGAGTATTATAACTATGTTAAGGAGTTAGAATAGCTTGAACTTTTGAAATTCAAGGTCTATAGTAGGGGGTTCAATATACCGCAGGGGGGTCAAAATACCATGGCTAAGTAAAATTTTCAAAATATCTTTTCCAGTATATTAAATACATACAAACTACTCATTGGAGTATTATAACTATGTTGAGGAGTAAGAATAGCTTGAATTTTTGAAATTCAAGGTCTATAGTAGGGGGGTTCAATATACCGCAGGGGGGTCAAAATACCATGGCTAAGTAAAATTTTCAAAATATCTTTTCCAGTATATTAAATACATACAAACTACTCATTGGAGTATTATAACTATGTTAAGGAGTTAGAATAGCTTCAATTTTTGAAATTCAAGGTCTATAGTAGGGGGTTCAATATACCACAGGGGGGTCAAAATACCATGGCTAAGTAAAATTTTCAAAATATCTTTTCCAGTATATAAGATACATACAAACTACTTATGGAGTATTATAACTATGTTAAGGAGTTAGAATAGCTTGAACTTTTGAAATTCAAGGTCTATAGGGGGGGTTCATTATACCGCAAGGGGGTCAAAATACCATGGCTTAGTAAAATTTTCAAAATATCTTTTCCAGTATATTAAATACATACCAACTACTTATTGGAGTATTATTACTATGTTATTAAAGGAGTTAGAATAGCTTGAACTTTTGAAATTCAAGGTCGATAGTAGGGGGTTCAATATACTGCAGGGGGGTTAAAATACCATGGCTAAGTAAAATTTTCTAAATATCTTTTCCAGTTTATTAAATACATACAAACTACTTATTGGAGTATTATAACTATGTTGAGGAGTAAGAATAGCTTGCATTTTTGAAATTCAAGGTCTATAGTAGGGGGTTCAATATACCGCAGGGGGGTCAAAATACCATGGCTAAGTAAAATTTTCAAAATATCTTTTCCAGTATATTAAATACATACAAACTACTTATTGGAGTATTATAACTATGTTCAAACTATGTTGAGGAGTAAGAATAGCTTGAATTTTTGAAATTCAAGGTCTATAGTAGGGGGTTCAATATACCGCAGGGGGGGTCAAAATACCATGGCTAAGTAAAATTTTCAAAATACCTTTTCCAGTATATTAAATACATACAAACTACTTATTGGAGTATTATAACTATGTTGAGGAGTAAGAATAGCTTGAATTTTTGAAATTCAAGGTCTATAGTAGGGGGTTCATTATACCGCAGGGGGTCAAAATACCATGGCTAAGTAAAATTTTCAAAATACCTTTTCCAGTATATTAAATACATACAAACTACTTATTGGAGTATTATAACTATGTTGAGGAGTAAGAATAGCTTGAATTTTTGAAATTCAAGGTCTATAGTAGGGGGTTCAATATACCGCAGGGGGGTCAAAATACATGTACCATGGCTAAGTAAAATTTTCAAAATATCTTTTCCAGTTTATTAAATACATACAAACTACTTATTGGAGTATTATAAATATGTTAAGGAGTTATAATAGCTTGAATTTTTGAATTTCAAGGTCTATAGTAGGCGGTTCAATATACCGCAGGAGGGGGGGGGGCAAAATACCATGGCTAAGTAAAATTTTCTAAATATCTTTTCCAGTTTATTAAATACATACAAACTACTTATTGGAGTATTATAAATATGTTAAGGAGTTAGAATAGCTTGAATTTTTGAATTTCAAGGTCTATAGTAAGGCTTTCAATATACCCCCTTCTATACCTTAAATTACAAAAATTCAAGCCTTCTTACTCCTTAATATAGTAATAAAGCTCCAATAAGTAGTTTGTATTTACTAAACATGCTGGAAAAGATATTTTGAAAAATTTACTTAGCCATGGTATTTTGACTCTCCTGCGGTATTACTGTAGACCTTTAATTCAAAAAATTCTGGCAATTCTAACTCTTTTATGTTGTATGAATACACCATGCATATATCAAACTTGCTGGAAAAGTTGTTTTGAAAATTTTACTTTACCATGGTATTTTGACCCCCCCTGTGGTATATTGAACCCCCTACTCTAGGCCTTTAATTTCAGAAATTCTGGCAATTCGAACTCTTTTATGTAGTTAGAATACAAATATACGTAGTTTGTATTTATTAAACTTGCTGGAAAAGATATTTTGAAAATTTTATTTTGCCATGGTAATTTGACCCCCCTGCGGTATATTGAACCCCCTTGTCTAGGCCTTTAATTTCAGAAATTCTGGCAATTCTAACTCTTTTATGTAGTTAGAATACACCAATAAGTAGTTTGTATGTATCAAACTTGCTGGAAAAGTTATTTTGAAAATTTTACTTTGCCATGGTATTTTGACCCCCCTGCGGTATATTGAACCCCCTTGTCTAGGCCTTTAATTTCAGAAATTCTGGCAATTCTAACTCTTTTATGTAGTTAGAATACACCATTAGTAGTTTGTATGTATTTAACTTGCTGAAAAGATATTTTGAAAATTTTACTTTGCCATGGTATTTTGACCCCCTTGCGGTATATTGAACCCCTACTCTAGACCTTTAATTTAAAGAAATCTGGCAAATCTAACTCTTTATGTATTTAGAATACACCAATAAGTAGTTTGTATGTATCAAACTTGCTGGAAAAGTTATTTTGAAAATTTTACTTTGCCATGGTATTTTGACCCCCCTGCGGTATATTGAACCCCTACTCCAGGCCTTTAATTTTAGAAATTCTGGCAATTCGAACTCTTTTATGTAGTTAGAATACACCAATAAGTAGTTTGTATGTATTTAACTTGCTGAAAAGATATTTTGAAAATTTTACTTTGCCATGGTATTTTGACCCCCTTGCGGTATATTGAACCCCCTTCTCTAGACCTTTAATTCATAAAAATTTGGCAATTTTAACTTTTTGGTGTAGTTGGAATACACCAATAAGTAGTTTGTATGTATTAAACTTGCTGGAAAAGATATTTTGAAAAATTTACTTTGCCATGGTATTTTGACTCTCCTGCGGTATATTGAGTCCCCTACTCTAGGCCTTTAATTTCAAAATTCTGGCAATTCTAAACTCTTTTATGTAGTAAGAATACACCAATCAGTGGTTTGTGTGTATTTAACTTGCTGGAAAAGATATTTTGAAAATTTTACTTTGCCATGGTATTTTGACCCCCCTGCGGTATATTGAACCCCTTCTCTAGACCTTTAATTTAAACAAATCGGGCAAATCTAACTCTTTTATGTATTTAGAATACACCAATAAGTAGTTTGTATGTACTAAACTTGCTGGAAAAGAAATTTTGAAAATTTTACTTTGCCATGGTATTTTGAACCCCTTGCGGTATATTGAACCCCTACTCTAGACCTTTAATTTAAAGAAATCTGGCAAACCTAACTCTTTTATGTATTTTGAATACACCAATAAGTAGTTTGTATGTACTAAACTTGCTGGAAAAGAAATTTTGAAAATTCTACTTTGCCATGGTATTTTGACCCCCCTGCGGTATATTGAACCCCTACTCTAGGCCTTTTATTTTAGAAATTCTGGCAATTCGAACTCTTTTATGTAGTTAGAATACACCAATAAGTAGTTTGTATGTATTTAACTTGCTGAAAAGATATTTTGAAAATTTTACTTTGCCATGGTATTTTGACCCCCTTGCGGTATATTGAACCCCCTTCTCTAGACCTTTAATTCATAAAAATTTGGCAATTCTAACTCTTTTATGTAGTTAGAATACACCAATAAGTAGTTTGTATGTATCAAACTTGCTGGAAAAGTTATTTTGAAAATTTTACTTTGCCATGGTATTTTGACCCCCCTGCGGTATATTGAACCCCCTTGTCTAGGCCTTTAATTTCAGAAATTCTGGCAATTCTAACTCTTTTATGTAGTTAGAATACACCATTAGTAGTTTGTATGTATTTAACTTGCTGAAAAGATATTTTGAAAATTTTACTTTGCCATGGTATTTTGACCCCCTTGCGGTATATTGAACCCCTACTCTAGACCTTTAATTTAAAGAAATCTGGCAAATCTAACTCTTTATGTATTTAGAATACACCAATAAGTAGTTTGTATGTATCAAACTTGCTGGAAAAGTTATTTTGAAAATTTTACTTTGCCATGGTATTTTGACCCCCCTGCGGTATATTGAACCCCTACTCCAGGCCTTTAATTTTAGAAATTCTGGCAATTCGAACTCTTTTATGTAGTTAGAATACACCAATAAGTAGTTTGTATGTATTTAACTTGCTGAAAAGATATTTTGAAAATTTTACTTTGCCATGGTATTTTGACCCCCTTGCAGTATATTGAACCCCTACTCTAGACCTTTAATTTAAAGAAATCTGGCAAATCTAACTCTTTTATGTATTTAGAATACACCAAGAAGTAGTTTGTATGTATCAAACTTGCTGGAAAAGTTATTTTGAAAATTTTACTTTGCCATGGTATTTTGACCCCCCTGCGGTATATTGAACCCCTACTCTAGGCCTTTAATTTTAGAAATTCTGGCAATTCGAACTCTTTTATGTAGTTAGAATACACCAATAAGTAGTTTGTATGTATTTAACTTGCTGAAAAGATATTTTGAAAATTTTACTTTGCCATGGTATTTTGACCCCCTTGCGGTATATTGAACCCCCTTCTCTAGACCTTTAATTCATAAAAATTTGGCAATTTTAACTCTTTGGTGTAGTTGGAATACACCAATAAGTAGTTTGTATGTATTAAACTTGCTGGAAAAGATATTTTGAAAAATTTACTTTGCCATGGTATTTTGACTCTCCTGCGGTATATTGAGTCCCCTACTCTAGGCCTTTAATTTCAAAATTCTGGCAATTCTAAACTCTTTTATGTAGTAAGAATACACCAATCAGTGGTTTGTGTGTATTTAACTTGCTGGAAAAGATATTTTGAAAATTTTACTTTGCCATGGTATTTTGACCCCCCTGCGGTATATTGAACCCCTTCTCTAGACCTTTAATTTAAACAAATCGGGCAAATCTAACTCTTTTATGTATTTAGAATACACCAATAAGTAGTTTGTATGTACTAAACTTGCTGGAAAAGAAATTTTGAAAATTTTACTTTGCCATGGTATTTTGAACCCCTTGCGGTATATTGAACCCCTACTCTAGACCTTTAATTTAAAGAAATCTGGCAAACCTAACTCTTTTATGTATTTAGAATACACCAATAAGTAGTTTGTATGTACTAAACTTG
The DNA here is from genome assembly GCF_963676685.1 of Mytilus edulis. NCBI lineage: Eukaryota > Metazoa > Mollusca > Bivalvia > Mytilida > Mytilidae > Mytilus > Mytilus edulis. The sequence goes on from NC_092344.1 coordinate 49,023,437, forward strand.
CTGGAAAAGAAATTTTGAAAATTCTACTTTGCCATGGTATTTTGACCCCCCTGCGGTATATTGAACCCCTACTCTAGGCCTTTTATTTTAGAAATTCTGGCAATTCGAACTCTTTTATGTAGTTAGAATACACCAATAAGTAGTTTGTATGTATTTAACTTGCTGAAAAGATATTTTGAAAATTTTACTTTGCCATGGTATTTTGACCCCCTTGCGGTATATTGAACCCCCTTCTCTAGACCTTTAATTCATAAAAATTTGGCAATTTTAACTCTTTGGTGTAGTTGGAATACACCAATAAGTAGTTTGTATGTATTAAACTTGCTGGAAAAGATATTTTGAAAATTTTACTTTGCCATGGTATTTTGACCCCCCTGCGCTATATTGAACCCCTACTCTAGGCCTTTTATTTTAGAAAATCTGGCAATTCTAAACTCTTTTATGTAGTAAGAATACACCAATCAGTGGTTTGTGTGTATTTAACTTGCTGGAAAAGATATTTTGAAAATTTTACTTTGCCATGGTATTTTGACCCCCCTGCGGTATATTGAACCCCTTCTCTAGACCTTTAATTTAAACAAATCGGGCAAATCTAACTCTTTTATGTATTTAGAATACACCAATAAGTAGTTTGTATGTACTAAACTTGCTGGAAAAGAAATTTTGAAAATTTTACTTTGCCATGGTATTTTGACCCCCTTGCGGTATATTGAACCCCTACTCTAGACCTTTAATTTAAAGAAATCTGGCAAATCTAACTCTTTTATGTATTTAGAATACACCAATAAGTAGTTTGTATGTACTAAACTTGCTGGAAAAGAAATTTTGAAAATTTTACTTTGCCATGGTATTTTGACCCCCCTGCGCTATATTGAACCCCTACTCTAGGCCTTTTATTTTAGAAATTCTGGCAATTTGAACTCTTTTATGTAGTAAGAAAACACCAATAAGTAGTTTGTATGTATTTAACTTGCTGGAAAAGTTATTTTGAAAATTTTACTTTGCCATGGTATTTTGACCCCCCTGGGCTATATTGAACTCCTACTCTAGGCCTTTTATTTAAGAAATTCTGGCAATTTGAACTCTTTTATGTAGTAAGAATACACCAATAAGTAGTTTGTATGTATTTAACTTGCTGGAAAAGTTATTTTGAAAATTTTACTTTGCCATGGTATTTTGACCCCCCTGCGGTATATTGAACCCCTACTCTAGGCCTTTAATTTTAGAAATTCTGGCAATTCCAACTGTTTTAAGAAGTTAGAATACAACAATAAGTAGTTTGTATTTATTAAACTTACTGGAAAAGATATTTTGAAAATTTTACTTTGCCATGGTATTTTGACCCCCCTGCGGTATATTGAACCCCTACTCTAGACCTTTAATTTAAACAAATCTGGCAAATCTAACTCTTCTATGTAGTAAGAATACACCAATAAGTAGTTTGTATGTATTTAACTTGCTGGAAAAGATATTTTGAAAATTTTACTTTGCCATGGTATTTTGACCCCCCTGCGGTATATTGAACCCCTACTCTAGGCCTTTGATTTTAGACATTCTGGCAATTCGAACTCTTTTATGTAGTTAGAATACACCAATAAGTAGTTTGTATGTATTTAACTTGCTGGAAAAGATATTTTAAAAATTTTACTTTGCCATGGTATTTTGACCCCCCTGCGGTAGATTGAACCCCCTTCTCTAGGCCTTTAATTTCAGAAATTCTGGCAATTTTAACTCTTTTATGAAGTAAGAATACAACAATAAGTAGTTTGTATTTATCAAACTTGCTGGAAAAGATATTTTGAAAATTTTACTTTGCCATGGTATTTTGACCCCGTTACGGTATATTGAACCCCTACTCTAGACCTTTAATTTCCAAAAATCTGGCAATTCTAACTCTTTTATGTAGTTACAATTCACCAATAAGTAGTTTGTATGTATTTAACTTGCTGGAAAAGATATTTTGAAAATTTTACTTTACCATGGTATTTTGACCCCCTCCCCCTTTTTTACCATGGAAAATCAAAACTACCCTTATATTTATATATACATATGTTCTAATTACAAATAATTAAATCATTCAAGCTACATATGGTCTAGTTATAATGTGTCAATAAGTATTTTGAATGACATTTTGTTGGTAAAGACTTCAGAGCACTTATACCAAGCAAAGATATTTCTTTTAATTAAGCATGGAAAATGTACCTCCCCTTCTTGTATGAATGATTTTTTAATCTATGATAAGCTTTAGAATAATGTAAAATGTTCTAATAATCATCTAGGATGAAAAAAACAGGGGGGTTCAATTTACCATGGGGGTTCAATTTTCCATACAGGGGGGGTTCAATTTACCATGGGGGGGTTCAATTTACCATAGCGGTATTTTGACCCCGGGGTCAATTTACCATGGGGTTCAAAATACCATATGACACCGGGTCACCGGACACAATTTTTAAACTAGATACCCGAATGATGATTGTGGCCAAGTTTGGTTTAATTTGCCCCAGTAGTTTCAGAGAAGAAGATTTTTGTAAAAGATAATTAAGATTTACGAAAAATGGTTAAAAATTGACTATAAAGGGCAATAACTTCTAAAGGGGTCAACAGACCATTTTGGTCATGTTGACTTATTTGTAGATCTTACTTTGCTGAACATTTTTGCTGTTTACAGTTTATCTATATCTATAATAATATTCAAGATAATAACCAAAAACAGCAAAATTTTCTCAAAATTACCAATTCAGGGGCAGCAACCTATAAACGGGTTGTTCGATTCATCTGAAAATTTCAGGGCAGATAGATCTTGACCTGATAAACAATTTTACCCCATGTCAGATTTGCTCTAAATGCTTTGGTTTTTGAGTTATAAGCCAAAAACTGCATTTTACCCCTATGTTCTATTTTTAGTCATGGCGGCCATCTTGGTTGGTTGGCCGTGTCACCGGACACAATTTTTAAACTAGATACCCTAATAATGATTTTGGCCATGTTTGGTTAAATTTGGCCCAGCAGTTTCAGAGGAGAAGATTTTTGTAAAAGTTAACGACGACGGACGCAGGACGACGGACGACGACGACGGACGACGACGGACGCCGGACGCCAAGTGATGAGAAAAGCTCACTTGGCCCTTCGGGCCAGGTGAGCTAAAAATGAATCAGGAAGAGGGACAGGAGGCACTCAAATTAAATAAATATTTATGGTTGTTGCATTTACCTTAAAATTACAAGTAAAATGAGCATTTTTATTTTATGAGTAGTCATGGTCTTATAAAAGTACCTCCTATGCATTTATGTATTGGAACAGCCCTTACTTAAAAAAAACATGTCACATTTAAGAATTATATCCTGCATTCAACCAACTATTGTAGAAATAACATGTATACAAATAAATTTTGGCTTTATTTGTACAAATAATGTCTTCTGTTACTCTGTTTCCATAATATAAATGGGCAAACAGTTATGTGAATATTTCTTTTTGGACAACTGTTCATTTTTGGGTTCTCTTCCTGGTCAGCATTTAAAATATTCTGTTTACTAAAATAACAAGATTGTGTTATTAAAATGAGGTGCAAGCTGTTAATCTGTATATCAGGAAATTTTGTGCATGTCAAATTTTCAATATCAATTTCAGGGGCCATATAGTGGCTCTTACTATACCTCCCCCTGTTTTTACATCTTGAATGTTTACAAACCTCGTTTAGCAGGTGGTGGTAAGGCTACCCGCAAGATAGATTTGACTACTTCTGTGAACAATTCAGGATGTCGACAGGCTGCTGGACCCAGGACTCTCAGGACATAATGTAATTCTTTGGAACCCATACTGCCCTGTGATACACCACTTGTACTGGAACCAGAGCCAGAAGTTACTTTCTTCACAACCTAAAATGAACAATTTCATAACTACAGTTGTGAAATTTATCAAAATTTTATTTCAGAGACAGTTTGTTCCATCTGAAATAATTCTGTTTAGCTACAAATACCAGGGTAGAATTTACAACAAACTTCTACCCAACGATGCCAATCACTACATTAATATAGCATTGTAAACAATCACATATGTCACATGACAAGACACAGATGAAGATACACAATGCATGGATGTTAAGTAAACCCATCAAATCTTAAATAACAAACTTAAATAGTAAAATATCAAAGCTTTTATGTCAGTCCAAACCATAATCAATGTAATTTGAAAAGCAATTTTAAGAGGATATTCTGGACATAAGCATGATCCACTATGTACCAGTTATTCATAAACAAATGTAACTCTCCCGAAGAAGATGATGTGTCACCTGCCATATCAAATAAACTAAGTTCATGCTTTTGTATAGGAAAAATCACTGACCTAAAGTTAAGAAAGTAGGTGCGTGAAAAAAGTTCAATTGTATTGATGTCTATCAAGCTGTTTTCAAGAAGTTGCAGATTAACAAAATGTGCATAAAACAAAGGAGACCACAAAAGTGATCCTTATTTGCTACTAGTGAAAACTTGATGCTTTCATCAGACAACCTAAAAAAATTTAACGATTCTTGTTCTATTTCATTTCATACTTTCTTATCTTTATTTTCCCAAGTGTTATACATGTTGAATGTTGGTAGTTTCATTATCCTAAAACAAAATCTTACTTGAAAATATAAAACTATAAAAAGTATTCACTTTCAACCATCTTCTAAGAAACTAATCCATAACAAATTATCTACAAAAACTTTGGACATACCTTCTCCATACAATATCTCAATGAATCTTTTTCTTCCATTACATGTCTGAATATTAACGTCACTAATGAAATAAATCCTTGGAAAGATGAGGATTGAGTAAGAGCAAGTAAAAGTCTGGGTCCACCTAAATCGGCAAACAATACGGCATATTTATGTTCTCTCGTCAGACGTAACACTAACCGAAGGGATGCATGTAAAGTATCTGCTTCTACAGGTATACCCACTAACACTACAACAGACCTGCAAAAAAAACCAAAAATATTATATAGATATCTTTACAACCTAAAATGAACAATTTCATAACTACTTGTGTCTATCAGAACTGTTCTGTGTTGAATTTATTAAATGTTTTTTTTTTTCAATCTGAGACAAGTTTTGTCTAGCTACAATACCAGGATAGAAATTACAACAAATTTCAACCCAACGATGCCAATCACTACATTAATATAGCATTGTAAACAATCACATATGTCACATTATAGACACAGATGAAGATACACAATGCATGAATGATAAGTATAACCCCATCAAAAACTTATATGATAAACTAAAATATCCCTCTATCCATTATATTACTCTTGAAATCAATATCTTCTATGTCTAGCTACAAATACCAGGATTGAAATTACCACAAACTTCTACCCAACGATGCCAATCACTACATTAATATAGCATTGTAAACAATCACATATGTCACATGACAAGACACAGATGAAGATACACAATACAATAAAAAGATATCATCATAATATTACAGCTTTTACATTAATGCTAGCAAGACAAATCTTTGTTTGGCTTGCTTGCTTTGTTTGTATCAATGTTTGCTCAAGCATGGTAATTAAGATAGGCGGGGCTTCAGCTTGTATACATCATACTTAAATTTTATTGGACGTTATGTTGGATGTTAAGGACACTAAATTTTAAAACATCACATGATACATATTCTCACATGTTTCCTTACCTGTAAATATACAATACAGACAGGATTCTACTTCGTCTAAATTATCTTCCTATTACACCAGTTCATTTTCACAATCGTAGAAACGGAAGACAACTTTTTTTTTCAGAGATCCAACTTAAAGACTGTCGTCAAGCACTTTTAGTAAAATAGCTATTCGAACACACCTACTCTGATTTTGTGATCCATTGGATTGGTATTTCACTTGACCCTATATTTCATCTTTTAGTACTGTGATTTTTTTTTATGTTATAAAGTCAACCTGTAGCTTTGCTATATAAAATGATAGCGAGATGATGCATCAAATACTCTTGTTTTGTACATTTTCAAGACAAAATATTCATCTCAAACACACCCTAACATAAAAAAGGTGCACTCGATTTTCTCTTTTCGATACAATTGTTTCCCATTTTAAAATATTTTCTTGAGTTGCATAATCGAAGGACAGACATGGAAATAACTGACTGAACTAATAGATTGATATTTTATAAAAACAGTCAATTAATGTTGAAGGCCAGTTTCTCAGCCTCATACAAGAAAAAAGTTTATATTTTTCTTTCATTGACAAACTATTGTATTTTTACAGGTGAGAATATTTGTCATGTGATGTTTTAAAATTAAGTGTCCTTAACCTCAGACGTCCGATACAATCTAAGTATGATGTATACAAGCTGAAGCCCCGCCTATCTTAATTATCATGCTTGAGCAAACACTGATACAAACAAAGCAAGCAAGCCAAACAAAGATTTGTCTTGCTAGCATTAATGTAAAAGCTGTAAAATTCTCTTCAACTTTGTGAAAGCTGGCTATATATTTTTTTATTTTTTATTTTATTCTTTTTTCTGTTTTGACCTCTTCAATCATTATAAACCAATCTTCTATGCCTAGCTACAAATACCAGGATAGAAATTACACCAAATTTATACCCAACGATGCCAATCACTTAATTAATATAGCATTGTAAACAATCACATATGTCACATTATAGACACGAATGAAGATACACAATGCATGAATGTAAAGTACAGTTTGGGTCCACCTAATTCAGCAAACAATACAGAATACCTTCTTTTTTCTAGCTGCAATGTTAAAAAAAAAACAAAAAAAACCTATCAACAGCTCGTCTCTATATAATTATTCACGACATACCTAGCAGACTACTGTAAAGATCAATACTCAGACCCAATATATTCAATAAATCTGACATAAGTACAAGAATTATACCACTATAATTCATCTAGTTTGAAAATTTAAAAACTGGAAGTTTACAAACTATTATCCAATACAAAATTTTAATCAGGGGGCAGATCTAATATTAGGCAATTCATACTTTTTAAACAACCTTTTTGTCTAGCAGTCCTGAATTTTAACTGAACTAGATATCATTGAGATGGGAGCCATCTCTGTGGGCCCCGCTGTGAATAATGTGCATTAAAAAATTATATCTTTACCATAGGACATGGGTTTGTCAACTGAAATCAAAGTTTTTGACCTTGACCTTTGACCTATGAAGTTGTAAATAAATTATGACACACCCTTTGGTGTTGGTTTATAAACATGTCAAGTATAAACTTTGAAATGATAAAGGTTCTCAAGATATAGAGCGGACACGATCTTTACCATAGGACATGGGGTTGTCAACTGAAACCAAAGTTTTTGACCTTGACCTTTGAACTAGGAAGTTGCACATAAATTATGACACACCCTTTGGTGTTGGTTTATATACATGTCAAGTATAAACTTTGAAATGATAACGGTTCTCAAGATATAGAGCGGACACAATCTTTACCATAGGACATGGGGTTGTCAACTGAAACCAAAGTTTTTGACCTTGAACTATGCCCTAGGCAGTCGTTCATAAATTATGACACACCCTCTGGTGTTGGTTCATATACATGTCAAGTATAAACTTTGAAATCATAACGGTTCTCAAGATATAGAGCGGACACGATCTTCACCACAGGACACAGGGTTGTCAACTGAAACCAAAGTTTTTTGACCTTGACCTTTGACCTAGGAAGTTGTACATACATCATGACACGCCCTCTGGTGGTGGTTAATAAACATGTAAAGTATAAAGTATGAAATCATAATGGTTCTCTAGATATGGAGCGGACACAAAGTGTTACGGACGGACGGACAGACGGACGGACGGACGGACGGACAGACTGATCATTATAGGGGACCGCCTTTGGCGGGACCCTAACAAACCCATTTTAGGTGATGGTGAATAACAATCAAAGAAAATAAGTCCAAAATTTCTTATGGATAATAAGATTTTAAGTGGGGCAGGGCAATATTATATTTTTCAAAACCTATATGGGAAATCTGATATTTTTCCTAATTTTAATGTCAAAAATTATCAATGTTCCCAACAATGGTTTCAGAATAATAAATTCAACAAGCAAGATTCAGTCATATGCTTGTCATTATAAAATTCATCACCTATGCATCATTTAACGCAGAACAACACAATAATTATCCAATCTTCAAATCAATAAATAAATTGCCTTTAAATAATATAGCTGTATAACAATATCAAGTATTTTGAGCTCTCTCCTAATTCCTTGTCCAATAAATTTATTTTTTTACAGCTTTTACATTAATGCTAGCAAGACAAATCTTTGTTTGCCTTGCTTGCTTTGTTTGTATCAATGTTTGCTCAAGCATGGCAATTAAGATAGGCGGGGCTTCAGCTTGTATAAATCATACTTAAATTTTATTGGACGTTATGTTTGAGGTTAAGGACACTAAATTTTAAAACATTACATGACAAATATTCTCACATATTTCCTCACCTGTAAAAATACAATAATTTGTCAATGAAAGAAAAATGTAAACTTTTTTCTTGGATGAGGCTGAGAAACTGGCCTTCAACATTGACCTAATATTGGTTTTTTTTTTATAACATTTAATGAATGGCTATTATCTATTTTGAATTTATTGAACCATAAAACTAATTTTTGACTCTTCACATTGAATAATCCGCGAAGCGGATTATGTAAAATGTGAAGAGTCAAAAATTAGTTTTATGGTTCAATAAAATCAAAATAAATTATTGCCATTCACTATAAATAAATTTCTCTCAAAAATAAGGCTCAAAGAACTTTTTATATTATTTATATTAACAATAATAACGTACACACATGTTGGCGTATGAATACACAACGTCAGAGTGGGTGTGTCGCCATCAAAATTGACAACATTGAAAATAAAACTAATAATTTTAACCAATCAGAAGATAGTAAAAACACCAAATTTATTTATATCAATTTATTAGTTCAGTCAGTTATTTCCATGTATGTCCTTCCATTATGTAACTCAAGAAAATATTCCAAAAAATGGGAAACAATTGTATCGAAAAGAGAAAATCGAGTGCACCTTTTTTATGTTAGGGTGTGTTTGAGATGAATATTTTGTCTGGACGTACAATGCAAGAGTATTTGATACATCATCTCGCTTCGGATGCTATCATTTTATATATCAAAGCTATACAGGTTGACTTTTTAACATAAAACAATCACAGTACTAAAAGATGAAATATAGGGGTCAAGTGAAATACCAATCCAATGGATCACAAAATCAGAGTAGGTTTGTTCGAATAGCTATTTTACTTAAAGTGCTTGACGACAGTCTTTAAGTTGGATCTTTGAAAAAAAATTGTCTTCCATTTCTACGATTGTGAAAATGAACTGGCGTAATGGGGAGATCATTTCTAAGAAGTAGAATCTTGTCTGTATTGTATATTTACAGGTAAGGAAACACATGAGAATATGTGTCATGTGATGTTTTAAAATTGAGTGTCCTTAACCTCAAACATAACGTCCAATTAAATTTAAGTATGATTTATACAAGCTGAAGCCCCGCCTATCTTAATTGCCATGCTTGAGCAAACACTGATACAAACAAAGCAAGCAAGCCAAACAAAGATTTGTCTTGCTAGCATTAATGTAAAAGCTGTAAAACCAAACAAATATCCTTTTTAGAATAACCATCAGAAATTCAACTAGTATTCATATACATTGAAGTCGCAGTCAGCTTCAGTATGTTATAAGATTGGAATTTAAAACTGTAGTACTCAGAACTAATTTATCAACATGCATAATTCAGTTATATGCTTGTCTATTTATAATTCATCATGGATTTATATACTAGACTGGGTCCTGTATTTGTCTTAGTGCACTACATCAAAATCTAACATGAAAACGTTTTACAGCTGATTGCATTGATTGTGTAGGTAAAGGAAATATTTTTGATAAGCTTGCTTGTTAGCTGAACCGTGAAGTCATCATTACAGCTTTTACATTAATGCTAGCAAGACAAATCTTTGTTTGGCTTGCTTGCTTTGTTTGTATCAATGTTTGCTCAAGCATGGCAATTAAGACAGGCGGGACTTCAGTTTGTATACATCATACTTAAATTTTATTGGACGTTATGTTTGAGGTTTAAAATAAGGACACTTAATTTTAAAACATTACATCACAAATATTTTCACATGTTTCCTTACCTGTAAAAAAACAATAATTGGTCAATGAAAGAGAAATATAAACTTTTTTCTTGTATGAGGCTGAGAAACTGGCCTTCCACAGTTTTGCGTCGAGTGCAAAAAAAGTTTATATTTTTATTAACTGTTATTTCAGTCATTTCCGTGTCTGCCCTTCCATTATGTGACTCAAGAAAAAAATCCAAAAAATGGGTAACAATTGTATTGAAAAGAGAAAATCGAGTGCACATTTTTATGTTAGGGTGTGTTTGAGATGAATATTTTGTCTTAAAAACATACAAAGCAAGAGTATTTGATACATCATCTCGCTTCAGATTCTATCATTTTTATATAGCAAAGCTACAGGTTGACTTTATAACATAAAAAAATCACAGTACTAAAAGATGAAATATATAGGTCGAGTGAAATACATATGTAATGAATCACAAAATCAGAGTAGGTGTGTTCGAAAAGCTTTTTTTTAATAAAAGTTATAGACGACAGTCTTTTAAGTTGGATGATGACAATACATATCTTCGAGAAAAAAAATATTATCTTCCATTTCTACGATTGTGAAAATGAATTGGCGTAATAGGGAGATAATTTTGACGAATGTATTGTATATTTACAGGTAAGGAAACATGTGAGAATAATTGTCATGTGATGTTTTAAAATTTAGTGTCCTTTACCTCAAACATAACGTCCAATAAAATTTAAGTATCATGATGTATACAAGCTGAAACCCCGCCTATCTTAATTGCCATGCTTGAGCAAACATTGATTCAAACAAAGCAAGCAAGCCAAACAAAGATTTGTCTTGCTAGCATTAATGTAAAAGCTGTAAGGTAGGTACACTACCCTCCTTTCCAAGTAGTCTAGTCCTACAGACAGATTGGTTATCTGTCAGACTAGTCTCCTCTTACAGGAGGGTAGTTTATCCTAGAAATTTAAACAGCCATTCATTTACTTATGTGTACAGGTTTATCTCTGCCTATTTATATTGTTTGCAGATGTCAATCTTTATAACAATGCTTTAGCAAACATTTAAACAAAACAAGCATGCAAGGCAACCAAAGTTTTACTCTACAAACAAAAGAAAATTAGCTGTAACAGAACTAATATGTCAACATGCATAATTCAGTCATATGCTTGTCAATTTATAATTCATCATGGATTTATGTAAACAACTGGGTCAAGTGTAGTTTCAGCATGATAGTGCACAAACTAACAACTTTTGTCTATTCTGTAGATGCATAGAACCACCCTACCTATTGACAATTTTAAGTGCATATGCATCTTGAATACCCCAGACAGAAAATAATACATTATCTTGTATGTTTCTTTAAGGAGAATTAAGGATTAGAATACAGATCTTAAGCTCTAATTTTGTTTCGATATATAATATAGACTACTGATTCTGTTTTTGTCCAGGTGTTCAAGTACATATTGTGGTATCAGCCTTTTTCTCTTAAAGGGAAAGTTTTTTTCGACCATGAAAATGTACCCTTAGATATATTGTAATGTATTATGGTTTAAAAAAAAATAAACTCAGAATTAGATATTCAACATGCATAATTCAGTTATATGCTTGTCTTTAAAATTCATCATTGAAACAAATATAAGTATTTCAGTATTTTGACAATTCAAGTCACTCGAATCAATAACAACCAATTCAAAAATTGTAACAGAGGTAACCTTTACTTGACTTTCATTAAGCATTCATTGAAAAGTAGGAGACACAATTATAACATAGTATTTCCCAAATTGTTCAAACATAACCAAAATTCATGGTGGTTGAAAGTAAGCAAGCAATACCTTTCATAGAAGTGCATTGTCAAGGGTTCAAAAGTACTTATAATCATTGAAAATATGAATTTACCTAATTATACTTGTTATGTGGTCATGATTTAAACCATTAACCACAGGTGGTATTTCTCTTTTCTTTTCTGTACTTTCTGTTTCCATTTTACTCTCTGGAAAATAAAATAACACATCAAATATTGCTCTTTCTTCAGCAAAATAATACATGTAATGTAAAAACAATTATAATCAATTCCACAGTTGTTTAAACTGATAATGATATCATTAAAAAGAATACAGATTTCAAAGTTGGATGAAAAGTTCTGAACTTCCTTTTCTAAAACAGTAAAGAACCATAACTGAACTCCCAAAAACAAGTGAAAATTGTTAAGAACAAACATAACCTTCTTTTCGTCAAAAATAAACCCAGCATATTAACATTTTAACAAGTTCAAGATTCTCATCTTATTTACTGAAACCTACATACAGTTCAGCATTTTTCAATCAATCAAGTGAGCTACAAACTCAAAACTAGAACTCCATTCTATCTTGACAAACAACATATTGTAATTTGAAAATGTGCAAGTGAATGATTCTACAATTTATTCTGCAGAAATGATTCAGAGTTTAATCCAACCACTATACTACCTAAACAACCTACCAGAACCAGATTCAACTGACAATATATCAAGGTTATTAGCAACTTTCTGTTCCTCCTTTGCCTGCTGTTTCTCCTCAAGTGAGGAAAGATTTAACATGATTGGTCGTCTGTTACCAGTTTCCTCATTAACCTACAAAGATATTCAAAAATATGAGTACAATCTTTCTGAATATTAGACTAAAATCATCAGTATACAAAGTTGGTATGTCACTTGATATATTTTTTTTTTTTACAATTAATTGATTTATTGATTGCTTTACCCATCTCTGACTGACAAATGAACAGTGGTAGTTGTTTGTTGCTCTGCATCATATTTGCTTTTGTTCAGTATTTTGTACATAAACTTAGGCTGTTAGCAATATATAGTTTGCTCATTGGAATTGTTTTACATTTGTCATTTCAGGGCCCTTTACAACTGACCATGCTAGATAGGTATTGCTCATTGTCGAAGACCAAACACTGACCTGTAGTTGTTAATTTATGTGTCATTTGGTCTCTTGTGGAGAGTTGTGTCACTGGAAATCATACCACATCTTCTTATTTCGAGAAGACATATTTAATTGAAGATTACTTAACAAATGATAATAAAGAACTCCTACCTGAACCATGGTGTTAAAATGAATTGTGTACCTTCTTCTTCCAGCTGAGAACCTGTTAATAAGATGATTTTTTTTTATCTTACATTTAAAATGGTATATTTTTACTGTGACATGCATTTTTGTTACAGAAGTATTATCTAAATCATGAACCCCTAAACAAACTTATATTTACAAAAGCATCTTCATTACAGGTAATTTTCGAAATCTGAGTAAGTTTTATACAGACATTAATGATTATCCTACTTTAGCTAAACAAGAGTGCACACGCTGAAATGTCTCGCCTTCTATACTAATCATTGATATTATGTTGATAGTCCTAAGTATAAAGCTAAGCTTTATTACAACTGTCACATAAACTTAACATTAACCAAGATAACTAAACAAAGACCAATGAACCTTGAAAAAGAGGTCCAGGTCAGATGAACCATGCCAGGCAGACAGGTACAGCTAACAATGCTTCTATACAACATATATAGTTGACACATTACTTATAGTTTAAGAAAAATAGACCAAAACACAAAAACTTAACACTGTGCAATGAACCGTGAAAATGTGGTCACGGTTAAATAAAAGATCATAAAATATTTCCATACACCAAATATAGTTGACCTATGGCATATAGTATTAGATAAAAAGACCAAAACTCAAAAACTTAACTTTGACCACTGAACCATGAAAATGAGGTCAAGGTCACATGACATCTGCCCGCTAGACATGTACACTTAACAATCATTCCATACAACAAATATAGTAGACCTATTGCATTAGTATGAGAAAAACAGACCAAAACACAAAAATTTAACTATAACCACTGAACCATGAAAATGAGGTCAATTTCAGATGACACCTGCCAGTTGGACATGTACACCTTACAGTCCTTCCATACACCGAATATACTAGCCCTATTGCTTATAGTATCTGAGATATGGACTTGACCACCAAAACTTAACCTTGTTCACTGATCCATGAAATGAGGTCGAGGTCAAGTGAAAACTGTCTGACAGACACGAGGACCTTGCAAGGTACGCACATATCAAATATAGTTATCCTATTACTTATAATAAGAGAGAATTCAACATTACAAAAAATTTGAACTTTTTTTTCAAGTGGTCACTGAACCATGAAAATGAGGTCAAGGACATTGGACATGTGACTAACGGAAACTTCGTAACATGAAGCATCTATATACAAAGTATGAAGCATCCAGGTCTTCCACCTTCTAAAATATAAAGCTTTTAAGAAGTGAGCTAACGCCGCCGCCGGATCACTATCCCTATGTCGAGCTTTCTGCAACAAAAGTTGCAGGCTCGACAAAAAAAATCATTATGAGTAATTTGTTGTTCATCTGGGCTTTCTTAATTAAAAAAAAATATTTAAAATTCATGTTTTGTTTGTGGTAAAAGATGACGAGATGGAAGTTTTTAACGACCTTAACTGGCTATACAGCCCTTGCACAGCGGCAAGTAAAAGATGTCTGCAGTGAAGCTTGATATAAATGTTTCAACTATTGAGCTTCATCATCTATTAAATTACCCGTCATAGAAAATGAAAAAAGAGAGATATGATATACACTATCTTGCTTGACAGTATAATTACCTGCATGACGAAAGCATTTAAGCTAGGCTATAGCCATGAACTTACCTAACATTGATTTCACCGGACTGATAAGCATCATCTATGGTTTTGTTATTAGGAAGACTATATTTACACCATCTACCGCTGCTGTCATCAAACCATTTCCATGTATGGCTATTTTGCTGAAAAACAAACAAAATATTATTTAAATATTATCTAAAAATTTAAAGAAATTGCAAATACAAACTTTAAAGTCTTTAAATTGACATGACGAGGGATGGGACCAATTACCTTTCCCATGTTAACAGACTTCAGCAAGACAACTAATAAAGTTTAATAATAGTGAATGTAGGATGTGGAATAAATCAGGAAGAAATGATTTCTAACTGAGGAATAAACAGCACTTTTATATAGCACCTTATACTAACTTCATTTGCAAAAGTACAAATGTGTTGAAAAAGAGGTGCACATAGTGAAACAATACAATTTTTGTTGTTGTATACATATAACCCAACACTCAGGAATGTGGTTGAAAATTTTAAAGAAATAATAAGCTTTATAAAAATACTAGGAACAGGTGGTTATTCCAAGGTTTCAAACAAGACTTAGGAGTGCATCAATAGGTGTTTACTCTTGATCTAAATAGGGAGAAGTGGTTTGTCTTAAAATTAAACAATGTGCTTGGTGCAGAAGTAGCAGATACCAACTTTAAAATCTTTAATGTGAACAACCAACAAGGTTTAATAGTGAATGTAGGATGTGGAATAAATCAGGAAGAAATGATTTCTAACTGAGGAATAAACATCACATTTATGTTGCACCTTATACTAACTTCATTTGCAAAAGTACAAATGTGTTGAAAAAGAGGTGCAGTTTGAACAGCCAAGTAATACATCACCTTAAATTAAAAGAACGGCTTTAGATCAATACTATCGTGTTCAAATCTTGCAGCGAACATCTAAAACTTGTATTTTTCCCGACAGAACAATATTTTGGCAAACAAATCTTATTAGAAGCAAAACAGTAGAAAATCTGATGCAAAAAATTCTTCATGTAACAATAACCCTAAATGCAGCTGGACAAGAAAGAATTGAAGAAATCATCAACTCCAGAAAAAAAATGTGCTCATTCTCTAGGTACTGATAACATTTCAGAGATTTCAAACCAAGGTACCAACTGCATCCATAGGTGATTCCTTCGTTTTATCTTTGCAAGAGGTAGTAAGTAATGTTAATATAAGAAATCATTGCAAAAACCCGAAAGTTTAAAAATGTAATATCAAGGCTAAGATAAACCTAATAGGTGATTAAACTGATATATTAATATTGGAATGGTTGAAGAATGTACATAGTAATATAGACAGAAGCTGGGAAAATGTAAAGCTTTGTCAGTTCAGAATGTAGGATCTAGTTTGCCCATAATATATAATCAAAGGATGTCATCTGGAAATTCACACACATTGGACAAGTGCTTAATTTAGGATTTGGCAGGGAAATCTTTTACTGTATTTTATTGCTTAATGAAGATCATTTAAATGTAAGCTGGGGAATAAATTAACAAGAAATGTATTTCTAGTTAAGGAATAACCAGCTTTTAATTTTGCACCCTCTACTAGCAAACTATTGAATATTTCAATAATGCTGAAAAAAAGGTGCTTCATATTCACTTTATAAAAGTGATTGTAGTGATATTTATTGCACAAATTGTTAGTTTAGTTTAAACATATTTATTTATAATGGATTGGGAAACAAGTTTCGCAACTTATATTAATCCCTTTACACTTTGCGGGTGCGAGTGCTGCCTTGTAGCGGCATTAGCCTGCTCTTTTTCGAAATCTACAAGGGTGTCTTTAACGTGCAAGAGATATGGCTCTCTCTGAACACGGGTCAGCCATTTATCGTCCCCTTCCAACGGACTATCATCGTTTCCTTGAGACCATACTCGCAAATGGTGTCAAGAGAGAGCCAAAAATTCAGTTCCTGAAATTTTCATCCCAGACGGGAATCAAATTGTTAGTGATGAACTATCCTCAAATCTATCTTAAAACCTGTGTTGTTTGTTGAATCTTCTACTGGTATATGTATAATGAAATGTTTAAAATTTCTGCATTCTTTGAAGAACTATTATGAAAACTGAAATCCCTCTTGCTTAATGACAAACTTTTACAAAAGAAAGTAGGTTGAACACTAGACCCTAAAGTAACTTCCAATACATATTGATATGGCAGTATTCCTGCAATACAATGTATTTTTCATTGCTCTCTTTGCACATAGTTTCTACCAGAATCTGCTTAAGGTATACCATCAATTGTTATTTGACCATTTAGTACAAAAAGTGATTGCATATATACCATTCACTTCATCAAATGGGTTTATAAACATAATAATCATTTAGTCAAACACAAATCTTCTGTCTTTCTAGACTTTCGGGAGTGTGAGAGGTTCCAAATGAACAATTCAAACAGCTGATTTAGTCTAAAATATTTACCGTAAGCTTTGCTGCTTCTGCTTTCCTCTTGGATATCACAGATACTTTTTCATAAAGGTCAAGAAGTAAAAGCAGGGGAGCAAGCCATCTAAAACATAAAATAAATTATTCATGCTTTTTCTGTGCATTGCTAGGCATCTATGGCCGAATAATTTCCTAATTCTGACGCAAACAGAATATGAAAATTAAAACTGCATGGCAAATTTCATGTTTAAAGTCAGCTTAATGCCACATACAACCATTTTAGATGATTTATTTTTTTCAATACTTTTTTCTCTTGTTTTATTTGTTCACCTTTTTTCGTGGCAGGGCTTTTTATAGCCTATAAACAGGGTTAGTTTTTCTTATTGTTGAAGGTTGATCAGTGGCCTATAATTGTGAACTTCATTAGAACTCTAGTGTTCTCTTTAGCAATCATACAACATCTCCCCATTTTCATATCAACATTTAACCAGTACATGTACAAAGAGATTATTTGGAACAATTTGTTTTACTAAATGAAATAATAAACAAGTTGGTAAATTGCAACCTCCAAACATATTTTAACCACTAGTTGTCTTTATCTTTTTGTGTTGTTGTGTTGCTGTCTCATTGATGCATACCAGTTTTTCTTACTAATACAAAAACATTTAGAAACTGTATAATTGTTTAAGGAATGACTGTAATATTTTTTCTGTCTATGAAGAAATAACATAAAAAATTTGGTGCACACTGAATAAAGCGTGTAGCGGGTTATTTAACAGTGTGTACCACATTTTTTTTTTGTTATTTCGAATAGACAGAAAAAAATATTAGTCATTTCTTATAATTTAATTCTAAATTCCATTTTAAACCATAGAAAACCATGAAAAAACGTTGATGACGTCACGGTCACACGACTAAATTATGTCTATGGGCTCATAATAAAATAACGTCCGCCAATCAGAAGACGCGTTACATCCAAAATTAAATTATTGTAATATGTGAAGTATATGTTTACCTAGGTGTGATCATTTCTTTGTTTGCTGACAGAAATTCCTGTTCGCTGTTAAGAACCTGTACTAACATATCGGTCAGATAGAAAGTATCCAGGGTTTCTGCACATGGCATCATCATTTCCTGTGAAGAAAAATTGAATTAAATATAATATAATGCATGAGAATATAAAGTGCAAAAACATAGTAATGCGATAATCTAGATCATCTTTCTACAGTTTTGACTCCTTCAATCATTATACTACATTCCAAATCAATATCATATCTGTCTAGCTACAATACCAGGGTAAAAGTTACAACAAACTTCTACCCAACGATGCCAATCACTACATTAATATAGCATTGTAAACAATCACATATGTCACATGGCAAGACACAAATGAAGATACACAATGCATGACAGAGGAATTCATCATCACTATCAAATTATGTATATTATCTTTATAATACAGGCATAAAATTGTGTTGTAAAAGTATTAATAAATATTATGACAACATAATCTATGTTATTGTCTGAAAAACAAGAACAACTGTGTTGTTAGGCTTAACATACCCACACCAATAAAACAAAGAATTATAAAGCATAAAGTATTGCCAGACAGATCTGTATATTTGCACAAACAACAAGAATGTGTCCAAAGTACACGGATGCCCCACTCGCACTATCCTTTTCCATGTTCCATGGACCGTGAAATTGGGTAATTATCTAATTTGGCTGTAAAATTAGAAAGATCATATCATAAGCAACAAGTGTCCTAAGTTTCAAGTTGATTGGACTTCAGCTTCATCAAAAACTACCTTGACCAAAAACTTTAACCTGAAACTCACACTTTCATTTCTATGTTCAGTGGACCGTGAAATTGGGGTCAAAAGTCTAATTTGGCTTTAAAATTAGAAAGATCATATCATAAGCAACAAGTGTACTAAGTTTCAAGTTGATTGGACTTCAGCTTCATCAAAAACTACCTTGACCAAAAACTTTAAGCTGGACGGACGAACGGAACCACAGACGGACGGACGGACAACGGTATACCATAATACGTCCCGTCTAAAAGACGGACGTATAAAAACAGCAAAATTTCCTTAAAGT
This sequence comes from Mytilus edulis, assembly GCF_963676685.1. Taxonomy (NCBI): domain Eukaryota; kingdom Metazoa; phylum Mollusca; class Bivalvia; order Mytilida; family Mytilidae; genus Mytilus; species Mytilus edulis. Next base: position 49,042,778 of record NC_092344.1, read on the forward strand.
TACCAATTCAGGGGCAGCAACCCAACAACGGGTTGTCCGATTCATCTGAAAATTTCAGGGCAGAAAGATCTTGACCTGATAATCAATTTTACCCCCGTTAGATTTGCTGTAAATGCTTTGGTTTTTGAGTTATAAGCCAAAAACTGCATTTTACCCCTGTGTTCTATTTTTAGCCATGGCGGCCATCTTGGTTTGATGGCCAGGTCATCGGACACATTTTTTAAACTAGATACCCCAAGGATGATTGTGGCCAAGTTTGGTTAAATTTGGCCCAGTAGTTTCAGAGGAGAAGATTTTTGTAAAAGTTTACAGACGACGGACGCCAAGTGATGAGAAAAGCTCACTTGACCTTTCAGGTCAGGTGAGCTAAAAAACAAGAACACATACATTGTTGGGTTAGAATACCAACACATGTAATCTTAAGTATGGGGGGAAAAAACAGAAAGTAGATGCCCAACAGATCTTTAATATGCTAAAACATTACATGTCATTACTGCCAATCTTCTGACCAAATATGAAATGATTCTTGATAACTTGTATTGGAGAAATCAGTAGACAAAATAGTGAAAAAATTCAAAGTATCTGCAAACAGGAAGCAGTTCTCGAACATTTCAGAAATGTGCTTACATATTATAATTTATCACTGTCATGCTGCTGGCCAAACATCCAATTGTACCAGAGTACAACTTTATCCTTCTATTCTATACATAACTTTTGAATTCAATATAAAATCTGTCTAGCTACAATACCAGGGTAAAAGCTACAACAAACTTCTACCCAACGATGTCAATCACTACGTTAATATAGCATTGTAAACAATCACATATGTCACTGGACGACACAGATGAAGATACACAATGCAAGGAAAGGATTTAATAACAAATATCACATATTGTATATCATCTTTATATTACAAGCATTCAAACATCTTGTCACACCATTATAAAATACTAGGACAACAATATGTTTATGTAGCTGTAAGAATAGCAAGAACATTGTGATGTGGGGCTTAGAATACCTCTTTTGTAAAGCAAAGAATTGCAAAGCAGAAAGAAGATATTTGACAAATCTGAAAAAATGCTCTCACCAACAACTCATCACTGTCAAGCTTCAGATCAAAGACAAATCCTTCTGATCAATTTAATGCAAGTAAGGTGTAAGGACAATTCAATTTCCTTCAACATCTTGAAAAAAATTAAAGTTTTGGCAACATGATATAGCTGACTGATATCTCCAAAAAGTATTCACACATTACTACACCTCACTTTTAGGTAGTTAAGCAAAGATGAAGTTGTCTGAGAAAACTGTTTTATATTTGAAAATATTCATTTGTCTAGCTACAATACCAGGATAGAAATTACAACAAACTTCTACCCAACGATGCCAATCACTACATTAATATAGCATTGTAAACAATCACATATGTCACTGGACGACACAGATGAAGATACACAATGCAAGAAAATTACTTAATCACATCTATTAATATATTTTGTATATCATCTTTAAAATACAAGCATTATATAAAATATTTTTTATATCAGTTGTAAAATACAAGCATTTAAACATACTGGCAAACCCATTAAAAAATACTGAGACAACAATATGTTTATGTGGCTGTAAGAAAAGCAAGAACATTGTGTTGTGGGGCTGACATACCTCTCTTGTAAAGCAATGAATTGGAAAGCAGAAAGAAGACATTTGACAGATCTGAAAAAAAGCTCACACCAACAACTTATCTGTATCAACCTTTGAACCAAAGATAAATCATTCTGATCAATCTAACGCAAACAAGGTGCGAGGACAATTTTAATTTCATTCAGCATACGGTAATGAAAAATTTAATGAAAGGGCAACAGGAAGTAAAAAACTGAAATCTCAGGTTACTGAGCAAAGATGAAGCTGTATCTGAGAAAACCATTTTACATTTGAAATCAATATTAAATTTGTCTAGCTACAATACTAGGATAGAAATTACAACAAACTTCTACCCAACGATGCCAATCACTACATTTATATAGCATTGTAAACAATCACATATGTCACTGGACGACACAGATGAAGATACACAATGCATGGAAATGTTTTCAACACAACTATAATTTTTGTATACACAGGCATTGAAGCATCCTCTCAAAGCAATACAAAATACTACAACAGTATCTTTAGTATTTAATTGTAAAATAAAAAGAACCAAACAAATTATTAAGGCAAATTCTAAGTTTGGAAAATAGGAAGATTTTAACTTGTTTGTTACAGATCAGAAAAATGTTCACACGTTGCAACTCATCACATTCAAGCTGCTGACATTATATAAAAGTCTTTCTGCACAGTTGTATATTAGTGACGTATGTGGAAAATTTTCAGTTCTTTCAACAAAATGAAAAATTCAGGGCATCATCAAACAGAAAGTTGTCTGAAAAGTGCTCATTCATTACAACTCATCACTGTCAAGATGCTGACCAAGTATGAAATTGCAACTGAGAATTTTATTTTTTTCATCGCTTTTATCCTTGTATCAATTTTTAAATCAAAATTTAATATGTCTAGCTACAAATACCAGGGTAAAAGTTACAACAAAATTCTACCCAATGATGCCAATCACTACATTAATATAGCATTGTAAACAATCACATATGTCACTGGACAACACAGATGAAGATACACAATGCAAGGAAATCTTTCAATCACAACTATTAATTTTGAATGTTATAATATACTATAATTTTTAAATAACAGACACTCAATCATTTGAACAAAGCATAATTAAATACTATGGCAACAGTAGGTAACTAAAATACTATGACAACTTGAAAATGTCGGGGAAAATCTCGGGTTATGTCAAGTATTTTTTTGTCAAGCAGATGAACAGACCCACAGACAGACAAGGACAATGCATTGTGGCCCGCCATCTTTGAATGGGTGCATAATATATTATAATGATAGAAATAATATCTCCCACAAACAAATTATGCCTAAAAACAGACTTACCTCAAACAACAGGCTGAAAAGATGAAGCCTTGCAGCAAAACGCGATGCGTTATCAATGTTTGCTTGTCTATCTTCTTTTGATGTTGTATTTAAAATCAGCTTACTAAGGTCCTTTACCTAGAAAAAAAATAGTTGACATTCATTAAGACACTATGATGGTTTTACGTTTTTAATATCCAATATAAAACATAAATTAAGTGAGATGAGAGAAAAAAGACAAATAGTTTTAAGCCTTTTAAGTGACCATGCATCTTCATGGATTTTAAATATTTGTATCATTTTTGTTAATATTTTTAACTTATCAGTTTTGACATTCATAGCTTAATTAATTGTGTTACAATGTACAAAATATCAACACCACATCGTAAATTTTACATTTTTGTATGCTTTATATCTTGCAAACGTTTATTTCTTTTCATTTATATTTATGAATCTTAATCACCAATATATCCATCACTACTGAAGAACCATTCTTACTAACTTGGTGAATGATTTTTTTTATATATATTTTTTTTTTTTATTTCTTTCTTTATTTTCATGTATTGATCAATCAAATACTGAGCATTTACTTTTTACACCTTGTGACTTGGATGAAAAGTTGTCTCATTGGCACTCATTCCGCATCTTCTAATTTCTATCTAAAAATAAAACATACCTCCTGTACAATGGTTGATAACACATCTTTTTGCCATTTTATTCCATTTCTTTGAGTTACAACAAGAAATAAATCACAAACTCTGTACACGGTTTCTGGTAATGAATCTAACAGTGTCAAACAGCCTGTGACAGAAAAGTAAATTCACAAATATAATAAACATTTATACAAAGAAAGCTTAAACACTAAGTGACTAAATATTCTAAAACTGACTGAACTTCAGAAATTTTTCAAAAAATATTGAAGGATTTGTATTCTGATTCCATTGTTTACTGCCATTGTGTACAGTATTGAAGTCAGTGTGCAATGTTGTTTGAGCAGGTCATGAGGCAATATTATAAAAAAAAAAAAAGTTTAATTACCAACAAAATAAGTTTTTTTTGTGAAAATTCCATTCAATTATATTACATTTCTTACCAACCAATTAGCATTAATTTAAGATTCCAGTACATACAACCCATCCCTCTTCTTCCCGAGCAAAACAACCTTTTACCTCAAATTTAAGTTAGTGTGTACAAGTTGTGGCTTGATGATGATGAACTAAATAACCCATTTAAAAAATCAAGTTCTCAATAGTACTTTTCTCAGATTATAGGCACAGTGTTATGATTCCCATTACCCGTTACCCGGGGTAAGTGGATTAGGACAACGGGTAAGTCATTTTTTAGCCTTTGTCACCCGGTGGTAAGTCAATTTTCAAGTTCGGGGAAGCCGAAAAACTCTTGAAATTTCCCGGTCGTCTTCAATTTTCCCATATCTGCTTTTTATTTTTATTAAATCACGAGAAAAAACTTTGATAAAAGATCGAAGATTTTGTCGATGTCTATCGGTGCTTTTATTCAAGCACTCGTTTACTAGGTGTAATCAAGCGCAAAAGAGACCACATTCTTCTCCTATCATTCTAAAAGTCGGTCACGGTGTCGGTAAAATCGGAAAATCCGGATTGATAACTGGTGCTTAAATCGGGACATAAACAATTTTTTTCTTGTCATCGAAGGAAAATAAGAAATAAATTTCCCGGTCGTCTTCAATTTTCCCATATCTGCTTTTTATTTTTATTAAATCACGAGAAAAAACTTTGATAAAAGATCGAAGATTTTGTCGATGTCTATCGGTGCTTTTATTCAAGCACTCGTTTACTAGGTGTAATCAAGCGCAAAAGAGACCACATTCTTCTCCTATCATTCTAAAAGTCGGTCACGGTGTCGGTAAAATCGGAAAATCCGGATTGATAACTGGTGCTTAAATCGGGACATAAACAATTTTTTTCTTGTCATCGAAGGAAAATAAACTTACAGTTGCATTTATTATAGCTCTTAATAAATGACATAGTAATAGCTATAACATATTTGTCAAATTTAGTAAGAAATCGTTTTTTTTTCAATTTTGTACAAAATTCAATCGTATCCCAATCCAGCTTTGTTCAGACAAACTTCAAAACATATAATTTAAAGCATGTCATAAAAGTTTTTAAATTTAAAATCTATGTGCAACAAATGACTTATCCTTAATCATTAACCCTTTCACCGATTGCTGCCCAGACAGAAGCTACTCTGAGACGATGGCGTCCCTGGCTACTATTACTCAAGTTGGAAATATTCATAATAAATGTCAATAAAAACTTGTTTATAGTTATTTGTGTATTTATTTTATTCACTAAGACCATGTTCACAGTTTTGTTCATGTTTTGACAATTTTTTCTTCATAAAATATCAAAATTTTCAAATTTTCGTCATTATCAAGGTGAAATTCTCAAAATTCGACTCTTTCACCCCAAATCGTAATTTTTTAACCCAAAACGGCAAAATTTTGAAAAATTTTATGAGGCTGTACAAATTCCTCACACTGATCGATGTCCATTCCAACTGTTTTGTACATAAAACGACATTTTATGTCAAAAAAGTATACTAGTTTGGCTTCAATTCTTCCATATTCTTTCAAAAAAAATGTTCCCTCATTTCAAATTCTCGTAAATTCCGTAAATTTCCTCTGATTTTGACACGGTTTTCAACAAACGGAACCGGCATGTTTACACTTTCATCCGGGTTATCCATCAAAGAAAGATAACCCACGTTTGCACTGTTTGAGCGGGAAACATATAAGAGGTATTCCGATCCCGGTAAAACGGGACTCATCGTCAGCTGTCTGAAGCGTGAATCCCGGTAAACCGGGACTCGTCGGCGAAAGGGTTAATGTTCAGTGAATCAGCCTGAAAAATATTCAGTATTTTATAAAGAGCATGTCTGATTTTTAAAAACAGTTGCATGTAAGTCCCTTATTTTTTTTACAGTGGATTATTGGTATGAAAGTCAGTGAAGTACTGTTATAGTTCAATGTACTTTTCTGGTGGTATAGGTATATAGTTACAATTAAGCCATATATTTCAAATACTTTTCAATACATTTTAGTCATCATTGCTTCATACAAAACATCATTTGACATCACAAAAAAGGGTACTTTCTGAAGCATGAAAAAGGTGCCAGGAAATGGCTAGAATGCAGGATTTTGCATCATTTACCCCAGAGCTTACGGGGGCCTTGAGCGGCCCCCAGACCCCCGGCCATAAGGGCGCCGAGCGCTTTGCGCAGTCCGCATTGGTTGGCGGATTTAACTTTTAGATGTGGGTAAGTAATTTTTTTATTGATCTTACCCGTGGTAAGTCAAGGTGCCAAAAAAATCCTAGAACAATGAGGCATCAACAAATTATGTTCTGTCATATGCTTGTCAATAATGAATCATCACAGAAAGTATATAAAGGTACAAATAATTTTGTCATCAATTAACAAATACAACTCTATGTTGGTGAAGTACTTTTAAAGTCTGCTTTTATTCCAAAATGTACTGAGGCTTTACATTTTTTATAATTATCATATTTTGGGGGAGAAAAGTAAATAGGTATCCATCAGTACTTGTTCAGAAAAACAATAGTCCTTTCAGCTCATCCATCATAAGTAATTTAAAAAAAATCAAACTTTTCCCCAATGTATTTTTCTAGATAGGATTTTATTTTGGACCAGTCATTTACACTGATGAAATTTGGTTTTGTTCACTATTATTACAACACAAAATTATTGAACAGAAAAGTCATATATACTAAAGCAGTAGAAATTATACAAACTAACCTGTTACAACAGAATTAGTAAAACTATCTAATGCTTCTTTATCCAATGGTTCTTCTTTCTCTTGTTTTTCATCGATTTCTTCCTTCTCTTTTTCTTTAACTTTTGCTGGCCCATCTGTTGCTGCTTGACCAGAAGTAGGTTGATTGGCCTTTAAAAAGAAATATTTCAGTGAACATATTTTGTTTGTATCAATGAACATGCTGCTAGGCGATCCAAAATATGAAAGGACTATAAATGTCTTAAAACCATTGCAAACCAACAGTATAGACCAACATTGACCAACTGAAAAATCAATCATGAATATCACATATTAGAACCAACTTCTGGGTTTCAAAATTTCCTTTTTTTAATTGTTCTATGCACAATGATTAGATTCTGTCATTATTATCTTTCTCAGAATTTAGATATCAACAACAAATAATCTGATATATGCTTGTCAATAAAATTCATCATAGAAAAGAATATACCAAGAATAACTAATAATTATATATGAAGCAATAGGTTGATTAGCCATTGAAAAGAAATATTTCAAATGTATAAATGAACTTATTATAAATATCAATTGTTTGGAGTGGTTTACAGCTAATTTCCTAATGCTTGTAGAGTAAAACGTTGGTTGGCTTGCTTGCTTTGTTTGTATAATTGTTTATTCAAGCTTTGTAATTAAGATTGACATCTCCAAACAATATATATGACATAGTTAAACCTGTATATATCATATTTAAATTCAATTGGACATTTTCCCAATACAATTGTACACTATACAAACAAAGCAAGCAAACTAACCAAAGTCTTCATCTGCGTGCAGTAGGAAATTAGCTGTAAGCCATGAAAGAACTATAAATATCCTTAAACAATTGCACCAAGACAGATGAAACCGACACTTGGCAACCTGATAAATCATTTAAGCACATCTTAGAACCAAATCCATAGTATAAAATGTCAAATAATTTTTTTTTTTTTTTTGAATAGTATACTTGCGGAATGAATAAACTCCGCCATAAAACAGGAGCGAAAGATATAATCAAAAGTCACATTCAAACTCATAAATTGAAAATAAACTGACACTAAAATGCCATAGATAAAAAAAAGAATAAAAGACCAACAAAAGTTCATAAGACACAACTGATTAAAATCAAGACTAAGAACAAAATATAACTCTTCTCTCAGACTTGAAATATCAACAACAGATAATCTGATATATGCTTGTCAATAATCATCATCATAGAAAAGACAATACCATGAAAGTATAAATTGCTGATGAACAGACTAAGCTCTAAATACTAGTGTCAGCACACATACACATACACATACACATACAACTCGTCTAAACATCAACCCAACAATTTTAGATCTGTAAATTTGCTTTCGATGTTGCTTTTACATATCAACAGATGTATCTGTATATATAAACAACATTAGGTTACACCTAGCTTTTGCTTAATTTGTAAGAGATGTCAGAACTCAAAAAAACTTTTGGAATGTATGAAATTTTTGGTATTGCTGTTTCTTTCAATTCCCAATAAGAACAGTTTAAACAGATGAAAAGGAAAAGAACCATTATACAATACTGTGGACTCAATATTATTTGTGGGATATCAATTTTCATGGATTTCGTGGGTGAAAGAGAACCACGAATTCAAATGTTCAAAGAAAAACAAATGTTCTATAGGCTTGTATGCAGACTTTGTGGCAATCCACGAAATTAAATATCAAGGAACTGAATCCACAAAAATGGATACCCTGAAATTTAAATGAATATACAGTTATGGACTTCGACATAAAATTCTTCTCTCAGACTTGAAATATCAACAACAGATAATCTGATATATGCTTGTCAATAATCATCATCATAGAAAAGACCACACCAATAAAGTATAAATTACTGATGAACAGACTGGTCTCTAAATATACATATTATAGTAACATATACATAGATATGCATGTATAAACAGATCCAACAATATTTTAAACAACATACAGTTAGATATAGCTGTTACTTAATACTGTAAGAAATTTGAGAAATATAAAATTAATCGAATATTTGGTTCATAATCAAGTTTTATTTTTATTAGTAGAAAAAAAACTGAAACAAAAAAATAATGCATTTTTAAATCTGATGTTACAAGCAATTTGAACCATGCAGCTATGAGACATTCTGTCACGGCTTGATTATGTTGTATTAATTTAGCTATCATAATGAAAAATACAACCAACCACTAAACAATGGTCTCTCTTCATAGATAGCAACATTATATTTACATATTTGTTTATTTAAATATAACAAACACTGTTGACACACAGATGTCTCACCTGTAGGGAAGAATTAAAAAAGACCATCTGACTAAACAGATCCTTGAAAATAGTCGTCAAACTGATATGAACTGATAGTAATGCAACTTTATAGAAAACATCAATGATCAACCAGAAGTAATTCTATCAAACTAATTTAAGCAAAAAATACCAAAATGAGAACACGCGACAGAAAGGAAGAAAATAATTACATGTAAATAATGCAACAGTAGATTTCAACAAAGATGTTCAGTAAAAAGTTAAATCCTGGCCTCATGGTCATAAAACTTTCGAGCATGATTTTTGTACTCAGACTCGAAAATCAACCAAGCATGATTTTTGTGCTCCGAGCACTGAGCAAAGTTTTATGCCTTCAAGGCTTGATCAGAACGTTTGTTTAGCTTGTACATATTAAACAGTCTACACAATAATGGAGATGTATTCTAAGTTTCAAGTGATGTGACCACAAACTACCAATGACCAAATCTTTAACGTACAAACTTTCATTTGATACAAGATGCCAGGAATAACAAGGACAGGCAGATTGAAAAATTGAGAGGCCTGAAAAACATGATGCTCCTCTATATTGTAGGTGTGGCATAAAAAAAAAATCATAACAATATACTTGCAGAATGATCAAACTTTGTCTCTCAGACTTAAACATCAACAACAGATAATCTGATATATGCTTGTCAATAAAAATCATCATAGAAAAGACCATACCAATAAAGTATAAGGTACTGATGAACAAACTTATCTCTAAATATATGTTTAATATGTATATATACCAACAGATCTGATAGTATTTGTAATAAACATTAAGTTAGAAATATGGGAAAAAAAATACTATAACAAGAATGTGTCCAAAGTACACAGATGCCCCACTTCCACTATCCTTTTCCATGTTCCATGGACTGTAAAAATTGGGTAATAATCTAATTTGGCATTAAAATTAGAAAGATTATACTATAGGGAACATATGAACTAAGTTTCAAGTTGATTGGACTTCAATTTCATCAAAAACGACCTTGACCAAAAACTTTAACCTGAAACTTCCACTTTCATTTTCTATGTTAAGTGAACCGTAAAATTGGGGTCACAAGTCTAATTTGGCTTTAAAATTAGAAAGATCATATCATAACAACAAGTGTACTAAGTTTCAAGTTGATTGGACTTCAGCTTCATCAAAAACTGCTTGACCAAAAACTTTAACCTGAAACTCCCCCTTTCATTTTCTATGTTCAGTGGACTGTGAAATTGGGGTCAAAAGTCTAATTTGGCTTAAAATTAGAAAGATCATATCATAAGCAACAAGTGTTCTAAGTTTTAAGTTGATTGGACTTCAGCTTCATCAAAAACTACCTTGACCAAAAACTTTAACCTGAACGGACGCACAGACGAACAGACGGACGGACGGATGCACGAACAGAGCCACAGACCAGAAAACATAATGGCCCTCTACTGTCGTAGGTGGGGCATAAAAATTAATCTGTATTAAATTGTGTTATTTTCTTTTGCAGATACCAAAATGAAAACACCATAAACAGATGCAAAGGAAGACTACCATAAGGGCAACAGTAAAGTTTGACAAAGATGTTCAGTTAAAGGTGAAAACCCTATTAAATTTGATAAGTGATTATTAAATAGAGGATACTTGTCATAAGTTTCAAGTTGATGTGAATCATGTGACCACAAATAACAATTCTTGAAACCAAATCTCTCATTTGATATAAGATGAACTAGCACAGGTCTATGGAACAACTGACAGACTGGAAAAAAACATAATGCTCCTTTTTATCATAGGTATGACTAAAAAGGTTTCAAAATAGTATATTTGCAGAATGATCAGCCTTTACCATAAACATCTTCTCTCAGACTTGAAATATCAACAACAGATAATCTGATATATGCTTGTCAATAATCATCATCATAGAAAAGACCACACCAATAAAGTATAAGGTATTGATGAACATACTGATCTATAAATATACATATCAGTCACACATGTATAAACAGATCCAACAATATTTGTAAATAAAATAAGGTGAGAAATAGCTTTTACTTCATATTGTACGAGATAAACTAAAAAATTTAAATGACTTTTTTTTTGAGTGGGTGAAAATTTGTTAATACCAAAATGAAAACACCTTTAACAAATGCAAAGGAAGAAAGACATTAACTAATGCAACAGTTCAGTTGTACAAAGATGTTCAGTAAACAGTGATATCCTGATCAGAACCCTATTTTGGCTTGTATTTATTAAACAGTTTACACAATAATGGACATGTATACTAAGTTTCAAGAGATGTGACCACAAGCTACCAATAACCAAATCTTTGAATGACTGTAAACCAAAACTTTAATTTGATACAAGATGGATCAAAACAGACAGGAGAATGAAACAACTGACAGACGGATAAAAAACACAATTCTCCTTTTTATCTTAGGTTGGGATATTAAGGTTTTAAAATAGTTCATTTGCGGAATGATAAGACTTTGCAATAAAATATCTTCCCTCAGACTTCTAATATCAACAACAAATAATCTGATATATGCTTGTCAATAAAAATCATCATAGAAAAGAAAAACATAAACTGAGGCAAAGGGGAAAATCTACAGAAATTAAAAAAAAAAAATAAAAAGATGAAATATTTACATTGTCAGTGGACATCGTTGCGTTCTGTCCTAAAGACATGGCAATGGCTGTCATCATCTGATCTTCTTCAGACATCTCAAGTAAATTACTAAAGGGCTGCAAGTATAGAGAATACAACTGTAGCCATGATAAAGAAGAACAACAACTTCATAACGTATTCAACAGATCTGCTTCTACTTATATAAAAATATACACATTAATTCATATATCTCTAATTGTGCTTAGGGCTGTTCCAGAAAATACTATGTCCCCCCCGGGGACGGCAAACGATCTTTTTTCCATGGGTGGTCGTGTGAGGGAAGAAAATATTTACGTTGGTGGTACCCTTGAGGATAATTTTATATTTATAGGTAGTGGGTATTTAGGAGAAAATTGATAATATATGGGTGGTGGGTTATTCCGTTGTGTGTGCATATTTCCGGTGCACATTTGACACGAAGCGTTACTAGATAGTTGTAACGAAAAACGGCAGTTTTCCTATTATTTACTGTTTCCTTAACTGGTACCATGCAACCCTATCTAAAAAAGTAAAGACAGTTGGAGTTATTTCCCTTTGCGGTAAATATATATTACGGAATATATTTGTCTTTTAAACGAAGCGAATCAAACAGTTTTCCCGGTTTTACTAGTCAGTTTATTTATTAGATACCCGCAGATTGATACATTATTATTTTAAATGTAATATATTGTTACATCTTGTCTATTTATGACAATAAACACTTAAACATATAAACTTTTTTACGGTTATTTCGTTTCGTTGAAATCTGAAATATTAGCACATGGTATAAACCATACATGTCAAGTGACATATGATATTCGCGTGTAATACACGCTTTTTCAACGGTTTACACGCGAGGATTCTGTCACATGGCGTGTACACGCTTTTCACCACTTTACACGCAATTACACGCTTTTTCGTTCTTTTCATTTTTTGGTCGTTAGTGCTATCGCTATTCTCGGGTTTTATCCTTATTCGGCGATAAATACCGAAAAATTCGAAGCAATTGTTTGGCTGCCGTATTGTTTATTTTTCTATATGGACAAACAGTAAAAGGTAAGTAGTTTGTGATTAGTTTTAACGATTTTGTGACTTTCTTTCAAATTCACTTTAATGGGGAAATGTGCACAGAAAGAGGTCACTTTTCAGGACCTGTACCGTCGCCTAAAGTGCCAATTGTTAAGCCAAAACGACGTGTACGGCAAGATTCAAGATATATAAATTATATTTTGGAGTTCGAGTTTAAATGATCGAGTGACAAGTAACGCATAATTTGTGCATTCTATGTTGCAATGATAAAAAAACAATACATGTGAGAGGAGAAATACAATGTAGCTATTTGAATAAACATTTAACATGTTTATCTAATAGAAATCAAATTTATAAAACATTTTTCTTTTTCAATTTCAGTTTTAAATCTAGCCAACACGGCAACAGATTTCTACAGGCCATGGGGATAAAAATACCACAGAACTGTTGCATCAGCTCTGATAGTACCAGCTTTCTTCTGATGAACTACCCAGTTTTAACCAGGCAATAGCAATGGGAGCAATGGCAGAGATAATCTATAGATGACATTTTACATTGCCAAAAAAAACCTAACATTATGACATTCTTTCAAATCTTGATGAAGCTAATTCAGTCAAATATCAATTCCTACTGTGAGAGAGCCTTTTCAATTATAAAGAAATTAACACTGAATTCTGATCCGAACTTGACTATGTTACATTTGGATTGTGTGCTGTTATCAAATAAATGTAACTAAAATTGAAACTGGCAGTTGTTTTGAATATGTGCCTAGTGGTGGTGCTTTAAAAGCAACATAACAGACCACTGTTTAATACAATAAAAGTTCAAAGTAGAATATATATTGGTTTTTTGTATTCACAAATTTGTATGAAATTATGAACATTACCACATTCATATTAACAAGTCCGCATCTACGTCACTCGTTTTCACACGCTTTTTGACATATCATGTCATGTCATGACATGATTTCCCATTGTCAGAGGTTGACATGTATGTATAAACAGCAAAATGGACAACCTCCCAGGAACGTCAGATGATGGAGTTCCCCATATTCCTAGCAGGTAATATACACAAACACGATACACAAAGTACCTAAGCAAACAAGTAAAAAAACAGAACAAACATTGCGTTTTCCCCTATTTTTTTTTTAACTTGGAACGATCGATCAACTAACGATGGCTATGCCACAAAAAAGTAAAACCAGAAAAGATAAGTGGTCTAGTATTTGTAGAGGTTAGCCTTATACTAGACAAATATTTTTCAAAGACTAACCTCATGTTTGATCCAGGAAAAGTGCATAGTTCGATGTTTTGATCTGGACGTTTAACTAAGGGAGGGGGAGAGGTAAAAAAAAAAACTGAATTCCAAAAAGAAACCTGCAATCCCTGTTTCCAAAATATGAAATGTTAAATCCTGTCTCCCCCAATTAAAGAAAATGTAGAACTTGAATTGCATGATAATTTTGGGGGTACAAAGCTAACAATACTTTGTGGTTTAATTTGTTAGGTTCATTAAATCTTTGATTTTGTTGAAACGGATTCAAAGAACAAATGGATGAAAGGCTAGCAAAACATACGCTGCCAAGGCCTACAGGACTGTTGTGACAAATGGTTTAGCCTTACCCTGAATTGTGATTTGTAAAACTGATCTCAAAGGTGATTTGCCAATTGTCAATTACTGCATGCATGTTGAATTTGTTTTGGTAACTTGTCGCTAGCTAGGGCTGTAACAATACGCCTACCTAACAGTTTGGTTTGATTTTCTATACAAGGGTTGTGGTTCGGTTCATTTTGGTTGGATACATTTCTGAAATTTTAAGTTGAAATATGAATATGAATGCGTGTAGACAAGGGACACTTAACGCATCCAAGTGCTGAAACTGACAACCCGACCACTAGGACTGCACATTTTCTCATGCTGATAGCCAAAACATTGTGAAAAACCTTTAATAATCTATGGAAAATAGCATCATTCCGATATTTTTCTAAACTGACAGAAAAAATAATCTATGGGTGGTGGGTTTCAATGATTTTTTTTAAGATTCCATAGGTTGTTGGTCTTGACATAATCTAAATTCTATTGGTGGTGGTTTAAAAATTTAATTGATTTCTATGGGTGGTGGGGGTAAAAAAACAAGAGGCTCTCAAGAGCCTGAATCGCTCACCTGAATTTTTTTGGTTTAATCTCTCATCAATGATTATTTGAGCTTTTCAATTTATTTAAATGTTCTTTGAATCGTCCTATTTTCTTCAAAAGCAAAAAAAAATCATTTTCTCCTATGTTCTATTTTAGCCATAGGAGCTATGTTTCTTGACATACAAGGAAATGAAATATAAAATTTATACTAGATACTCTGAAACTCTGAAACTCTGAAACTCATTTAGCCTAAGTTTGGCTGAAATTGATACAGCAGTTTCATAAGAGAAGATTTTTTAAAGTAAGTCAACATGATGAACAAATTGTGAAAAAAGTCTTTAAAGGGCAATAACTCCTAAAGAGGTCAATTGACAATTTTGGTCAAATTGACTTATTTGTAGATCTTACTTTGCTGATCATATTTGCTGTTTACAGTTTATCTTTATCTATAATAATATTCAAGATAATGACCAAAAACTGCAAAATTTCCTTAAAATTACCAATTAAGTGGCAGCAACCCAACAATTGGATGTTTGATTCATCTGAAAATTTCAGGGCTGATAGATATTGACCTAATGAACATTTTTACTCCATGTCAGATTTGCTCTTAATGCTTTCGTTTTTGAGATATAAGCCAAAAACTGCATTTGACCCCTATGTTCTATTTTAAGTAACGGCGGCCATGTTTTTTGACGGATCTAAAATCAAAGCACACACTTTGTGCAGGATAATCTAAGGAACAACCATGCTAAGTTTTAACCAAATCCATTCAGTAGTTTCAGAGGAGAAGATTTTTTAAAGTTAGCAAATATGATGAACAAATTGTGAAAAATTGTCATTAAAGGACAATAACCCCTTAAGGGGTCAATTGACAATTTTGGTCATATTAACTTATTTGTAGATCTTACTTTGCTGATCTTTTTTGCTGTTTACAGTTTATCTTTATCTATAATAATATTCAAGATAATGACCAAAAACTGCAAAATTTCCTTAAAATTACCAATTAAGTGGCAGCAACCCAACAATTGGATGTTTGATTCATCTGAAATTTTCAGGGCTGATAGATATTGATCTAATGAACATTTTTACTCTATGTCAGATTTGCTCTTAATGCTTTCGTTTTTGAGATATAAGCCAAAAACTGCATTTGACCCCTATGTTCTATTTTAAGTAACGGCGGCCATGTTTTTTGACGGATCAAAAATCAAAGCACACACTTTGTGCAGGATAATCTAAGAAACAACCATGCTAAGTTTTAACCAAATCCATTCAGTAGTTTCAGAGGAGAAGATTTTTTAAAGTTAGCAAATATGATGAACAAATTGTGAAAAATTGTCATTAAAGGACAATAACCCCTTAAGGGGTCAATTGACAATTTTGGTCATATTAACTTATTTGTAGATCTTACTTTGCTGATCTTTTTTGCTGTTTACAGTTTATCTTTATCTATAATAATATTCAAGATAATGACCAAAAACTGCAAAATTTCCTTAAAATTACCAATTAAGTGGCAGCAACCCAACAATGGTTTGTTTGATTCATCTGAAAATTTCAGGGCTGATAGATCTTGACCTAATGAACATTTTTACCCCATGTCAGATTTGCTCTAAATGCTTTCGTTTTTGAGTTATAAGCCAAAAACTGCATTTGACCCCTATGTTCTATTTTAAGTAACGGCGGCCATGTTTTTTGACGGATCAAAAATCGAAGCGCACATTTTGTGCAGGATATACTAAGGAACAATCATGTTAAGTTTCATTCAAATCCATTCAGTAGTTTCAGAGGAGAAGATGTTTGAAAAATTGTTAACGACGACGACGACGTCGACGACGACGACGTCGACGACGACGACGACGACGGACGCCAAGTGATGAGAAAAGCTCACATGGCCTTTTAGGCCAGGTGAGCTAAAAAGTGCCGTCCCTGGGGGGGACATAGTATTTTCTGGAACAGCCCTTATAAGTAAGATTCTTCTGAAGGAACATTTAATCATAAGCATTTGTTCTTTTTAATTTCAAAGCTGTCAATTTTCTTTTCCCTTAAGTTAATTTCTTTTGTTTATTAACAGCTTTTGTTTAATGAAACTACTAAAAGGGTTTTAGGCTATAAATAATTTGAAGGTCCATGTCTAGACATGTTATATTTACATCAGTAACATTTGCATCACTTGGAGGTGCAGCAGCAGGTGTAGAGGGATGATTGACTATCCATTCTGTAGCCTGTTCTAAACTGTTACAATGTAGCAAGGCCTCTGCACTTTGTTCTGGAGTAAAACCCATGCCAATCAGCTGGAAGGAAAATTAATGTATTTAGCATTGTAGAAATGTTTCCCATATAACATATATTCACCCCTTTATGTCTTTATAGGATACCCTGTGTTGTTGGGTTGCTGTCTCAATGTCAGTCATATCCCTTACATCTTCTATATATAATAGCATATATAACTAAGTACTGAAGACGATTACCAAGTGATTTATCCTTAAATAATGTTGTTTTTTTTCTTCTAATATCGTAGCCCTGATTGTGACAAAGCATTAAAGTACAGTAAATTATCACATATTTTTTTTCAACAGATACTGGGCATCATCAAACAAAAATATTTAAGGCTAAAAAAAGGTTGCTTACTGAATTTGGAAGATCAATGCAACCCTTAAATTATTAACTCTGTTTACTTTTAATGAATCTGTCTAGCTACAATACCAGGGTTAAAGTTACAACAAACTTCTACCCAACGATGCCAATCACTACATTAATATAGCATTGTAAACAATCACATATGTCACATGACAAGACACAAATGAAGATACACATTGCATGACAGAGGAAAATATATATATGACTATTGTGTGCTAAATCAACAAAATTTATAGACTATACTTACATTGTGGGGAAAATTTATTAGTGCTAACCAAGAAATAGGAGACATAGTTTACATGAATGAAACATTTTATTTCTAATACTTTAAATTCATTTCATTTAGTTGGTAACATTTTTGTTGGATAAGGGAAAAATTGTATTCTCATGGACATTTATTAGAATGCATAGCTTTACAAGTCTGCATACACTTCGAATGCATAGCTTTACAAAAGTCTGCATACATACCTACAGAAAATAAGAGCCTTTTTTAACTCTTGATTTTGTAGTGCATCCATAACCAACCAAATCCACTAAAATTGGTATTGAATGATTAATACTAAATCCATACCTACATATGTAGTTAACCTTTAAATGACATTATTATACTAATCAACAGGACATCAAAATTGTAACGTCCATTTTAAAATGTGATGATGAAAGCTATAATGGTTTTCAAAAAATATCTAGTTATTTACTTAACATCAACAATTATATTTGACCAAATTACATACCATCTGTAAGTAAAGTTGATGAACCTGGGGTTCTTGTTCAGTAGGGGCTGCTGCAGCTGCTGGGGCTGTTGATGGTCCAGGGGTTGCAGGAGTTGCACTGCTTGGTTGTGCTTCAATTGTTGCTTTTTCTTTAGCCAAATATTCCTAAAATTAACAGCCTTAATAAGTTGGTCTAAAAGCAAAATTGTACTCCACCAAAGTCTATTTGCATGTATTTTATAATGTTTTATGATAAATATATCAGTAAACAGTTCAATTATAAATGTGTTCTGTTAAACAACTTGTTTCTTGAAACCGGGAAAATATTAACATTGAATACTTTATAACTAAAAAGAGCCTTTGAAATAAAATGCTCAGTAATTAAATCAATTCTTTTTACCAAATAGTAATCTCAATCCTAGAGCAAACAAAAATCACATATTCCTTTCATAGTGCATGTTCTTTCTTTGGAACAATGAACAAATGTCCATACTTAATTGAACTAACTCATACGTTTCATCAATATTTTACCTGGATTATGATTTCTCCTTTTATAATATGACTAAGTATTGCTAGCATGGACTCTGACATTCGTCCACCATAAATTTTCAGAGGTTTCTTGTTCCACATTTCCATTACAGCATTAAAAGCAGCCTGAAATACATTCCTCAATATAAAATTCATAACAACACTGTCCCAGGTAAGAAGATGATTTAGACCTCACAGCTGTATCATTAGCAATCACACTCCATCTCCTTATTTTCGTTAGGATATTTTTAAAACATACATTCTATCATTGTTGTGTAACTTCACTAAAAGTTTCATATACTTATAACTATTTCAGGGGCACAAACATCTCAGAAGTAGGTGTGTCTAACATTGCAGTACTCAGACATATGCTTGTCAGCGTATATTCATCATAGATTGTGCATTTATGTAAAACTAGTGTTATAATAAGTATTGATATGGTAGGTGTTGTGCTCATTGCTCATTGTTGAAGGCTTAACCTCTGTATAGCTCAGGAATATCAATTTGGACTTGGGTGGACAGTTTCATTGGCAATCACACCAAATCTTCTTATTTTCATTATAACATTTTCTAAAGATACATTCTATCATTGTTATTTCATTTTGCTATAAGTTTCTTATACTTTTAATTTAGAAGCACAAACATCTCAGAAGTAGGTGTGTCTAACATTGCAGTACTCAGACATATGCTTGTCAGTGTATATTCATCATAGATTGTGCATTTATGTAAAACTAGTGTGTTATAATAAGTATTGATATGGTAGGCATTTTGCTCATTGTTGAAGATTATACAGTTACTTATAGTTCCTTATATGCTTATCATTTAGACTCATGTGGACGGTCTCATTAGCAATCACACCACATCTTATTTTTATAAAGTTATCTTTAAAACATACATTATATCATTGTTAATGTTATGCGACTTTACAACACATTTCATTTACATAGAAATAAACCATTTCTAGAGCACAAACATCTCAGAAGTAGGTGTGTCTAACATTGCAGTACTCAGACATATGCTTGTCAGTGTATATTCATCATAGATTGTGCATTTATATTTAGCAGTATGTTATGTTCAATATTTAAATGGTATTGGTTTTGTTCATTGTTGAAGGCTATATCTGTGGAGATATACAGTAACATATAGCTCTTACATACACATCATTAGAACTCTGGTGGACAGTCTCATGGGCAATCACACCACATCTCCTTATTTTAATTCAGATAGTTTTGGAGCATATATATTCGATCATTGTTAATATGTAACTTCACTATAAGTTTCATTCATTTTTAAGTAAACAATTTCAGGGCACAAACATCTCAGAAGTAGGTGTGTCTAACATAGCATTATTCAGACATATGCTTGTCAGTGTATATTCATCATAGATTGTGCATTTCTAAACTAGTATGTCATATTAGTCAATATAAACAATTACCAATTAATCAGACTTAGAGGTAAGACAGGTATTTTTCAGCATTTTCAGCTTTTCCTCCAATCAGATACTATTAAATGGTGATATTCCAATAAAATATTACTCAGGATCACAACTGTACCTTAATGCAAGTCATTTTTCATTTTAGAAGATCTGAACAAATGAAACAGTTTGCACAAAATATATGAGGACCTTGAATGATAATTTACCTTTTGTGTACTGATGAGATATTGCACTTTGTTGAAGGGTATAAATCCTGCTTGACTAGACTTTTCTGGCAGGGTGTGTGTGGATTCCATAATTGTCTTTGGGTTCACCATTTTCTCAATGAGCATCAACCATGCATCCAGAAATTCCCCAGTTCCATCTATAAGAAAATAAAATATGTTGTAAACAGAAAGAGACTAAAGATTGTCCCATTTCTATACAAAAGGTATTCCTGGATAAAAAGCGGTTTCCAGTTATGAAAAGAAGACAAAACATTTTAAATATATTATACAGACGTACAACAGTAAAAGTTAGCCCCCTCCACAATATCTCAATCTTTTTTACATGAAAATCTAACCAAAATTTCTTTGATTTTTAAGTCAATTGGAAATTACATACAATGTATACTCATCAATTCTTACAAAACTCCACTTGCAGACAATCATTTTTTAATATGCTGTAATAATATATGAACGTATATGTCTGCAATATAAGAACTTAATTTTTCATGAGAAACACTAACTTCAAACTTCTAGTTGGAAGTCAAAACAAAAAACACAAGATCATGTGTCATAAACTTAACAAGACAGCAACCCAATAGCAAGTTTTACAAATAAGTAATAAAGCTTTCATTAATCCAAGATAATTAATGAAAACTTACCTGGCAGTTCATCAGCTGATTTTTTACCATCACAAGCAAGTGCCCACTCAAAGGCCCTGTAATAAAAACATATATTTTTGTTAAAATATTTTGAAAATTTTAGCGTCTTCTTTTATTGAAATGGACAGATTTGTACCAATTTAGACAGTACATACTGACATAAACTTTTTTATGAGTTGTAAGCATAGATAGAAATCACCAAACAAGTAAGGGCTATTCCAGAAAAAAATGTATTGGGGTTGGAAGGCAGTTTTTGTCAGCACCTGCCACCAAGAATTATAGTGCATTATAGTGTGAAAAGTTGCTCTGATACCCATCATCCATGTAGTATTAATATAATGTGCCTTCCAACCCCCACCCGCCCTACATTTTTTTCTGGAATAGCCCTAAGCACACCAATGAGGTCACATGTACTTTTTCAGACTACATTGAATCAACATATGTTCAGATATATGCTTGTCAAATTGTAATCATCATTGCAAAACACATGCACCAGACAATAAATAATACATGCTTATATATACATTTTAACATAAATTAATTATTAAAGTTCTTAAATGGGAAAGTTCAAATTTAGGATAGAAAAAAAGAAGTTATATACTAACTGGAAAAGAGCTTTCTGTCCACCAGATGAAAGGAATTTCTGTAACATCAAATGGTAAGGATTCTTTCTCTCATCGAACAACATTGGTGATGTAAAACCAACAGAACACACAAGGAATGTTAACCTGTCAACAAATAAAGATAAATCATTAAAAGTACAATATAATTCAGTTTTAATCTATAAAAAATAAGCAAGAATTTAGCATGATTAATTCTACATGAAGACTTTTCTGTTGTATTTTTTCAAGATTGTAATTACAATACAGCTAGAGTGTTCCATGTTATACAGTTTGAGTTGCTGTCTCACTGATGTACATTATCTATACAATTCCTTTTATTCATTCAAAGTTTTAGTATATCAACATTAAAAAAAAATCCAAAACAAACCCTATATCACCACAATAACTTACCTTAATTTTGGAACAGGGGACCAGGGTGGAGGCTCCCAATTCAAACCGTTTGTAAGAAGTTTAGTCAGAGCTCTTGCCACTGCCTGGGCTGCTGGTGTTGGAGTGGTAGGAGACACTACAGCATTGGTCCTTCTCTGACGCACTGGGCTTCCAACACTTAACTTAACCAAGAGACCAAATAACTCTGCAAGTGTTCTACAAAGCCTAGATGAAACTGATAACAGTGGTTTCAATTGTTTGATCTGAGCTTGTAATGCAGGAGACAGTTTTGGTTTTTTGTCTGTCCCCTGAGATGTCTGACTGTCTGTTACATCCATGGGAGATCCCACACTTTCTGAAGTGGATAAAGACTCCATGGCAGCACTGACACCATTACTGCCCATTTCTCCTGCAGCCCTGGTTAATGAGCCTTCCTTTTCCTCTTCTTTGTCATCCTTTTCTGACTTGAAATCTTTAGGTAAAAGTTTTTCCATATCGGACCTGCCAAATTCACAGCCTGATGGCAAGATGTCCTCACTGCACAAGGCCAACAGAACTGTGCTCTCCCAAACAAGTGAAGTGTACAACTTACTTAGTCCATTCAATACTTTTAAACCAAGTTCAGAACCCCAGTGGTTGACAGATATTGTTCTTATGTCAGTCTGTTAAAGAAAAGAAATTGATAGTACATGAATATTTGTAATTATATATTTAACTGAACTTTTTAAGAATTTATTTTCACCAGTACTTAACCCACACAAATAAAATCATGCAATGACAATTCACACTTCAGAAACTTGGATGTAATTATGTTCCAGCGATCTGTTATCTGTAATTACATGAATTATGAGTGGCTTTCTATTTGTAATGTTCATTTTAATATGTTTAACACTATATAGAATTGTATACATGTTCACAACTTTATAATCCAGTTTAAATTAAATAACTTTTTACAGCTTTTACATTAATGCTAGCAAGACAAATCTTTGTTTGGCTTGCTTGCTTTGTTTGTATCAATGTTTGCTCAAGCATGGTAATTAAGATAGGCGGGGCTTCAGCTTGTATACATCATACTTAAATTTTATTGGACGTTATGTTGGAGGTTAAGGACACTAAATTTTAAAACATCACATGATACATATTCTCACATGTTTCCTTACCTGTAAATATACAATACAGACAGGATTCTACTTCGTCTAAATTATCTTCCTATTACATCAGTTCATTTTCACAATCGTAGAAACGGAAGACAATTTTTTTTTCAGAGATCCAACTTAAAGACTGTCGTCAAGCACTTTTAGTAAAATAGCTATTCGAACACACCTACTCTGATTTTGTGATCCATTGGATAGGTATTTCACTTGACTCTATATTTCATCTTTTAGTACTGTGATTTTTTTTTATGTTATAAAGTCAACCTGTAGCTTTGCTATATAAAATGATAGCGAGATGATGCATCAAATACTCTTGTTTTGTACATTTTCAAGACAAAATATTAATCTCAAACACACCCTAACATAAAAAAGGTGCACTCTATTTTCTCTTTTCGATACAATTGTTTCCCATTTTGGAATATTTTCTTGAGTTGCATAATCGAAGGAAAGACATGGAAATAACTGAATGAACTAATAGATTGATATGTTATAAAAACAATATTAGGTCAATTAATGTTGAAGGCCTGTTTCTCAGCCTCATACAAGAAAAAAGTTTATATTTTTCTTTCATTGACAAATTATTGTATTTTTACAGGTGAGAAACATGTGAGAATATTTGTCATGTGATGTTTTAAAATTAAGTGTCCTTAACCTCAGACATAACGTCCAATACAATCTAAGTATGATGTAAACAAGCTGAAGCCCCGCCTATCTTAATTACCATGCTTGAGCAAACACTGATACAAACAAAGCAAGCAAGCCAAACAAAGATTTGTCTTGCTAGCATTAATGTAAAAGCTGTAATTAGTGATACATTCACATGTTTGTTACATGAAGCTATTGCCAGTTTACTTCCAGATGTAATGCATATACATTTTCTTGGAACAATTTACTGTGGAAATAAATGAAAAACACGAGGAATAAACAACAGACCTTCAATTTTAACCAAGAGTTCTCAATACATTTTTCACCAATAGAACTACTATTGTTACGGTTTAGGGTATAAGCTGTAGGTTTGTAGATACAACTGTTTCAGGCTACTCCGTAAGCACTCTATTCTATTTTCGCGTTCGTCGTTTACTGTTAGCCAACGCTTATATAAAGACATTTGATGAACATTGTGTATACTTTTATTGTTATTGTATGTAAATATTGTTAGTCAGGTCTCTGGGAATAATACTATAGAGTTCGTCTTCACTGTTTGACCACGGGGGGTCCCCCGACTGAATGACTGTTCCAACCTTCTGTTTACTCCTATTTCACACGTTCCTGCTTTATTACCTTGTTATTTTATTAGCGTTAGGCATATATATTGAAACCGGGGCCCATACATGCTAAGAGTCAGCTTAGATAGGTCCCGTTTGTCCATTTCCCGACTCGACAGAATGTCAACATTCCGATCGCCGCCATTTGCATCACTATGTTTATTGACGTCAGTGACCTAATGACCTGAGATCAGCATCCAATCAGCATAGCGTAATTTGCCCACCATCTCCATAGGGGCACGTGGCGTTGGTGGGGCAGGGATATAAAAGCAAGTGCACAACAGTCTTCTTCAGATAGACTGCGGCCCGCTACCAGGGCAGTCACTCCTGATACCAAGGAAACTTACCAAAGGCAAGCAAACCAAAAGTGCCGCAGTCGATGCAATACATGTACCTTTGCATCCCCGTTGGATAAATGAACCAAACTATAATTGACCTAGATGTTTTACTACGTTTACTACGATGTTGACAAACGATTAACGTACCGAAAAGGGGGGTCTCTGTATATTTTATCAAGTGTTCTGTTGGGTTTTCATGTAATTTATACTTGGAATAGTATTGAATGTTTTGTATATAATAAATTGTGAAGCTTTATTAATCTTGTTATCTGTTGTACATGTAGTTAGTAAGTCAATGTAAATGAGTTTCTGTGCTACCATATTTAGACCAGTGCCTTAACTGTTTTGCCTGCTACGCTACCATAGTCTTGACCATTTTACCAGCTACGCTACCAGTATAACTTAGTTTGTAACTCGACACCAGAGTTGACAGATCTATACTAGAATTTACCAAGAATATAGTAACCAGTGTGTTAACCTCATAATAATACCTTTTACTTTTGGGACACCCCCGTCCCGTAACACTATTTCATAAGATTTTTGTAGTTGCAGGAACAGGTCTTGATCCCCATTCCCAACAAAGATAGACTGCAAAACTTGTACAATCCAACTACAAAACTTTAAAGGGCTGTTCCACAATGAAGAGGATGGGGATTTGAAAATAAATCATACAAGTGGTAGCATTTTCCTCATCTGCAGAACAACCTAAAAGTCTATCCAATATTCTTCAGCATTTCTTAATTTTCCAATAAATCTCATTAGATGTTATTTTGTAGCAATCAATTTTACCTTGTAGAACATTGATAATACATGGTATTTCAACAAATCAACTGTAGTTATTGTCGCATTACTTTATTCCAGATGACAACAAATTATCATTTGAAGATCAAATATAATGCTCTATTCACACTAGTATTTATTTCAAAAAGGAAATACTTTTATTTTTTACTGGAATTTGCAGAAGCAGATTAGAATATAGGAATTATATAAAGTAAACCTCATTTTAAATTTTATATATAATTCTGGTATACAAAGTAAACCTCCTTTTTATATTATTCGAGATCAATGTCTTTAAAAAGTGCCTCCTATTCACCACATGTTTAATTCTGAAACAAACAAATGTGTCTCACCTGTCCCATTTTACAGACATGTACAAACATCATGATGTAGGCATGGCAAGATGATAAAGCATGTAATAGGGGTGTTAACTGTGGAGACTGGATGGCATCTGGGAGATGTGCTACATTTGCCAGCTCTCTCAACAGTACAGAGCCACCTGGAGCATCTAGTGGTTTATGGAGTCCTTCTAAGCTTTGTAATACTTCGTCCAGTTTCACAAGTCCTTGCTTTAAAACCTTTGGCTCTCTGGATAATTGCTATAAAATAATAAATGACTATATGTAGACAACAATAAAACAGTTATCTGCTTGCATTCAAAACATATGTAATATTTAATTTCAATATCTCAATCTCTTATCTTCCGATAATCTAACTTGCAGAACTCAGTTTTGATTTTGCCATTTGATTAGGGACTTTCCATTTTTAATTCATTATTTTTATGGTTTTACTTTTTTTTCAGTTGTTAAAAAATAATTTCTAGTTCATAATTGAGATATGAAATAGTTAATTCAAATTGTAAAAAAGACATACCAGAATGGCTTTACAGACAATTGAGACAGCATGACAAGCTTGTGAAGCAGGGAAGTCAATGGACAAGTTAGGCATCCCTAGAATTGACATCAATGGTTGTAGTCCATTCTGGGTTACAAACTCCTTACAATGGTCGTCAGTTGAATTGTTGCTCAGAATAGCTTCAACAAATTTCATCTGCAAAACAACAATTTAAAGTATAACAAATATTTCAAAATATTTATAATTTCTAATTTTAGATACTGTAAATTAAGAAATCATAGTAAGGTTTTTATTATTGCTAAAAATGTGAGAGAGTTGTAAACGCAATAATTTAAACTCACATTTTGATATTTATTATTTGAATTAAACCTGAGAAAATCGTAAAAAATCAAATCGTATGCAAGTCAAAAATGACAAAATCACAAAAATAAATGAACACAATAATTTCTGAATTTACAGTATTTAAAACAATTCTTAATAAATCACATTTAAAGGTGTTATTTTATAACAACATATAAATTATAGGTGTCATTATGTAGCAATCAATTTTACCTTGTAGAACATTGATAAAACAAGGTATACCAAGGAATTGCCAAGTTATTGTCGCATTACTTTATTCCAGATGACAACAAACTATCATTTGAAGATCAAATATAATGCTCACTATTACTTGGGCAAAAATAATCACGAATATTATTCCTACCCATGTTAAAACTACAATAAAGTATAGCTTGCATCAAATATTTCTTAAATTAAGTTGAAATAAAACCCAATCAGACATGAATTTTACAAATACACCAATCATCTCTATTATTTCAACTTACCACATTTAATACATAATCCATCAATGGTATTGCTTCTTTTTCTGTTGGACTTGTTTGTGATCTGAAAATATAATCACATACTAAATATTAACAGAATGAAATTACAATAAAAGAACCATGTGCACTAAGTTTGAACTTCATGGAAGCTACATTAAATAAAAATGTTTAAATAAAATAGGATGGACAGTCATCTACTTAAAACATTAAGCCCCTTTCCTGCACACAACCGAAGGCAGGGCACATGCATTGAATATTAAAACATTACATTTATCAAAAGCAGAAAGTGAGACATGATCATCATAGCACTACATAATAGCTCAAATACTTTATCTATGATACTGTGAACTCTTGTATATTCGTTGTCACCAATGTTCGTGGATTGAGAATAACTAGCCTTTTCGTGGATATTTGATTTCATTGTTTTAACCAAGTCTGCATGCATTTCTTCAGAAAACTTGTAATTCACTGAACATTTAAATTCATGGTTCTCCTGTACCCATGAAATCAAAGAAAATTAGAACCCGAGTGCTCCTAAACAGGAGGGAATTTGGAAAGAAGAAGAACCCAACGAATAATACTGAATCCACAGTAGTGCCTTTCCACTCTTTATTAAGCATATGCATATATTTGGAAATGTCTACTCACTGACTAGATTGTGCAGCCTGTTGGACACTTTTCTGTGTACTTTCCTGGGTGTTGGCAGCCATTTCTTCATCCTCATCTTCCTCATCTGAGGAGCCATTATCAGGAGGGCGAGGAGAGGGTGTCACAAATAAGCTCTGTTCTGTCTTAGGTTGAGATTTCTGACAAACATATTTTGGGTCCATTCCCATGGCACATACCTCTTCTAATAGCTGAAATAATATATCCAATTCATACATAAGACGACATGTTGAGTTTTTATTCATTTAAGAGCAATATGATGAAAATGCAGCCATACTGAAGCATAATAAATCAGTATTGAATCTTAAAAATTATGCTACTTTCATA
This sequence comes from Mytilus edulis, assembly GCF_963676685.1. Lineage (NCBI taxonomy): Eukaryota > Metazoa > Mollusca > Bivalvia > Mytilida > Mytilidae > Mytilus > Mytilus edulis. Next base: position 49,071,027 of record NC_092344.1, read on the forward strand.
AGAAGGCACTTTGAATAAAAATTTGCAAACTATCCTTTTTCAGTTTTTTTTTAATTTATTATAGCACAAACCGGCAAAAAACTGAATTGCTTACATTTTTACTCAAAATATTGTTGAGTCTTTATTCATATAAGAGCAATATGATGAAAATGCAGTCATACTGAAGCATAACAAATCAGTATTGAATGTTAATAATTATGTTACTTTCATAAGAAGGCACTTTGAATAAAAATTTTCAAACTATCCTTTTTCAGTTTTTTTTTAATCTATAATAGCACAAACCAGCGAATTTTACTCAAAATATTCGGACTTTTTTCAAATTTTTAAGAATAAACTGAAATCCTTTTATTTTTTTCTAATCTTCAAACAAAATGGTTTTTGAATACAGCACATTTGTATATAGAATCCAGGAGATGTTACATGTAAAATTTAAACTTCACTGTCTGATAAATGAAACTATCCATAACATTTAACATATACATTTTGTACAAAAACGTACCTTAATAATAGCTGTCGTAGCATCAGTCCTCAATGAAGGCTGGTGTCTCATCAGTTCATCCATAGCATTACCCAAACTACTGGCTGTATCACCTAAAATACAGGTATATTTTGAATCAATAAAGTTTATGTGACTGTTTAAATAATTCTATTTCAAATTCGTATCAATTCAGTGATATATTCAGTGGAATACCATTGGAAGGTCATATATTTGTGTTGATTCATGAATATACATGTACATTACATATTGTTCTTCAAATTTAAAATCACTGAAGCAGGACACATATTCAAGTGACTGAAGTGACCTGTTTATATGTTGTTTAATCTCCACCATATGTCTGCATTTTAATGAATTTATTACTCCTGTCTGTTTTCTGATATTATTCTTTGAATACCTATATAGGAATAATGATTTCTGTACTCACCAAAATGATCAGAACTCCTCCTCCTCCTCATAGCAGGTAAGTAATCAGGAGACAAAAGAACTTTAAACAGTCTGTCAAATGGTTTACAGTTAACAAATGACTGCAGACCTCGAGCATTCAAACATAAAGCACTGAACACATTCGGTAATGAAGCCAGCACCTCTCTGGTTGCTGGTACCTAGAATTATAAACAAATCATTTTATTTGACATAACTTAATTTTTTTGTGTCCTTTCCCAACTTTCGTGTAAATATTCAGTGAATTTACATATCATTTGTTTTTATAAAATTGTCATATTCAAGGCTTTTGAACTGATTGTTTGAGTTCATCCAGTTGATAATATTTTTTAATTAAATGTGAAGTAGGTATCAGTTGAAAGTTTGTTTTTGTTTTTTCATGTTTTTTAAACCCATGTTGAACATTTCTTTGTTTGTTTACTAAAATGTGTTGCTGCTTAAATGTGTGTACTTGATCTACCTTACCATTTTATCTGAAATATGTTTCAGGTAGTTGCAAACAAGAATGTGTCCATAGTACACGGATGCCCCACTCGCACTATCATTTTCTATGTTCAGTGGAATGTGAAATTGGGGTCAAAACTATAATTTGGCATTAAAATTAGAAATATCATATTATGGGGAACATGTGTACTAAGTTTCAATTTGATTGGACTTCAACTTCTTCAAAAACTACCTTGACCAAAAACTTTAACCTGAAGCGAACTGACGCATTGACGGATGGAGGCACAGACCAGAAAACATAATGCCCCTCTACAATCGTAGGTGGGGCATAATGTGGGGCATAAGAACATTAATCATTCACATAAAATTTCGAACTCAGCCTATATAAGGTCATCTGGCATGTCCAGCTGCCTATTATTAAACCTCTATGTACTTACATCTTTGATGAGAAGAGCATGAAGAACAACATCAGTCAGGCCACTATCTTGTAAAGAGGAAAGAAGGGAAGGTTCTTGGAAGACATACACAGTCACAACATCAGTGGCTGTAAATTAAATTTTCAAATTGATAACAATAACAGTTATAATATAATGCAAAATATACAATCATTTACTGTTAAAAAAAAAAAATCAACCAGAGTTTTTAAACAAGATCATGGACAGGCTTAAAAAATATTTATATTTTCATGGCTTGAGACAGTTTCTAGTTCAGCTCTTGTAAAACTAAAACTATTCAAAATTCTAAATATTCTTGCTGAAATAAAGTGCAGTACCTGTATCACAAGTTTTTTTTAAACATAAAAGCTTAACAAATAACACATTGAATAATAGCATGCATGATTGCATAATTTTTACTTACCAAGTAGGAACAGAGATGGTCCGTAGTAATCAGCATTACTGATGATATGCTTTAAGGACTTAGGCAGAGAACACTCCATTACTGTCAATATACAAATAAATGTTCCTACATGTACATCAAATTTCATTATACATCAGACAACATTTACAATAATGTCAGAATTACCACAAGAGAAAAGTTTCCTTTTTAATCACTTATTTCAGTAAACAACATGTGCATGCATACCTTTTTCACTACCTCTAAATTTGCACTGATCCTTGTATAAAATTTGTAATGAGGGTGCAATCTGTCAAGCCAGTGTGTTAGCATTGACATGATTCAAAGGATTTATGTGTCTGTAATTTTCAGGTGATTACTAAGCTAAGGCTTCTACTTACTCCTTCAAAATTATAATCTTTAGAATTTTAGCTTTTAACAAAAGACTCTCGATTTTAGTACTCACTAATGTTTCATATTTTTGGTTTTCAAAACTTTTGGTCCTGAGCATACATTACAAGCTATTACAGAAATAGGCACATATAATATATTTGAATAACAAAAAGAGAAACTGGTGTAACAAGAATGTGTCCAAAGTACATGGAAGCACCACTCGCATCATAGGTGGGGCATAAAAAATATCATATACTCTAATATAATTTTTACATGTGAACTTACAGTGTCTTATGCTGTCAGAAAATGAGGGATCAGGAATGGCTTTCTTCAAGAAATTCAACATAGACTTTAATAGAGCTGCTCTCTGGGGAAAACAGTTTATTCCTGTAAAAAAAATCAAAGATTACACTTAATACATCATGTATTTCTTTTCCAATACCATTTTCCAATAATACACAAGATTCTACATAGCATATAACTGAAATATTCAATTTGATGAGATAAATTCTGCAATTTTTGAAAAATGCCAATTTAAAAAAAAACCACTAAATTAGGGAAAATCAATGGTGGTATTACTTCTGAAAATTTAAATGACACTTTAATCATTGTGTGTAGGAATCAAGCTCACAGATATTGTGAAAAATCCAAGTTAATGGGTCAATAAACATTTACTAAGTACCTCATTTAATTTATACAATTATGCTGATATAAATTTGTTGGTAATGCAATTACCTGTTTTTGTTGGAGTTTGGACAACAATAGCATGTGAAGTTTCTGCCGATGTTGAAGGCTCCACTGGATCAACAGATGATTCTGTTGTTGTTGAGCTCTCTGTTTCCATAGCACTTCCAGGAGATCCTATTAGTTCATCAGCATGTCCAACTTTTATTTCAAATGGTTGTTCTGTTCTACATATCTCGACTTCATTCTACAAAATTCACAAAACATGTAAGCTGTAAAGAGGATGAACAATCCAAGCTGGCAACAAATATATCTGATTAATTTTGATCTGAAACCAACTTTAGAACAGTATGCTGAGGGCTGTTCCAAATAGATCTTGATGGTGGAGATGTGGGCAAGAAAGAGGTGCTTATTTCAAATGATTGTGGCTGGTTGCAATTTTCTTAGTTTTAAAAGAGTTGAAAGAAAACTGAAATTCTACGGCTGTTTGGGGTTAATAAAAAGGTTCCCATGTTCCCTCTTAACTAAAATGAAATGTTGAAAAAAATCTTTGAACACAGAGCTTAAGATTTATGATAATTCATTCACAAATGGTCCAGACTGTTTTTTTGTGTTAGTAATAAAAATATTATTCTCCACTTACAGTCTGCACGATTAGCCACTAATCCGATGCCCCAGGCTAGTAAATATTGATTTCGGACTAGTAAAAATTTTCTAAATTTTATATAGTCATATAGAGACAAATTTTGATATTTTGTTTCCGAACTGGTAGATGAAAAAGTTTTCTGTGCAGACTGCACTTATAGGGGAAAATCTTTTTCATAATTCACTAAGCATAACAACAGATTTTATAACCTTCAAAATGACGCATAAAATAGATTCTAATACACAACAATAGCATTTCAGATGATCATTACCTCTAATCTGTTAATGAAGATAGATAACCCTCCTTGTGACTGAAAAGCTGCCATGTCCAAATTTGTGATCAAATCCACAACCCTTACTGCTCTTGTCACAAACTGCTGAAATGAGAAATAAAATATGTATAACTTTAGATTCCATAAAATTAAATTATCACTGAAAATCATGAGGTTTTTTGGAGTAACAATTTCCAAAAGATTTGTTGGTTGGATGTACAAGTACCCGTTCACGTCGAAGTGTTTTTGTTATATGTATTTCTATCTATATCTATTTGATATTATGAGTAAGGATTATGTTGTACTGTGACATTACTGTCCCAGGTTAAGAAGGTTGGTATCCCTGGTATTTGATTTATGTAAACAATATCTGCAAGATTCTCACTTACAATAATGGACTGAAATCCCATTTTGTGGGCTATGATTTGTTCTACATCTAGTAACTTTTTTAAACTTACAATTCTCTTATTTCCGATTAAAAAAATAAAATATAGAAATAATTTTTTTTTATTCATTTTTTTAAATCTAAGATTAACTTACTGTTATATGTTCTTGACCATCTCCGTACCAGTTAATTACTTTTAACAAACATTCCATCATGCCACAAGATACTAAAGCTTCTACCCCTGAAATTAAAGGTTGTAATTCAAACCATTATAATACATGTATGGTTAAAATAGAAATGGTATCAGTAACTGATATTTTTCCTATTTTCAGTATTCAAGTTTTCCATATACAGTTAACTCTCGTTGTCTCGAACTCGGTTGACTCGAAATTTCGGATGAGTCGAAGTTTTCACGTGGTCCCGAACTTTATTCCATACAAAAGTATGTAATTCGACTCCTGATGAGTCGAAATTGGATGAGTCGAAATTTCGGTTGAGTCGAACTAAATCTACGGTCCCAAGGTTAACAAAAGCATTCAAAATTCATTTTTTATCTCGAATTAATACACATATGTCAAAACATGACCTCCGGGATTTAAATGGATTGAAGAGTTAATCTGACAATACACGTGTAATTAAATTTCCGGTAATTGACCACTGTATTGATTTATGACATGCTATTTCCATGAGTGTTTACCTAAGATTATCTTTTATAGAATTTTGATAAATAATTAGTGATACATTGTTAATGTTCATGAAAAAGTATTTAAAATGTTTACAAAACAATTAATTTGTGATTTACACTAATGAGCTTGGGTGTGTATAAAGTGAGGATTATGGCTTCCGTTGATGATCACCTAAAAACTACTCAAACGGCGTCTTTAATCTTGTTATATTTTCTTTTGAAAAGAAAGAGTGAGATAAACAAAATGAATAGAAATCAAAATTTTCTTAAATCTTTTGTATCCGAGAATAAACAATTTTGTCAGCTATAACCGACCTGAATAACGAAACTATCGGTTGGAATTTACACTCTTGGAAAAGCCATAAGATTTTTTTTTAATTGAAACAATTGAATAAGTAATAATAATAAAAGACTGTGACATACAAATACATCGATCTGATACTAGAATATCGATCCCCTTGCCATATTCACACGGATTTATTTTAGCTTTACCAAGCTAAGCAAGAGTTGTGTCCCTTAGATTGTCGAACTTCCGGTGTTCGTTTGAGTCGAACTACGTGTATCTCGAAATATTTCTCTGGTCCGGCTGACTTCGACATAACGAGAGTCGACTGTATACTGATGTCAGGGGCTGATCTCCCAAAATGTAAAGCAACTGGTTCATAATAGCTATAATACATTTTTCTTATCTGTGAATATATTATTGACTGACTACTGTGAACAATTTCAAGATTTTAACATTATTTTCTTTTAAAACGAAAAGGCAAAACAGCTCATTTACTTACCATTTTCATAACTTGCTAAATGATACAGGAAAGAAAATAAGGCAGTGGCATACTGTTGAGGAAAAGGTTTCAAATCTTTCTCTGAAATATGAAGCAAAATTCTTGAAAATCTAGTGTTCGCCAATTATACATAAATTAGTATTGTTTTCAATTCATCTATTACAATTTTGCCCTGATGGTTTGATTTATGGCACTTTGATATATAAATATTTTACATAAAATAAAGATGAAGTGTACTGTACATATTGGGTAAAATTGCTTCTATCAACACTGGGTGTGTAAAATATAAAACATTGGGTAAAATTGCTTTTATCGATACTGCATCTGTAAAATAGAAAACATGGCAAATATTGCACACTTCCCATAGACAATTATGGATAAAAAAAACAAATTAATTGTTTACAGCTAAACAATGCAATCAGATGTGATATCTCTTCTACCAGTGGCTGTTGAAAATATGAAATTGCTTGCTCAAATATGTTCAAATGGAACACCCTTACTGTAACAAAGTTTCAAAAAGTAAAGTAAACAGCCTTGCTGTTTTAAGAAAGACTCACTATATGTCAACATCCCTTTTTATTACCTAATACAGAATATTTTACTGTTTTATTAATATTTCTATATTATTTACTATTTTTCTGCCATTTTTAGCTCTTTGGTCTGTTGCACTGTAAAATATCGTTCTATTGCAACTGTGTGCAGTCTATTGCATAATGCAATGACCTGTTATGACCTCTTATTCTAAAATCTGATTAGTTGAAAGGTATTCATGTTGTCCAATCAAAGGAGTAGGTCCGGTAAGGATCAATTTTGGCCTCAAATTTCAAGTTCATCTGACGAATGAATTTGACCTCTTTTTAAACACTTAAGGTAGATCATAAGTAAATCTTTTTTGAGACAGAATTTTCTTATACTTAGCCAGAATGAAGATTTTAATATGCTCTTCAAAAATATAATAAAAAGTAGGGGTCACCGTGCTATTTTTCAAGCTATGAGTCGTTGAAAATTGCCTAAATTTGGTTAGATTGTTAATGGAAAAACACAATTGTGTGCATAAAAAATAATCTATGAGATAGAATTTTGAAATAAATTGTGAAAAGATAGGTTTTGTAATATGTTTTAAGAAAATAAAAAGAAAAAATGGTGTCACCGAACTTGTTTTCTTGCTACAAGTAAAAAGAAAAAAATTCCCTATCTGTCCAGTATAATTTTTTTACTAAAAGAGTTATCTTCCCTTAAATGGCTCATTTGAAAAAAATGATTCAAAAAGCAAAATAAAATGATATTTGTTTAATTATTTTGGATTATACAATAAATTGCCAAGTTTTCTTTATATTATTAAACAGTCTTACCATCAAATTGCAAATCTGTCTCCAAATTTGCAGATTTAGGCAAATAACTAGACCGATTTTTTACTGTGATTGTTCAATCCAAGATGGCGGTATACCATGAATCTACCTTAAGTGTCTATTTCATTTGAATCAATTAGTTTATGTGAAAGATTTTAACTGATTTAGTCATTGAAAACGATCCGATTCAAGCTCAAATATGAAAAATCTACCAAATATGTCGAAAAATGTCACTTTTTTGATAGTTTTTGTCAAAATTGAAAGTGGCCGCATCCGTGTTCATCCAAAATCTTTATATATGTTATGTATTATCATAAAATACAACTTACATTTCAATATTAAGGATGAACACGAATGCGGCCACTTTCGTTTTACACGAAAACCGTCTAAAATTTAGCTAAAATGATAGAATTGTGAAGATTTCAGTAATTTAGCGTGACTTAATGGTGCTAGTACTCGATATATGTGCATTGTATTGCCAAAAACAACCAATATTTATGTAGCAGAAGCATTCTACTGTCCAATATATATTTAAAAGTTTACATTTTAACAATTTTGTAAAACTGCTATATTTTGGGGCCAAAAAGGGGTCTTACCGGACCTACTCCTTTGGTCTTTAAAACATTCTCAATCAAATTGGGTCTTTTAAACATTCTTGGGTTTATTGTTTTGATCGTCTGCAAATAACTTCTGCGATGGAGCGGCTTGCAAATTTGATGATGTAGTTTTAAATGATTTACTTCAGAATAAATTGCTTTGATTTCCTGTCCATTTTATTGAATTTCTAAAGTATTGGTTGTATGCTCCTTACACATTATAATTAATATGGTTGTTACTTTCATGTGTTTAATTTCTAAGAATTTGTTAGAACTGACTGAAGGTAATAAAAAAGTTATTGAATCTGTAACAGTGCAATAGATCAAAATATATTTCCCTCATCATACCTCAGGAAATATATTTTGATCTATTGCATAGTTACATATGGGCTATTTAAAAAAAAATGATGCCAAAGTGTGACAAACATGGTAAAAAATTAAGTCATTGCTAATGGTAAAAAATTAAGTCATTGCTAATCTTTTTTCAATCATTTTTCTTTAATCAGGAGACATTCAAGTTTACAAAACTACCAAGGGTTAATGCAAAATAATAAAAACAAAAATTTTAACAACATTTTACTCATAAGAATTCATCCATTTTTCAAAGGAAACAACAAATAATAAAATCAACTGACAAACATAAATAAGAATATAAATATCAATGTAATTTTTTTGTTTGTTGCAATAAAGGTACTAAATGATTTCCCTGCAATTTTTTTTTACTTATAAACAGTTTTTTTTTTTTTAAATATGTAAATTTCACCAATTATTAGTGTATTCTTTAATATCTTATTTCAAAAGTTTGTATATCTCTTTGCAAAAGCTTTAATTTTATATAAAAAGTATAAGGAAGAAAACATATATGATCTAATTACATCCTCTGAAAATTTCACAACAATTGCTTTAGTCAATTCTAAGTTTTCTTCATTTAAAAAATACAAACATGTGTTTTTTATCCTTTTGTTACACTCCTGACATATTTTTTCAGTAACTGTAAGACTGTTTTTTAATGGAATGTTTAGAAAATCAGTAATGATATCTATTTTAAATTTACAATCTCACAAATAAATAAATTTATTAGATATTTGATTACATATTATTTTAATTTCTGAGCAAAGAGCAAACTTTTAACATGTTTAATGAGAATTACACTTTAATTTTTAAGAATCTTTGGTGAATAGTGTGCAGAAAAATCACTTTTACAAGACAGATCGGCTTTCTCATCACATTGTAAAGATGTTACAATTATTTTAATAAAGAATCATGTTGAATTTTGTTATAGATAAGCTACATCAGAAACTTGTCAGGAGTGTAACAAATGTTACACTCCTGACCATAATTTATTGCTACCATATTTTAACCTGAAACTGACCTGAAATCATGTAGAGTCTTTATATTTCACATATTATTTTAGTGCAAATTAAGAACAGGTTAAAAAATATATATACTTCTTACATACTTACAAATTTTGCTGATTGTCTATTTAAAAAAAAGATGGCTTTCCTTTAAACCTTGTTCAGTCTCTTGTTTGATACTATATATATGCTGTTTTTATGTCAGATAATGTATTATAAGTTTGTTCGTACTACCAAAGATGGTAGCAGTATGTGCTCTGTATATTAAAAATTGTCCAAAAATGTACCCAAAAATGTCAGGAGTGTAACGCTTTAAAATGTTTAAGTGTAACATTCATGTCATTTTTTATAGAAACAATGTTGTTATTATTGGTTTTCTTTTCTTGAATTTGAGTGTGAACACCATCTGTTGCATATTTTCAGTAACAAACATGCCATTATTATGGCCTTTATTGCTTGTTTATGCTCAATACTTGTATGTCAGGACTGTAACACATTTAAACAAGCTAGTTCAATTGCAATTTTAGTTCAAAAATTTCAAAAGTAATGATGTAGACTTGTATTCTGTCTTAAGCTGAGGTGTAGTAATGTCATTTTATAATAATTGTCAGCTTGTTTTTCTTCCAATAACTTACCTTTGCTAATAAGATTGAAATAAGGCATTTTTTTGTGTTACACTCCTGACATTGAAGTATTGAGCATACAAAAGCAATGAAGGCCATAATAATGGCATGTTTGTTACTGATAAACTGTAACAGGTAATGTTCACTGAAATTCAAGAAAAAACAACAACTATAACAACATTGTTTCTAAAAAAAATACATCTTAACCCAGTTGTTACACTCCTGACAGACCTGGGTAGTCCTCTTATTGTAACCATAATATTCCAGTAGTAGAACTTCAGGGTCAACTGGATGCACCTGTGCCAAGCTATGATACTAAACAAAAAAAATAAACCGTGCAAGATGTACAGAAACATGTTATTTCACCTACAAAGACATTTTCTGGCAGCATATTGACTTTTAATAACATTTTTTTTTTTACACAAACTTATTTGACTTACCTTATGTGGCTCATAAAAATGTAAATATATGGAAGAATTGAACAAGAAATCATAGTCAAGATATAATAGTTGGATGAAAGATATTGTTTGGTATTGTATCTGCCCTTATTTATTCTATATCATCAATGAATGCACATGCTTTCTTCTAAATGTCACACTAAAAGCGTTACACTCCTGACATTTTGAGGTACAATTTTGAACAATATTTATTAAACAGAGCACATACTGCTATTATCTTTGGTAGTTAGGACCAACTAATCATAATACATTATCTGACCTAAAAACATTACAGATATAGTATCATACAAGAGACTGACAAAGGTTTAAAGGAAAGGCATCATTTTTTTTGAAATAGCCCATATTAAATAATTGTATACTATCACTAAATTGAAGCAATGGAAACTAATTCAACATGTAGATCCTTTTATATTATTTTCACTTACCTGTCATATGCTGTATACATGATCTAACTAGAACTGGTAAGAAGCCATGGTAAGAAGAGGCACCAGTCACATCAATGATATTTGTTAATCTAAAAATAAAACAACAGATAAAATGTTGTACAAGTATCAAATGGATCAAATTTGTTTAGAGTTTTATCCTCATTCAGTAACAAACATGTTACTGTTACAGCCGATTGCATTAAACATGTAGGAAAAGATAGAATTCTTTGTTAGCTTGCTTGTTAGATGAACCATGAAATCATTATTAGGTAAGGTATACTACCCTCCTTTCAAAGTAGTATAGTCCCTACAAACAGATAGATTGGTTATCTGTCAGACTAGTCGACTCTTAATGGAGGGTAGTTTACCTAGCCTAACAGTGACATTACAGTTCAGCTAGCAAGCGAGCTACCAAATATATTACCTTTACCTACACACTCATTGAAATCGGCTGCAAATGGATCAAAGGACAAGGTATGATAAGGGCTATTTTTGGCCCCCTCTCCAAATAAGTTTAAATTGATACCAATGATGGTCTTAGTGTAGGCACTTGAAAAAATAATGATTTTATTGTGTTCCGGTGAAAGGAAGGTTGCCTAGCAACGGTTTTTATTAAGAATGAAAATTATCACATATTAATTGCTTTATCAGTAAAAATTTAAATATTTGCACATGATATTGTTTGTCCAAGAAGAACTTGAAGTCACAAATGAAAATACCCTTTGATTTTGTTTATTATATGCTTAAAAACAACCTTGGCAACAGAAATGTTGCCTAGCAACGGTTAAAAAATTGGTGCTTGCCCCTCTTAAGTATGAATTAAGCTGTTGTTTGAAGATTTTTCTTTCCATTTGGTGTTTCATTCCAATATTTTTTCATATACATCTTTTTTTATTCTTTTAAATACAAATTCCGTATTGAGCATAGCAACACAAGTGTTGTTTAGTAACAGCAAAACATGTTTGAATTAAAGCCAACTACAAATCAATAAGCCATTTTATTGAACAAATTAAATTGAATGCAATGCAGATTGTCTGTTTGTGAACATGTTTAGTTAGAAATGAAAACATAACAAGTGCATATCAATCATGCAATAATAGGTTCTTTATATTTTTATAAGTATGAGCTTAGTTATTTTTTAAGAATATACTTCCTAATACGGTGTTACACTATAATATAAACATCTAGATTATCATTATTTTTTGGACGAATTCTATATCGAATATAGAATCCCACATCTTGCTAAGCAACATCAAACATTTTTTTAAATTGTAGACCACTACAAAATCTTTGTTTCAATGTGAAAGTCTTTTCATGAAAACAAGAATATATAGGATTTAATAATTTGAGATGAGTTTGAACAGCTTTTAAAGATACTTAACAGTTAATGGAACGAAAGAGACGTGACTTGTTCCACTTAAAGACATTGTGTGGAATAAAATGTCTAATCCAGGCAATTACGATTTAATATGATGTAGGGGTTGGAATGTGTCATCTGCATGGGTACAAAACCTATGGTGAATTAGAAACGACTTATCAAGGCAAAAAAGGGGGGTGTATAAATCATTTTTGGAGTTATTAACGAGGCATTAATTGACCTAAGAAATTAAGCCTATTGTGCAGTAAAGAAACTGGCATAGCCTGTAAGAACATATATAGTTTAAGGGTTGGACAATCATTTAACCATGAAAGTTAAAGGTCAATTAATTGGACCTTGAGATCAACGGTAAATGTCATAATGATATTAAAATTGAGAATGGAAATGGGGAATGTATCAAAGAGAGAACAACCCGACCATAGAAAAAACAACAGCAGAAGGTCACTAACAGGTCTTCAATGTAACGAGAAATTCCCGCACCCGGAGTCGTCCTTCAGCTGGCCCCTAAACAAATATATACTAGTTCAGTGATGATGAACGCCATACCTAATTTCCAAATTGTACACAAGAAACTAAAATTAAAATAATACAAGACTAACAAAGACCAGAGGCTCCTGACTTGGGACAGGCGCGAAAATGCGGCGGGGTTAAACATGTTTATGAGATATCAACCCTCCCCCTATACCTCTAGCCAATGTAGAAAAGTAAACGCATAACAATACGTACATTTAAAATTCAATTCAAGAGAAGTCCGAGTCTGATGTCAGAAGATGTAACCAAAGAAAATAAACAAAATTAGACTGTTATGATATTTGAGTCATGGCTATACACTGTATGCCAAATATCATAAGTCAATGTATAAAAACTAAATAAGTGTAGACCGGGACAAGTGTGTATGAGAATAAAATTCCAAAAAAGAAGAAGAATAGTTATGTTTTTGAAGTATACTGATATTTCTATATGAAGATAACTTCACATGAAAAACATTCCTAAGCTTGAAAACATGTTTGTTTGAAAATAATCATCTGTAAAGTTAAATTAAAGGGTGCTTGAAATTTCCTGAAGTTTTGTCAATGGGGGGCACATATTCGCCGTTTTTACACATCTATTTAAAACCAAATAAATGCAGCTTTTTGTAATATTTATCAAATAAATTTCATTATAGATGAACAGCAGACATTTCAAAGGTGTAAAAAACAGAAATTTAGGCCAATCAGTCAAAAAATTACTAAGAAAAAAATCTTTGAAAATCCTGTTTTTCATTCAGGAAATTGACCGAAAATTGTTGTCCGTTTTTCGATCTTTTGCAGTTAGTGTCGTAATTTTGTTAAAGTTTAAAAAATAATCATATTTGTTATAAAATTATAATTTATCGGCATATTTTCTTCCATTTCAGCCATCCTTTGAAGTGTTTATACCTCAAAATCATAAAACGGCGAAATTGTGTCCCCGGCGAATATGGGCCTCCCACTCTATGTTGCAAAAGTTATTTCTTTTGGGTGGATGTGTATGTTTAAGCGCGGATTCCTATAAGATGGATTCTTACAGTATGCACCCTTTTATTAATTCATTGTACAATAATTAAATAAATATAATAAATGAATTAAAACGCCTGATATCGTGGGTTCTGACACCGGCCTGGTCAAACTTAGGACTTAAAAATTGGTATTTGCTGATTTCCGTTAATCAATTTGCATTAAGGGGTAAGAACAAAAACTAGTTGGATCGGAGTGTCAAGTTAGGGTAATATGTCTTCAAACGGACTGTTACAGTAACCTTTTAAGGTATAGCACAATAAAAATTAATGAAACAAACAACCCATGCAGCAACATGATGTCCAAAAGTTAGCACTTTGTGTAAACATGAATTATTATTGAAATAGTAACTTTTATTAACTGTTAACAAAACTGTATATTGTTTGCAAAAACTACGGATAATATATTCAGGAATAAATAACCTTTATTCACAAAAAAAAAAATCGGAATTTTGAGCCTTTTTAATATGGTCATTTGACATTTTTTATTCGACCGTCACTGATGAGTCTTTTGTATGCGAAACACACGTCTTACAAGCAAGATATCTTTAATTATGATGCGTTTTATTCCTTTCATATTCAATACTCATTTTATTTTCTTTGACGTGTAAATATCTGATTAAAAATAAAAGAAGCTTTTATTCTTTTGAATATGTTTAAATTCATTATACATGTAGTGCAGTTATTTTAGAAGAAATACGAAGTCGCGTTGTCGTCAAGATAGAACAACGGGAAGGCAGGTGACAATTACAAATAATAAGTCCAATAAATTCAACACCATGACCAAAAAAATGTTAACTCAAGATACATAATTTAGATCATAAAAGTGTTGGATAGTTTTGTTTAATCTTGATTATTGTTACACTTACACAATTAACTAAATAAAATTGTCACATGGTGTCTACTTATGTGATATGAATAACAATGTATGTTATTATTCACAGTCCTGTAGTTTATTTTCGCCATCTGTATTTTTATTAAATGATTGTCTAAAATATTAACTTGGCATGCCATACTTGGTAGAAATGCGGACGTGAAAGAAAGCACTTTTCACAAAAGTGTCAACGGAGATTAAAACATTCCAGGGCGACGATTTTGTCAATTATGAAACAAAATACGTATATATGCACTTTTTGAGTATGAACCAGTTATTATATTCATTCACAATTACGTTCCTAGTATTTCTCTGAAGTTTATCACAGTTCCGTCTAATTTTGGGTCATATTTCGACGGTCTGCTAAAATATCACTTTAAATTCAAGAATAATGATTAAAGGAATATCCTGTTTTCCTGTCTCAAATATGTTTATTTTTCTTCCTAAAAAAACTAGCCATTATTATAGCGTAGCAAGAATACATTTCCGTCGTCGGATCTAGTAAATACCGGAAATCATCTCCGGTCCGCAGTTCGGTTAAAAATTTCGATGATTCAATGAAAACAACGACGATTTTTTGTCACTTTTTTGAATTTTTAACTATGAGCGTACTTACGACCCACTAAAATATTTGAACTGCATCAACATTTATGTTCAAGGAATGCCTGGTATAAATATGATCGTGGGTCGTAGGTACGCTCATAGTTTAAAATGCAGAAAAAGGTTTGGAAACTGCCATTTTTCTGCCCTTTTCCAGAATCTTGAGGTCTTTACAGCAACAGGGCATGAATAATATCAACGGAAGTTGAAAAATCTATTGATGTTTACAAAAATATAGGTTTTAAACTTTAAAAATAATGTATTATATTTAATAGCAAGTCACTTTTAAATTGAACGAAATTAGGGGGCCGTTCTCTGATGCTTATCGTACCTTGTCCTTTGCTATAATAATAAAAGAGTAATTCTCATACTTGCATAATGACCTGGTACATAAAACATTACTGTTAACAATTTTGCATAATTACCCAGTACTAGACATGTTTATACTGTTATGGATTACCATGATTAATTATGTGGCAAAACAAATGCACTTTTTCGGTATATACAATAAATTTCCATTAATGAACTAAAGTGTTTCTATCACCCTTTTATTTTCAAAAATTATTGCAAACGTGTTATGTACAACTATCAGGTTTAACTTGAAACATTTTATACTCAGGTTGTGATATTCAAATGTATTTGGAAACATCTATGCATAATTAATACCATGTTATACATAATCTAAGAGACTTACTTTGGGTTTCTTTCTATGTGAATAATAGATGTCAGAGTTCTCAAAGATGCTGCTTTAATATCCTGTAATAAAGTAAATTATATAACGGCTTCATGAAATCATTTTATTGTCTGCTTCCTCTTTGAAAACATGCATATTTGAATATTCTAAAACTGCTTGTTTGTGGTTTAAAACAAAACAATCTAACCAATCCCTGAATTTTTTTTAACAGTGTTTTATTTTCTTTAAAGAAATTCAAACCCCAACATGCCTAAATAAACCTAATATTAAGTGAGTTCTAATCCAATGGCACAATATTTCTAAGTGCCCCTTAAAAAAAAAATTTCAAATGTGTTTAGATTATTTTTTTCATAAAAAGAAACCATTTACTTACAACTAAATTTGAATCATTAACTTCCACTATATCTACCAGTTCTTCGACTAATCCTGGATATAGCATAGAGTTCATATTTTCTTGTACAGCATTGGAATATACTGTAAAAAAGATAGAATATCTAAATATGATACATGTATCAACAATTACTACTATTTTTAGATTATATAGCTGTTACAGTTACGTCAATATAAATGGTAGCGTTATACATAAATGTCAGGATATTTCAAAAAGCCTGGAAAAACTATTTTTTAGTTGTTCTTATCAATATCTTTCATGTAGTTATACTACACAAATAAACCAATACTTTGACATATAAACTAAATTTACAATTGAAATATTCATATCGCCAACCTTTGACATGACAACCTGTATGTAACTTCGGCCCCTGTTCTAGAATTTAGTAGGGATGAAAGCACTTCTTTTCAAATTTGATAGGTGGTGGTTATTTTATAAAGATAGTATAAACGATTACAGGGAATTATTAAAATTTAATGCATATGATGTAACAAGAGTGCACACGCTGAAATGTCTCGCCTTCTATACTAATCATTGATATTATGTTGATAGTCCTAAGTATAAAGCTAAGCTTTATTACAACTGTCACATAAACTTAACATTAACCAAGATAACTAAACAAAGACCAATGAACCTTGAAAAAGAGGTCCAGGTCAGATGAACCATGGCAGGCAGACAGGTACAGCTAACAATGCTTCTATACAACATATATAGTTGACACATTACTTATAGTTTAAGAAAAATATACCAAAACACAAAAACTTAACACTGTGCAATGAACCGTGAAAATGAGGTCACGGTTAAATAAAACCTGCTCGACTGACATAAAAATCATAAAATATTTCCATACACCAAATATAGTTGACCTATGGCATATAGCATTAGATAAAAAGACCAAAACTCAAAAACTTAACTTTGACCACTGAACCATGAAAATGAGGTCAAGGTCACATGACATCTGCCCGCTAGACATGTACACTTAACAATCATTCCATACAACAAATATAGTAGACTTATTGCATATGGTATGAGAAAAACAGACCAAAACACAAAAATTTAACTATAACCACTGAACCATGAAAATTAGGTCAAGGTCAGATGACACCTGCCAGTTGGACATGTACACCTTATAGTCCTTCCATTCACCGAATATACTAGCCCTATTGCTTATAGTATCTGAGATATGGACTTGACCACCAAAACTTAACCTTGTTCACTGATCAATGAAATGAGGTCGAGGTCAAGTGAAAACTGTCTGACAGACACGAGGACCTTGCAAGGTATGCACATATCAAATATAGTTATCCTATTACTTATAATAAGAGAGAATTCAACATTACAAAAAATTTGAACTTTTTTTTCAAGTGGTCACTGAACCATGAAAATGAGGTCAAGGACATTGGACATGTGACTGACGGAAACTTCGTAACATGAAGCATCTATATACAAAGTATGAAGCATCCAGGTCTTCCACCTTCTAAAATATAAAGCTTTTAAGAAGTGAGCTAACGCCGCCGCCGTAGCCGCCGCCGGATCACTATCCCTATGTCGAGCTTTCTGCAATAAAAGTTGCAGGCTCGACAAAAATGAATAGTCACTTCCGAACAAACATTTATTTTTGGAACAGTCCTTTTTTTTAAATATGTTTAAATTTGTCAAATCTCATTTGGACTCTAAAGCTTGATCATTAGATTTATGACATTAAAGTAAACTATGAAATTTGATGTACATACCAAGGATTGCCAATGCCTGAAGTCTTGCCTGAACACACTGCAATCTTGCTTCATACTTGGAGAACAAACAGGCAAGTCTGATATGAGTATACAACAAAGTCTGAAAAACACAAGCATTAATTATATCACTGCACCATGTATTGCAAAAGTAAAACTTGACAACAAAAATAATTAATGTTTTGTAGATAAAAAAAAAGTTTGAACAGACAAACATGCAGACCAAGGAACCATTGTAACAATTGGGTATTTATTGCCAACTCTTTGTCTGCTAGTGTTTTCATTCAAACTAGTTGGCAGGTTTTTAAACCTATGCTTAAACGAGAACAAAACACTATATGCTCATTCATTAAGAACACACCAGAGAATGTTGAAAAGCAACTAGAAACCAAAACATATCTGATATATTTTCAAAAATTTATGGAACTAAATACAATCAAAATATATCTTGCATTTAAATAAAATTACCTTTACACTAATCATGAAACCATTTTTTTTACTGCACATGCCTAAAATCCTTTATAATATGCCAAAAGTTGTAGTTAGCATTAAATATTAATCTTTAATGATTATAATGTTCTTAGACAGATATAGGAAGATGTGATATGAGTGCCACTGAGACAACTCTCCATCCAAATAACAATTTATAAAAGTAAACCATTATAGGTCATTACCTGCTTATTTTCTGGAATTTTAAAAGATGACATGATTTCTTCCATTATTTCTGAAGGCATCTTCTTTGATTTGTCCAAATTTTCCATGTGAATAGAAGTTATAACACTGGCTTGATTCTGTGAAGTAAAAAAAAACTTTTTTATCTTTAATCCTACCAATGAAAGCAGTAAATAAAGAAGTTGTGTTTGATAATAGCTTCCATGAAAATTAAAATACAGCAGAATATACTGGATTAAATTTTAATGCATTAATTGAGGTGATCTTCACAGTACATGTAGATTAAGCTTTGTTTATGTTTCTTTCCTAATGATTTTTTTAAATTGTTCTGTACTTCAGAGATGATGCAGTTTCCCACAAGTCTATAAACTTATAATTGAGCTATATAATACCTTTTTCCCAGCTTTATCTTCCTTGTTTTCCATGTAAAACTCAAAGTGAAGTGTGGTTGCACTGGATGGAAACTCCTACAACAATAAAGAAGAAAAAAATTAAAACGTTTAAAATAATCTTAACAGAAGTAAAAATATACCTTACGATAGTGACTCTAATAAAATACAGGAAATACTTTCCACTCAATCCTTATATATATCATTATAATAAGGTTCTCCATAAGAATTGTTTTTTTTTACTTCCTTTACTTTGATTACTATGCATGATATTTTCTAATCTAATATACATAAAACATAGGCAACTTGAATCTCAACATTTTGGCATTAAACTGCACTGTAAAAATGTGAAATGGGTAGAATAATTCTTAAATTTCCATCCTACAACAACACATTATATTTACTCTAGTACTGACTGCTACATATCCCGCTATATCTTAAACCAGAAAAAAGAAATATTCCATGTAAACTTTAGAAGTTTACTTTTTCTTTACAGCAAATACTAACCGATACTTGGCTATTTTTGCAACACTCTGCCAAACCAAAACCATTTTCCTTTCCACCCCAACTCTGAAAATAAAAATTTAATGTCATATATTTTCAAGCAGAAGATACAAACCCTTTCATATAAAAATATAAAATATTTAGAAATGCTAAGGTTTAGCAAAAGAAATTGTCTAGCTACAATACCAGGATAGAAATTACAACAAACTTCTACCCAACGATGCCAATCACTACATTAATATAGCATTGTAAACAATCACGTATGTCACATGCAAGGATCCGGAAATTTTTTCAGCTAATTTCGGTCATTTTGGGATAACTTAAAAGTTGGTGCCCTTTTTAAACAAAGATTGTGTGAATGCTCATACAGTCATACTCGTAGCATCAACGAACTTGTTTAACTGTTGCATCGCATTTACTTCAGAAATTTCCCTACCATGTTCCTTAAAATCGATCTTGAGCAATAAAAGGAAGGCACCAGTTTAAAAATGAAATGATTTTAATGACTCAAAACGATAAATTTCTCAAACTTCGCTTACGTTTCTTTCGATTTTGAAGACAAAATTATAACCGGATGTTTTACGACAATAGTAAAACGACCAATTCCGGACTCATTTCCGGGATTAGTTTTGTTTATCAAATTCACAGGAAATCGTCGGCTTTTTAACTGTTTTACCTTTAATAGTGTTTGAATATTAATTATAATAGTTGGACTTGTTAAATTTAGCATGAAATCATTTTTTATTTACGATTTAGTGTCTAATTTGCGGAAGAGAATTTCAAGCATGCGTATTAGTAAACAAAGCACGTGTGTTTGTAGTGAAACAATATTTTGTTCTACGTAAATTAATTTAATTTTAATTTAATTTTAAATCAGAATTGACAATTGTCTAAGCTGAGAAAAGTAATTAAATAATGCAGACAGTTGTTATGAACTTTTAATTTCTTTAAAATATTAGTTCTGAGCTCGTGATCAATAAAAAATTTAATTAAAAACACAGGTAAAGAGATTAGCGATCATTAGCCAATATTTCCAGGAGGCATTACTATAGTTATTAGGAGGGCCCTCAGGATTATAACACTTTACTGGAGTGGCAGTTTTATTACAGGAAAAGGATAACAACAAAAAATAAGTTCAAAATGGCGATTTAGACAATGTTAGAAACTCGATCTCAACGAAATGACATTGAATGACCGAAATTATTTCTGTAAAAAAATAAAATTTGTCCTAAATCCCAATTACTCATTTAGGACAAACTACTTTCAGTTTAGGTCAAGACTGGCATATATGACCGTTTCCGGACCCTTGGTCACATGACAAGACACAGATGAAGATACACAATGCATTTGATGAAATAGTTTTCCCTAAATTTCTCATACTCAGTAAATGAGCATAAAATAAAAAAATCTTTATGCTAGGGCTGTTCCAGATATAATAATATGGAGGTTGGAAGATCTTTTCATACTCTCATGGCATGGGGAAGGGGGCATTAGATGTTATCTTTGTCCTTCCGTTTGTTCCATTTTTTATTGAGAAGCAAGCTTGAGCAGCGCCATCTGTATCCATAGACACACCTTCCTCTTTTATTATATCATCCTTTACTGCCAAGAATATATTTTAATTTATCAATTCCTGTA
This sequence comes from Mytilus edulis, assembly GCF_963676685.1. Taxonomy (NCBI): domain Eukaryota; kingdom Metazoa; phylum Mollusca; class Bivalvia; order Mytilida; family Mytilidae; genus Mytilus; species Mytilus edulis. Next base: position 49,092,304 of record NC_092344.1, read on the forward strand.
ATTGTTTACTTAAATAATCACCTTCTAACAGATTTGCAAGAGTTTTGATGAAATCACAAATTTTAAATAACTTACATACAGTACAGTAGACTTCCGACAATTGGATACCCAAAATGTCAGCTAAAAATATCTGATTACCCAATATATTCAATTAGACGATAAATATATATTCATTCAATATTCTGCAATAATAAGTAGATCTTATCCTGAGATGTTACTAACCCTGACAATTGCTTAATATGTGAAAGGGCTGGAGGATGATGAAGTGATTTTTATCAGTTACTTTAGTTCGATGTTTGCATGTTTGTGTAAAGATTATGTCAGATGATTATGTAATGATTAATTTTTTTTGCACTTGCAGCTTTTAAATCCTATATTTATTAAAATAAATCAAATGTCCTGAAATATTTATGTGAATTATTATCTTCCATCTATAATTTGTCTTTATTTATTTAGTAAACAAATTAATACCCATTAAAGGCATTATTTCCATTTTCAATCAGGTAAACTAATTTGGCTATAAATAGATCAAAGCAGGTTTGGGTAGAATCTCTGAACTAAAATTGTAATTGTTATAATTTTATTTCTTTAAATAATCAAATTTAATTTTATGAAAATAATTATGATTGATAAAATGTTATTGTATAAAGTTTACGTTTTCTGAAGACTATTTATATTTAGGTCATGGTTCTAGAGGCTTCTTCACAAATTTGTAAACAAACCAATATTGCCGTCATGACATGTGGTTACCTTTGCACATTTGAAAAAAATATTTCTGACATAAGTCAGATTTCTTTTGTCAATAGGGTTATATTTATATTGTAATAAATTATTCAGAAGGAGGTTCATTCAGTTTAGATTATATTTCTCATTCTATAAGCATTTGGAGTTTAATCAAAATTCCCCAACATCAACGTACTGCTCTTGTCAGACTCAATTGAGTCTTGTATAACTTATAAATAGGTTCAAACCATTTGAAGTAAAAGGGCATCTAATTCACATGACATCAGAAAACAATCAACAATTTAATAAGCAATAGATCCTTTTTATTTATTAAAAATAAAATCTTCTTGTCTGCAAAGTTGCAAATTTGTAACTTCAGAGTCCATTTCCTGTCAGAAAATCATTGAAAATATCCAAATGTACATGGTTTTTAACAAAATTACCTGAATATTTAGATTTGCAGATATATTCTTACATCCAATATTCGATTACACGATAAAATTAACCTTAAACATATAGGGAAGGGTTTTGTGTTTTGAAATAATATTACAAAAGCCGATATATTTGTTTAGCCGATATCCGATTAGGTGGAGTCTTTTGTACTAACAATCCAAATTTTATTTATAAACAAAAGTATTTTTAGAAAAGAATTGCTATCTTCAGTTCACTGTTCATTATTCATAAACAATGAAAATAGATCTTAGAAAAACATAATATATCATGCAAACTATTCACTTCAATTCAATATATAGCAATAATGTATGTACAATGAATGGCAACCTTACCTCAGCTAAATGAGTCAATCTGATAATTAAGGCCTGTTTCTTGTCATTTGCTAACCTTGTGATGAAATTAGAGCGCTTGCTGAAATAGATATTAATGACACTGATGAGCTTTTTTTTTTAAGTTTCCTGGCCAGATCTTTACAATGAAACAATTAAAACAAAATCAAAAAGTCCCAAAACATCTTTTTTTTTTTTCTAAATAAAAATTTTCAACCTACTAAAAAATGGAAAACAACATGTTTAATAATTTATTGCGTCCGAAGCACTTTTCTGGAGTAACCTTCATCAGGAACGCTCAAAGCCAAACATTCGAAATCCGAAGATATATAAGTACAGAAAATCATTGAAGAGCTATATGTCAAAAATATCTAAAATAAATAGCCAAATTCATCTAAAGCATACCAAAACATGCCCCATCTTTTCAAACTGCACATGGACTGGTAACTTTGTAATTTTATTAATCTATAAAGTTTGATCTTATGATATTGATCAATTTAATCTACAAAAACTATAATTCACATTTGTGAACAGAAATCATGCAGGGTATAATGCTGTTTGTGGTGTAGTTAATATGCAATTCGTCCAAATTATGGTATATTTTAATTTTCATTCTTGCAAAAGTAAAACAATTTAAAATAACATTGATGTCAAAGTATTTGAGTATAAAGTAAATGGAATACAAAATAGATCAGATAATTGTAGATAAAAAATATACTTCAATCTTGGTAATGGGCTTAATATACCCAAAAAATACATATCAAGGGGAAGTAACTTTGTAGATTTTTAAATATTAATAAAACAGCACACCTGAAAACCATGACGTATGCCACAAGTCCTGTAGTTTCAGATATAGCTTTATACATTTGTGTACTGATGATGATAAGTCAAAACAAAAGTTACACAGAGTTTTATCATTTAACCATTGCTGTCAGGCTGTCACTGCCACTTTGTTTGTTATCCCTTTAACCAAAATTTTGAGAAAAAAATCAAAAATTCTGCCCTTACCTGAATACATATAGGAGATTTAGTACTGCCAAAACTACAGTCATATCACAGGAAGTCAGCAAAGTTGTCAAGTGTTCCATCGAGTTGTACAAATGACGGGAGAAGCTGTGTTCTATCAGTAAGGAAGTGAAGTGCAAAACATGTAACAGCAAACTCTTCATCTACAAAATGAACAGAAGAAATTAACCTTGAAAGTTACACCCACTGTTTCTTTATTGTACTTATTATTTCCTAGTATTCAATGAGATGAATCTACATTGTATTATTATTTACTGTCTAGCTACAATACCAGGGTAAAAGCTACAATTAAACTTCTACCCAACGATGCCAATCACTACATTAATATAGCATTGTAAACAATCACATATGTCACATGACAAGACACAAATGAAGATACACATTGCATAATACAGTTATACACACCTAATTGAATGATAAAACCCACAGAGATGTGCAAGTTTCCAAGAATGTCAGTCAAAACTTTACACAAGTTGAGACCGAGTGATATCATACATATTCTTCAATTATAGCCCTTTACAAGATTTTTTTCTTTTTATATGTTGTACTGTTTTAACCTCACCACATTATGTGCCTTTTACTACATGAATGATATCTTGACCAATTCCTACATATATATGGCAATTAACCCAAAACTTAATCCCAGCCTCCCCATTGTTATATGGTACATTGTTGTACAATTTCAGAGAGATCCATACAATTACATATAAGTTATTGTCTTGAAACTAGAAAATTGCTTGTTTTGACCCCTTTTTGGCCCTGAATTCCTAAACTTTGGCCCATAACCCCTAAAATGAATCCAAACCTTCTACTTGTGGTTTAAAACATTGCGATATGATTTCAGAGCAATTGAAATACTTCTACACAAGTTATTATCCTGAAACTAGAAAAATGCTTGTTTTGGGCCCCTTTTTCTTATCGGTTGGGACCATCTTCCCCAAAATCAATCCCAACCTTCCTTTTGCGGTATTCTGAAAAAATTTCATGAAGATTTGTTTACTTAAACTAACGTTATTATCCGGAAACCAATGTGTCTTCGGATGACGATTACCATTATATGATCCCAAAATTTTTTTGGGGTCGTATAAAAATGCATCTCAAACACTTACATCTTCCTTTCCAGACTGGTCGCAGGACAAAGTCCATTTTCCCTCTTCTTTCTTACAAGTCTTTTCCAAAACTTCATCAAATCTGTCCAATACATCTGACCAATGATACAATTCACACTGCAAGAAACACAACTCATAAATTAAAAAAAATTAATTACTAGTTTTATAATCTGTTTTTTGATAAATTGGTACTTCTGAAAATGATATGTGTATTGATTTATACTTCTTTGTGTTAAGAAGATGTACAATATTAAATGTCTATGTTCCATTTCTACATCTTGAACTGAAAGTAAACTGTTGTGGTAGTGTAACATCAAAATAAATCTACTAACTACTTCATTTATTTTTTTTTCATATTTAAGAATCCTTACAACTTTATCATATAGGAAATAAATTTGATGACCCTGTTGCAAGTACCTTTCCAAATGTCCATGTTTTTAACTGCAACAATTCGCTTTTGAGATTTTCTTCTGTAGCTACTTTGAGCTTTTCTATAAGTGCTCTGCAATCAACAGGCTGAAAAATATAATTTATAGTTATAAACAAAGTGACTTAAGGTGGTACCTAACACTACAGGGAGATAACTCTGTAATATCAGCTAAACGTTTTAATTACGTTGCCTTGTGAAGGCAATATAAAGCTTCTCAATGATCAAAATTAGTGTTTGTCAAACTGCTATATAACCAGTGTAATTTTTCTGATAAAACGCTTGGTTCAAATTTTTTGATTTTTTTTTTATTTTTGTTAAAGGGTCAAAGTAAATACTTTGTCAAAATTTTATGAAAATTAAACGAGCCAAATTAATTTTAGTGAAAGTGTTGGGTACCACCTTAAAATGAAGGTAAAGCAATAAACCAACAGATTGTTACCAAATAAGACAATTGTGACTCATTGGCAACACTTACTATTCTATTGAAGCTCAGATGTTACAATTCAATGAATTTATGCAACTTTGACACTTTCAATAGGTTTTAAGGACCAGCACATGTCATGTGTTGTCAAAAAAAGATTTTTTTTACTTCAGTTTGCTAACACAAATGAACTATATTTGGCATCAATTTCAAAGTTGTGGAACCCAATGCTCTGTCTGATTGTAGTATCTGGCATTCACACATACAGAGAAGTTGGTATCACCCCCAATTTTGATGTTGGTTCATGTTGATCAGAATTAAGTTATCCATGTTGTGTTTTGAATACTGTAGTCTTTTTGCCATTTTTTGCTATGACATAGTTACATGTAGATTGGTTTTCTTAGGCCGTGTTCCCATTGACATAAACTCGGTGTTGTGTAAGTGTAACTCACACGTAAACTAAACAAAATTACGTTCCCATTGATAAAACTCAATGTTTACATGTAGTGTAAATCATGTTTTGTCTACATGCAGTCGATACTTGATGTGGGCCTTGTGTAGATTCAGTGTACATAAAACTAGGCATTTAAAACATTAGTTTCACTGTGCATATTTAAAGAAGAAACGATTTTTGAATAAAATTGATATTTATAGCAATTATTTTAATAAAAGTTATTTACAGAAATATTTGTCTAAACTTGATATATTTATTTGTTTTGTTTAGAAATAAAACTTAACGTAGCTTTATTAAGCCCTTATCAAGACTCAAAGCAGCATCTTTGCCGAACACATAATTCATTTGAAAATTAAGGTATTTCCGAATAAACTTGACTTACACAGAAATATTTGCCACTGGTCTTTACTCAAACAACGATTCACTCATAAATGCATTACTAAAAAAGTGTGAGGTAAATGTATTGTTTGTGCAGTATCTAGGATCCGTGAAATTACACTTAAAAAGTAAAAAAAAACCAACATTACCCCCCCCTTTTTTTTGCCAAATACTTCTTGGAGAAAAGTACCATTTGAACAAACAGAAAAGATAGAAATATAGTGATCCCTAATATATCAATCCTTCTTCTTCGTCTGTAAGCACGCTGTTGCAGCCTACGTTTTCTAATGCTTAATCGAGACATCTTTAGTATCTTTAAACCACTGCAAATCATCAAAATGGCTTCCATAAAGAAGCAACCACTTAACTTAAAAAAAAAGGGGGGGGGGGGGGGGGTATTTTTTTATATTTATCTGAGTCAGAATTTTTTCCGCACAAACGTTTTACGGGTTTTTTTTTTTTTGTTTTTTTTTTTTGATGCTGGTAATCAATTTTTTTTCTTCCAACATTTAACACTAATGTATGGGGAAACTCTTGATTCAGAATATTTTTTATCATCTATAGAACCAGAATTGTTTTCTTTATCCAATTGGTGTTTGGAATATTTCCATCCCCCTATTCAGAGTCAAATGGTCGTTCCCTTACTGCTAGAAAAGTTGTCTGAAAACTTGTTTCATTCGATTCTACCTAATGAACATTTAAATGACATAGAGTTTACAAGTGTGAACGAATCTTATGTACAGGTAATTAAATAAGGTGTATAGATGTGAACAAATTTAATGTGAAACCAATGTCCAGTACATTAAACTAATTGTAAACAAGTTTACTGTACATGGAGTTTGGTGTGAACACGGCCTAAGTTGTAAGTTAAAACATCCCTATTATATTTCACCTCTCTTGATAAAATCTTGTTTTATTAGTCACATGATGCTGAAACAGTCTTTGAAGAAAATTGTGAACATGTAGAAAAGATTGTGTTATATACTTTAATTCTTACCACTTCTGTTGTTGACTTTTTCAACTTCGCTCTGTCAATCTTCATTGTGAAGTTCTGTAACTATTCTAACAAATACAAGTTCCTAAAAAATATATATATATACATTAAATTGAGGCATGTTTTCAGTTCTGTATGATACCAATATCTGTTAATGTACTTCATTCACTAAGTCATGTATTCTGAAAGTAATTTATGAGTCAGCATACGATTATGACTGCAACAAATTTACAAGAGTAATACATAGCAATAATAAAAAGTATGAAGCATTAACATATCACATGTACAGGTTAGTGTCAGAGTTTTATCAGTCAAATATTCCAATAGTCTTAGATTCATGATTATTTTTAATCAGTTGTCATCGACTTTGAATTAGCTGTCAGTAACTGCGAGTATTCTCAGATCTGTACTTAAGTGTCTTTTTGTTGTTGGGATATACAAGTACTCAGCCAGGTCCACTCTATTTGAATCTATCTGATGGGTTAAGCATTTTCCTACTGATTTTTATAGTTCGTTGCTATGTTGAACTGTTACACCACTGTCCCAGGTTAAGGGAAAGGTTGGAATCCTGCTAACATGTTTAACCCTGTCATATACTTATGGTATGTGCCTGTCCCAAGTCAGGAGCCTGTAATTTAGTGGTTGTTGTTCGCTGCTGTGCTAAGTGTTTGATCTTCCTTTTTAGGCGGTTAGTTTTCTCTTTTGAATTGTTTTACCAGTACATGTGTTATTTCTGGGTTTTGTATTATATAGCAGACTGTACAGTATCAGTCTTCACGATGAACTGTTAAATCTACAGGCCCAGAGCTCAATTTTTGAAAGTTTTTAGTTAGAATCTGTTGGCCTGTAGATATGATTTTTACAGGCCCAAGAGCAATTTTACAAGCCTGGGCTGCCACTAATCGTGAAGACTGCAGTGTAGGCTTTGATCAGTGTTGAAGGCTGTACGAGACTTATAATTATCAATTTCTGTGACATTTGGACTCTTGTAAAGAATTGCAAATTACAGTCTACACGGTGAACTGTTAAATCTACAGGCCTGGAGCTCAATTTTTGAATTTTTTTAGTTAGAATCTGTTGGCCTGTAGATAGAATTTTAACAGGCCCAAGTGCAATTTTACAAGCCTGGGCTGCCATTCAGCGTGAAGACTGGCAAAATGCTTTAAATCTTTAAATATGCATTTGATATCTACTAAATGTTACTAAAGCATGAATAACTAAAAGATTAAAATTTTACAATATATTCACAAAAAGGGAGTCATTAACCTAAGGCATAAAAAAGCTAGCAAGCTGTTGAAAAAAATATGATGCTATATATATTGCATGAATTATTTGGCTACTTCATTTTTTATAATTGATAATCAGCACTGCTGTCATTAGGGAATCTTGATTAAATAACTACAGAACAAACATTATTTGTAGTATATCCTGCATAATGACAACCATGAAGACACTTGTCACTTGAACCTAAATAGTGCATCCCTTTCATCTGATAAATGAAGTCATAATGGCGTACATGATTGACAAACATTTCAGTACCGGAAATAACTTGAAAGTGGTCTACTGCATGCAAAATAAACAATTATCATTAGGTCGTTGTTTTATCATTTTCACACAGCTCCTTTTGAAACTCATTTCTTTTCTTTAGGCTTTAATACCCCTTATTGCTATTTTATGTATTTAGTCCAATCCGGGAAAAAACAGTCATTTATGCAGCTTCCTATTTGGGTAAGGCCGCCGAAAATAGAGGTCATCAGTAGTGAGCTGAGGGAGGAAAAACTTTAGAAAGCAACCATTAAGAAACTTTGATAGAGTATGATCCACTTTTCAAAATAAAAATTGGAGTAAAAAAATATTTTGTTTGAAGTATTTACGTTAGTTTAAAAAGTATCATGCATGGTAAATTGTTTAAACAGGGTCCCAGATAGCTTCATTTGGATGAAAAAGCTGTGTAATTTTAGTAATTATCCGGAATGGAATAAATAGCGATGAGGTGTATTGGTCACTCATCATAAAAGCTAATAATCATTAACTATAGGCTAGCATGCATGGCTTTCATTACTGTTCATAGTCAACTGCATACATAAATAAACCCACCAAAAAATAAGGAAATTCAGTGCTTTAGGCAGCAACCATTTGATTTTCTGGGGGGGGCTATGGTTTTTTTTGGAAAAAAAAGTTTGTTTCCAGTTTTTGGAGAAAAAAATAATTTGTTTTTGATTCTGAGAAAAAAAAATTGTTTGTTTCACCCTCAGCTGCCACTATATGTAATGCTAAAATTGAAAGAAAAAAATTGTTTTCGACTTGTCGCGAAAAAAATAGATTGTTTTTCGCCGCAGGCGAAAAAAAAAGTTTGCACAGAAAAAAAAAACATAGCCCCCCCCAGAAAATCAAATGGTTGCTGCCTTAGGTTACAAATAATTTAATATATAAATAGCCCATATCAAAAACTTGGATTGAAATCATGTATAAAACCTTCAATACATACATTTAAACATTAGAGTTTTTTGTGTTGCTTTCACTGACAGTGAGGTAATGCCTTACTTTGCCTGTTTTACTTTTGCTTTCATATTAAACTGTTGAAACGGAAATTTCTATATGAATCAGATCTATTTAAATTTAGAACACGTGCTCCCTCCGTTCTCGAACATTCTATAGTTTTGGCGTCATGTAGAGTGAAACTGAAGCACTGTTTCCCTACGACCATGAGGAACAAAATAAATGGATTATCACGCCCTGTAAACTGCGTCCGTCTTCTCTAGATAAAAAATTCGAAATACTATAGAAAATGGCGGAAAATGATGATGATGCATAATTATCTAAAATGGACATTTTGAAAGGGTGTATAATAAATGTTTTGGGGAAAGTGGAATACCAAGTACTGATTACAGTCAAATGCAACCTTTAAAGAATCATCATTGATGAATAAAACTGAATAAATTTACAAAATGCAGACCTCCAGACGGCAGCCATGTTGAAATTAGCATGCCCGGATGCTATATGTAGCCTCGATATCAAATATTGTCCCAGATGTTCCAAAGCGAAAGTAGCAGATAAGAAATTAAGAAAAGTAAAATTATGTGCAAATCAGAGGTATATAGTGTACAATTGTAAACCTGTGTTTAAAAAATCGATAGATAATTTATGTTGACATGATAATTCTCAATTTTATGATAAGTAATGGAAATATTGAATGCAGTTTGTTTTTTATTCAAATAGTGAAATTTGATCAAATATCTACACAGCTTTTACATTAATGCTAGCAAGACAAATCTTTGTTTGGCTTGCTTGCTTTGTTTGTATCAATGTTTGCTCAAGCATGGTAATTAAGATAGGCGGGGCTTCAGCATGTATACATCATACTTAAATTGACTCACATAATTTGAGAAATAATCTTGATTCAAAATCTGCAAATAAGAGTGGAAAGTTATTAACTGATTTATGTAAAGAATCCGGACTCAGAATACTGAACGGAAGAACTATTGGAGACCCTTTGGGCAAATGTACATGTATAACATATAATGGTTCCAGTCTTGTAGACTATACACTTGTGTCTTCTAATATATTACAATGCATTGGAAAATTTTTAAAGTTAGTGATTTTACTCCAATATCAGATCACTGTCCTATCAGTTGCTCTTTACTTACTTGCTTTCAAAAATGTAAAACTATAGAGACAAAATTAGATCCTCTCCCTGGTAAATTTTTTTGGGATAACAAAGCAATGGATTGTTATACTACAAACATTCAAAACTCACATGTAAAACAAAGACTAGATGAATTTGTAAATGATAAACAGATTGATTCTAATTCAGCTGTTGAAAAATTCAACGCTATTTTGTGTGATACAGCACTTTTATCCACTAAATTTGTTCAAAAGAAAATCATGAAAGGCCTATTAAGAAAAATAAAAAAACCATGGTTCTCAGACTCTTGTCATGACCTCCATACTACAGTTAAAAAGTACTGTTTACTTGTAAATAAGTTTCCAGACAACGGATCCTATAGAAAATCATTTTACTCATTCAAATCTAAATTAAGAAGAAGGTGTAAACAAGAAGAAAGAAGTTACAAGAGTCAAATCTGTGACCAAATTTCACTAAATATGAAAAAAGACCCAAAGACATTTTGGAATTTACTTAACAAATTAAGTTCTCTTTCAGAAATAAAAGAGGAAAACCATTTTGATCAAGAATTATTTATAAACTACTTTAAAAAAATGAACAGTACTTCTAATATCCAAAACAATAAATTCCATGACATAATTATTGAAAAATTAACAGCCTTAAAAAAGACACTAAATACATGCAACTCTGACAACGAATTTAATAAACAAATCCAACCAGCTGAAATTTTAAATGCAGTTAAAACACTTAAAAATGGTAAATCATCAGCTGAAGACTTAATTTCTAATGAAATGATTAAATGCGGTATGCCAGTATTATTAGAACCCCTATTAAAACTTTTCAACCTAATATTTATTGAAGGCAGCTTCCCAAAATTATGGAACAAAAGTCTGATTACTTTAATTCATAAAAAGGGGAACAAATCTGACCCCTCTAATTATAGAGGTATCTCATTGACTTCTAATTTGGGAAAATTATTCAATAAAGTTATACACACTAGACTAATGAAGTTTATTAACACCAATAATTTGATAAGTGAAAATCAGATTGGCTTCAAAGAAAAAGCTAGAACAGCAGATCATATCTTCTCATTAAAGTCTATTGTAGAAAAATATAAAACTAAAAAAAAGAAAATTTTTGCAGCATTTACAGATCTGCGAAAAGCCTTTGATACTGTCTGGAGGGAGGGTTTATTCTATATTCTACTCCAAAACAGACTTCCAGGCAAGCTTTTTAACGTCATCCAATCAATGTATAATGACAACAAATGCAGAATTAAATTTCAAAATGGTATGAGCCATGAATTTATATCAAATTGTGGAGTAAAACAAGGGGATGTACTTAGCCCCACTTTGTTTAATATTTATATAAATGGCCTTGTAAATGACCTTGATCATGCAAACACTCAACCAATTATTATAGGAGATGTTAAATTAACATCATTATTATATGCAGATGACATTATTTTATTGTCTGAAACCCAAGAAGGGCTACAAAATGCACTAAATGAGTTAACTAAATTTTGTTCCCTATGGAAACTTGATGTTAACAAACAAAAATCAAAAATTATAATATTTAATTCTAATGGAAAATCTCACTGTAATTATTTTAAAGTAGAAAAAGAACATCTTGAGACTGTCAAATCTATTTGTTACCTTGGAATAACCATAAATTGTTCAGGAAGTTTAAGTCATTCAAAAAAAAATCTTATGGAAAAAGGAAGAAAGGCTTGGTTTAAAATTAAAAAAACAGTCTCTTTAGATAATTCCTGCAGTATGCTTGAAAAATTATTTGATACTTTAGTTGTTCCAATAACTCTTTATGGAAGTGAAGTTTGGGGTGTAAGCCAAGTGTTCAAAGATTCAGATCCATTTGAACATTTACATATTAAATTTATTAAAGAAATTTTAGGTGTACAGTGCAAAACAACAAATGTAGCCTGTTTAACTGAGACAAACAGAATCCCTTTGTACTTTAAAATTCAGCTTTCAGCTATAAAATTTCTAAACCATATTGTAAACTCGCCTAACACTTTAGTCCATAAAATATATAATAATGTAGAGAAAACAAGTAAATGGGTTAACATTGTAAAAGACTGGTTAAATAAATTAGGTTTTGGTCATCTCACTTTTGATACTTTTAATTTAAAATATTACATAAATTGTATCCAACAAAGAATCTATGACCAGGCTTATCAAATTATAAATTGTTCTATCAATAAATGTGAAAAATTAAATTTCTTTTGTCATACTAAAAAAATTAGAAAAAGGCCCCCATATATTGATATATGTAAATTCAAAACTGACCGATCAGTTTTCAGTAAATTTAAACTAAGTGCACATTCCCTAGCAATTGAAAGAGGGCGTTATACCAACATTGAAAGAAGTAAACGCATTTGCTTATCCTGTAACAAACAAGAAATTGAGGATGAATACCATTTCTTCTCAATCTGTCCATGCTATACATCATTAAGGGATACCTATATACAAAATATTAATAAAAATCTTAATTTCAATTTTATTAAATTGCAGTCCACTATAACACTTAAGCATTTGACTGTACTTTTAAATAGCAGTCTACCAGTCATTATAAAAATCACCATAAAGTATATTAATGATTGTCTTTTATTAAGAACATCTGTATAACTTCTATTTCTTTTAATATGCATTGCCAACCTAATTTTTGTTTGTGTTCTTTTTTCAATTGTTCACGAACATTAATAATGTGTTAACTGTTGATATAAATTATAGCCTTTTTCTTCTTTGCTGTGAATACCACTGTCACTCTAATATAATTGTAATCAATTTAATTATTGTAAGTTTATTGTCTTAATTTTGTATGCCATAACCATTTAATGTAAATGTGTTTGTGCGAATAAAATATTGTCTATAAAATATTGTCTATTGTCTTAAATTTTATTGGACGTTACATGTATGTTGGAGGTTAAGGACACTAAATTTTAAAACATCACATGACACATATTCTCACATGTTTGCTTACCTGTAAATATACAATACAGACAGGATTCTACTTCGTCGAAATTATCTTCCTATTACGCCAGTTCATTTTCACAATCGTAGAAACGGAAGACAATTTGTTTTCAGAGATCCAACTTAAAGACTGTCGTCAAGCACTTTTAGTAAAATAGCTATTCGAACACACCTATTCTGATTTTGTGATCCATTGGATAGGTATTTCACTTGACCCCTATATTTCATCTTTTAGTGCTGTGATTTTTTTATGTTATAAAGTCAACCTGTAGCTTTGCTATAGAAAATGATAGAGTCTAAAGCGAGATGATGTATCAAATACTCTTGTTTTGTACATTTTCAAGACAAAATATTCATCTCAAACACACCCTAACATAAAAAAAGGTGCACTCGATTTTCTGTTGTCGATACAATTGTTTCCTTTTTTTGGAATATTTTCTCGAGTTGCATAATCGAAGATCAGCCATGGGAATAACTGACTGAACTAATAGATTGATATGTTATAAAAACAATATTAGGTCAATTAATGTTGAAGGCCAGTTTCTCAGCCTCATACAAGAAAAAAGTTTATATTTTTCTTTCATTGACAAATTATTGTATTTTTACAGGTGAGAAAACATGTGAGAATATTTGTCATGTGATGTTTTAAAATTAAGTGTCCTTAACCTCAGACATAACGTCCAATAAAATTTAAGTATGATGTATACAAGCTGAAGCCCCCCCTATCTTAATTACCATGCTTGAGCAAACACTGATACAAACAAAGCAAGCAAGCCAAACAAAGATTTGTCTTGCTAGCATTAATGTAAAGCTGTAATTTAAAATTATGTGGTGATACTTGATATATATGGGAACAATGGCAATCTGTAAAAAAATACCTATCTTTTTTCTATAAATCACAGTCATAAGGGTTATCAATTGTTATATAGTAAGGCATTGCTTAATTTAATCTTTATTCTTAGGTTTTGGGTACTCCATCCCTTTTCTTTAAAGTAAATTCTTTCCATTAGGTGGCAATCAAAATTAAGAGGGTAGTTATGGAGTTACCTTCATGACGAAAATAATAGTAAAAACTAATGCCAAATGACGTTATGCATGACAATAAAATGTACACTTTCTTTTGGAATATAAAAATCAACTTATTTTGACGCTAACAGTAATTTTTTCAAACCTCTGACAAATCACAGATTTTTTTAAATTTTGACACCTGACGGTAAAGGGCATTACTACCCTCATTTAAGGGTCACCCGATATTCTGACATCAATAAGTCAGACACCCAAGTAGTCAGACATCCCAATGTGTAAGACTTAATAGTGTCCTGTGAAAATTTTTCCATGTGGACAGTTTTTTATGGGAATTTGTTATTTAATAATGTCCATTGCCATGGAATGGTGTCCATCAAAAGGACAGATTTTTACTGCTATCAATATAAAATAGTGTCCACTCACGGGACAAATTTTCATAGTTGTTGCTATTAAATTGTGTCCTCCAAGGAAAGTAATACAAAGGTCATTACAAAGTTTTATTATACTTGAATTTTAATTAAAATATGAAGGATTGATAAGGAATTCATCACTATACAAAGGTAAACAAATGAATAATGGATTGAAGTTAATATAGAGAAATTTAAGTTCTAAGAAATTCCCAGCAAATGGTAATGACAATGAAAGAATAACAATAAGAAGGAAGTGTAAAATCAAATATGTAACTTTACTATATTTACTATGTCAGAGAAGAAGGCAATAGAAAATAAATAATGTCCATTGCCATGAAATATTGTCTCCTAAGTGGATAGCATTTTACAGCAACAGTTGTGAAATATGGTCCATTTTCAGAACACATTTTCCTAGTGAATGTTCTTAAATTGTGTCCTCCAAGGTTAATAAAACTGAACAGCAGCTGTTACTTATTTGAGTTTGAATTATACATGTATATAATTATATTAAAAGATATAGATATGAAGATAAGGATGGTATGAGTGCCAATGAGACAATTTTTATTTCTAAGTAACAATTAATTCAATTTAATAATTAAAGTAAAAATGCGTCCAGTAATAACAAGGCAATGGATATCATTTAATACTTTTAATCATATCAAAAAATGCCCTGGCGGAAACAAAGTCCTGTGAAAAAAATGTCCACCTGGACAATATTATGGTAGTGAATAATGTCCATATTCATGGACACTTTTTCATACCTGAGGACATGTTATCATAGGAAATTGTGTCCAGGACACATTTAATTAAGTAAATATTGTCAAAAAGTGTCCGTTGGACATTTTTTCATGAAGGACATTATTAAATCCTACAAATTTTCCAACACATGTACATGTACAC
This sequence comes from Mytilus edulis, assembly GCF_963676685.1. Classification (NCBI taxonomy): domain Eukaryota; kingdom Metazoa; phylum Mollusca; class Bivalvia; order Mytilida; family Mytilidae; genus Mytilus; species Mytilus edulis. Next base: position 49,107,572 of record NC_092344.1, read on the forward strand.
TGTACATGTCATCATTAAAAATCTACTTCATAGAATCGGTAGATTTGGTATTTGAATTTGAATTAGTCCCTTCTGAATATAACAACTAAATGAAAAGACCGGTACATTTCTTATATGTATTGTAAGAAACACTGTGATCCTATGAATATAAGGCAATCAACAACCTTAAAAGTTTGTTTTACTTCTACAAAGTGTGACCTACAATAAAGCTTTCATAATAAAAACACTACCGATACTTAAAACTTAAAAGTGAATTTGGTTGATTGATTTCTTTTTGTGTTATATCTAGCTGCGGAACCATAACTCTTTTGATCCTTTTTATATATTTTTGTTGATTTTGCAGAGACTGCAAATAGTAAAAAAATAACATACAGATTTAAGAGCTATGGTTCCGCAGTTAGGTTACATTCAGTGGCAAATATTTCATGCATGTTTTTTTATATAGATTAGACTGTTGGTTTTCCCGTTTGAATGGTTTTACACTTGTAGTTGTGGGGCCTTTTATAGCTTGTTGTTAGGTGTGAGCCAAGGCTCTGTGTTGAAGGCTGTACATTGACCTATAATGGTTTACTTTTGTAAATTGTTATTTGGATGGAGAGTTGTCTCATTGGCACTCATATCACATCTTCCTATATCTAATTAGGACAAAAAATATAATTAACAATTTTAAAGTACAATAAGTAGGCCTGGAATAGCAAATCTCCTGAATTAAAGGATAGGTATATAAGACTACCTACCACAGGGAAATGAGGTTATATTCTAGAGAAAGACAGAATATAACTGAAAAAAATGACTATTTACCGCATTATAATTTTAATTTCCATTTGAAATAAATATGATATTTTCTTCATTTAAAATGCATCAGCTATTTTCCACTGGACATTTAGCAGGCAACAAGAAATCTTTTTATTTTGTAAGGTACAAATACAAGAACTTTTCTTTCAGAATTAATGATAACCCAGATTTTGCAGTGTTCTCCCTAAGGCAAGTCCATGTGTCCATCTCTCCATGACTCATAAAATTAAAGGATAAAGAAATTAAGGATCACTCAGACACTCATCTACAGTCCTTTGATATAAGACTTTAAAGGTGCATATTGTTTGCTTTAAAAAGTTTTTTATAAGATTATTTTTTTCACTGTCAATGTTCTTGGTTCAACAATGATGGTAAAAAAAGAAATATCGGATAAAAAACCTTGAATGCAAACAATTGGACCTACAAAGTCTTATATTATAGAACTACCTCATCTATTGCTGTACAGGACAAACATATAAGTTTAAAGGATTTAAAAAGAAATCTTCGGTATTTACATGTTCTACATGTATCTTTTTCAGTTCACTTGAAGATTAAAGAAAGGGAGATAACCCAAGAAATTCAAACTGTATATAAGAGAAAACAACCAATTATATTACCAGATCATGGAGGAAGAATCCTACATAGTGATGCAGAATTTTGATAATGAAGAACTTGGTTTGTCTTCGGCAGACCTTAATACCATTATACAAGTTCCTACATTAGAACCTTTTATGTTAAGCGAAGAAAGTGTTCTTGAAAACATCAGTTCAATTGATGCCAGTGGTATCCATGGTGACCTTTTGGAAAATTTAGATCAAATGGAACTTCATCTAGAATGTGATGATGATGGAAATTATGATATGCCATGTATAAGTAGTGATGCTCATGTTTTACCTACAGCCCTTTTTGGGAATAATGTCAGCTTATGCATATCTTTCTCAAATAACTCATCAGTTAAACTGGAAAAGGAGAGTAAAAATGAATACTCCTGTTCTTTCTGTAACGAAAAATTTAAATTTGAATCAAAGTTTTGTAGGCATATGTTAATTAATCATCAAGTGACAAATCCCTTTCAGTGTGAGTCTTGTAACTATGCAGCATCCTGTCGGAAGGTACTTTTAAAGCACTTCAAAAGACGCCACATCAAGACATTCGACTCAAACAAACCTAATTTTTCTGATGTGACAAGTGCATCTCAAAAGCAGAATAAACTGGACCCTATAAATGCATCAGTTTTAACGGACACAGAACTTAATACAACTGTTGGCAGTGATCAAAGTGATATTTTACATCAAAAACAAAATACCGGTAAAAGTGATTGTGACAGTCTCGTTGATTCGGTCTTAAAATGTTCCCAATGTGATTACACATGTAAACAAAAGCGAAGTCTGCTTCTTCACATCAAACGCCATTCAGGTGAATTTGAATCTCAATGTGACATCTGTCAAAAGAGATTTGTTACAGCTACTGCATTAAAGAGACATTCTAAAACTCACCAAGAAGCTAGACCTTTTGTTTGTACATTTGAAAGCTGCGATAAAAGTTTCAAAGTAAAAAGTGCATTAACTGATCATGAAAGATATGTTCATGGAATAAGTACATGTATCAATGTGAAACAAAATGGCCGTCAAAAACAACAGACTAAGTCAAAGAATTGTGACCAGAAATGCAACTATAAATGTACTTTTGATGATTGTGAAAAGTCATTTCGAGATTCTTACAATTTAAGAACACACATGTCAACACACACTGGTGTGAAGGAACAAAAATGTCTGCACTGTGATTTTATATGTGTTCAGAAAGCTTCTATGAACTGGCATTTAAAATCAAAACATAATAAATAAATTTTACCATACAAGTTGAGTTTACAAACATACTCATACATTGTACTTCATATACAAAAGAATTATACATTACCATACATGTGGTACATGTATAATGACCCTGGGGTAAATTTTCCATATGATATTTTGACCCGGAGTTCACTTTCAAGAGGTTCAAAATATCATATGATAGCAGTACAGTGAAACATTAAAGAAAAAACAGTTTTGTGAAATAACTTTTATTTGGCTCTGATTTTCATTTCAACATATTGCAATGAGTACTGTTTTTGTTTCAGTGGATACCACTCTATTCCAGTGCCTTCTGTTGTTGGCTGTCCAAAAGATTCACCATAATTTCTGTGGCCATATGGTCCTCCCAAATATACCCCATTCAAATTGGAACTGAAAATAGTGTAACTTCAAGTATGTCAATGATATAAGATAAGATAATAATACATTAGTACAAATCTAGAAAAGAAAATGAAACTGTTTAATTTGTGTGTGTGCAAGTTATTAGAAAGACATGATGACTGGTGATATCTGCTATTTTTGGTTTTGTTTTTAATGTCAATAATGTTTTCATTTCAAGAAACGTACAACTAATCATAGCTAATAGAATTTAGTGATCTGAAAAACTTCATATACTTATATGATCTTATGTTGCATCCTTACATTACCTTTCATTCACCTTTTCGCAAGAAATATTTTCTTGGCACATGTTGACCACTATTTCATTCACATTTTGTGAAACACATGTAAACAAGTTTGTTACCAGATTGAAGTAGAAAGACAGCTTTAAAATTTACGTACTAGTACTAGTATAATTATTTAACTTCTTTCAATGACCGTTGAACCAGAGATATTTTCTTGGCACATGTAGACCACATTTCCATTCACACTTTGTGAAACACATATTAAATATTATGTTACCAAATGAAAGTAAAAAGACAGCTTGAAAATTAATATATACTGATGTTACCAGTACATCTTAAATGACCTTTTAGCCAGAGATATTTTCTTGGCACTCTTGCATTCACATTTTGTGAACAATCATGTTTCCAGATTTAAGTAAAATTTGTAAAATTTACTGGACACTTTCAAAACAACCTTTCACGAAGTTAGAGCAACAATCGGAAGTCAGTCTCAATATTAACTTTACCTGTAAATCATATTAGACCATTGTCAACAAGACTGACCAAAAAAGACCTTAGTATCTGAGTGTCTGGATTGAAATCCTTCAATCATCTATTTCTTATAAATTTTGCTCATTATTCTCTATTCTTCTCTAATTTTAGAACTTGAACAAGTTTATTCTTTGCTTTACATTTAACAGTATTAAACTACTTAAATACCTTCTGAAATTACTGTCGTCCTGAATATGCATGAAATATTGGTCACTGGACGTAAAGCAACCAACAATCAATCAATCTGAAACTACTGCAGTGTGACTCTTTTAAATAACCAAAAATACGGCATATGTTATCTGTTACACCTAAGAAATTTCAAACCAGAAGTATTAAAAAGTAATGGTTAGTATCAAAAAGCAGCATCCAGATTTGAATAACTGACCACTTAGCCTTGTAAACATGTTAAACCACCAACCCGACTGAAGTAACTGAACACTTTACCTGTAACACATGTTAAACCACCAACCAGACAGCAGTAACTGAACACTTTACCTGTAACACATGTTAAACCACCAACCAGACTGAAGTAACTGAACACTTTACCTGTAACACATGTTAAACCACCAACCAGACTGAAGTAACTGAATACTTTACCTGTAACACATGTTAAACCACCAACCAGACAGCAGTAACTGAACACTTTACCTGTAACACATGTTAAACCACCAACCAGACTGAAGTAACTGAACACTTTACCTGTAACACATGTTGAACCACCAACCAGACTAAAGTAACTGAACACTTTACCTGTAACACAGTCATGTTAAACCACCAACCAGACTGAAGTAACTGAACACTTTACCTGTAACACATGTTAAACCACCAACCAGACAGCAGTAACTGAACACTTTACCTGTAACACATGTTAAACCACCAACCAGACTGCAATCACTGAACACTTTACCTTGAACACATGTTAAACCACCAACCAGACTGCAGTAACTGAACACTTTACCTGTAACACATGTTAAACCACTAACCAGACTGCAATAACTGAACACTTTACCTGTAACACATGTTAAACCACCAACCAGACTAAAGTAACTGAACACTTTACCTGTAACACATGTTAAACCACCAACCAGACTGAAGTAACTGAACACTTTACCTGTAACACATGTTAAACCACCAACCAGACAGCAGTAACTGAACACTTTACCTGTAACACATGTTAAACCACCAACCAGACTGAAGTAACTGAACACTTTACCTGTAACACATGTTAAACTACCAACCAGACAGCAGTAACTGAACACTTTACCTGTAACACATGTTAAACCACCAACCAGACTGAAGTAACTGAACACTTTACCTGTAACACATGTTAAACCACTAACCAGACTGCAATAACTGAACACATTACCTGTTACACATGTTGAACCACCAACCAGACTGAAGTAACTGAACACCTAACCTTTAACACACGTTAAACCACCAACCAGACTGAAATAACTGAACATTTTACCTTTAACACACGTTAAACCGCCAACCAGACTCAAGTAACTGAACACTTTACCTGTAACACTGGTTAAACCACCAACCAGACTGAAGTACTTTGGCACAGTTCTGGAAGCTGACATCATTGTCACAATCTGGTGTACTAAAAGCCATGTTATTGTGTCTTAACATGTAAGATGATGGATATTTAAACGAGTCACCTGAAACGAAATTAAAAAAAAAAGATGAGAAAACAATTGATTGATTTTTTTCAATAAATAAACGAGGTTGAGTTGTTAACTTTACGTTCACTGTGAGATTTTATCGTATGCAAATTTTCAGTCATCGCATTTGGACATTACAGCATTGCAATTGAATTGTTTTTCAAGTGTTTACACAAAAATAAGGGTATAATACCTGATATCAATGGCAATGTATATTCTATCTTCTTTGTAAGAGTATTCTTGGGTTAATTTTCTGTCTTTGAAGTTTCTTTAAATAAAAAAAAAATATTACTCATTTAGTATGCTCTCAGGTCTATTGAATTTTGAAGTTTTGAAGAAGAAAAAAATCTTATTCATTCTGTGTAGTTCGTCTGTTTTAAATCAACACTTTCACTTGCTTTTATTTATCGCTCTCAATCGCATCAAATCTGATTACCAATGAACAAGGACAAGTGTGCGGTATAAATTCAACTATTGGAAAAAAAGACATTCTAATAGACCAACAAGAGTTGTCGTTCTTCAAGCTGTGACCATCTTTCAACATAAGAATAAACTTGTACATTAGTAGGACTTCATGTGTATCGTTTATTAATTTGCGTTCCAATTATTTCAAAACACATTCCAAACTAAAGACAGAGAACCAGGGGCGGATTCAACCATTTTTAAAAGGGGGCAATTACAACCCAGGATAAAAAAAAAAGTAAGGGGGGTTCAAACCAAATTTCCCCATTCAGAAGCATTGATCATTAAACAAAAATGGTGGTTCTTGCTTAGAATTGCAAATTTCCCCATTCAGAAGCATTGATCATTAAACAAAAATGGTGGTTCTTGCTTAGACTTGCAAATTACCCCGTCTATTGTCTAATAGCTAGTAGCTCAAAGTGATTTGGTCTCGCTCGGATTTGGTAGTTTTGCAACAATGTTAATTTCTTAATTCTATGTTTACAGTATCAAATGCTAGAGGGTTTAGATGGGGATAAGAGAATAGGTCAAAAATAAAATAATAAAGATAATGGACAAAATAATCAGAGAATAGAGAAAAACGACACAAAGATTTAAATATAACAGAAAGAAAGAAACCCCCAATCTAGACTTGCGTACATGATTCGTCAACTTTAGTATACACTAGTTACCTGCATCACCAGAAATCATTTGCTGTATATTCAGTTTGTACTTCTCTTGCTCACTCCCTACACGAAAACCACTATAAACCGCCGTATAGTTTTTCCCTTCCCATGTCATCATCTTGATATGTAAAATCACATCTTTCTTATTTGTTAAAGCATGCAGGTTTTCGTTGCCTATCCAGAATTCGTTTAAAGGATTTCCAAATCCTGCTTTATACTGGTTCCAATTCTGATTAAAGCTCTGTTTGCCGTCCACTCGTCTTTGTATTACAATCCATCTACCCTCATCATTTTGTTGGTCACAATAAGCTGTTATTTGCTTACCTTCAAAGTTGTAAAACACAATAAAACATGTTAATCAAACATATTTAAAAATACACAATTACAGAAGTCTTTTGCTGACCAGAAATCCTCGGGTTTTTTTTTTATCTTGAGCTTTTTGTTAATTTTTTTTTTTCACTTGGGGTTTTTCTTTCTTTCTTTTTTTGTAATGTTGTCTATCTTCTCCTACTCAAGATTTTGCATGCGTGTATCCAGGATTTGATTGGATAGGTTAAGGGGCGTCCTTGAGAATTATGGGTTAGATGTCCTTATTTTGACAAAACTTTACTGTATTTTTTTCAGGGGTTGTAATAACCTGCACAACACGACGGGTTCCACATGTGGAACAGGATCTGCTTACACTTCCGGAGCACCTGAGATCACCCCCAGTTTTTGGTCGGGTTCGTGTTGCTTAGTCTGTAGTTTTCTATGTTGTGTCTTGTGTACCATTATTTGTGTGTTTGTATTTTAACTGTTTAGCAATGGCGTTGTCAGTTTCTTTTCGATCTATGAGTTTGACTGTCTCTCTGGTATCTTTCGCCCCTCTTTTATCCATACAATTGATAAATCATATATTGTTTTTCATAAGTATACAATGCTTCAATCGCGACAGATCGACTTATGAAAATAATTGACAAGACGCTATATGCGGGCGTTTTATATATGCTTTATAAGTCATTTAAGAGAATTAATGGGATATATCATAATGTTAAAACTACACTGAATGTTTATATCCTAAAATGCATTTAATATACTCGCGTATTGTCTCAATAACAATCGTCGATTGTTCACTTTCTCCAATTACTGTCGTAATAATTTTTCAACACGAATATTTGATAGATTATCATGTGTTTTATAATCTTTAAAATATCATTTATATTTGTCATATGCATTTATCATTTGATTTTCTTTTCTTTCATGCACAGTTGTGAGTTTTAGATCAGAAAAGGTCAATTTTACAATAAGGTGTGTTATTCTTTAGAGTTTCAATGATTTGAATTGATATTTAATAGGATCAATAGATTACTTTATTGCATACATTCGTAACATATTTTGTGAATTCGTCATTTTTACCTTAGAGTTGTCTTTACGAAGTTGAAGTATCAGTGGCTGATTCAATGGCAGCGCCTGTCTTTGACTTAAAATAATGTTCTATTTTTTTGGAGAAAAAAATCTCGCCTCGCTACGCTTAGCTCTGCGGTATTTATTATGTTGGAGGCTATTCCTCCGCTGAATTTACTAATACACTAATCATTTCTCATTTGGGTTGAATTTCCATTATAATACTTTTCAATCATTACTATATAGACTACTAACCATTTGGTAAACTAAGGTCATACAAACCACTTCCTTTATGTCCATTTCTTATGACATCTTTACAGTCGTGTTGTGGCCCTAAAACATTAATGATTTTACTGTATATCTTAATTTTATCATTTTACTATGTACATGGAAATGTTTCCGGGTCATTTTTCCATTCTTATCTCAAAATACAATTCATGTTGGAAAGGAATTAAAATTAAGTTCCAAATGTTTCGCTCTGTAACTTCATCTTGTTTATGTACGCTAATTTTGTATATCTCTATTTGTCCTCTTTATTTAAGCTTCTGTTACTATACCCTGTATGTCCATGAACTGAAGTGTTTCTTATACCTCTCAATATCTTTGTTTCCTTTTGACCTTAAAATACAACAAAATGAGCACCCCTTAAATGTCGTTTTTTATATAAAATGTGCCATAAGTGTGAACAAAATATTTCATTTACTGTGTTTTTTTGCAAATTAATTAAAATTGAACAAAAACAAGGCGCATGTATATTTCGATGATACAAAGAAAGAGAGAAAGGGTGACTTTTAACGAGGAGGAGAACGCAATGGGGAAATGCAGAGAACACAAAAAAAAACCACCAGCATTTAATAGATGAACAGGGACATGTAAACAGGAAAGTTCACCAGTTTTGAAATATATTATCTAAGTACTACCTGCTAGAGTGGTGAAGGTCGTTGCAGAAATAGTCGATGAGGTAGTTGGTAATGTTGTTTTGGCTGTAGTTGATATCGATTTCGATGAGGTAGTAGGTGATGTTGTTTTGGCTGTAGTTGTTAGATTTTGTGTTGAAGTAGAAGTTATCGCGGGAGTAGTAGGCAAAATAGTTTCCATTGTTGTACCTGGAAATTTGACTGGCGAATTACTAACTATCGGTTGTGTAGTGTTAAACATCGTTATTGAGGGAGTCGAATTGTGCTCTACAGTTGATAAAGCCACATTCAACTTTGAAGTTTGTTGATCCATTCCATTTTGCGAACCCGAGGTTGTGGATATTTGTTTGGAGGTACTTTCTGAGGCCTGCAACAGTTTCAGTTCCAGTTTCAATTGATTTACTGTAGTCATAACTTGACCCATTTCAACTTTAAGGTCATTGTATTTTGTTTTTATATCAGCACAGTCACAACATGCTGGACACGCGTTTCTGTTAGATTCCAAAGCAGAAAGTCGCTCTTCAAGACTGTCGATGGTTTTGAATATATAATCCTGACACTCTACTGTGCAAAGAATCGTGAAAATAAACCACAAAATAAACACCATTTCTTTGTTCGCGACGTAATACACCGGATAAGATAAGGCACTAAACATGTATTATGATCAATAAAATCAGGTTGATTGAACCGAGGAAGTGCCCCATGTTTAAATCTATAATATCTTCGTTAATTTTGATGTTGCACAAAATTCTGATCACAGTATAGTAATATGCATTTTTTATACAATGAGGTAAAATTATCACTATGTATTTTCCCAAACATGCTTATTTGAAAAGTCCATTCTCGAAGACCAAAAAAACTCCTTGCCTTTGAAATTGCTGCAATATATAAACTATTTGGATAGACAATCATTTTGTGATGAATAGGTAGTAGTTTGCTTTTTAGGGTAGACTTTGGAATTAAAAAAATAAAGAGAATTTGGATACAAACTATACTGTTCAAGGTTGTAAATGGTTATATATGATGCTTGCTACTAAAACCGTATATATTGTAAAGTTTAGAAATCAAAATCTATTGAATAAGCCCAATGTTAAAAAAGATATAGGGGATGTGAGTCTACCTCTTTGCAAAATGTTTAAAACAAAAAGTTTTGCCAGTTGAATAGTGTCCATTTCTATTAATCGAACTGAAATCAACAGACATTTTCATTTGCGTTCAATCCAGATTTGTTTCATTCCATTAAAATGTTTCTAAATATTGCAAAGCTTTTGCACTTAGAATTTGCACAAACAACACTTCGGTTGTCCCATTAATCAAAATTTCGTTTGCACTGCGGCAGGTAGACTCCACACCTGCATAAGTTCTTCAGTAATTTACTTGCCTTGTGATGTATAATTTATGATTTTATGCTTTGTGTAATTCGTTTTGTTAATATGCAATCAAACCTTCATGATACAAATCAGCATTTATGAATAAATAAATAAACATGAAACATTTTTGCTTGACGAAATGAAAGCAAAATATTAACTCTATGGGGCACGAATTTAATAGCAATTCAAAAATAACAAATAAAAACTTTTCGATCTTGCACTCTGAATACAAATGTTCATTTACCAATTTGATTTATTATTTAATTATTTGTAATTTCACAGGTTGGAATTTAGGGATATACTAAATATGTACTTTAGAATGCAATAAATGTAACATAAATTCATTCGTTTTTTCAAATATAAATAGGTCTTTAGTACCAAAATTTTTAAACTTCAGGCATTTTAATGATGTTTTTGTAGCTTAATAATACAGGTTTATATCCCAGTTTTGTGGAATTCGTCCTCGATTTGACATTATAATGATAATACAAAAGGAAGATTTCTTTTAAATATGTGCAGTGTGGTATTTCAGTGTATTTCCAAATTATGTAAATAGTTATCAAAAGTACCAGGATTATAATTTTATACGCCAGACGCGCGTTTCGTCTACATAAGACTCATCAGTGACGCTCAGATCAAAATTGTTAAAAAGCCAAACAAATACAAAGTTGTAAGTGTTTACGAGTAAGCTCTGCTGGTGGACCAGTTATAACACGATTGGTTGCTCATTTAAAACAGGATCTGCTTACCCTTTCGGAGCACCTGAGTTTACATCCATATTTGTGTGGTCCGTGTTGCTTAGTTTTTAGTTTTCTCTGTTGTGTTTTCTGTGCTGGTGTTAGTCTTTTTGTCTTTTTTGCTATTGGTGTCGAATTTGAAGCAGGATCTGCTTACCCTTCCGGAGCACCTGAGATTACATCCATTTTTTTGTGGTTCGTGTTGCTTAGTTTTTAGTTTTCTCTGTTGTTCTTTCTGTGCTGGTGTTTGTCTTTTTTGTCTTTTTTTTTGCTCTGGCATTGTCCGTGTATTTTTACTTATGAGTTTGAGTATTTCTCGGCCTCTATTTTGAAATCATTGAATGTTACGAAGTGAATCTGCTTTGTGTATAGTTCTTATCATTGTCCGGACAATATAAAATACAAAAGTTTACAAATGTAATCTGAAGTAAAAAAGAATATTTACAACTATTTTTAAACAAATAATTTAGCTCAATTTTTTGTAAAAGAGCTTGCTATAAGTTCGAAATTTTGTAAGTTAATTTCTATACAGGACAGGTATGCCTTTGGTTTGTCTTTTGTCCAGGAAAGAAGTATGTGTTGATGGTAAATTAGATTTGGAACTTTTTGTATAATTAATTCACATCTTGTCTATATTGCAGACTTGTAACGATACATTACATGACACTTGGTATAGACAGATGTCTTTTGTTGAAAAAGAACAAATACACAATATGTTAAAATCAAAATTTGCATATTTTGTGAAAGTAAAACGAACAAGGGAAAATAGCTTAATCTTTTTTTATTTTATTAAATGAATGTATGCTAATTCATACATCAGTTTCAATTATAAAAGTTGAAAGGCTCCTAATGATTCGGTACATTTCATTTACATCTTTTTAATCAAGTATTAGTTGCATTGGTAGAAATAAAAATAGTTTTCAACTTCTTTGCAGTTAATATGCAGACACAGTCGGGAGTTATTTTTCTTATTTAGATATCAATGCCATGGAAGTATCATATTGACATATAATACTTCCATGGTCAAAACTTTATAGAATTGCGCCTAAAAGAGACTGAACGTACAGATTACGTAACAAGTAACATGTGACATTATATATTACACTTCACGTTAAAATGCCATATTTTGATTGGCTAATACGAGGGTGTTAATTTACTCTATCACATGGTTGACGGGTGACAATATTGTCGAATGTCACTTTCTCGGCTAGACCACTCAAAAATCGGTATTTTAAACGACAATGAATTAAATTTACACCATGTTATTAAAGACAATGCTTAAAGTTCCAATTTACTATACAACGAAGTGGAACGACTCAAACTTAATTCTTTTACAATGGTTGGAAAAACATATTTCACTTGTTACTTTTTTTTCTTAAACACCCATAGATCATTCTGTGTTATGCTTATTGTTGATATTTTATTCCATACTGAAATTCATTCCGGTTCACCATCGATTGGTTGTAGCAGGTGATGTACATTTCATCGTGTTCATTGTGACTTTTGTTTTCTATGTTTAATACAGAGCTTTTTCCCCGTTTCGGACCGAATCCTTATATCGTTGATATGTCAAGTCAATGCACTATCATTGTCTATTTACTTCACTTCTGTTGATTTTTCTAATACCCGTGACTACATAGAACATACTTTTAAATAAAATTCATCTGTAAAAGACACTAATGATAGGACATTCAGTATAATAAATTAAATAACATATAGCTGATAGATTTATAGAGCAGATCGGTACCCCTCGAAAAAGCATTGTCAACCTTGGGTTCGCCGCGGTTGACAATGTTTTCTCGGGTACTAATCTGCTCTATCACCCTCTCAGCTATGTGTTATTTATATCGAAATCGAACCGAAACTTGTTAATTATTGATAATATTCATTATGTGGAAAACAAAAGGGCCTGTAATGAACTAATTTGTAATCAACATCATTGTCCCATATTAGTTATAAACAAAGTTAGATGCTTTGATTCGTGGTTTAACGTCATGCCAGCTAACCTCGTTATTTTAGTATTATACATGTAGAATGATATAAGAATGTAAAATTAAATTTATTTTGATTCTAAGTCCATAACATAAAAGTGTCATAATAAGTTTTGATGTTTAGGCACATGATAAAAAAGAACATGCAATGTTCGTTTTGATGTTTAGACAAATGATGCAAATAAAACGTCATAATCCATGTTAATGTTAATAAAAATGAAAAAATATAAACATTTCATAATCCGTTTGTATATGTTTAAACAAATGGAAAAAAGCAGGATGAGAAAGCAAAATATTGCCGAACCCTTTAACTTTTTTTTAGACAAGATTTTATCATTTGAATGTGAGGTGGGTAAATCACATTTAGATTTTATCTACGCATGATCAAGATGTTATCTGTCATAATTACTGTTTCGATCTTTTGACTTCAAGAAGTTTAAATTGGTAGCATTGTTAGCCTAAATGTTTGAATTTGAGTTTCTTTTCTTTGAGAACATTTTACAGTGACTTTGGTTTTGATTACCTGCCAGGCCTACAACCACTAGATTTTATTCTAAAACTTGTACCTTCACGAAATAAATTTTGGGTTGTGTACCGAAGTATGTTGTTAAAAAGGATCTGTTAGAAGTCAGATAGTAGATATTAACACAGAGGGGGGATATGACCTTTATCGGGACTCCGGGATCAGGTGTCTTTAAGTCCGGATTTCAGGATTGACCCTTTCGGGATTCGGGAAATCTTTTTTTGGGATTTCGGGATTTACTTTATTTAAATTGGGGACCTCGGGATTTCGTGTTTTTAAGCCCGGGATTTCGGGATCAGGACCCCTCCTATCCTCCTCAACACATCTGACATGAAAAGCCTACACACTTTCCATCGATCTTTTTAAGTTGTTTATATTCAGATATAATTATTTTACTACTGATAGTTTACGATAGTCACGTTTTCTAGTATAATCATATGAAAGTTTATTTGGGTCATTCTATGCACTGGAAAAAAAATCGTGGCCATGAGTTACTTATTCATGGCTACGAGTTACTTATTTTGGTCACGACTTAATAACTCTTAGCCACGACTCATTTTTTTTCTCGAGCATGACATGACCCAAATAAGCTTTCATATAAACATATAGAGTTGATCATTTGTAGTACCAAAACATGTAGGTGAAAACAAACTCAGACATGACCCCACCAAAACCCATGCACTTCAACACAACTGAGTATAATATATTGAAAGGAATCGCCAAAATATAAAACCGACCACACCAACAACCGACTCTTAAACAAAACGCAAACAGATATTCAAACATATTCATATTTGTTTTTCGTTAATTTGTTGCACATAAATGAGGCCGTTAGTTTTCTTGTTTGAATTGTTTAACATTGTCATTTCGGTGGCTTTTATAGCTGCCTATGCGGTATGGGGTTTGCTCATTGTTGAAGGCCGTATGGTGACCTATAGTTGTTTATTTTTGTGTCATTTAGGTCTCTTGTGAAGAGTTGTCTCATTGGCAATCATGTCACATCTTATATTTATATTTCAATGTAGTTTGCTTAAAGTTAAGCAGAAAATATCAAATACGCCTCACATAAGGTCAATATGGCACACCTTCCAAATTTTGGAAGGGTTCTTTAATAATATGTAGAAGGTCTTCGGATTTAATTAACGTCACTTACCGCCGGACTTGGTTGTGTACTTTTACATCCAAAACAACCAAATGGACAACCCATCAGCATGAAAGTGTTTTACTTTGTGACAGAAGAGTGATATTGATCTCATTTCTATACCACGTATTGGGTACTCACCTGTCAATGCAAAATGTCTCACTCCGTTTGATTTGATCATCACGGTTTTACCTGCATGCAAAAGAGGGACGAAAGATACCAAAAGGGACAGTCAAACTCATAAATCTAAAACAAACTGACAACGCCATGGCTAAAAATGAAAAAGACAAACAGAAAAACAATAGTACACATGACACAACATAGAAAACTAAAGAATAAACAACACAAACCCCACCAAAAAATAGGGGTGATCTCAGGTGCTCCGGAAAGGTAAGCAGATCCTGCTCCACATGTGGCACCCGTCGTGTTGCTTATGTGTTGCATACAAATGAGGGACACATAGAGGTGCTCATTTCCGAAATGCCACTTTTTATATATAAAATTTAGAATGGAATTGGGGAATATGTCAAAGAGACAACAACCAGATCTAAGAGCAGACAACAGCCGAAGGCCACCAATGGTTCTTCAGTGCAGCGAGAAAATCCCGCTCTCGGAGGTGGTCCACAGCTGGCTTCTAAATAAAATTGTGTACTAGTTTCTGTATTTTTTACTTCTTCTCACTTTCTTGTTTTAAGATCCCACTTGTTCACCCTTATATATGCCGTCACATCCACACTTTTTTTATTATCCCCTATTTCAAACGTCCCAAAAGCCTGTCATCCCCTTATGAATGAAAGGAGATGTTAGATGTAAAATTATCACATTTTGATTGTTCGGTCAACAAGAACAATTGACGTGAAAACGTCTATTTGGATTTTTGTTGTTGTTTTTGTTGTTGTTTGGGTTGATATGTTTATGTCATTTATCACTTCTTAAGACGTTTGATTTCTTTATAAAAATGTACACGACATCGATTTCACGGTGAGTAAATCCTTTTCTATCAAAACCAATTCATCATCACATGATTTTTGTTTGAGGTAGGTGATTTACTCATGTATTTGATTTGAAAGTCTTTCAAGATGTTATCTTTTTTTATATATATTTTGTTTAATTACTACTGTTAATTTTTACTGCTTGACATGTTAAGTCATTGTTAGTTTTAGTATCTTATATATTTTTCTTTTCTTTAAAGGTTGTTCAATATGGATTGATTTTAATCACTTGTCACATTTAAGATACATATCTTCCAATAAAACAGCCATTATATATCGACGATTTTCCAACACCTATATGACATTGTAGATTTGATACCCGAACTGTGTTGTCAATTCCGATCAAATGTAACTTTAAATTACTTATCGCCTTCGATGAAGAGCCGAAAATCGCTAAAAGCCGAATTTTTGAAAGCCAAGGATGTACAAGAATAAACGAAAAAAGGACTAAATGTCAACGTTGACCGATGCAGTTGAAACTTTATGAAGGATTCTTATAAATCATGTTAGTACCGAGGAATTTTATAAATCATGTTAGTACAGAAGTACTGACTACTGAAATGACGATGCTCTCGAGAACTGGTCCACCATGCAGAGGTATAGACCAATTGCTGTTAAAATGAAAACATACGTTAGAAGCACTTTAAATTTCTGGATAAAAATTTGTCCTATAATCTCGTTGTATAAGTTTTTGAGGTAATAATACGCCTGTTCGTGAAATGACACCATGAAAACATCTTCAGACAAATGATCACAAATCGAATCATTTTAGTTACGAACAGAAAATCTCAAAGTAATTTGGTTAAAGAACATCCTTTAATGATTTCAAATGTGACTCTGCAAAGGTGAGATCTGTTATTGGAGAGGTTATTTGAGTTTGGTTTCGGAAAAATCATATTGATTGTTTATTAAAGATATATGTGTCTGTGAAATGTAAAGATCCCGCCCAGTGTCTACTGAGAGACCGGCACTATAATAGAGTGTGAGAGTGTGAGAGATTCATTTTATAATTTTTCGGTATTTCTTGCGTTAGTATATTTTGTAAAAAGATACAGGAGTTGGTGTTAAAACTAGAAGAAAAAGAGACTTCTATTTACAAATGTGAACTAATTTTAATGAATAATTATTATTCAAAGATAACACAGGAAATGTGCTTCTTCAATAGAAAACCCATGGGTGGCAATTTCCCTTCATAAAAGATGAACAATTTGTTGTCGATACCCAGTTTCCATAATCCGACGGTTATCTCAATGACCAATTCACCTCCAGTAGGTACCAACAGGTGGTTAGACTCAACTTCCCCCATTGAATGGAAAGACGATACTTTTTTTGCTAGTATTCCAAAGTCGATGAAGAATCATTTGAAAACTAATACTGTTCGCCATTTACATTGTTGGGAAAGATTTCTACGTGGATGATGAGCATCGTTAGTTTCAAGTGTTTCTTCATCATTTATATGGTTTACTTTCACAATTCATACCTCGATCATTGTCAAATGCTCACGACAGGATGTTATTTTACTAGACGTATGACACTGATGACAAAAATATTCATTTCTTTATTTTTCATTAAAATCACCATCGACAAGACGTTACAATTCTTTGATACACTAAAACAATAGCTGCGAAAGAGCATTATAAGTCTGTTACCTTTGATAACTATTTACAGAACCAAATTGATTACGTCAACATATGAACTTTTAAAGATTTGCATATAAGCGATAGTTGACACACAACTTATAATTTCGGAAACCAAAACAAAGCGAACATTCAGTGGAAGAGTGAAAGGTATTCGGCAAATTTTCTGCATTATTTTCAAAACATTGCGAAATTAAATTATGTTTGATGTCAACGCCAAGAGGTCAAGCAGATACATAATAATATGGACACAAATTGAGATACTAGTAGTTTAACTAATATCAGGCCATTTTGATTTGGACATTCTAAGACGAAAGAGATTTATCTTCCTGAACCAATATTGAGAAAAAGAATACCAGAAGAAAATTTCAGATTTGGGACAACTAATCAGACGATTTCCTTCTTACCTTGACGTAATGCAGGAATTTAGGAGAACTACAGAATTTAGATTGTCAATTAGGAAGCACTGACAAGTGCTATGGGGAAAGAACTCATACGCATCAATGAACGAAGTACTAGTATTATGAATCGTAGAAATGTTTACTAATACGATGAAGAAAGCCAACTACGGAGTGCAGACATTCCTGACAAGCACAGAAAAAGGTGTCATGACACAAATATTCATGGATGTCAGAGACGTATACATTTTCCACCATGCATGCAATAACTATGACAAAACGAGTCATACAATTAGTAGATGTTAGAAAAAGGCTTTGAAGATGTCTAACAACACTGTTCGACAGAGTGATGATGCCTACCAACATTAAAATGGACATCTGTCGGAGCAGTGTGCCATGTCAGCAACGGTTGTTCTTAACGGCACAGAAAATGTAAATCAGAGTGTATCAAAGTCTTATGAAAAATAATGAAGTTCCTGTGAATTCATGTAAGGGGGAAATCTGTATTGCTATATCATACTCTTCATGTATATATATACATACGGCTTTGTTTGATCCAGTTGTGAACAAAGCTGAGGTAATGGTAATGTTGAAGTTTGTCACATTGACAAGAAAAGATACAAAACTGATGCACAGTTACCGCAATATATGGGCAAGATTTTCTTGATGAAAACACAGGAAAATAGTAAAGTTACAAAATGACCGAACTCCAAGGAAAATTCAAAAATTAAAGTACATAATCAAATGGCATCAAATGGCAAAACTAAAAGCTCAAACACATCCAACGAATGGATAACAACTCTGTCATATTTCTGACTCGCAGAGACCAATCTATTTTGGAGGTGTTCATGCAATACTAAGAGTTACTTGCCAATTATAATTGAAAACCTTTGTTTGGGATGCATTAAAAAAATTACATGATAAAACAAAATAACGCTCTTTACCATTGTTTTAAGAGACAAAGCTTGAAAGTGAAACAGAGCATTTATAAAGAAAAGTACCATAGAAAATTATGAAGTCTATGGTCCGCAGTTTAAGTACCAACAACAATAACAACAACAAAAAGTGGCTCCTCCTGAAGGCAATGTGTGGACTACCGTAAACTTAATAAACATACCATAAAAAATGCGTATCCGATCCCGAGGATTAAAGGAAGTTTTGATATTTGTGTGATTGTCGGTGGTTCTCATCATCGGACTGTATCGGTTTAAACCAATGCAATTTGGACTTTGTTATGCGACATCGACGTTATAGAGAATTATTGAAGCGCAGTTAACGGAATTCAATGACATATTGTAGTGTTATATTTTGACGATATTATTGTTTATGGGAAATCATGTGATGTAAATTGGTTAAATAACATAAACGGTACGGATTTTGACACTACATGAACCGTCATTGATACAAAAGGTATACAGAACGCAGGAAAAGAAATCAGATCTTTACGCGAGAGAGATATTTCATAATTTGAAATATTGTTCAAACTACACTAAACACCAGTAATTTAGCTTTCATTTAATACCAAAAAGGTCTTCATATTTTTTCACTCATGCGTAAGAACTATTTTGTGTTAAGTATCTACTTCTTTCTGGTATGTTCTTTAAAACCGAACCCGAATAAACGGTGTTACACCTATCATTGTAATTGGAAATTATATAAACTTCTTATTTTTAATCCCATTTAAAAACTGATAAAGTAAAGAGATATAAAGCATAATTCTGAAGAAGATTTTTTTCTCAGCTGAAACCTTTGACGTGTGGTACGTCATGGAGTGTATGTTTATTGTAAATCTCAAGTTGTCAACTAACATTAGCGTGTTATTCCATCCGTTAGTCCATGCTTCGATTTTTTACATGCAGATATGCAAATATAAAACAAATATCTATTATTGTATTTGTCAAATGTTAGGAAGAGTACTGTATTTCTTAGTATATTGTTACAACCCCCCGTCTTGGTGCATTTAAATTAAAAATTGATACCTACGTTCTGAGATGAAAGAACAATGCCCTTAAAGTATATGATTTACATTAATTTTTAAATTATTAAATAATATTTAATCGGAGGTAAACTGATCCAAAATTGAAGCTTAAATCACGATGGAATATAATTCACACCTAAATTCAAGTAATAATTTTTATATAATTGAATAATTATCCATCACGCTGAAGATGTTAATTTGATATGAGCAAATAATTTAGACCATTATAAAATACTGAAAATAACCTTAGTTGGGTGTTTTTTTTTCTATAGTTTAAAAAATTCAATACATTTTCATCATTCACATTAACCTGTCAAGTTGGTCTCACCTTTGGGCTACTTAATATAATGCAAATAAATCGACAAGTTTAGCAAACAAATTAATCGACTAGGAACTAAGACTTTAACACATATTTTGACATTTGGTAAATTTGAGACTTCAATACATGTGGTGCTCCCAAAGTGTCATCAAACTGTTACTGAGCTAATAAAAAGTTTAAAATCTAAAACGATATTTGTGCAGTAATTTGTCATATTTAAGTGTTTGTTTGTTTAACAAGGTTGACAGTTTATAAAAAAGATATGCATTTTTTTTTTAATTAATTAATTGAAATAATGACAGTGAGCGCTATGGCAGTTTATGAATTGGGCATTCATCTACTAATATGAGAGAATAATTTTTTTTTTGTGATTTTACTGAACTGCAATATTGTCTGAAATGCTATATTTTACTAAGTCGCTATAGTGTATTACAGGATAAAGTAGATATGTGTTATATCATGTGATATCTAAGGATCATGAAGCAATTTGATTGGAACAATTTACATTTTTGTTTTTACATGTACTTATAATCTGAATGTGAATGAGGTATATCCATTGACAGACAACCTGCATTTCAAAAGTTATACTTAGCATGTAATGCCATTTCCCTTATAATCCCAATTAAAAAATATTGAGCTTAATTGATCTATGACAGGTCCAATAAATGTCTGCATACTGCGACACTGTTAAACAAATCTTTCAGTTTGGGATGGCAACAGCAAAACTTGCGAAGTTAAAATTTGGTGAATAAACCGTATTGAAGCTGAATCGTTACTTTTATCAAACATCCTAAGGGAACATCAATTCAACGTCTTGGGGGGCGAGTTATATTTTTTTTCTTAAAAATAATATTATGATCCCCAATTTGATAAAAAAAGATAATATTCTGAATCAAGATTTTCCCAATACCTTATGGTGTTGAATTTTGAAAATCATAATTTGATTGATAGTGTCGAAAACATATTAAAAAAGCGCGACATTTTTAGGCGACTCAGACAAAAAACTATTTCTCTTCAACCCTTTTGAAGTTAAATGGTTGCTCTCTTATAAGGAATTGTTCGTAGATGTTCAATTTACTAAACAACTGATCTCGTCAC
Source organism: Mytilus edulis (assembly GCF_963676685.1). Lineage (NCBI taxonomy): Eukaryota > Metazoa > Mollusca > Bivalvia > Mytilida > Mytilidae > Mytilus > Mytilus edulis. The sequence continues at coordinate 49,128,649 of NC_092344.1, forward strand.
GAAGCAGACATGTGTAGCCTTACTATCAAGATTCTTTGCATTATATGGGCTGTAGATATTCACTGTAAAATTATAATTCTCTAACGCGAGAAGAAATAATTTGGAGGACATTTTTTCCATCAATTTTATTACAAATTCTTTTATAAATGCAATTAAATGAAGACAACAGTAGTAGACCACTGTTCGAAAGTCAAAAATCAATGAGAGAAAACAAATCCGGGTTACAAACTAAAACCGAGGGAAAAAAATCAGTTACTAGTTTAAAAGGAAAACAACGAAACAACAGAAACACTGAAGTGCAACACAAAAAAAGACAAGGCAACACACACTGAAACGAGCTATAAGATAGCTACTGCCATTCTCCTGACAGGTTATTTAAGAAAAAAATGGTGGGTTGAACCTGGTTTGTGGCTAGCCAAACCCCGAGCTTTGATGGCATTGTTAAATATAACACTAAAATGACAACATTACATGACAGGTATACAGTTCAAATAATTGCAAGAATCAATTATCTTAATTCTAACCAGTTTGACTCAAAGTCTAAACTTAATTTCTAGTATATTAGATCCAGATATTTTTATACACGTCAGGGTTTTTACTTTTTGAAATAACGATTTTTATATATTTAAATTTTAAATTGCTGTGTCTCAACCAAGGAAACACCTTATATCCATTCAAACTAAATCTATAAAATCATTTACGCAAAAGTTTGAATAAAAGATGATGTCTATCACATTTTTTGAAATCATCAAAGATCTTTGGTTGATACTAAACACAGCATTTCTAAATAATTGACATCTCTTTCACGACAAATGCATCCCTTTATTTTTCTATACCGGTATAATAAATGTAGAGTTTTTATTTGAATTTGGTTTGCTGGGGACTTTGACTTGATTGTTGTTTGGTAACGCATCTCTGTAAATTCATATTAAATATAAACAACTTCCACAATATTAAGTTCAAATGATATAATTATTCTACTTATTAACTTCAAACATGTTTAACAAAATGAACATACATTCATTCAATTGCGCTCACATTTGAAAAAAAAAGAATTTATCTAGTCCTTTCTACGTCTAGTTTTAACTTATATTTCTCTTTACTACCGAAAATTTTAAAACTAAATCTAGCACACTCTCTAATATCTTGAAATTGTCGTTCAAAATGTAACTGACTATAAAGATAAATGGGATGCCAAACGTTGAACCCTGGGTCGATACCTCTGTCGTTCGACTGTTAGGCCCAAAGAATATCATCAGATAAGTAGGCACTAACAAAAGTGCTGAAAGTTTAGTTTAACACTAAATAATCAATCTATCAAACAATAATCTCCGTCCAAGATTAAATGGTTATTCAATTACAAAAAAGGGGCGAAAGATACCAGAGGAACAGACAAACTCATCAATCGAAAACAAATTGACAAAGACAATAATAGTACACAAGAAACAACATAGAAAACTAAGACCTGGCAACACGAACCCCACCAAAAATTGTGGTGATTTTTAACTTGCTTGCTCCTAAAACAAATGCGACCTTTCATGTATTAAAACTACATAGGAAGATTGATATAACTATAACAATAGTCTCTTACTTTCAAAAATAAGACTAAAATAATTGGTCATCACAATTTCAGCGATTAAAATTGTGATTGGTCATCGCAATTATTAATCATATCTTTATGCATCAAACCAAGATCACATTGAATTAGTTAGATATTCATAAACATAATATAATGACGATAGAAATTTAATCAAGCACAAATAACGCAGGCGACAGGACCAATTAATTTTTATTTATCAAAATGAAATATTTAAAGAGACAAATTTCTTCGTCTTTATTACTGTGAAAGTGTACCATTTGAAATGACGACCCAACTACTTGTAAAATGTTTTTTGGTATTAATTCTTATAAATTCTTTGCAAGGTAGGTGTTGTAATATTAATACTTTAATGACTTTTAATATGTTTTCTTACTATTAAAATTAATGAAATTAAAATTATAGTTTTGGTCATACCAACATGATTTTTTGAAATGGATAAACCATATAATTCATTTTTTAGATATCAACTGCAATTACATGTACATATGCAACACGCTCGGTTATTAAACGTTAATGATAATTACTAGCATTTGACTTCAGACATGTTGCATATAACACGAACATTGCATTATTTTTAAGGTATTAAGATTATGAAAATTAGGGCGACTAAAAAGAGAGAAGAAGTTTCAGATAACGATACCAACAATTGAACTTGTACATTTAAGCGCGCGACTTATGTCGTAAAAAATAAAATGCTGAAATGCAGACGCACTAATTTAAGTTTAAAAATGGGAAGGACTTTATTATTTATTATGTACACTTGACAAATCGCAACTGATAAATTCTTTGAATTATATAGAATTTAGATTTTCAAATCCTTCAGATAACTAACCTTATATGGTTTCGAATATTCTCTTAAATATTTTTTTTATCATCTAGTTGAACAAAATGACTACTGGACTATAGTCAACAAGTTGCAGAGCCATGATTATCAGTAATAAAAAACCTAGTGAAACTTGAATATGATTTAGTCTAACATTTTGATGAATATCTTGAAAATATAATTAGATTTCGGCATACAATTTGCCGTTGAATGAGTTTTTGATTAAATATTACATTTCATGACATCCTTTTTATAAATTTACAATAAAGTACCTGGGATATGATAAAAAAAATACTTGTATCTGATAGCAAAATAAAAGCAAGATATCAGAATTTGAAATGTTTTTCATATTCATGTTTTAAACTCTATTTGATCCATCTTTAAATATTTACAAGAATGAAAAATAATGACAAGGGCTATGATACAGTAAATTTTATCATTGTCCTACATACTTTATATCTTAATATTACATAACTAAGGTTGCAAAACAATCAGTCAAAAGTTCATCTAAGATTTATATGGTTTTTAATTTTGTGTTGCCTTAAGATAAAACAGTCTCAATCTCTTTAAAACCATTTGACTACCATTGAACGTTTGGAACCCTTTAATCCTTATGAGCGTTCGAAAAAAAAACTGATCAAAGATACCAGCTTATAATTTGGTACGCCAGACACATGTTTCGTTTCCATTATACTCCTCAGTGGCGTTCTAATCAAAGGAGTTCCAAAGCGAAATCAAATACGAAGTTCAGCATTAATAACCAAAAATTCAGGAAAGCTTGACTGTTTAGTCACTCTCTAAGAGCTTGATTAAAGCTAGTAGCCACTTGGTGGTAGCCAAGTTCCTTAGCTTTGCTCCTAACAAAAATTAAAATCATAAAAATACCTAACTCCGAGGAAAATTCAATCGGAAAGTCCCTATTCACATGGCAAATCAAATGACAAAACACATCAAACGAATGGACAACAACTGTTATATTCCTGACTTGGTACATGCATTCACAAATGTAGAAAATGGTGGATTGAACCTGGTTTTATAGCGCTAAACCTCTCACTTGTACGACAGTTTCATCAAATTCCGTTATATTTATAACGATGCGTGGACAAAACAAACATTATAAATAAACAAAATAGTCAAAATATGGGTACAGCAGTCATCAGATTCACTGTGTTACAATCTTAAAACACACAAACAAACGTTCCCACTGTCTGGCTCCTTTTATTATAATGAGGGCTTATTTAGAAACTGTGCATCGACTGAACAAACTATTATATATTTATTAAATTCTTTTTTGTTAAATCGGATATTACCATCTAATATATTAGATACCGTGTAATATATCACACGATTGAAATATATCAAAATTAAAAATGAAATAAAAATTAATGATTCGTAAAAAATATGATTTAGAATAAGTAGATAATATTTATAAATAAAATTTCATGATCTTGTTTACATTAAAGACGGGCTTCAAAGTTATTGAGAAACTGCTTATTCTAAAGGTGGCGTGAATCAGATGTGGATACTTAAAAATTCCACAGATCTTTTAGAGTACATACAATCTAACTCGCTTTCATCTTGTAACAGTATCAAAACATTTGACTTTTCTACTCTTTACACAAGTATTCCACGTTCCAAACTAAAAGACAAATTGAAAGAGTTGGTAGTGCTTTGCTTCATAAAAAAAGAATGACCAACGTAGATACAGGTATCTTGTCTTAGAGAGGGATAAATCCTACTTTGTAAAGGATCACTCTGATTCAAACAAAAAATTCTCTGAAACTAATATTTTCAAGATGATTGATTTCTTGATTGACAAGAGGACGTGTTTTTCAACAGAATGTCGGCATTCCAATTGGAACAAACTGTGCCCCTCTACTTGCCGACTTGTTTCTTTATTATTATGAGGATGACTTCATGCAGGAACTTCTTAGGAAGAAAGATAAGAAGTTAACAATATCCTTTAACTCTACTTTCCGCTATATAGACGATGTTCTTTCACTAAATAATTCAAAATTTGGTGACTATGTGGAACGCATTTATCCCATCGAACTAGAGATAAAGAATACTACAGATACAGTTAAGTCGGCCTCATATCTTGACTTACATCTAGAAATTGACAATGAGGGTCGGTTGAAAACAAAACTTTACGACAAAAGAGATGATTTCAGCTTTCCAATTGTCAACTTTCCATTTCTTAGTAGCAACATTCCAGCAGCACCTGCACACGGGGTATATATCTCCCAATGGATACGATATTCCCGTGCTTGCATTTCCTATCATGATTTTCTTAATAGAGGGTTGCTGCTTACAAGGAAGCTATTAAACCAAGAGTTCCAAATGGTGAAGTTGAAATCATCCCTTCGTAAGTTTTACGGACGCCATCACAAGTTGGTTAACCGTTATGGAATAACCGTTTCACAAATGATATCGGATATGTCCCTTACGTTGTAACTACAATCCCCTTCCCTTTCATGAATGTGACCTACCGAATAAGACTATTTACCGGATTTGTTATCACATAAGGTAGCAATAAACAGTTAGGAAAAAATATCAAAATTAGCCCTCATAAATTTTACCATCCCCTTTTTATTGTTTTCTTGCAATATTAAGCTTATTATTTGTGTCATATATGTGCATATGTATGGAATCAGAATATTCCATAGATTTTATATCCAGTATATAAAATGGTAAAATATAGTTTCGTTTTTGGTGTATCTATGGCAACAAACTGCATTCATTGGCTATAAAATATTGCAAAAAGGGGGGGGAAAATGTCACATATTTCCCCAAAATTTGGCTAAAAGTAGAACTCCAATCGCCTGAAGTAATACCTGCTGTAAATAGAAAAAGGCTAAGAGTTCATTTTTAAAATTATATAATTGTTTAGGTATTCAGTGTAACGATTTAATTCCAAAATGTGTGTTTTGGATATTAAAACAATAATTAAAATAAGATGACAAATATAATTTTATATGAAAATATATAATTTCAACATTTCAATGTCAAGCTCCTCCTTGTTTGAATAACGATAAACATAATACAAAAAAGGCATTAAACGAAAATTGAATGTTGTAAATAAAATCTAAAACATTTTACACCACATCCGCACTTGTATTCTTTCCATTCTACAGTATTTACACAATTGTTTCAAATGAAGGTCGGTTAAATTCTAAATCTCTTCTGGGTATTTTTTCCCTTTCCTTTCCTTTCTTAATTCCTTTTTAAAGTTCTGTCGTTCCTTCTTCTTCGAGTTTCGTTGTTGTTCTAAATTAAGAGAAAAGTAGTATACCGGTGTTTAAAAGTCATAAATCGATTGAGAAAAAAAATCCGGGTTACAAACCAAAACCTAGAGGAATACATCAACTATAAAAGGAAAACATAGGAACAACAGGAACACCGAACAAAAAAACCGCCAACACACATTGATACTAACCTTCCTTGATGGGTGCATTTTACATAGACAAATAAAATCGTATAATATAATCAAAATGAGGATGTTAATTTGATGTGTGCTTTTTCGTTACATTTGTTGTTTTTATAGTGATTAATATGATAACACAATGTTGACTGCTGTACCCCTATTTTTGACATTTTTTACTATTGTGTCGGTTTGTTTTGTTCAAGCATCGGTGACAATATAATTGAATGTGATACGTCTGTCATGACAAGTGAGAGGTTTAGATAGCTATAAAACCAGGTTCAATCCACCATTTTCTACATTTGAAAATGCCTGTACCAAGTCAGGAATATGACAGTTCTTGTCCATTCGTTTTTGATGCGTTTTGTTATTTGATTTTGCCATGTGATTATGGACTTTCCGAATTGATTTTCCTCTGAGTTCAGTATTTTTGTGATTTTACTTTTTGATAACCACTGCCATATTCTTCACTTTGTACGGGACATTTTAAGAAAACAAATTGGTGTGTTGAACCTGCTTTAATGGGATGTCAAACCTCCCGCTTTATGACAATGTTAAAAAATATCACTAAAACACAATGTGACAGCAATACAGAACAAACACACGCAAGAACATTAACAACAGAGACAGGCACTAACAAATTATATTATAGTCGACACAACATGCAAACCGCAGAACAACAACGAACATATTCCACTATCGATAAACACCACAGGATAATAAAAACTGTGACGCGCTTACTTCACTAACATACAATCTCGAATAACTATTATTTTATATATTCATTTAAACAATGGTATGGAAAGGCAATATTATAATTATTTGGACTACAAACGATAAGACATAAACATAGTATCTACTCGAAACCATAACAAAAACATAAACAATAAATCCATGAATGTTGTGTGTATGTACAAAACACCGACACACACTGCACAGCAATGTTAATTCACTTTTGGCATAACAGTCATATTAGGAAATAGGTCAGGTTCGGTACCTAGTAGACAGACAACATAGATGTTAAACCAAAATCTAAGACGTGGTAAAAATGTCATGAATTAGTTTAGATACAGACACATCATATAGATCAACCGAATTCTTGATGGTGTCCATAAAGTTTACAGAGTGTCATTCTTAGTCTGTCCTCCTCATAACTATGCTTGAGCAGTTTCTGCGGAAGTAGAACACTTCCGTATATGATGTCAGTATAGTGTGAATATGCACACACCAATTGAGATATAAACACACTATACGACGTAGAAGTGGGTATGTTAGGGGCCAGCTGAAGGATGCGGTTGCGGGAATTTCTCGCTACATTGAAGACCTGTTGGTGACCTTCTGCTGTTGTTTTTTCTGTGATCGGGTTGTTGTCTCTTTGACACATTCGCCATTTCCAATTTTACGGTAGAGAAATGGCAAATTGATTATTGGGAAGTAGAAATCATCCTGTTCTATGGAACGCCATAGCTGTCTTCCGTTGTTCATATTTAGTATATGCTGCTGTCATCATTTAATTATTTTCAGCGTTTTTTTCTCGATTATGAGTGCCCTTTTCATTATGTTCAGTAGTATAACAATTATGTTGAGCAGTAACATCATAATGATCTGTAGAATAATCATTATATTGTGCAGATATGGTATTACATTCAGCACTTTAATCAATATACTTAGCAGTTTTGGCTTTATGTTCAGTAGGTAAATTATTCTATTGAGTTGATTTGTCTTTATATTCAGTACTTTTGAAAATATCTTCTGTCAACATATTTTTATATTATGTAGATTTCTCATTATGTTGACTACAGAAACCGAAATATTCAGTGGTCAAACACACTTTGTAATCAGTACTGTTATCATTATATTGATTGAAATAAATATTATGTTCTGTAGACTGATCATTGTATTCTGTAAAATAAATATTATGTTCAGTACAAACAACTTTATGATCAGTGGTCAAAATGTTTTATGTTTGGTTCAAAAAATATTATACTAGGTGGTTAATCAATTATATTTAGTGCTTTTTTCATTATGTGGTGGTGGTAGACTTCCAAAAATAACCGAAAACATACGAAGCCGGACAATTTTTTCGCCGTTTATTTTCATACTGTCAACATGTCGTCTGCTATACAACTTGCTCTTGCAGAACTTAATCTGCAAATCTTTTAAGCACCTTACTGATCAAGACTTGATCAGACTAGGTGTTGAAACTATTGGTGATAGAATAAGATTGAGGGAAGCGATGAGGAAGACTCTGTGACTAAATGACACAGAAATTAACAACTATAGGTCATCATAATGCCCCCAATAATTAGAAAAGCACCCGCATAGTCAGCTATAAAAGAGGGAGGAAAGATACCAGAGGGAGAGTCCCCGAAATGCTGTGTGACAGACAGTGTTATTAATTAATTATTCGCTCTCTTGGTAAAACTCCAAATTTGATATTTAATGTATTTCATTGTTAAATAATTTACATGAAGCTTAATAAGTATATATTTGTTAATTGCGTAGCTTTTGCTATTTGAATTCATTGGTTAAAGATATTTATTCATATTGTAAAGTTTAATATTTGCATCGTCGCAAAACCTTTGGTTACCCTCTTTGGATACATTCAGTGAGAAACTTATATGTTTTATAGATCCCATCTCCGATTCAAAAGTGACCGGCCGTGGAAGAGCTGATGAGCCAGAGAATGAAGATAAATAAAATAAAGCTCAGGTCAACAAAAAATTCCTTTTTGTTGGAAGAAAAAACGTGGAAATATCAGAGGACTGACGTTCAGGCAAGCCAACCTTTCCATCTCCCTATATACAAGCGCAAACTACATGGCTTCTTGTAATAAGGGTGAATTGAAGTATTGATTGCTCTATTTCTACTTTCAAACGTAGGGCACGATGTTCCTACAACCCCTAGGATTTAAAACAGAATCTTCAAAATTTCATCCGCAAAACAAAATAAAAATATTATCAGAAAACATGAACCAATATTAAAACAAATTCAATATATGTTTTAAATTATGTTTTACAGCTCTTGATCATAAACTAAGTAATATATCTAGTATATTTGAGGATTAAAATAAGATTTAGCTATGTGAAAAAAAACCGGATGTCCAACGTTACATGTATGAAAAACTGTTTTAACTCTTATGTATAGTGATCCTATTTCTTATGCTCTGATCTTCTTGATTCTTGGCAGGAACAACGACATGTGTCGGTTCTTTGTGGCGTTAAAGCGGTTATTTTGCCAACTTTCATTTGACTCGGTGGCTGCATATTAAGCTGCAATAAGAAAAATGTCCAACGACGTTTTTCGTTTACTCAACGACTGAAAGTGAATTTTATAAGTAGATATAGCAGAAAATGAATAAAAAGAGTGAGACAATAATAATATCTAACAAAAGTACAAATATTTGCCTCGTGTGAGTTCAAATATTGCTGATTCAATAAAATCTTCTCTACACAGTCGTTTTTCAAACGGTAGCCATTTTGTCAAAGTTGATATTTCATTTTTCAAAGAAGTTAAACGCGTATTTTTTTTATAATGGATCAAAACAAAAGTTAGATACACGAAGAGTAAAAAATGCCAAGGTTCTTTTCTTATTAACTACATATTTGGGTCTTAAAGGAATCAAATGCTTCCATACATTACAAAACGGTAGCCAATTTGTCCAAACGTCTGAAAACGTCTAAAATCCTAAAGACGCTAATTTCCGACGTTACAGATGTGCTAAAGTTTCAATTAAATGTTCATGATAATTAAAACAAATCGTGTTATTAAATTTGGAAAAAGAGGTTGATGATTGAAGCGGGAAAAAAAAGAATAGTGCATGTTGCTATAGACTCCGCCCGGGGACATAGGTTCGACACAGGTTAAATTTTGCAATTTTTATTAATCGTTTATAGCTTTTAACGATTTATTTGAAAGAATTGGGAAATGGGGAAAAAGACAAAGACAAATTGGAGACACCAAAACAGTCCTCTAAATGTAAAATGCGAATTGAAATTTATGTTACGGAAGTACTCCGAAATAGATCATTTAAAGTCGTCACTTCAGTAAGGTGTATTCACCAATATTAAAAGACTTAATACCAGTTCACGGAATGTTTAACTTCGCGATTTGTCCTGCTATTCATGTTGAAAGTAATTCCTGTACTAGCGAAGCCGGAACTTTTCGTCAATATAAACTTGTGCATGAAATGGAGGTAATTGAAAGACAAATCCCAAACAGCGACGAAAACCGTTTCATCGAATTAATAAAAACTCGGGATTATATTTGCCGTTTTCGCGGACAATCCAGGAGTAGATTACTATATTTGAAAATGTATATCAGAAGTTAAACACTATAGATGACTTGGGGAATAATTCTCAAGCCAAGGTTCAAGTAATTGAAGGGGTGCATTTCGACAACTTATGTGCCAGGGAAAATACAATTCTATTCAAATTTAACCAAGGGTAAAAATGTTCGATTTACTTGCAGAGTGTCAGATATATTTGTATTGGGGTTGAATTAAGATATAGAAATTTTACAATGACAGATGATATGCACCTTCAAAATTAAACATCTTTTTCAAAAAAATATGGAAAACCGTTTACATGTCAATTAAATTAAATCGATTTCCACAACTCACGTAATTTTTGATAAAATGACATCACCAAACGAACAGAACCAGAATCAACCAACAATATAAAAAACCGAATAAAACTTGTAAAAATTCATCGAAGTCAAACACCCTCTTCGACGCCGCATTTTTGTAAGGTCGTGTTGTAGGAACATCGTGGCCAACGTTTGAAAGTAAATCAATACTTCAATTCACTCTTATTCCAAATTACAAAAGTCATGTAGTTTGCGCTTATGTCGCAGGAAGAATGGGACACCATATAAAATCGACTTGGGATGAGGGATAAATCACCATAAACCCATAAACTTGTCGTTGTAATGCGTGTGGGCCATTTCTGCATTTAATGAGTCGTCCAATATATAAATACTTTATTATATATAAATCTGCAAGTATACAAATTGTAAACCAAGTTTACAATTATGTTCCAATAAATATGAACAATATATATACTGAAATATTTGCATGCAACGGAGCTTTATTCTGACCTTAACTTATATACCAAAATGCGGCTTTCAAGCCATACTGAATTCTATATATGAAGTACTAAAATAACTTTACTTTAATTGAAACATTTTAAACATTGCTAAAAGAATAAATAAATTTACAAGTACCTGCAGCGTAGACATCGTAGACGTCTGCCGCCTCCCCGATTGTAATAATGACCAGTGACTAACTTTAAAAGTGAAATTGTATTAATATATATATGGTTAGTATTGCCGCGCTTGGAGCTCATGCAAAACTCATGCTATTTAAATATAAATATATATCATTTAAATAATAATAAGAATCGCTTTAACTTTCTATTGTACTAATTTAAATATTGAGTACGTAAAGCAAAGCATAGCGTATAAAGCTATAGTCTATTTCAAAATATGCAGCGCAAAACTATTGTCGTCAATCGTCAAGAAACATGATGATATGAAATATGAATATAATATGAATGGAAAACATATAACACGGAAAACACAATTAATATGAACTGCATAATAATGAACCAAAATGGATAAATATATCCGGTGACACTTATTTAATGGGAGATGGAATGCTTGGCTAGCAATGTTAGTCCTCATATAATTCAACATATTTTTCTTCCAACAAATAGAAGTTGTTATCAACCTTGTGTGAGTGATTAACCCTTCCACGGCCGGTATCTTAATAAACTTCGAACGGATCTATAGAATATATAAGTTTCTCACTGATTGTATCCAAAGAGGGTAACCAAAGGTTTTGCGACGATGCAAATATTAAACTTTACAATATAAATAGATATCTTTAACCAATGAATTCAAATAACAAAATCTATGCAATTATCAAATATATACTTATTAAGCTTCATGTAAATTATTTAACAATGAAATACATTAAATATGAAATTTGAAGTTTTACCAAGGGAGCTAATAATTAATTAATAACACTGTCTGTCACACAGCATTTCGGGGACTCTCCCTCTGGTATCTTTCCTCCCTCTTTTATAGCTGACTATGCGGGGGCTTTTCTAATTATTGGGGGCATTATGATGACCTATAGTTGTTAATTTCTGTGTCATTTAGTCACAGAGTCTTCCTCATCGCTTCCCTCAATCTTATTCTATCACCAATAGTTTCAACACCTAGTCTGATCAAGTCTTGATCAGTAAGGTGCTGAAAAGTGTCATCCTCTATCCTCTCATCTTTAAACTTTTAAAAGATTTGCAGATTAAGTTCTGCAAGAGCACGCGTTGTATAGCAGACGACATGTTGACAGTATGAAAATAAACGGCGAAAAAATTGTCCGGCTTCGTATGTTTTCGGTTATTTTCGGAAGTCTACCACCACCACATAATGAAAAAATCACTGAGTATAATTGATTAACCACCTATTATACTGCACTCGTTCTATTTGAGCAGTCAATATGCGTTGACTGTATATTTCTATGTCATATACAGTCACTGACCCGATATCACTTTTCCTCATGAATATTTAATTAAAAGTTGCCGAAATAATAATTAATTATTCATACGACCTCTTCAACCTGTTTTTGTTTCCAATGCATACAACGATGCGTGGTTCGACTTAACCTTGTTTATTTTGAATTTATTGGAAAAACATATTTCATTGGTTGATTTTTTTTTGTTTGCAACCTATAAATCATTATGTTTTATGCTTATGGTTGATATTTTAGTCCATACTCAAACGCTTTCGTTCACCATCGAGTGTGGGTATCAACAGGTAAATGTACATTTCATTGTGTTGTATATTTCTCAGCGAGCATGATGTGAGGCCTTTTTAAAGGGGATTTCCCCCAGTATTTAAATCAAATAAATAACCTTAACGCATTAGACAACAATCGAAATTTTTTTTTTAGATTGCAGTATAAAGACAATAATAGTGCATTGACTTGACATATCAACGATATAAGGATTCGGCCCGAAACGGGGAAATAGCTCGGCACAGCCTCGTATTTCCCCGTTTCTAAGCCTCATCCTTATATCGTTGATATGTCAAGTCAATGCACTATTATTGTATATGTATAATATTTTTTGAACCAAACATAAAACATTTTGACCACTGATCATAAAGTTGTTTGTACTGAACATAATATTTATTTCATTCAACATAATGATAACAGTACTGATTATAAAGTGTGTTTGACCACTGAATATTTCGGTTTATACTGCACTCGTTCTATTTGAGCAGTCAAAATGCGTTGACTGTATATTTCTATGCCATATACAGTCACTGACCTGATATCACTTTTCCTCATGAATATTTAAATAGAAATTGTCGAAATTATATTTAATTATTCATACGACCTCTTCAACCTGTTCTTGTTTCCAATGTAAACAACGATGCGTTTAACGACTCAAACTCGTTTCTTTTGCAATTTTTGGGAAAACATATTTCACTTATTAATATTTTTTTGTTTGCAACCTATAAATCATTATGTTTTATGTTTATTGTTGATATTTTAGTCTGCAACGAATTCGTTCATCATTGATTGCGGTAATGATGTACATTTCATCGTGTTTTATATTTCTCCGTCGGTGTGATATGAGGCCTTTTAAAGTAGGATTTTCCCAATATTTAAATCAAATAAATAACATTAACACAATAAACAACAATTGAAAATGTTTTTTTTTTAGATTGCAGTATAAAGACAATAATAGTGCATTGACTTGACATATCAACGATATAAGGATTCGGCCCGAAACGGGGAAAATGCTCGGCACAGCCTCGCATTTCCCCGTTTCTAAGCCTCATCCTTATATCGTTGATATGTCAAGTCAATGCACTATTATTGTCTATTTCTGTAGTCAACATAATGAGAAATCTACATAATATAAAAATATGTTGACAGAAAATATTTTCAAAAGTACTGAATATAAAGACAAATCTACTCAATAGAATAATTTACCTACTGAACATAAAGCCAAAACTGCTAAGTATATTGATTAAAGTGCTGAATGTAATACCATATCTGCACAATATAATGATTATTCTACTGATCATTATGATGTTACTGCTCAACATAATTGTTATACTACTGAACATAATGAAAAGGGCACTCATAATCGAGAAAAACCGCTGAAAATAATTAAATGATGACAGCATAGATTTTAGTGTAAAGTCGTACATCTGTGTCAATAGTGTCTAAACATTTTATAAAACTTTTTTTCTGAATAACCAGAAAAAATGAAAAAAGTCTCAAATATTCATCTTGTTTTCCTTACTTGTATGATTAAAATAAAATAGCGAATTATAAAGTCAACATAACTGCTTACAAAAAAGTCTATTTACATTTGAAAAAAAATACAAAACATTCACCCAATCTATTTGTTGTATATATGGCCATTGTTATATTATAATAGTTCGTTTCTGTGTGTATTACATTATAACGTTGTGTCGTTTGTTTTCTCTTATTTTTGAGTGTAAATTCACATTGCGATAAGACGTGTCACGGTACTTGTCTATCCCAAATTCATGTATTTGGTTTTGATGTTATATATATATATATGTTATATTTGTTATTCTCGTGGGATTTTGTCTATGTGTGTTACATTTTAGTTTTATGTCGTTGTTCTCCTCTTATATTTAATGCGTTTCCCTTGGTTTTAGTTTGTTACCCCGATTTTGATTTTGTCCATGGATTTAACAGCGGTATACTACTGTTGCCTTTATTTGTATAATAAACTCCATTTAACACTCTGAATTCTAAAAAAGCGTGAATCATTCAAATAATTATCAATATTTATAAATGTTTGTATGAACTGAATCTGATAATAACTAAAATATAAAAATATACCACAAATATATGTTATAAAATCAGTTATGCTCTAATGATTCTCTGTTAAAAGTGCAACGGAGTGCAGTAATTTTTGATTTTATATCACACTTCAAAGAACCAGTATCAGTGCTTTTTGTCAAAATACATTCAAAATGATCTTTTCGATAATTGAATAAACGATTGTATATTTTATGCATCACATTCAAAGAAAATTTGAAATCATGACCTTCAATGTTTTGACAACGATGCACATTAATCAATCAGAGCGCATCTTTGAATGTTATCTCACATCAATATCTTAGCAGATTAAAAATTCACGTGTTTGAAATAGACAAGAAACTCTATTACACATACAGAATAACATATAATAACTGTGTACTGTGTAATGACATCAAACCATTACATGTAGTAGAAGTTTCCTAACGCATATATGGCTTTTCTCGTCTCTTTAACATCATTGGCTTTGAAATGTTTTCATTTGAGCGTTTCTTATGAAGATATATCCGGAAAAGCGCTTCGGATTCACGAGATCAATGAAGTTTTCTTTATTCAACAATCTTCAGAATTTAAAGACTTGGTCAAAATATGCATCCCCCGTGCACCAATACGAAGGATTGTATTCATGGGGCCCGCTGTCATTTAGTTTTGAATATATTTAAGCTTAATTTATAAAACTCTTTCATACTAGACAGTTGGCATGATTTTGATTGAATTTCCCCATCGGAACAACGATACAAGGGGTCTCGAAGGTGATTTTGCCTTATTTTTCAGGCGAATATTTTAGAAAGACTTGTAGAAACTGCGTATAAATAAAGATTGTAGAGTGACTGATTAAAATCAATGTGTTTATATTTTTATGATAATGCCGTTGCGTTTTAGAATAAAAATAACTTGTACATTGTATATTCCAAGAGCATATGTATGGTACCATAAAAAAAGGACAAATGATATTTTCCAAATTAAATAAGATCGACAATAATCGCTGTGTCTATTCAAAATTGATGAAGTACTTTTTAAGCCCCATTTTATGGGCATTATGTTTTCTGGTCTGTGCGTCCTTTGTCCGTCCGTTCGTTCGTCGTACCG
Organism: Mytilus edulis; assembly: GCF_963676685.1. Taxonomy (NCBI): domain Eukaryota; kingdom Metazoa; phylum Mollusca; class Bivalvia; order Mytilida; family Mytilidae; genus Mytilus; species Mytilus edulis. Next base: position 49,144,454 of record NC_092344.1, read on the forward strand.
TTCGTATCGCTTCAGGTTGAAGTTTTTGTTCGAGGTAGTTTTTGATGAAGTTGAAGTCCAGTCTACTTGAAACTTAGTAAACATGTTCCCTATGATATGATCTTTCTAATTTTAATGCCAAAAAAGAGATTTTATCCTATTTTCACGGTCCACTGAACATAGAAAAGTATAGTGCGGATGGGGCAAACGTATACTTGGGACACATTCTCGTTTAAACATTTTTCAAAAATAAAGAATAAAAAAAAAATAGTAAGTACTAGTAGTTGAATCTAACCCTTTTTTTATAGTATAAAAGTGGTCCACATCTTCTTATTTTTGTATATAGTCAATGTTGTTGTTGTTTCAGATGCTGGCTATCTAAATCATCTAACACTGGCTTCGGATGGAGATGACTGTGACACTGCCAGTACCTTGCATTCAGGTAAGTTTAATCATGGAAGAACATGTACTTTCTTCCGGTGGACATCTTTAACAACTTGCTAAATATAAAAGGTAATTTGCTTGAGTTGCATTTAAAGGAAGTTATGCGTTGATGAGATATGTGGATGAATGGATGTTAAACGTCTTTGTAGCGGGAAATTAAATGCATATTCAGGACAAGAAAAATGAGAATACGTGTTAAATTGAGACAATGTTAAGTTGGTAGACAAAGGCGCAATATGAAATGTTGATGTTATTTTCATAGTGCACGAAACATGTTTCTTGGATAGTTCAGATATCTAACACGCGATAAAAAGAGTGAGAATACAAAATGTTTGAAAGCATCAAAACCAACAGAGGACAGCAAAGATCGACGGCGAAAATGCTGATATATTTTTAATGTAAAGATTATGTTTATATTATTCATTGCGACTTTACTAAAAACTTTATTGTTTAACTGAAGGAGAGGGGAAAAAAAACAACAAAAACAAAAGTCCCATTCGAAAATGAGATATATATATAAAGACAACTTTTTTCCTATTTCAGCTCCGTGGTTTACCATGATGTTAGCAGCTTCTTCGCTGTATCTTATAATGTGGACTCTAAGATGAAACAAAGGGTTGAAGAAATAGATTTACCAAAAAATCTAATGATGACACATATATTGCCTTTTGGGGGTTTTGTTAAGTTTTCGCATATGTAAAATATATCATTATATTCTTGTTTTATATTTTGTCTCTTCGCAAAGAAACGATACATCATTTTCAAATTTCTATCTTTATAAAATCCGCTTTTGCATGCTGTTCAATTCGTTACTATGGCAACAGTTGTCATGGTATATGACTGAAACTTAGTGTAATACTATTTATCAATGAACAACATAAAAAAGCAAACATTGGACAACTGTGAAAGCATTTGTTTATGATTGGAAAATCTTGTTTATTTCCATGTAAAATTCCTTAAAATAAGCACAAACGATAAAGAGTTAAGACCGATAATTTCATTTGTAATAGTTCAATAGAACTTTACAAAGCTACATCCAAACAAGATCTTAGGAAACACCAGAAGACGTCGATCTCACTATAGAAACAAAAAGATGCGATATGATTGTCAAAAAGACAATTATCCGCCAAAGTTGATTTTAGCAATTATAAAGGCAACAGTACGGCCTTCAACAATGAAATAAACCGTACCGTACGACGTCAATCACACTGTTATGAAATTCTTGAAGAAAAAAAATCAAAATAAGCTACTTAATCAAAAAAGTTTCACACATGGTCAAGATATTATTAGACGACAGAACTTTGTTCTTATGTGATAATTTTCGTTATATAATTAGAGTGAATCCAAAATACTTGAATCATTTACTCCAAACGGAAGTAAAAAAGGCAATTCATGACCAATAAAAGGATAAGAGGAGAACCACTTCAACCATACGACCTTTGTACGATACCACGAAACTCCAGATTTCTTACTGGCGTTAAGGTAGTGGGTCCGATCCCAAAGGGTTCAAATAAATCATTTAAATGTAAAATAGTATTTGATGCTGCTCCGACAAGTTTTCGCTATTTAGGAGAAAGAGCAAGTACTAGCCAGGAGTCGATTTCACAAAAAAACTTACGACTAAGACTGATCGTAGGTGTAATGATTTGTTCATGACTTAAGACCAATCTTAGTCGCAAGTTTTTTTGTGAAATCGACTCCTGGCTATGCGTCATGACAGTGTATCTGAGTAATAGAATCAAGTACTAAGTCTTCATTACTGTTACCGTGAGTGCTAGCATGCTACAGATTCGTCTTGTCTTGTCTGTCTAGTATATAAGTGAATATTCCATATGCGTTTGTGGCATGCATGGATCCCTTTATTTTCCCACGAGAATATAACTCGAGTCGTATGTGCACTAGAGGTATTGTAATATCGATGAATATCAGCGAGCATTATCAGATAAGTAACACAAGTACCTTGTGTGCTAGCATGCTACAGATTCGTCCTGTCTTGTCGGTCTAGGACAGGTGAATATACAATATGCATTAGTTGCATGAAACCCTTTACTTGCCACAAGAATATAGTCGAGGTATATGTAAACTAGAGTTATTGTAATATCGCGTAAATAAGATCGAGCATTATTAGATAAGTGACAAAAGAAAAAAAAATATTAAGGACTATTTATAACTACAATAGAAACACTTAAAGAGGGGCCTAATGTCCCAAGCGCATATTGAATATACATTCGAATCTGTATTAACGAGCTATCGTCCCTCATATGCATGTAGTATTTGCCACTGGGTGCTTAGCAGCCATCCGCTATCGATTAATCAATTTTAAACAAGTATGGATAGGGACGGCTTATTTCGGGTACTTCTTTCGCCTAGTTCCATCAGCGTTTAATCTTTAAAATCGTGATCCACTATTCAAGAGTTTGCATTTTCTATCATGATAACTTTGACTGATGGTTGCTGCCTGCAAGAGGTTTCATTAGAATCATATTCAAAACAGTGTAGCTGTGGCCATTGATTGACGACCTTAAATTATCCCATTGACTGGGACAGATTAGGTGAACGTGTGTCTGTAACGACAACTGCTCACTACTTACTTATTATAGAATTTAAACTGTAGGGTCACCAAAGGTTCTTAACGCCTTTAATTTAAAATAATTCGAAAAATTAATCAGGAATAACTTTATGTTTTGATTTATATTATTGATATAAATCAGAACATCGTGTTATTCCTGATTAGTTTTTCTAATTTCTTTATTTAGGTGTTGAGAACCTTTTGTGACCCCACAGTTTAAGTGTCTTTAACAAGTACATAGTGAGCAGCGGTCGTTACAGACAAACGTTCACATAATCTGCCCCAGTCAATGGGATAATTTAAGGTCGTCAATCAATGGCCACAGCTACGATTCTATTAAGTATAAAAAGTTATAAATGTCTCGAGTGGATAAATACAAAAATAAAAAATCAGAAACAGGGTTGTACGGTACAATCTATATATTTATCAAATCTTCTTGATACTTAGTATTCCTCTATTTTAGTCTGCAACCGACAATACAAATTGTCTGAAGTGTGAAACTTGACGAACTTGAGTGGATAAATATCGAAATCGACGGGGTTGTGTGATACAATCTATGTATACTTATAAAATCTCTCTGACACTTAATCTGCTGCTATTTTAGTCTACAAAGTACGCTCAACAATGTAGGCAATTTAGGACAAATTATCAATATGCATATATATATTTTCTGTCACACAAGACTAAATATTTGTTGTTTTGCAACAAAATGAGTTTTTTTTTAAGAAACACGTGCCATTGTATCTTTGTTCACTATTATATCTGTTCCGGACCATATGAGTATTTGGACCATACGCGTATGGTCATGACCATATAGGTATATACTCATATGGTCCGACCATACGCGTATGGTCCGACCGTACGCGTATGGTCGGGGTAATTAACACTCTGTTACAGTTTACTTTTAATACTTCTAAACTTTTCATATGGTATGACCGTTAATTAAAAAGACGCTATCATATAGGTAATTTTATTATTATATTATAATAAAAAGATAAGCTAAATAAAAATTAGAAGTTTCACATAGTTAATTTTACTTACTTGTCAAAACTATAATAAACATATTTTTTACCGATGGTCATTACCGATTTATTATTACGCGTGAATGGCAATATGTCGACTTAAAACAATAAATTCCAAAAATTTCTTAATGAACTGTTACACAAGAAGTCACTGGAAAGTAACAGTTTATTTAAGTTGTCTTGTGAATATGGTGTATTGCAGTCATGTTACGGTATTTGAGATCTAGAGCTTTTTAAAAACACCGAAGACATATAGGAATGGCCTAAGACCTCGGTATCACTGTACACAGCTATAAAAAGGATAGCTTTTCACTCGCAAACAAAAGGTATAAATGAAAAGTATCATGCACAACAAAGACTTGCTAATGCAAAAAAGCTATGATACCGTGTGGAATTAGCGATGAAAACTAACTATGGCATCAATATTTAATTTTTACGTAGTATTCGAATTACAAAATAATACATTGTCATGTGATTGGTTTGTTAGATAAAGTTTTTGTATTATTGAAACTTTTATAATGTAATTTTAAAAAAAATACCTATATGGTCCAAATACTCATATGGTCCGGCCCGTTAATAACCAAACGAGTTTTATACTCATATGGTCCGACCATACGCGTACGGTCGGACCATACGCGTATGGTCGGACCATATGAGTATACGCATATGGTCATGACCATACGCGTATGGTCCAAATACTCATATGGTCCGGAACATATCCATAATGATGTTTGGAGAGCCTTGGGTGGGTTTTATTTTTAACATACAAATTTGCTTTACACATATCATCATAAATAAATATAGATTAAGGTTAAATTTATTTAAAGTATCATTTCATTCTTATGGTTCACAATTATAATATTTTATTTTATAACACAGATATTTGTCGTGGTATGGTCGGTCATTCGTGGAATATTGAAAAATTATTTATAGATCTGTTTCACAGAAGACGACGTATATTTTCCAATTGTCGTAACCACAATCCTTTCCTCTTTTCCTCGAATGTGACTGCATATGTAGTATATATCTCCCAGCTGATACGATATTCCAGGGCTTGCATTTCCTATCATGATTTCCATGGAAGATAGTTGTTGGCAAAAGGAAGCTATTTAAACAAGATTTCCAGCGGTGAAGTGGAAAGGATTCCTAAGGAACCCCATTTGTTTCCCAATCTAGATGAAAAAAATAATCATTATGGTTGCTATATTTTCTTCAGGTTGTTAGTTTAACTGTTGGTTTCCAGTCAAAGGAAACCTACGAAATAAAATATAGACAACGTTGTAAAAGCTCGTAAAAAGTTTGCGACAAAAACCTTTTTTCGCACAACAATGGGGCCCATTCAAAAATACTGCTCTCATGCAATCTGATTTGCAGGATGCATTTACATCGTGAAACGCCCGAAAGGTGGAATTGAACCACTCTGACGCTAATCAGCTACAGGTTTGAAGCCTGCACCCCAGACCACTGAGGTTCATTCAGGCGATAATGTTGATACCTGAAATCTTTATATACTAACATTTTCAATTGCATTTCTAGGGGAAAGGTATTGAAATTTAAATTTACAAATATTGTTGAATTTTTCATTTAAACATTATTTGCTCAATTATGTTTTATTCAACACTAATTAAGAAGCGCAAGCCAAAATAATATTATGATCAACCATGTTTCGCTAAAAATTTCAACTTGAACGTGAACTAGCACTTTAAAATGAAAATTTTGCTTAATTTGTGTTTTGAGTTATCTCCCATCTAACATAGATAAATGTATTAAATATACTAGGTAATTTAATACACGTGGCGTTTGTACACAGATTTTTTAATAATCTATGGGCGTTTGAGAAATGTTTGAGACTGTTAGAAAAAAGCGAAGTTGATTAAATAGATAATTCGATTTTTACCAAAATGTGTTGAACAATGATCATTAAAATCAACAATTAATATAACAGTACGAGAACAAAATATACATATATCTTGGACTAATACATATATTATAAACATTCATGATAGCCGAAGTATTAGTCCTATCATATTTTAAGTGTTGAGGTAGATAATTTGCCAATAGATCAATAGTAATTGGACTAAAGTCTATTTTAAATGTGAGAATTTTTCATTCTCCAAACTAAAACTGAAAAGGGGGTCTCTTACTACAAAAAAAGTATACAGAGACTGGTATTGGCTCGGTATTGGTCATTTTTTTTAAAATGTCAAATATATGAATAAAGTGCACCTTTTCACAGAGGCAATATGACCATAGAAGATATCGAAGCCATAATATAGAAAGAATGAGATGGGGGTATGATTGTCAATTAAGCAACTATATATATACACCAAATTCAAATGAAGTTGATGTTAGCAATAATGACTATTTATCTCTATGATATGACAACGGATAGACATTTATATACCAATTGGTCATACATCCCTGTTAAGATGTCGATAAAAAATGTAATAAAGCATACGCCTTTTAATAGGACCCCCAACATACATTTATGAGCAATTTTATATGTAATGAAAAATATACAGTTATTTATACATTTTAGACGAATTTAAAAAAAAATAATTGTCGAACGAAAAATGTTTGTTACTATTTTCTTTATTGCATGTCATGTCGAAATATACAAGATACGCACACGCTAAAATTGTTATTATGTAGATCACTTTCTTTATATTTCAACATTTCAACCTTTACCTCAATAATACGAAGACAATGTATTTTCAACAGTTTAATGATTTTATTGTGACTCACTGATTTCTTCTTTTACAATTTACGACCAATTACCATGTAAGGTACAAAACAATAGACAGAATAATTAACCGTATTATTTATTCTTAAAGAAAACAAGGGTGCGTAACCATTTTTATGTTGTTTATAAAATTGAGTTTTCATGTAAAAGAAATGAATTGAGGAAACTTAAGAGAAGATAGTTAAAAGAGAATATAAATTTGTTGAAACATTCTAAATGGTGAAATCAGAAAATGACGTCTTAAGGAATCAATATCAAAGTAAGTACATAGCGGTCTTCTGTGTCTTTTAAAAACATTTTTGTTAAAAGGAATGTCAGCACAGCCGCCATGTTTGATTTGACCCAAAAATGGAAACGAATGCCAGAATTTCCTTGAGAACAATATAATTACAACAACAGATAATAAATTCAATTCAGACATAACAAATATGATGTATATAGTACCTCCTGCAGTTCAGCTAAATTTTATGATTTAGCCTACTCACAGAATTTTTTTTTGTTACTTTCTAGAGATGTGCCTAAGACGAAGGTTTGTATATATATATATATAACTATATACAACTCATCTAAACATCAACCCAACAATGTTGTAGAGTTGTCACTGGCTCAGACGTACTTATATATATATACCTACTAATATATGAAAACTGTTGTTTCTTATTTGTGTTTGTAACTATGTACACTGTATTGTTTATTATTTTTGTAAAAAAAATAATATCATAATGATATCATATTATATTTTATGGAAATAAAGCATCTTCTTCTATAGTACTAGTAGTTAAATTTTAGATTCACACAATTTGAAAACATTATTTTTGCAAGCAGAGTAAACACAACTAATAAACAACAAACAAGTCAATATAATTATACACAGAAAAAAGATTGACTAACACAAACCACAAGAATAGGCGTGATGGAACTCGGAAAGCAAGTTTATGTTCCATAAGTGACATCCGTCGTGTTCCATATTCATATGTCAAATCCCGATAATAAAATCACAAGGTTGTAAGGTACTGACTGCATTTCGACCTTTTCCAAATCACTGCGAATATGGTAAACAACTTCATTTTCGCGAATTTCGAGAATAGAAAAAATAACGCAAACTAAATCGTCCAAAATATATGTTAAACCGTTAGATCTTACCATTTTTTTTTAAAACTACATCAAATAAAGAAAATCGCGAAACTAAATCGCCATGCCATGAAGTTGGTTAGAAATGGTGGCCATGAACACAAAACAAAGTATCCACGAAAAAAGTTGGTTTATAGTTATCCATAAAAAAGGGATCTCTTAAAATGCTGGAAACTACCCCCCCCCCCCCACACCCCCACCTCCACCCCAAGAAAAATTAAACTTACCGGTTCCTCCGAAACAAATTGAAGTACACTCAAAGACGAAAAATCATTGTCAAGATAAGCTGATTTGATGACGGGAACAACCAACTTACGGCGAGGTTAGACTACAGGGTACAGGGATCGATGCGCACAAACATCCCCTTTTGACTATCTATACCAATTTGGCAAACGTCATAAAACAGGATGACCACCAACTTGAAGAAGGAAATAAATGCACTTTATTTGGAAACAAGGGTTAACTGTGCTAGCTACTACTGGCAGCTAGCTACTGCTAAATAATTGGTTGGATCCTGCCGTTTAAGAAAACAAAAATATAAATTTGAGAATGGAAATGGGGAATATGTCATAGAGACGACAACCTGAACAAAGAGCAGATAACACGAATGCCATCAATTGGTCTTCAATGCAACAAAAGGACTACTCTACCCCTGAATGCAACGTGATAAGTGGAGAAGCAACAGATACCAATTTTTATGTCACTGGTTTGACCCTGCAGGCAGGGGATCGAACCCATGATTTCCCGAAATCGATGCTATCTTCAGTGTAAAATAACATAATAAACACAAAATCAAAAATCATCACTTCATCGCTCGGTCATATCTATTTATGCCCTTTTTTTCTTAATTAATCTATGTATCGGAATTACTTGTATAAGCTATTATTGCAAAACATACAACACGGAAAGTATTACTGAAAGTTACTTTATTATCAGTACTATACCATATTTTCATATTTGTAGATCAAATGGATCGTCCTAAAACCCAAATGAGCAGTAAGTACACTTTAGGTCATTCAGTGAAACTTTTTCTGACGCAATTGCCCTTTTGAAAACTACTTATAAAACGTCAATCAAATATATTCATAACAAACTGTTTTGAACAGCTTTAAAACATGTCCATGTAGCATTCTATAGTTGAATTTTATCAGACATGTTATTATATATAATTATGATATTAATAATTACTCGATTTTGTTCTACAATAGTCTTGACAGGCATTACATAATTGTGATCAATAATTCTAGATGCAATGATATTATAAAACCTATTGATTTCGAGTAAATTGAAGATTAATTTGACGAACAATTTCTAATGACTTTTTTAAGTAACCTACATTATTTGGTTCATCTAGTACATCTATACTGAATGTTGCATTTAATTCGATAATAGAATAGTTGTCATGCAAGTTTATAAATATTTATCTATTTTAGAAAACGAATTTCTGTATAGCAGGCTCATTTTTTCTTTATCAATCTTTCTCGAACCTTTTACATGCTGTGGCGAACATTTTTGCAGAAAAAATAGGACGTTTTAGCGCCAAATTTTACCCTATTTAAGCGCAAGATTTTAACCCATTTTAGCAAAAATTGAAATTATCAATGTCCGATAACGATGTCATAAAAAAAAAAGAAAAGATGTGGTATATTGCCAAAATGAGACTACTTTCTCTCCACCATAGAAAAAATGACAACCAGATGTAATAATTACAGGACACCGTACTGTCTTCAACAACAAGTAAAACCCATGCCGCATGTTCGACAAACTTCAGTGTTTAATGATATTTCAAAGGTTATATTTTACATATCATATGATCATACTCTGTATTATAAAAAATGATATAAACAGATTTACATATTTTTAAAATCTATATCTTTTCTAAGGATCCCAATATCATGACACAAAAATAATTCCCGTAACAATTTGTGCATGAGCACGATCTCGTCACGCTTTAGTGGTTCCCTATATAAGCAACCAAAGTTTTCTTAAAAAGGGGGAAGGGGGCGGGGCCCCTGCCCCCCCCCTAAATTCGCCTCTGGAACATGTTATACCTTTCATTGATTGATTTACTGTTACTGGTTTAAATTCCAGTGGCAAGTATTTCATGCATAATCAAGAATTAACCGAAGGTATGAAAAAACCTTTGAGTTGTCTTTCTTTCTTCAAAATTACTCTTAATGTTATAAGTTTCACACGCATAAAATCTCAGCATAAAATAGTCTTGGCTCATTCCAAAATCATTTATTTTATGCATTATTTCCAAATATTTTTAAATTTCAATAATTATTTCTCATCATTTCAAAGGTCGAACTTCCAGGGCATCAAGCTCTCGAACCCCGAGGTCATCAATTGATGGTTTGTCAACATTAATTGTCGGTGATTCCATTCTAAATCGTCCAAAAACTGGTATGTATTATTTCAAGCGGCCATCGACTTGTCTGTAAACACTAGTCATTAAGAATACCTATTCAAATTGCCGGGTTTGGATTAGGATAGAACTTTGTATATGAAGTTAAAGGAAGATAAGCAAATAACCTTTTCTTGTTAACTTAATATGTTATCAATAACACATCATTGAATTAATTTTTTGTACATTTTTAAATAACTGAACGATTTATTTTTATCGATTTACATGAACTGATTTTAAAAAGAATGGAATATGAAAAAGAAAAGGACATATGTTTGTAAACTGAAAAAAAAAATGTATTGTCTGGTTTTAGATGCAAAAATGAAATTTTCCCAAGAACAATGTAAAACAAATTCCTTATCATATAAATTTACGGAGAATAAGACTACATATTTTGTATAACAAAATTTTCAATTGCAGCACTGACGAACTTTTCATATTTAACAAAGAAGCCAAAACCAGTTGCAACGGAGGAACTCGTAGAACTACCTGTTTGCAGACCTACCACAAGTAAGATTTCTTTTTATACCGAATTTATTATTTATTGATTAGTTGTTATCAGTTTTGATATGAGCGTCACTGATGAGTTTTGTAGACGAAACGCGCGTCTGGCGTACTAAATTATAATCCTGGTACCTTTGATAACTATTTGGACTTGCTTTCAGTAACTTCGAGTACTCTTAGATCGATACTTTGTATCTTTTGTATTATGTTAGTCTATTTTGTGCATGCTTCATGTCGATCTGACCAATCAAAGCCTTTTCTAACCAATTTTTACTTTTTTTTCTTGTCTTACACCATGTCCCACGTCAGGGAAGCGTTGAGCGTTCACATACATGTTTAATCCCACAGCATTCTATGTGTGCCTAGCATGTGGTTGAATTTTGGTCATTGGTTACCATCTACCATATTTATTGTTCGTTTATTATTTTATCAAAGTTCTGGTCATTGATTTTCCATGTCAGTGCCTTGTAAGGTAAGGGTTTTATAATGAAATATAAGAGCTAAAAACCGGTTCTTTTTTCTCTTGAAGTCAAACCTTATATACAGAGAAATAAAAAAAGCTGCGTTCAATTCAAAACATTTTAAAAATTTACAGTTTTCAAGGTTGCGATCAACAAACAAAACAAAGCAGAATGACATGAGTGTTGCGCCCTAACACATATGTTTAACTCAGCCACAGTCTTTAGGTGCATGACCCAATAAGTTCTTGTCTGTCAAAGTTGGTATTCATTGGTATTAATACACCTTATCGCTATTCCCGGCTGACCCGAGAATCTGTCCCGCTTGAACTATTGACGTCATACAACAATCACTTTTCCATTGTGGCGTCAGATATTTTGTATTATGACATCAAAATTTTACGGGAACCTGTGTGATGTACAGTAATGGCGGACAAATAGCGATAAGGTGTATTGATTTAACAAGACCAAAACCTGTCGAAATGTCTAACTTTTTGCTATGAAGGGACCTGTTATAGTTGACAAGTTACTATATATCATCATACGACCTTTCCCGATGAGCCCAATCGTAGGTTTTAACTATGATCATTAATCGTTAATTTTTCTTCTTCAAATTTTATGGTTGATAGTTGTCTCATTGAAAAATCAAACTTCAATCTTTGAACAGTTGTTTTCATCTTCGTCTATCTGTATCTGTCTCTTGTAGACTCTTGTCACATTTGTTATCATACAACATCTGTACGTTTTAGATATACATCTCATTATTTTCATAATGACCATATCTATCTCGTGTCGATTTTTGTCACATTTGTTAGTTATCATACAGCATCTTTATGTTTTATATATACATCTCATTATTTTCATAATGATCATATTTGTATTGTAACTGCTCTTTATAATAATTTACTTATCAGTCGGCTTTGTAGTCATGTATACTTAAGTCTGTACTTTTTACTGAAGTGATATACTTCAGTCCGACTTTGATGTTCTCTTACAAAAGTTGGCACATTGAACTAGAGAGGCTAATTACATTTCTTTATAAATATCGGTGATGTGTATCTATTTATAAGGGCTCACACCAGCAACTTTAGATTTCATACACATTGAATTGTCAACAGACATGATTTCCAATTTTCGCTGTCAATTTGGAACTTTCTTTGAAGTTTGAAGAAAAAATTATAATAAAAAAATTACAAATAAAACATTTTATTCATGGATGAGAAGAAAATGAATTAAAAATAATATGTCTATATTTGTTTATCTTCTTCACTTAAAACTATATATTAGCTTTAAATCAATGCCTTTATAAAGTCAACTATATCATCTGGACTACACTAAAAAAAGACGTAAAAAATGCCTTTGCAAACATTTTTAGTAATATACGGAGGCATATACGCATATACACAAAAAGCCAAGCTAAGCTATCGAAATATTGGTATGAAGATTCCTAGAGAAAAAACTTAATCTATGTTGGCGACCTTCTGCTGTTGTCTTCTCTATGGTCGGGTTGTTGTCTCTTTGACACATTCCCCATTTCCATTCTCAATTTTATTATGGTTCCAGAATGTTATATGAGTCATATATAGATATGCTATAATATGTATGTTTAAGATTCAGTGCGAGGGGCCATATGTTTAAAAGGCGTCAATTTGTGATCTATATTGACGCAATTATAACCAAGCTTGCAATTGTATCATAATACATTTTTCTCTTCCTTAAATTTGACGTCACCGAATTAGACTTGTCATCGAGTTTGAATAACGCGACTGGTCACACATGTGGAGTAGGATCTGCTTACCCTTACAGTAGCAGACAAAACTCGCCCCCCAGCTTTTGATTGTTTCTTTAGTTTTCTAGGTTGGGTTTTTACTGTTGTATGTCGTTTGGTGGTGTTTTTTTTTGGCACTGTGTTTTCAGTTTGTCATACACCATTGGTAACTTCCCCAACTCTTTTCTAGGTCCATTTGAAACTGTTCCTATTATTTGACCACACGCTAACTCAAACTATAATAGCTGTAATGAACAATGGAAAAATGAACGAAGTCATTATGTCTAGACAGGGTCATTATCCTTTTACCAAGATACGAAATAATAAAAGTTCATACGAAGTGTGATAATCTATTAATAATGTCAATGCGATTAAAATATCATAATCTTGTGTAATCTAACATAAACAGTATTATATTTTAATTACTTCTTACTATAACTAAATTTAACATTAAACGCATAATAGGAACATATTTTTTTCTTAAATATCAATGCATAATTCTTATTTAGGTGTTAGAAAGAGAACTGTAAGGAGTCCACCTGCAGCCCTAGCAGAATTAAGACCAAAAACAGGTTAGTGTAATTTAGAAAAAGGTAACAAAGTTTTGAGTAGAAAATATAGGAAAAATTTTCTGTTTCTTTAATAGAAATTTTTAACAAAAAAATAAATTTAGAAGCAACACATTTAATCACAAAAGTGCATTCAAATCCTAGCCAGTCATAAGATGTCCCCGAAAGAGGCATATTTACTATAGATTACAACTGTTCAATACACATTTTTTATATACAAATACTGTTTTCAGCCCCCTTTCCTGTGAAGTCATGGACACAGCTTGTTCGGGACTCGTCATTTCACGAAGACAAATCGCACAGAAGAAATCCAGAAAGTAAGAGCATTGTATTTGATTAAAGTCTTAAGCAGTGCCTATAGTTCTCGTGTTTTTGTTTTAATCTAATTATTTTCAACACTTAAATCATTATTGAAAAATATTTAACTTTTTGAATTGTGACAGCAATGCGGTTAATATGACCTATCTATTCTTAAATAAATGTAAACATGGATTACAGTTTTCGTATTTAAGAAAAGAAAGATGTCTTCAACAAATGAAATGCATTTTGTTTGCAATTTTTCTGTATCTAAAAATTCATTGAAATTATTAAACATTAAAAAAAAATTTAACTAAGAAATTTTGGTTAAAAATATATTATCATGCTTCTTTTATAGTGACAGTTTCACAACCAAAGAATGCATGGGAAGAGTGTCCCCCAGACGAAGAAGAGGAGTACAGAATAATTTTGATAGGCAAAGCTGGATCTGGTAAAAGCTCTACAGGAAACTGTATTCTTAACGAAGAAATCTTTGGAAAAAGTAGTTCAAAATGTCGTTACGGAACAACAGACAGATTTGGAAAGAAGATCTCTGTTGTAGATACTTACAACGTATTTGACAAATATTCAGACAAAAGTGTCATTTCTCACGAACTTGTTAAATTAGTAGGACTTACTTCGCCAGGATTTCATGTGTTAGTTTTGGTGTTGTCTATAGGAAATATTGACAACAAGGAGCACCACGTGTTCCGAGAATTCGTCCGCCATTTTGGAAATGAAATCAAGTTTCGCACTATTATTCTTTTTACTAGACGAGATATACTGGACAGTGATGGTTCAACTATATACGGGTATGTCAGTGACGTTCCGAAAGGGATACAGGAAGTTATGGAACAATGTAAACGACGTTATTTGGCGTTTAACAACAATGCAACTGGGCGGGAAAAGGATGTTCAAGTTCATCGATTAATAGATATGATCGATAATATTATGAAGCTAAATAATAGAAGACATTTTTCGTCGGAGGTTTACGGTGCTACAGAGATGATCATAAAACGACGAATAGACGATATTAAACGTAACTTAAAAGGTAAACTGAGGCGTGAACAGGAAATTATTGAGGCTCAGATAAAGATGTCTGAAACCCCTCGATCCGTTAGACCAACAAGTGGTTTCGGTGAAAGTGCAACACCAAGAAGCAAACCATCAAAATCAAAGAAATCAACTAGAAGAAAAAATTCAAAAACTACAAGTATAGATAACGGGATAGAAGATCATTTTACAAAACTGCCAAATTTAACATCTCACAGTAAAGAAAATAAACAGAGGGATAAGCATTTAAAACATAAAGTAAATCAAAATGATAGGCTCTCGAAAAGAAGAACATCGTCAAAATGTGATGTGTCTTTTGCAGATGAAGACGAGGACTTCGGTGATTGCGATATAGAAGCTTTAAAGAGAAGAATAAATGAAGATTTCGATATTCCAACTTTGCATTTACCAAACGAAGATTTCTTTGAAGGAAGTATAAACGAGGAGAACACATTTCGTGAGATGAATGGGAATAATCTTTCCGATAGTAAACTTTCAGAATTAAGGGAAAAGTATGAAGGAGAAATGAGTAAAAATCGACTACGGGAAAGAGTGCGAGAAGAGTGCGAACAAGAACAACCAGAACTATTTCAGATGATGTGGAAGCTCTCTAGGTACTTCGACCAAAGTGTTCAAATATGAAACTGGATTCCCTTTAAAATTTAGATGCATTTCAAAAATTAAAGATCAAATTAAAAATTCCTTTTTACTTTAATTTTGTTGAACACTTGAAGGTAAAACTTTCCTAGATGTGAAGTTTTTATCATGGTATTCGATACATTTTTGTGTTTTGCATGTTTGAGATATAAAAAAAAACCATCATGCATGACAGTTTCATTTAAGAAATAATTCATGGAAGCCATAGATTAGTTGGAAATTTACACATGGCCTGAGCCGTGATATTCGAATTTTATCTTGAGCGTTAGCGAAGGATAAAATTAACAAATATCACGGCCCAGGCCATGTGTAAATTTCCAACAAATCTATGGCTTCCATGAATTATTCTGATTCTAATAGGACAAATAAGTTCATTCAAATACTGAAGCGTGGGTGGATATGCCGTGTGTGTAGCTGTTCTTTTTTTACTTCTTTTTAGATAAAGCTCAAATATTCTCATTAATCTTTATCTTGCATTGATTATTATTGTTAATAACCGCTAGAAAAAATATGTTTAATTCTCAAACCCAATATTTCCGATTTTTAATTTACATGTTTTCTCGTTCACTACCGTCAAAACCAACATTGACATTTCGTAACGAAGGAGCTGCCATGTTGACTCGCTGAAATCAAATGCAATAGAATAGAAATCAAAACAAAACCTACCTCAGAATTCCATTTTAATACAATATTATACGAACTTCGATGGTTACAAAAAAGTTTATATTTTTGTGACATTGACTAAATATTGCTTTTATACTGCAACTTAAATTAGTATATTGATAGCTTTTAAATTCGTAACATAAATATCAAGCTTATTTTCATACCTTAATGAACCCCTGATTGTAGAGAAAGTGTTCCATGATGAAATTGACATTACACAAAATATAGCTGTGTTACTATATCTAGGAAATAAAAAAAACTAGTTAACAATATATTCATTCTTTTTATTATGCATCCGAATAAGAATAAAAGTTCTTTTGTCTTTTGTTTTATCACAATTTCTTATACAATAAAATTGGCAAAGCGTTTGCAAAGTAGGTTCAAATACATGTGGATTTACGTGGGAGGTATATTGTAACATCCATTATTATGTATATTTCTGAGTCTGCGCTAAGTGTAGATATATCGAGATTTTTCACACAGTGTTGTTTACAAAACGAAAGAAGCACGTCATATTAGAATTAATTATCAAATATCAAAGAGAACTGATATACGGTAATTGATTTTCGGATGTCATATATTCTTCCTTTGTGATTGATTTGGTTTTCCAACGATTTTGATTCGACCGCAAGTTTTGTGCACTAACTTATATAAGCCTGGTGTCCTAAATGAGAAAATTACATATCTGTTCTTCTCTTTGTGAACTTTGAAATAGATGATGAAAATCTTAATTTTTTATATTGGATACCCAAACTTTAACAACACAAATATCCAATATCAAATAAACTCTCTAAAAAAAACCCATCGTCAAATATGATAATATATTACGGATTACAAATGTGTCGAGGTTTGTGATTGGATAACAACACATAGATGTCAGTATATATTCAGGAAACTGCCGGGGTATATACGACGTTTTTATCCCCAATTGGAACCTCAAAAACGTCATCATAACACCGGTTACTATGTGACGTAGTCAAAAGCTATCAGACTGTCAGAGGCTCACAGAGGGAAAATAATGACGTGCTTCAGTCAATAATACATTTTTGATACAAAATCACGCATTTTACACTTTTAATACTTAAATTTAATGTTAAAAGTGTTATTATAAATTATTACATACACGATAAAATTATGTTCACAGCAAATTAGAAAATCCTTCACGTATGCCGAACATATCAGGTTGGGTTTTTCAATATATATGTGTTGTCAACAAATACCTGCACTGGAAAATAACATTAAGTCAGGGGTAATCCGTAATATATGTGTAATTCAGGTCTCAGAAAGGGTATATACTGTGACATTCCCGGCTTAGGGCTTATATCCCCTTCGCCTTCGGCTCAGGGGATATAAACTCTAAGCCGGGAATGTCACAGTATATACCCTGTCTGAGACCTGAATAACATATAATATATCCACACTGATCAGTGTCCACAAATTTTATAAATAACATTATATACAGTGGTCATCAAGATGTCAAACGAAACATTGATCTTTGTTAAGTTCATACAAAAATCTTTCCACAGTAACGGATGGTATTCATATATATTGTCATCAGATATATTCACCTAGCTGTGACGTTACTTTTCGAGGCGTTGATCCATTCGTGCCACAGACACACAGCTCGTAAGTCTAGTATGAAGCGGTTTTTAAGAACTGTCCTGAACTATTTTTAGTTATTTGTTGTCATTCTGTGGCTAACATGTCGAAATTCACTACTATATTATTTATTTATAATTTCTCTGTCTTTATCTGGTCGTCGCTTGTTGGTCTTGTGTTAACGAGTTGCGCGTCCGACGTGTTAAATTTTTTAACAGGTACCTTTTCTCGGCTATTAATCGTTTGTTTCTCTGTCATTTATTTTCTCCCATTTATTTGTATTGTAGTCCTCTCATGTAATGTTGTCATTTTAATGTTATATTGATTAACATTGCCATTAAAGGGGGAGGTTTGGCATGCCACAAAACCAGATTCAACCCACCATTTTTATCTTAAAATGCTCTGTACCAAGTCAGGAAAATGGCCATTCTTATATTATAGTTCGTTTCTGTGTTTCTTACATTTTAATGATGTGTTTCTGTTGAGCCGTAGTTCTCTTATATTTGATGCGTTTCCTTCAATTTTAGTTTGTAACTCGGATTTGTTTTTTCTCTATCGATTTATGAAGCTGTATACTACTGTTGCCTTTATTTCTTAAGTGTTCTTGCATTATCTGTACTGTATTCCCGTCATGCAATGTTGTCCTTCTAGCGAAATATTTTACATTGTCATTAGGCACGGAGGTTTGGCTAGCTACAAAACCAGGTTCAACCCACCAATTTTTCTTAAAATGACCTATACCAAGTCAGGAATATCGCAGTTGTTACCTAATAGTTCGTTTCTATATATGTTGCATTGTTGTTTATTTTTTATTTTGCACTTCTATATTCTGTTGTTTCATTGTTTTCCTATTAAAGTTGATGTGCTTCGCTTGGTTTTAGTTTGTTCCGTTGATTTGGTTTCTTTAAAACGATTTATGACTTTTAAACAGCGACATGCTCCTGTTGCCTTTATTCATTCGTCATTATTATATTTGTCCATGGGTTGAGATCTCAAGAATAGCGGAGTAGTCTAAAAAAATCAAAGAAATAACTATAATGATTAAATTACTATAGCATATATATACACCATGTACTTTTTTCAAATGTTCCATTTTGTTTTGATTTATCAATATTTTCCCTATCTTATCAGGCATGTGAGCAATGTTTCCTTTGTGGAACTTTTTTAACTCTCAAGGCAACATTACATGTATAAAGCTGTACTGTTTTTGAAAACAACAATTTTGAATATTAGTACTGGTAAATATGTAATAATGGTTGGTCACCTGCTTAAAAAGACCCATGCGCAAACCGTTCAAATGTGCGAGATGTACAAACATGCAGCTTCCTCGTCCAAATGCGGACGTTTAAATCAAATATATACTACGCAGGTGCTATGATGTGTTGACGCAAAATGATCCTATCGATAAATCTTTGAAGGAGCTATGAGTTTTTGTTTGATGCATATTGCAAAGCAACTACCTATATAGACCATACCAAACATTTTCATTAATACTAATGGTATTTCAAATTGTAAGCTTTTCAGTCCGCCCGATTGTGATAATCAGACGACAACACATGTTTGCTAAGTTATTAAATTTTAAACGTGTTCAACTTTCAAAAAATGTTTTTTTAGTATTGGAATATTATTTTTTTTTTTAATTAATTTAGAATTAAATAATCATAGAAATCTTTTATTTTCATGTAGTCTTTGTACACATAACAAAGGTCATATTGCAAACACCTTATTGAAATGAATTTGGTCACATATTGAATGCAGATGGTCGCATGTTGCGTCCTTTGTAGTGTGTGTTTATTTACTTGCCAATAATCTATTTATTTACAATTGGCGAAGTAATTAAAAAAATCTTAATGTGTGTTTTAAAAAAAATAACACTGTCAACAGGACTTCCTTATCTACTTTAAGGTCGTTTGAACTGAGATTTGAAGTGACATCTTGTCGGAGTATAAATTTAATGATAGTTTTTCCCGTACACAAAATATCATTTTTAATCAGAACAGTACAATAGGTTCAACATACACCTCCTATGATAGTTGTTTTCCTTTCGTTTGATGTGTTTGAGCTTTTGAATTTGCAATTTGATAAATTAAAGGTCTTTCCGTTTTGAAATTTATTTAGAGTTCTGTATTTTTGTTATTTGACTTTTTCTTATGAACCCAGTTTTTGTTTCTCGTGAAAATGTTGAATCAACAATTGTATATGCTCAATTTTCCTTAGAAAATTTAGTAAACAGTCCGGTTGGTATTGAATGGAATGGAAAAATGCATATGAGGATACGACGAATAAAAAAAAGCACTGACATAAAATTTTACCATCTTAAAATTAATCAGGACTAAAAAAAACACCTTATCCATTTATTAGCTCAGCTGTTTGTGTCACTGTAATTACACAAATGGAAGTTTTAACGACCTTGACTGGCTATACAGCCCTTGCACGGTCGGCCCCGGCTTGTGTCTTTTTGGGCATTAAATAATTTAATATTTACCATATAAATTGACATAATTTGTCTTTTTCATTTTTATCCATGGCGTTGCCAGTTTGTTTTAGATTTATGAGTTTGACTGTCCCTTTGGTATCTTTCGTCCCTCTTTTAGAATGATAAAATAAAATTTAGTAAAAATTAATAGAGCAAAAATTTGAATGAATAAATGAATGAATAAATTGATGAAATTAAATAAAGAAAGAAACGAAAAGAATATAAAAATAAATATAATAAAATAATATATATATTCTTTAAAAAAAAAAAAAAAAAAAAAAAAAAAAACAATATATGCGTAAAAAATAAAATAATAATAAACACGGAGCCACCAGAAGTAGGAACAGGATGAAAGCTAGACCAGGCAAACAGCAGTGAACGGCAGCAACGTTGTCCTGGTACACCAGCAGCCAAGTAAAGAGCGGATAATTTTGATATGCCAAATTGTGTACGTGAATTTATATGCCAAATATTTTGTAAAAACCGAAATAAGCCTAAATTAGTGTATGTGAGTTTAGTTAGTTAGATGTTTTGTATGTACTAAAAAAACAGAGAAGTAAAATAAAATAAAATAAATAAAAAACTGTAATTACTAATCAGTCCGTCTCTTTATCAGTCGCCTGATGTCTAACGCTCTTTAAGTAAGACCCATGTGCATCCGTGAGTGCTATGACGTGTGTGCATGCAAAATAATCCTCTCGATAAATCTTTGAAGGGTTATGAGTTTTGTTTGGGGCATGTTTCAAAGCAACTGTTCACGACAACATGTGTGTGCTGGACAAGTTAATCAATTTACATGTTCAACTTTGTGACATTATTTTTATAAACTTAATGATGTTTTTTTTTTTAAATTAATTTCGAATTATATAATCAGTGAGCATATAGAAATCTATTATTTTCATTTACGCTATGTACACATCACAATGGTCATATTGCAAACACCTTATTGAAATGAATTTGGTCACATATTGAATGCAGTTAGTCGCATGTTGCGTCCTTTGTAGTGTGTGGTTATGTAATCCATTTATAAACAATTGGCGAAGTAATTGAAAAAAGCTGTAGGTGTATTTTTTTAATAAAAAAAAAAACACTGCCAATAGGACTTCCTGATCTACAGTGTGAGTCCGACCATGTCGGCTTATAAATATAACGTACAGGACAAAATATCACTTTTAATCGGAATTGAGTGTGCGTTTCCCTCGGTTTCGGTTTGTGACCCGGATTTGTTTTTTAGCTCACCTGGCCCGAAGGGCCAAGTGAGCTTTTCTCATCACTTGGCGTCCGGCGTCCGGCGTCGTCGTCGTCCGTCGTCCGTCGTCGTCCGTCGTCGTTAACTTTTACAAAAATCTTCTCCTCTGAAACTACTGGGCCAAATCAAACCAAACTTGGCCACAATCATCTTTGGGGTATCTAGTTTAAAAAATGTGTGGCGTGACCTGGTCAACCAACCAAGATGGCCGCCACGGCTAAAAATAGAACAAAGGGGTAAAATGCAGTTTTTGGCTTATAACTCAAAAACCAAAGCATTTTGAGGAAATCTGACATGGGATAAAAATGTTTACCAGGTCAAGATCTATCTGCCCTGAAATTTTCAGATGAATCGGTCAATCGGTTGTTGGGTTGCTGCCCCTGAATTGGTAATTTTGAGGAAATTTTGCTGTTTTTGGTTATTATCTTGAATATTATTATAGATAGAGATAAACTGTAAACAGCAATAATGTTCAACAAAGTAAGATCTACAAATAAGTCAACATGACCAAAATGGTCAGTTGACCCGTTTAGGAGTTATTGCCCTTTATAGTCAATTTTTAACCATTTTTCGTAAATTAATCTTTTACAAAAATCTTCTCCTCTGAAACTACTGGGCCAAATTAATCCAAACTTGGCCACAATCATCTTTGGGGTATCTAGTTTAAAAAATGTGTGGCGTGACCTGGTCAACCAACCAAGATGGCCGCCACCGCTAAAAATAGAACATAGGGGTAAAATGCAGTTTTTGGCTTATAACTCAAAAACCAAAGCATTTTGAGGAAATCTGACAGGGATAAAAATGTTTATCAGGTCAAGATCTATCTGCCCTGAAATTTTCAGATGAATCGGTCAATCGGTTGTTGGGTTGCTGCCCCTGAATTGGTAATTTTGAGGAAATTTTGCTGTTTTTGGTTATTATCTTGAATATTATTATAGATAGAGATAAACTGTAAACAGCAATAATGTTCAGCAAAGTAAGATCTACAAATAAGTCAACATGACCAAAATGGTCAGTTGACCCCTTTAGGAGTTATTGCCCTTTATAGTCAATCTTTAACCATTTTTCATAAATCTAAGTAATCTTTTACAAAATCTCCACTGAAACTACTAGGCCACAATCATCTTTGGGGTATCTAGTTTGAAAAATGTGTCCGATGACCTGGCCATTCAACCAAGATGGCCGCCACGGCTTAAAATAGAACATAGGGGTAAAATGCAGTTTTTGGCTTATAACTATGAAACCAAAGCATCTAGAGCAAATCTGACAAGAAGTTAAATTGTTAATCAAGTCAATATCTATCTGCCCTGAATTTTTCAGATGAATTGGACAACTGGTTGTTGGGTTGCTGCCCTCCAATTGGTAATTTTTAAAGAAATTTTGCCGTTTTTGGTTATCTTGAATACTATTATAGATAGCGATAAACTGTAAACAGCAATAATGTTCAGCAAAGTAAGATCTACAAATAAGTCAACATGACCTAAATGGTCAATTGACCCCTTAAGGAGTTATTGCCCTTTATAGTCAATTTTTAACAATTTTCATTAATTTGGTAAATTTATGTAAATTTTTACCAAATATAGTTCTCTGTTACTAATGGGCAAAGTTCATTATAGATATAATTGTAAGAAGCAAAATCGTTCAGTAAAGTATGAACTTCAAACACATCACCATCACCAAAATACAATTTTGTCATGAATCCATTTGTGTCCTTTGTTTAATATGCACATAGACCAAGGTGAGCGACACAGGCTCTTTAGAGCCTCTAGTTCTATCGATTTATGAGTTTTGAACATTGGTATACTACTGTTGCCTTTATGTAACAGTAGAATTTCACCTTAATAAACTCGTATATCGTTGATTTCCATTCGTTTATGGTGTTTGAGCTTTTGATTTTGCAATTTGATAAAGGTTTTTTCCATTTTGAATTTTCTTTGGGGTTCGGTCTTTTTGTAATTTTATTTTTTCCTATGAGACCAGGTTCTGTTTCTCGTGAACAAGTTGATCTAATAATTGTATAGGTTCAATGATTGAAGGTCAATTGCAGTAAACAGTTTGGTTCGGTTCGGTATGAGAATGGAAAAATGTATACGATGAATAAAAATGTACTGATATTAAATTACAGCATGTTGAAATTAATCAGGATTGAAAAAACCCTTCAATTATCACTAGCTCAGCTGTTTGTGTCACTGTAATTAGTATTTCTCTTTATAATTACAGAAGAAGACAGAAGTTTTAAGGGTAAAATCAATAAAATGATCCATTTTGTCTTTTTTGTTTGCTTCAGAAGCCACCGTCTACCTCCATTAGTTAAATCACTGTGGACAAAAAGGATTTCTAATTTCGTACAATATTGTGACGAAATATTATTAAACTGTGCAGTTGTTTACTACATGGCTTCATATTAAACGGAATTCCTACGCATAATATTGTCACAACAAATTAAATGTATGTGTAGGTATTTCGATACAAGCAAGATATAGTATTGTTTACTGAGTGTTTATATCATTAAGACCATTGTGAAACTAAACACCACACTTTCAAATAACCTACGATATGTAAACACGATAAGAGACAATTGTGCAGGTACATTTTCGGTTGAACTTGTTTGCTCCAGGAGAAAAAAATCAAGGTCTGTTTCGTACAAATAAGATTTTAACCATAAATGTATAAGATTGAATCTTGCCACCGAATTTGGTGATTTAAAGGTGTAACAGTGTAAATATTTGAAATATGTGGTCAAAGTTTGACCGATTTCTGCATGCTGCACTGTACCAAGTCAGGAATATGACAGTTTTTGTCCATTCGTTTTTGATGCGTTTTGTTATTTGATTTTGCCATGTGATTATGGACTTTCCCAATTGATCTTCCTCTAAGTTCAGTATTTTTGTGATTTAACTTTTGACAAGTAGAAGTCTGGTGACAAATTAATGGCAGAAGTAGTTTATCAATGTTCAAATATCATTACAAAACACTAAGACGATCATAATCAAGGAAAACATCTGATGAAATTAGTGATCTCCAAAAGGAGCAAGAATGGATTCTTCTGAGTCAGGAAAGGCATCTCCTTTTATTGCAGGCATTACCCATAATTGACTCCACATTCAGTCAAAATATCACGTTCGGTGATAGCCCACAATCCGTAAATCTATGGATCACTCAACTGTTCTGTGATCTAAAGATTTCAGACTGCAACTGCATAGTGCTAATATCTTGTGACACATATATCGGTCGACCAAATGGGTGAGGTGATCGTAAAAAATTGCATGAAGTCGATGAAACGACGACAGAAGACGATGTTGTGGGTATGATACATTGTCACATATGACACACACATTTAGAAACCGTTGTTCAAATCAAATCGCATCCTTAAAATGTGTACATGTTCAATGTTTATTAGAAGCAATAACCACACGTTATATCCATTATATACAAATCCAAAATTATTATTTTAAAATTAAGAAATAATTGATGAAAGCTATACTTTATTGTAGTTTTAACATGGGTAGGCATTATATTCGTGATTATTTTCGCCCGAGCGATAGTGAGGGATAAAATAACATGAATATAATGACAATTAAGGTAATTTCTATGTCCGATGTGTATAAGGATAAAGAGATTGTGTAAGCTCTTTCATGAACCTTCCTTGTTTGTTTGTAAAGAAACAAACGTCTGGCACTGTGATTTTTCAGAGGGAGGAGTTTTTAAACAGCTAGTATGAACGGTTGTCGTATCTAGGTCAAATGTGTCAATTTCGGAATGCAACACATTACAGTCATAATAAATGAATTCATAACAACATGTGCATCATTTAAGAGTTTGGAAGTGTTTTAAGTTAATGAAAAATATTAAATGCATGCCAATTTGATAAAATTCATTATTCTGCAGTAGTCAATATACGCAAGTGCAAAAATAAATTATTGGATTTAGAGCATGGGTTTATTCATAAAGCGAAAGAAGCACGTCAAATTAGAATTGTAGTTTTTTTTATGGCATCTAACTAAAACTGCATATTTTTCAAAGAGTTAAACACAATTACAAGAAAAATTCCTCCACACTAGAAATTTGTTGAAAGTGCTGTTAGCTATAGGATAAAATAGATAAGGACAACGGGGATGTGCCAAAGAGACAACAATTCAACCCAAAATGAAATGCAGAAAACAGCACAAGGTCGCCGATTGGTCTACAACACAACTTGAACAACACAACTTGAAAATCCTGAGACCGAAGGTGGGCGCCACTCGCCCCTAAACGATAATGTATACTATTTCAGTGATAGGACGCCCCAAACAATCTGAAACATACAGTCAACCAAAATTAACAAAATACACAAGACTGATGAAGGGTGGAGCTTCCTAACTTGGGACAGGCTCAAACATGTTTTCTGAGATCTCAACGCTCTCATATACCTCTAGCCAAAGTGGAATAAACAAACACAAGCAAAACGCACAGTAAAACTCAGGTCAAAAGAAGTCCGAATCCATTGTAAAAATGGGTAACAGAAGAAATAAGAGGCAAATGACAATTATAAACATAAATTAACAAAAGGCAACTAGTAGAAGAAGGATTTTCGAAAAATCTTGAAACATCTTCATTGTAAATATGTTTAATTTAGAGTAACCATATCCAATAAAATCAATATGCAATAATCGATAACAATAGTGCGGTAATATAAAATATTTACCATGATAGTGTAAAGTAACCGGCCTCATCAATGAACACATTAGACGCTTTTATTCCATTATGTTATGGTCATGTGAAAAATAATTTGAAGTCGTACATCACTTACACTGTTGCAGTATTCTCTAACTCGTTTCTTAAATAAGGACCCCAATGATTGACTGTAGTATTAAAATGTGGTCAACTCGACTTCTCAAAATCGTTAGTGAATTCTTTGTTGAAGAGGGGTTTACATTTGAATTTGAAGGATGTACAAATACGCAGTCACGTCAGGTCGGAATGGCAACGTTTAATCCAGTGCGTCTTGTAGAGAAAGTGCCGTGCTCTCCTAGTGTGAAATAACACTATTAACAACTCAGAAAAAAGGTCAGAAGGGTCATCGGTTGCGAAACTAAATGTGTGACATATCCAAAAAGTAAAATAACAAAAATACCGATTTCCGAGGAAAATTCTAAACAATAAGTCCCTACGCGAATGGCAAAATCAAAAGCTCAAACACATCAAACGAATGAATAACAACTGTCATATGCATTACCTGGTACAGACATTTTCTTATGTATAAAACCGTTGATTAAACCTGGTTTCATAGCTAGCCAAACCTCTCACTTGTACTAAAAGTGACGCGACTCGCAAAAATTCCATTGTAACGATATGTGAACAAAACAAACATACATAATAGGTAAAAAATTCAAAAATAGGGGTACAGTAATCAACACTGTGTTATAATCTTAATCACCATAAAAACAAGCATGCAAATACGTCTACAAAGATAAACAAAAAGGCATGTAGACAAAGCAATTAAGCAAACACGAAAGAAGAGAACACAAAAAGTTACCATAGCACAATGACACAATGACGAGATGTATAAGTACCGAGCCATGTCCAACTGTCCCTCAATTTTCAGTGGTAGTCCAAATTTTCGCTCTTCGTCTCGGTTTTGTCAAAAGCTACATATTGAAGAAATTATTAATTTGTCCTCGTGCTTATCATGTGTGAACTATTTTTCACTGGACGTTTAGAAAACATAATTAATCAAAATAAAGGGAATAATTCGAAAAATTCTATAAGTCAGTACATATGTTTTTTTATGTACAATGGTATTCATGTGAATCAAAGTTAAATAAGATGACTTGCGAAACAGAATCATAGAGAATCATAGATTATATTCACTAAGACCCTTTGACCAGTGAGCTGTGGGTTTCCTTCGTTGTAAACAGTGAGATGTTTATGTAGCTCTCTCTATCCACCACCATATATATATATTGTTTAAATGTTATCCTTTGTTGTATCTATGCTATTAATGTTCATAATTGAGCTTTCTTTAATAAAATATTTCGTATTTCGTATATTTTCTCTAGAATACAAGTAAAACAAAAAATAACACTGATTTGATATTTAAAGTTTATTTTTAGTAAAACAACAATTTTAAGAATAGTAATAATAATAAAAACAACATGGAATTCACTTTTTATCACAATTAACACATAATTCAATTAAAATTGCACAAGGAAGCGGCATTTCATGGTCTATGACTCACGACCTATGACTAGAAGTCTACCAGCCAGCGCTTTGTAAAAAATGATCGAAACGCTAAAAAAGTAAATATAAAAATCTAAATAATGTTAAACAAGTATGCGTATTTAAGGTTTCCTCATAAAAAAGAAGGCATGTTTGGAAACCCTTAACACAAGTATTCTTTATTTTGACCAAGTGATATAATTTCAATGCATTATCATTCTTGCAAGAATTGTTAAATAATGGCACACTACAACTAAAGTAATAAGTTTCTTTATGTATATGTTTCATTTAGTTTAAACATATTTATTTATAGTTTTGCAACTTATATTTATCCCTTTCCACTTTGCGGGTGCGAGTGCTGCCTTGTAGCGGCATTAGCCTACTCTTTTTCGAAATCTAAAAGGGTGTCTTTAACGTGCAAGAGATATGGCTCTTTCTTAACACGGGCAGCCATTTATCGTCCCCTTACGACGGACTATCATCGTTTCCTCAAGACCATACTCGCAGATGGTGTCGAGGGAGAGCCGAAAATTGAGTTCCTGAAATTTTCATCCCAATCGGGAATCGAACCAGGAACCTTTGTGTTAGTAGTCCGATGCACTAACCACTACACCACGGCTCTTCATTGTTCAAATGGGTATTTTATATATATATATGTCTATGTGTTCAGCATTCGTTTTTATCTATTTTTGTAGAAAATCGGATTTTTTTTTTATTTATCATTTATTGTTTATATCTTTAAATGTAAAACTGTGCACTCTTCTAATTGTTAGTGTTCATTGTTGGGGTTTTTTTCATGATATTAAAAAAAAAAATCATTACCTTTAATCATTCCCATGATATTAAAAAAAATCTTTCCCTTTAATTATCGACTCCTAGGAGTCGATATATTAAGAATTGAACGTTGGACAGTCAGTGCGTGAATTTTTCTTGCTACCTGATTGGAAGATATTACGAGACGTGAATAATCAAAGTTTATTGATTGGTTAGGACAATCCAAACCTAGTAAATGTCCTTCAATCCCGTAGAGTATCGGATTTGTCCTCTCTATTTTAGCAATTAGATTTTGCCTGGTCATTAATCATGCATATTCATGATATTGGTACACAGGTAACTTTGATCTATAAATAGTCGAATCTTTTGGAGTTTCGTAAACAACAACGTTAAACGATATATACTACTTCATAACGTGTGTGGTAAAATTTGTTGATTGATGCACGTGGCTATTCTAGTAAATGAATTAATCTACAAAGCGAGAGCACTTTCCATTTTCATCAGCTAAGAGTCGACTAGCCCTTTTTGAAAGGCTAATGCTTATCATTCCCATGATATAAAAAAAAGCATTCCCTCAAATAGAAAAAATAAAACCCACGTCCCATATTTTGAACCTGTAAAATACATGTTTCAAGCCTGTAATGATCTGTAATCCCAGTTGCTGAGTCAACGTCACAAGCCACTTACTGGAATGCACCGTCATAATTACGGTTTATACACCTTCTCGTTTAACTTAACATTTCTCAATACAGTCATTAAATAATATAATCTATTTCAAAAGACTAATAAATGTTTCGTTTAAAAGTTAGTTTATGACTCCCAAATGCATATGAATATGTAAATCTTGTTAAAGAAGTTTTATTTCCCATTATAAAACACTTTCAAAAGGTAGTTTTGCTATATTTAGACTAAGGAGGTAGTATAAATGAGAGACTTTCTATCCTTCACACGATGATTAGAAAACTTTTACATGGAAGCAAATTAAATAAAACGGTTCAGTTTATCATACTTGACACTACTGTAAATCAGATTTTACTTCTGAGAAATTTAATTATTTTGAATATTGACAAGAAAGTAAATGTACAAAATAGAACCGATTTTTGCTTTGGTTGATTATTCGAATAGAAAATTGAATTGGAAAAACACAAATCGAAAGGATCGTGCCAAGAATTTCAGTTGTTCAAGAAATAAAGGAGGAGTCGACCAGCTATAATTTTCGTTGGAATCGTACTTTATTCAGACCATGATACATTTTTACTTGATAATTTCTATCATTTTACTTTTATCATTTCTATCCAAAAATTAAAAATAAAGGAGTATCTTGGATTTGAGATCATAAACACTCTACACTAAATATGTTTTATCTTGATATATATACAACAACAATGACAGGATTTTTTTAAAGGCCAACCCAACCTGTAACCGATTTAATTTTATATTCACCAAAAATGTATTTTTAAAACAATCGAACTTGCACGGCCATTTTATTTTTCACATGTTATCCAATTTGGTTCCATGGTAGCACCTAACATGCATTTATATATTTTCAAAGCCTGCTATTTATTTGTTTTGCATCAAAGAGTTTAACCATTCAAAAAGTATATAACACATAAAACTACGAATAAAATCTTTGGTTTTACTTGGTTGCATCACAATTCGCTAACATTGATCTGGGACTAATATTTATAGTATTACTACTAACATTTATAAAGTGTTGAATCGTGAAATTAAGGTGCGATTTTATTAAAGCCATATTTATGTTGCATCCGACTGTTAAATTTGAATAAATTATATTTATAATATTATTTTTATTTCCTTGTAAATAACTCTTATGTATCTAAAATTGATGTATACTTCAAACAGTATTGATCAGTATTGGCACAGTTGACATACATACCCGTACATTTATGTGTATTTGAAATGATAATTTAGAACAGAGTAATGATATGAATTCAACATACATGTATGTGCAGAACAGTAAAATGTAAACAATGTAAATAAGAAATGCAATAAAGAAATAAAAAAAATACGTTCTGGATTTCATGAAGGTTTTGAATAAAATTGGTTGAGGCAAGTTTCAATTTAACATATGTTAAGGCATATACATGTATCTACACATTTTGTTAGAAAATATCATAATTTGCTTGAAACAGAAAGTGAATAAAGTATAAATTGACTCTTCCTAATCGTAATGAGAGGTGGTTTGAAATTACTCATTAACATAATTTAATGAGAATTCTAAATACACTTATTACACAACTGTACTAGGAGAAACGACAGGTGACCACGTGAATTCCTCTTGAATATGCATTTTAAGTCTCTGTTTGATTAATCTCCACATTGAAAAAATTGTATTAAGTTTAGGCACATGAAAAAACATCAATTGATTCTTCGTATCATTCACTAACTTGTCATAAACTACCCTACCATTGAGTATATAAGCTTCGTTTAATCGTTTCTGTTTCACTTTTATATGGCTAGGTAACATACCCGTGATGTAGTAATCATCAACCCAGAAAAACTTTTCATATAAAGAAGCATTGTACATCCGACTAGTCATATCAGTGCTCAGCACAAATGCCGAGCCGGAACAATATGGCGGGAAATAGTCCGGTGTAAAGTCTTCTTTCGGAATATACCATTTACTATTTTTGTCTCTTAATACTGCCATACGTAACCATTGATTGCACAAAATTAGATTCTTGTGACCTAACTGAAATTCTACAATTTCTTTTAAATGTTTCACAAGCTTAAATATATTGACTAGAATATCATCGTCTGTTTTCAAAGTGAACACGGTATTATTGCAATAGTTTGATATCCATTTCAAAGCTGCGATGCCTTTATAAGTTAAATTTTTGTATGAATCTAAGAAATCTTCTTGTACTATGTCTCCATAATGAGCATTTTCTAAGTCTAATTTGTTCATTACTTTTGTATCCTCCACTCTCCCCATCACAAACACGATTTTCGTTTTGTATTGCTCGAGCAGACGTTTGTCTCCCCACGTGCTTCTTATGGTTTGGCGCTTATGGAAATTCTTTGGTGATGTATGAATGTATGTTATCATGTATATATCCTTTTCACTGCAAATGTTAACAGGGTTTTTCAAGTACGAAAAATTATGAGGGTTTACTATATTCCGAGTATCTATAGGTTGATATCGTACAGTCTCTTTTATTGTTCTGAGTGTTGTTCTTGTATTTGCAGTAGACTTTTCCATTCCAAACTCTTCCCGGATTTTAGCAGAACCCACAACCGCATTCTGAATTTCCAAACGTCGTAAACTAACAGTATCTGGTCTGTTCCCTTGCATTAAAAGCATGAATAGTAATAAAGTTATTCCAACTAGTGTAAGAATGCCTCTATAAATAGATGGTATCCGCGGAAGCATTATATGTTAAGAAACGGCTGAATGCAAAAAGATGGTCGACTTTGAAGAAAGCATTCCTGTCAACACCCTCAGCACATGTTTG